>NC_141013.1:19043267-20243267 GCF_052327205.1 Somniosus microcephalus
CGCGCTTTTGAGTACACACTGAGAGCGACGCCCGCTCCTTTGTCATGCCTTAAAGGCAGCATGCTTCTTAAAGGCAAGGTGCCCGATTTATTGTCCACGGACGGAAAAGTGGATTGCGCCCGTTTAGGTGGCGATCCGCCACACTAGTACCATTGTTGAGTTTTGGCCTCTCTACAGTGAAGCAGCCTTCTGCAGTAACTGCTTCCATACATTCCAGGTTTCTTCTAATGTGCCCTTGTAAATCACAGGTTGTTTCACTATAATAATAATCATCATAATTTGAAAGGAAAACTTCTGACCAGGGGAGGCATGTATTTTATGGAAATATTTAAACTCATTTTTTAATAGTATAAACAGCAGTGAACCATAGAAAACAAAATAAACCATGTCTACCGTTATTACCGTGTTAACATGCACTCCTTCCTCCTGGAGATTTAATTACCATTAAGATCATAGGAAACAAACCTTGAGCAGTATTTAGCAGCTCACTCTTACTGTGGAATGTACATTGTGCACTGGGTATCTCCCCAGGATTATGGCACTACTTTCTCACCGGACTAGATTCAAACTACACAAGGTGTACCATATACCCGGTTATCAGTATATCAGGTTGTGGGTTCAAAATCCCACTCCAGAGACATGAGCACAAAATCCAGGCTGACACTCCAGTGCAGTGCTGAGGGAGTGCTGCACTGTTAGAGGCGCCGTCTTTCGGATGAGACATTAAACCGAGGCCCCGTCTGTTCTCTCAGGTAGACGTAAAAGATCCCATGGCATGATTTCAAAGAAGAGCAGGGGGAGTTATATTTATCCCTCAATCAACATCACTACATAAAACAGGTTATCTGGTAATTATCACATTGCTGTTCGTGGGAGCTTGCTGTGTGCAAATTGTCTGCCGCATTTCCTACGTTACATCAGTGACTACACTTCAAAAAGTACTTCATTGGCTGTAAAGTGCTTTGGGATGTCCAGTGGTCGTAAAGGTGCTATATAAATGCAAATCTTTCTCTTTTTAATTGTTTTACAAACAACAACAACTTGTATTTATATAGCGCCTTTAACATAGTAAAACGTTCCAAGGCGCTGCACAGGAGTATCCTAAGACAAAAAATTTGACACCGAGCCACATAAGGATAAATTAGGGCGGCTGACCAAAAGCTTGGTCAAAGAGGAGGTTTTAAGGAGCGTCTTAAAGGAGGAAAGAGAGGTAGAGAGGCAGAGAGGTTTAGGCAGGGAATTCTAGAGCTTAGGGCCTAGGCAACAGAAGGCACGGCCACCAAAGGTTGAGCGATTATAATCAGAGATGCTCAAGAGGGCAAAATTAGAGGAGCACAGATATCTCGGGGGGGGGGGGGGGGGGGAGCGGCTGGAGGAGATTACAGAGATAGGAAGGGATGAGGCCATGGAGGAATTTGAAAACAAGGATGAGAATTTTGAAATCGAGGCGCTGCTTAACTGGGAGCCAATGTAGGTCAGCAAGCACAGGGGTGATGGGTGAATGGGACTTGGTGCGAGTTAGGACACGGGCAGCCGAGTTTTGGATGACCTCAAGTTTATGTAGGGTGGAATGTGGGAGGCCAGCCAGGAGTGCGTTAGAATAGTCAAGTCTAGAGGTAACAAAGGCATGGATGAGGGTTTCAGCAGCGGATAAGCTGAGGCAGGGGTGGAGACGGGCGATGTTACGGAGGTGGAAGTAGGCGGTCTTAGTTATGCTGTGGATATGTGGTCGGAAGCTCATTTCAGATAAACTCCCGAGCTCACCCCTTTCCATTCCAATTTTAGATAAAAACAACAACATTCTCAAATAATCTAAAAATGTGTGAAAATATAATTTAAAAAATCCTCATAAAAAAATCCAAAACCAGAACATTTTTCATGAGTCCCATTCAAACCTGCTACTGTGATGATAACTGAAGTTCATGGAGGAATGTTCATTGTGAGGCGAGGTCATTGACTGATAGTCAAACCTGTGTTTGTATATATACAGAGGCACCCAGAGTGAGTCAGTATCAATGAATTGGCATGAACTTGGATCTGAAGGACAAAAACTGAACCCAGTCTCCTCGTCTCCTCCTCCTTCCTGTTACCCAGTCACGCCTCCTTTCATTATTTCTCTAACATCCTACTCTCCTGTTGTCGTCACAGGCTCGACTCCCTCTTGGAAAATCTGAGTGGTTTCCGAATGCTATCCTCCATTTATATCTCTGTAACAGAATCTAAACTTAAATCTGCACCTTTAAGATGCTCCTTCAAACCTATCTCTTTGACCAAGTTTTTAGTCAGCTGTCCCAATATCTTAATACAAAAGCAAAAAACTGCGGATGCTGGAAATCTGAAATAAAAACAGAAAATGTTGGAAATACTCAGGTGGTCAGGCAGCATCTGTGGAGAGAGAAACAGAGTTTCAAGGGTCATCGACCTGAAACGTTAACTCTGTTTCTCTCTCCACAGATGCTGCCAGACCTGCTGAGTATTTCCAGCATTTTCTGTTTTTGTCCCAATATCTTCTTTGGCTTGGTATCAATATTTGTCTGATTCTGCACCTGTGAAGCACCTTGGGATGTTTTCCAACATTAAAGCCGCTAAATAAATGTAAGTTGATGTTGTTGTAAGTCCCTCTTCAATTATTGCATCACCCATAAATCCCAATGTAACAAAATCTGCATAACCATAAATGACAGTTCCCATCTCAATTACACTAATGAATAGAACACAATGGTAATTCCATGATCTCACACTCTCAGTGAGCTGGTTTGGAGAATTGGGGTGCACAGGGTTGCAGAATCACCCTTTTAGTTCTTCCATTCCCTGAAATGTTCTTTATTTAAGCAATTGATATGTTATGGCGGTCGCTAGTAAGGTTATGCAATCAGTTTCAGTGTGGTATCACACTGCGATCTGATTGACATCCTCCCCTTATATCCTTGTAACAGAACCTAAACATAAATCACAGACCGCCTCCCTTTATATCTCCTGCTCTATCATTTTGAACACGGCAGTGCTGGTGTGTTAATGTGTCTGATATCCTACATCAACAGCCCTTATCCAGGATTGTGCTTTGCCCACCATATTCTTCCCTTACTGGTTAGTATTCGGCTGAAGAACAAGGACTCACAACCTGTCAAGTTTGTGATTTACTCATGAATTAGGAATGTGCTTCGCGAACGTATTTGTTGATTGTGTTTTTAATGAAGCAAATGCAAATATTCACTTCGGGCAAGATCAGGGTGTGCAGTACTTCTTATAGTTTTGACATTCCTAGAGCACTCAGGCAGAGAAGTTATTTCAAAAGTGTATTACTATTAATTTATTATGACAGTCACATGTTTTTAACCCAAACTTGGACTAATCAACATTGTTCAGCAGAGTAGCAGCTTACATGGGACATAAAGGCAAAAGATATTGAATTAATCCACTAATGGCTGGCTCTCGGAATTAGAGATGAGAATTTTGTACAGTTGCAACCAACTCCAATCAACTCATGGAAAAGTCACTTCACCTTGTGGCCGCTGCTACCAACTCATTAAGCGACATAATATTTATTCAGACACATTCATGGCTTCATTTTATAACAATATCTTTCTGGAATAAAGAAACCTCTGGATCACAGGGTGAATATTTCACTGCACAAGTTCTATTGTCACAAAACACTGTTACTATTTAAAAACCTGTTTAAAGCAATCCATACTGTTGAATGGCCCGGATTTTGAAGTGATGGCACTCGCCACTGACCTCGAAGAAAGCTGCCCACAAAGATCTAGCGATCTCTGTGGCGTCGATTTCACCTCTCCCAATGTTAATTTGAATCTGACATCAAGTCTAGGGAAGCTCCAGCAGCCAGCAACAGTGACGTCATCAAGCTGGCTACTGTGTACAGTTCTGGTCACCACATTACCTGAAGGATGTGATGGCACTGGAGAGGGTACAGCGGAGATTTACGAGGATGTTTCCAGCACTGGAGAATTTTAGCTACGAGGAAAGATTGGATAGGCTGGGGTTGTTTTCTTTGGAACAGAGGAGGCTGAGGGGAGACTTGACTGAGGTGTATAAAATTATGAGAGGCCTAGATAGAGTGGACAGGAAGGACCAATTTCCCCGAGCAGAGAGGTCGATAACCAAGGGGCATAGATTTAAAGTAATTGGTAGAAGGATTAGAGGGGAATTGAGGAGAACATTTTTCATCCAGAGGGTGGTGGGGGTCTGGAACTCACTGCCTGAAAGGGCGGTAGAGGCAGAAACCCTCATCACATTTAAAAAGTACTTGGATATGCAGTTGAAGTGCCGTAACCCACAGGGCTACGGACCAAGAGCTGGAAAGTGGGATTAAGCTGGATGGCTCTTTTTCATCAGACACAGACATGATGGACCGAATGACCTCCTTCTGTGCCATAAATTTCTTTGATTCTATGATCCTAAGCAGAATTCTCATTGGCAGCAAACCAGGAAGTAAAAAGCATGGATTTTCCTTCACTTTTTAATCATTTTACAGAGAGTGAAATAAAGATTGGGACATAGACATGGGGTTAAGATAGAAGCTGAAAATTCCTAAACAAACTTTTTTTTTTAATTATAAAAATCCATGGAATTTTTTTTATCATAATGGAAAAACGTGACATTCTACAAATATAAAATTAGTTTTTCAGGGCCAGAACGGTCTTTCAGCAGTCTAGTACACCGTTAAAAACCCAGTTAAACCTCTTTCAACAAGGCTTCACTTTTTCAGGTATTTTTAACAGCAATATTCCAGGATAAAAGGGGACGTTTTTGTCAGTTCAGTGATTTGAATTGATTGCTGGCAACAACTTCCGGAATTCCGCATTTATCTGCGCATGTGCAGACTCCGGAAGTTGCTGTTAGCTTCAGATGAGTAATGACAGCAAACGCTGAGAGTTTGTCATTACTGTCGCAAAATCCAGACCAATGTCTCTTTACCACTAAATCCTTATAACCTGTTGTTAAGAAAGGCTACACTTGGGTCACATCTACATGGCCTGTGCAGGTAGAAGTCCAAACGCACTCGTACTGCATGCAGTTTCTAGAGACCGATACCTGTACACCACTCTCTCACTTTTATACTTGGGCTGGAGAGCCAGTCTCTGTAGATGCATTGGGCTCCATTCTTATCTGGAAACTCACAGTGAGCAAATGAGTGCGACTAGTTCCCTGCATTTACACTACTCGGTTATGTTTTTGTTTTGCCTTTGCACGATGCTAAATTGGTATCGCAGAGTTTCCACTAACATACGCTAGTTTTATCAGCTCAATCCGGGTGAAATTGGGCGAACCAGCACAAAAGATGGCAGAAAACTCAAGCGTAAGTTATGTCCTATGGTATGAAAGCTCCTTTATTAGTAATATTTGTACGTCAGACAAAAATTTAATTCATAACTGACTACTATTAAATAAAAACAATGCACGTTTTTATCCAGTTGTTTTGTACCAGGTGACACGGTATCAAAGATTGTGGGGGTGAAATTCAACTTCAGCAGGAATGCAAAACAGGCGGTAGTGGATTACCCCGCTCGCTATACACCCCGCAATACACACCCCGTTATACGTCCCGCCCATTAAACATGCCCCGCCTGTTATACACCCGCCCGTTATACGTCCCGCCCATTATACACGCCCCGCCTGTTATACACCCGCCCATTATACACCCTGCCCGTTATACACCCCGCTCGTTATACACCCCGCAATACACACCCCGTTATACATCCCGCCCATTATACACGCCCCGCCTGTTATACACCCGCCCGCTATACGTCCCGTCCATTATACACGCCCCGCCTGTTATACACCCGCCCATTATACACCCTGCCCGTTATACACCCCGCTCGTTATACACTCCGCAATACACACCCCGTTATACATCCCGCCCATTATACACGCCCCGCCTGTTATACACCCGCCCGTTACACACCCCACCCGTTATACATCCCGCCCGTTATACACCCCGCAATACACACCCCGTTATACACCCGCCCATTATACATCCCGCAATACACACCCCATTATATGTCCCGCCCAATTTACACGCCCCGCCTGTTATACACCCGCCCATTATACACACCCCATTATACACCCCGCTCGTTATACACCCCGCAATACACACCCCGTTATATGTCCTGCCCATTATACACGCCCCGCCTGTTATACACCCGCCCATTATACACACCCTGTTATACGTCCCGCTCATTATACACGCCCCGCCTGTTATATACCCGCCCGTTATACATCCCGCCCATTATACACCCCGCAATACACACCCCGTTATACATCCGCCCATTATACACCCCGCTCGTTATACACCCCGCAATACACACCCCATTACACGCCCGCCCGTTATACGCGCCCCGATGTTACATACCCCCCCGTTATACACCCCGCCCCGCCCATTATACACCCGGCCCGATTTTCTTTTCCATTGACCCCTTTATGTAGTTTTTCTGAACAGTTTGCGGAATATTAAAAACATGAATATTGGCAAAATTGTATTTTTCCATTTGAGAAATTTCAGTGAAGGATCCAGTGTTGGAAAAAGTGAGAGAGAAGACAAGGCAAACTAAGTAGGAGCGATTAGGTGATCCTGAAATTGGGATTATTAGAGCCGGTGAATTGTCGGAGGATGGGAAGACTTGAGAGAGGCAAAAAGTTCCTTTGTTTTCAGCGAATGAGAAAGAACGAATCAGAGGAGGAGACATTACAGTGATTCCGAATTTCAACAGTGAGAGGATACACACCTCACGCAGCATTATACGGTCCAGTGTGTGGGTACATTGAGAATACTCTGCAAGAGGAGAGAAGTAAGAAGTGGCTGGATTTAGCAGAATGCTTTGTTTGCATAAAATAATTTGAAGCAGAGTCACAGTATTCTGTAAGATAGCAGCTCCCTCTGCTGTATGCCCAATATAACAGTCACAGAAATAAGCGGCCTGGTTTTTCCTCTGTAGTTATGCCCACAGATTGGCCTCTGGACACAAATCTATTACATGGCTTGAAAACTGCGGAATTTTGGGCGTTACACAGGTAACTTCACTACGGCCAAGTCTCCTTGAGGATTCTACCTTTAACTTTCTGGACAAAGGGGAAAAATCATCCTGAATGTGACCCGGATACTTGCCATGATTTTTCTTTAAAGGTCTGCATCAGTCTGTGTATAGACCCTCAGTCTGTGTATAGACCCTCAGTACGTGTATGGACCTCAGTGCGTGTATAGACCCTCAGTCTGTGTGTAGACCCTCATTCTGTGTATAAACCCTCGGTACGTGTATAGACCTTCGTACGTGTATGGGCCCTCGGTACGTGTATGGGCCCTCGGTACGTGTATGGGCCCTCGGTACGTGTATGGGCCCTCGGTAGGTGTATGGGCCCTCGGTACGTGTATGGGCCCTCGGTACGTGTATGGGCCCTCGGTACGTGTATGGGCCCTCGGTACGTGTATGGGCCCGCGGTACGTGTATGGACCCGCAGTACATGTATGGACCCTCAGTACGTGTATGGACTCAGCACAGTGGCATAGTGGTTAGCACTGTTGCCTCACAGCGTCAGGGACCCGGGTTCGAATCCGGCCTCGGGCGACTGTCTGTGTGGAGTTTGCACATTCTCCCCGTGTTTGCGTGGGTTTTCTCCGGGTGCTCCGGTTTCCTCCCACAGTCCAAAGATGTGCGGGTTAGGTTGATTGGCTATGATAAATTGAACCTTAGTGTTAGGGGGATTAAATACGTGGGGTTACAGGGATAGGGTGGGATATGTGTCGGTGCAGGCTCGATGGGCCGAAATGGCCTCTATCTGCACTGTGGGGTTTCTGTGATTCTGTGATTCTGTGACCCTCAGTACGTGTATGGGCCCTCAGTACGTGTATAGACCCCCAGTACGTGTATAGGCCCTCAGTACGTGTATGGACCCCCAGTACGTGTATAGACCCCCAGTACGTGTATGGGCCCTCAGTACGTGTATAGACCCTCAGTACGTGTATAGACCCCCAGTACGTGTATGGGCCCTCAGTACGTGTATAGGCCCTCAGTACGTGTATAGGCCCTCAGTACGTGTATAGGCCCCCAGTACATGTATGAGCCCTCAGTACGTGTATAGACCCTCGGTAAGTGTATCGGCCCTCGGTACGTGTATGGACCCTCGGTACGTGTATGGACCTTCGGTACGTGTATGGACCCTCGGTACGTGTACAGACCCGCGGTACGTGTACGGGCCCGCGGTACGTGTACGGGCCCTCGGTACGTGTACGGGCCCGCGGTACGTGTACGGGCCCGCGGTACGTGTACGGGCCCGCGGTACGTGTACGGACCCTCGGTACGTGTACGGACCCTCGGTACGTGTACGGACCCTCGGTGCATGTATGGGTCCTCAGTACTTGAAACCAAGTGCCACTGCATGCTGACATTTATTGGGAGTGTACCAACCCACTTATCCTTCATAGAGACATTTCTGAAAGAAAATAGCTTTAACCACACATCCAATAGGCAGTGGTCCACACTGTATGGTTGAGGCCTCCAAAAGAGGGAACTGTTGGATTTGATCAGAAGACTACCCCAGCAACCTGTCAGTCATTTGGCAGAAGGCCTTTCAGCAGATCTGATAAACAAGCACCAAATTGCCACTTGGCTGATGTTGAGACAAACAGATCCAAAAAATGATAATGAGGTCCTGACCTAAAGTTCGGCAGGACCTCCGCGTCCCTGGCCTTGTCGTAATCTCTGGCTGTTTTTGGCTTCCTCCATACCTTCCCCATAAATATATCGGGGCCCATCTGTTTGTAAAGAGGCTGTTGCCCACTTCTTGCGATATGTACTTGCAAAGAAAATCTGGAGAGGAATTAGATGTTTTTTTTATTGAGGCTTACCCCCAGCAGCTTCAGAACACAGGGCTTTGTGCTCGATGGTTTGGTCCCGGTGACACACGCCAAGGCAGAAGTCCATGTCAAACCAACAATTTGCTAAAAAAGATGTCCTCAGAATGAAGCTTGGTGCAGCAGCCACAAGAATAAAGCAGGGAATGACACTGACCTGAGGTCTTGTTTCACCGATGTCATCATTCAATGCAATAAGCAATACAAGCTGTATCCACCTCAGTGCGTGCGATATGTTTTTGTGCCTCCTAGAATTTGACGTGAATGCAGCAATCCAAAAGGACTACCTACAGGAGTGCTCTTTCACAACATACATGATCCGAATACAGGAAACTTTGGTTTATCCGGAGGTTAACTGTCCGGAATGCTCGAGCCACTGGCAAAATTCAGGAGTCGGTTCAGTAAGTTTTTTTTCTTTTCGTTGCTTTTTTTTCACCAGTCAGGCTCTGCAAGGTCTAGCTAAAGCTGTTGCTTAGCTACAGAGACGCTTGCAAGCTACGGCCGACTGTTTAGAAGCTGTTGCTAAGCAACAGGGTTTGTTGCTAGATACGGAGCTCAAAAGCTCCATATGTTTTAACATTACCGCTGGTTTGTCTGGCAGTTTTGATGGGACGGCAACAGCTCAGTCCCGTCGGTGCTGGATATCACAAAGTTTCCTGTATATCTATACCTGTAATGAGCCATTTGTAATGTGCACTGTATCTGCCCTCAAGGAGGGCACCCTGAAATTGTGGGCCTTGAAATTTGTTTGCGTCGGCCTGCCAACGAGATTTGAATTTTAAACCTGAGGCACTGGGGGACAGTGAGCCAATGCAGGGGTTGACAAGGACAGGGGTGATGGGTAAGCAGGACTCGGCATGGGATAGAGTATTAGGCAGCAGTTTTGGAGAGTGAAGGATGGGCGACCCAGCCAGGAGAGCATTGGGAGAGGAGAGTCTGGAGGTGACAAAGGCATGGGTGAGGGTTTCAGCAGCAGATGGGGTGAGGCAGGGGCAGAGACGGGCGATGTCAGACACACTTACAGGAAGTGCATACTATTTACAAGACTTTATAAATTGTGAGATTGATTAAAAGTAGAATCTTTTACAGGGCGTTATCTTCAGGGAAAAGCGTTTTGAAAATCTTTTTCCTTCTGTTTACACATATGTAAGAAAATGATGAAAATCACTTTGAAATGCATCATTTGTATCACCGGTCCATCATTTCATGACTTATGGCTCTTCCACTTCTAAAATTTGCTTTTCCAAGAGGACTCAGCCCCTTTAAATCACTACATTATTTAAATCTGCATAATTGCATTATTACATTACTGATTGCAACATGCAATTTGCACACTTGCCAAGTCTCAGTATGACAAATGAAACTATCGGAATACTTTGTTTCTGTTCCTACAATTCTTCCCATCAATTTCCTATTAATGCTATTTATAACTGACCAGTATGACATCAGACTGTAAAATCCCCCCAGATTCCTGGAATTACCACATTCTGCGCAATTGGGTGTCAGAGAATGTTTGGGACAATCAAACATTACGAACTGCAATTTGAGGAGTGGAATGGGGTCGAGCAGAGGCAACAAACCTAATTCCTCTTTATAAACACAGCCAGTATGATTTTTCGCTGATCGTCTTGGCCCGGAATTTGCGATCGGCGGCAAAGCAAAGGTGTTCGCCGCCGGCCTCCGAAGTAAGGTTCCCACAAAGATCTCGCGACCTCTGCATTGAGAAGTTCAGGCTTTCTGACGTGTAATTCAAATCAACGTAGTATAGTGGGAATCGCATAGTGCGAGCTGCTGTGACGTCAACCAGCTGTCTAAGCAGCCAGTCAAAACACAGAATTCTCAGACAGTGAACAAGGAAGTGGGTAAACTCTTAAAATTCTAGCGTTTATAAAACTGTTAGAGCAAAACAAAGATTGGGGCTCTCGCATGGGGAAAAGGCAAACCTGAAATAAATATGAACAAACTTTTTTTTTAATTAATTTTTTTTTAACATTTCTTAATTTTTTTAATTTTTATTAAAATGGATAAATTGGACACTGCGCAAAATGAAAATTCATTTTTCAGTGCCATGACTTTTGTTTAGCAGTCAATACGCTGTTAAATAAGTGTCAGCTGTGGCTCAGTGGGGAACACTCTCGCCTCTGAGTCAGAAGGTTGTGGGTTCAAGTTCCCACTCCAGGGACTTGAGCACAAAAATCTAGACTGACACTCCAGTGCAGTGCTGAGGGAGTGCCGCACTGTCGGAGGTGCCGTCTTTCAGATGAGACGTTAAGCCGAGGCCCCGTCTGCTCTCTCAGGTGGACGTAAAAGATCCCGCGGCACTATTTCGAAGAGGAGTAGGGGAGTTATCCCCGGTGTCCTGGGCCAATATTTATCCCTCAATCAGCATAAAAAAAACAGATTATCTGGTCATTATCCCATTGCTGTTTGTGGGAGCTTGCTGTGCCCAAATTGGCTGACGCGTTTCCCACATTACAACATCGACTACACTCCAAAAAGTACTTCATTGGCTGTGAGATGTCCGGTGGTCATGAAAGGTGCTATATAATTTCACAAGAACCCCAGTTATACCTAATCCCTTTGGGTTTAACTTTTACCGGGGAATTTAAGAGTGTAATTACTGCGGAAGAGCCGAAGTTTTTGTCAGTTTCCATGACGTGAGAGATTTCACTGATTGCCAGCTCTGGGGGTGGGGTGGGGTAGGGTGGTGGAGGGGAGGGGAGGGGAGGGAGCCAGCGCAGCACAACTTCAGGCCTTCCACATTCGGCTGCGCATGAGCTATATCCTGAAGTTGCGGTCAGTTTCAAAGGCGAAATGACGGTGAACGCTAACAGTTTGCCATCATCAGGACCGCAAATTCCAGAATAACAACAGAAAATGCTGGAAAAACTCAGCAGGCCAGGCAACATCCGTGGAGAGAGAAATAGAGTCAACGTTTCGGGTCGAAACCCTTCGTCAGGACCCTTGTTGTTACTTTCTGGTCAGTATAGAGTGCTGGTGAGGATCTCCTTGATGGTTTTATCGATTAAATTTTCAATCGGATGAAGAGGAAACTTCTGGTGTGCTTTAAAATAAGATTAGTTGCAGGCACCAAAATATTAAAGTGTGGCGGAGACCACATAGGGACAGTAACACAATTCACTATGTATAGCCAATGTTGTTATCGCTCCACGTTATGTACGGAACTTGGTTGGGTTATCGGGGCAGGGTCCCTTTAAGAGTCGTCGATTGTGTGATGACGTCATAGCCCTGCAACGAGGCCGAGTCCCTCAGTCCATGCGGAGAGTTAATAAAGCTAACACGCGTCTTTCTTTGCTGCTATGAAAGTCTCGCAGTCTGTTGATTTCCAGCAACTCCTACATTGGTGACCCTGTTTCTCTTTTGGACGTTTCCAAAGACTTTATCCGAGATGGCGACGAACGCCGTTTCTCTCAAATTACCGGAGTTTTGGGAACGGCAGGCTGCCGCTTGGTTCGCCCAGGCCGAGGCTCAGTTTGCTTTCCGGGACATCACCGCGGACGACACGAAGTATTATTACGTCATCTCTGCTCTCGGCAGCTCCACCGCTGCCAGAGTCGTGAGCCTGCTCGAGGACCCCCCGGAGCACCACAAATTTGCGATGCTGAGAACGCACCTCCTAGAGACTTTTGGACTAACTGAACCCGAGCGCGCACGCCAGCTTCTCTCTCTACCCGGGCTTGGCGACTCCAAGCCCTCAGAACTGATGGACCACATGTTAACCCTCCTGGGCAAGCACAAGCCGTGCTTCCTCTTCAGAGAACTGTTCCTACAACAGCTGCCAGGGCAGGTACGGTCGGCTTTAGCCAACTCTCATATTAGTGATTTCCGCGCCCTGGCCAAGGAGGCCAACAAATTTTTCTCCGCCGGGCAACAGTACTGCGCGGCCATGCGGGGCCCTGCCCCCACCGCCACAGCCCAACGGCGGCAGCCCCCAAGCATGTGCTTCTACCACGTGCAGTTCGGCCCCAACGCTAAAGAAGTGCCGGCCCCCATGCAGCTTTACCGCGTCGGGAAACGCGAAGGCCTACTCATTAGCTGCCATGGCTGTCAGCCGTTCAGGTAGTCTGTTATTCATTACAGACACTGACTCTGGACGTCGTTTCTTCTGCGACACGGGTGCCCAGGTGAGCGTCCTGCCCGCGTCAACCGTAGACATACAGGGGGGGAACCACGGCCCAGCCCTCGAAGCCGCCAACGGCAGTTCCATCCGTACTTTCGGGAAACGGAGCGTGGCGCTGTGTTTTGGCGGGCAGCGTTTCGCTTGGGGTTTTGTTACAGCGAAAGGGTCCATCCCCCTTCTCGGCACTGACTTCCTCTGTGCCAATGGCCTTTTGGTGGACATCAAGAACCGACGTCTCGTCAACGCTGAGACTTTCAGTTCGCTCCTGTGTTCGCTCAGTGGTTCCGGCACGACGAAGTTGTCCAGCGCACTCTCGGCCTCCGACGACTTTTCCTGCCTCCTCGCCGGGTTCCTGGACCTTACGAAGCCCACTTTCTCGTCCGCCGTCACCAAGCACGGGGTAGAACACCACATCCCGACCACCGGTCCGCCTGTCTACGCCCGCGCTCGACGCCTGGACCCGGGGAAACTCGCCATCGCTAAAGCCGAGTTTGACATGATGGAGCGCCTCGGCATCATTCGCCGGTCGAACAGTCCGTGGGCCTCGCCCCTCCACATCGCACCGAAGCCAGGCGGCGGTTGGCGCCTGTGCGGCGATTACTGGCGCCTCAACAACGCTACAACCCCCGACTGCTACCTGATTCCACACATCCAGGACTTTTCCGCCCGCCTGGCCGGGAAAGTTGTTTTCTCTAAAGTGGACCTCGTTCGGGGTTACCACCAGGTCCCCGTTCGGCCGCAGGACGTCCCAAAAACCGCGGTGATCACCCCGTTCAGGCTGTTCGAATTCCTCCGCATGCCATTCGGTCTCAAAAACGCCGCTCAGGCTTTTCAACGCCTAATGGACACCGTGTTACGGGACCTGCCATTCCTGTTCGTCTACCTGGACGACATTCTCATCGCCAGCGCCTCCAGGACGGAGCATGTGTCCCACCTCCGGACTCTCTTCGAACACCTCAGCCAGCACGGCCTAATCGTCAATCCGGCCAATTGCCAGTTCAGGCTGTCCTCGATCGACTTTCTCGGGCACCACATCACGAAGGACGGGGCGGTGCCACTGCCGTCGAAAGTGGAGGCCGTGAAGGATTTTCCGCGACCCCTCACCGTGAAGGCCCTGCAGGAGTTTTTGGGCATGGTGAACTTTAATCATCGCTTCATTCCCCGGGCAGCCCAGCTTATGCGGCCCCTTTACGAGGCCCTCAAAGGCAAGCCCGCCAAGCTCGCCATCGACTGATCCGAGGAGATGGCCAATTCTTTCACGGACACGAAAAGGGCCCTGGCTAACGCGACCATGCTGGCGCATCCGTTGCCCGATGCGCCAATCGCTCTCACCACTGACGCTTCGGACTATGCTGTCAGCGCCGTCCACGAACAGTGGGTCAACGGCACCTGGCAGCCGCTCGCCTTCTTCAGCCGGCTGCTCTGCCCCAACGAGCGGAAGTGCAGCACCTTCGATCGCGAGCTTCTCGGCCTCTACCTCGCCGTCCGACACTTCCGTTTCCTGCTGGAGGCCCACCCATTCACGGTGTTCGTGGACCACAAGCCGTTGACCTTCGCCATAGCCAAAGTTTCCGAGCCGTGGTCGGCCCGTCAGCAGCGCCAGCTTTCCTTCGTCTCCGAGTTCACGACGGACATCCAGCATGTGGCTGGGAAAAACAACCCTGTCGCCGACTGTCTCTCCCGGGCCGTCGCCAGTGCCGTACACCTCGGCATCGACTACACCCGCATGGCGGCCGACCAGGCCTCCGACCCGGACGTCCAGGCCTACAGGACGGCTGTCACGGGCCTTCAGTTAGCGGACGTCGCGTTTGACGATGCCGGTACCATGCCTGTGTGACGTCTCCGCTGGGCAGCCACGCCCCGTCGTGCCCGACGGGTGGAGACGGCAGGTTTTCGACACCGTCCATAGCCTTTCCCACCAGGGCAGGAAGCCGTCACAGAAGCTGGTGGCGGCTAAGTTCGTCTGGCACGGGCTCAAGAAGGACGTTCATGACTGGGCCAATACCTGCGTGGTATGCCAGCGCTCGAAAGTACATCACCATACTAAGGCCCCGTTGGCGCCTTTCGCGGTGCCCGAGAGGCGGTTCGACCATGTTAATGTGGACCTGGTGGGGCACCTGCCGCCCTCCCGCGGGTTCACCCACCTCCTCACGATGGTCGACAGAACCACCCGATGGCCAGAAGCCATCCCGCTGTCGTCAACAATGTCCGCCGATGTGGCTCAGGCGTTCAGCAACACTTGGGTCGCCCGGTTCGGCGCCCCATCTGACGTCTCCTCCGACCGGGGGCCCCAGTTCACGTCGGAGCCCTGGAACGCTGTCACCCAAGGCCTCGGATTGAGACTCCACCACACCACCGCATATCACCCTCAGGCTAACGGGCTGTGCGAACGGTTTCCGCGCTCCGGGCCAGCCTCCAGGGCGACAGTTGGATCGACAGGCTCCCGTGGGTTATGCTGGGACTCAGGACCGCCCCCAAGGAGGACCTCCAGTCCTCGTCCGCCGAGCTCATCTACGGGCAGCCGCTGCGGGTTCCCGGGGATTTCGTCCCCAATGCCACGGACCCTTGGTCCGCAGCCCGTCAGCGGTCCGCCCTCCTGGACAACGCCAAGGTTTTCACGCCGGTGCCTACGTCGCAGCACAGTCTCCCTCAATCCCACGTTCCGCCCGACCTTCGTGCAGCGGAGTACGTTTTCGTCCGCCACGACGCCCACCAGGGACCTTTTCACCCTCCCTACGACGGACCATTCCGCGTCCTGGAAGCCGGGGACAAGGCCTTCGTGGTGGATGTCGGCAGTAAGCCGGACTACATTTCCGTGGACCATCTTAAGCCGGCCCACCTGGATCTGGACCGACCCGTTGGGTTGGCTCAGCCCCCGCGGCGGGGCCGACCTCCGGCTTCTGCACCCTCAGTCCACCACCGAGCGCCCGGGGACCCTCCTGCAACCACCCCGGTCCCCGTCCCGGACTTAATGAGCCGTTTCGGCCGTGTGATCCGGGCCCCTCAACGACTGACATTGCCAGTTCTAGTGAATTCTGGGGGGACTTATGTGGCGGAGACCACATAGGGACAGTAACACAATTCACTATGTATAGCCAATGTTGTTATCACTCCACGTTATGTACGGAACTTGGTTGGGTTATCGGGGCAGGGTCCCTTTAAGAGTCGTCGATTGTGTGATGACGTCATAACCCTGCGACGAGGCCAAGTCCCTCAGTCCATGCGGAGAGTTAATAAAGCTAACACGCGTTTATCTTTGCTGCTATGAAAGTCTCGCAGTCTGTTTATTTCCAGCGACTCCTACAAAAGTATAAAAATCATTTTATTTTCCACTTGACTTGATATTACAGTTTCAATGAATGCATTTGTCTGAAAAAATATTTTACCTATGTAGTGAGTAAAGATAGTTATTATTAGCACTTTAAATCAGAAGGGCAGGTATTTATTTTGTCTTCGACTTATAGCTAAATCATGTTTTTTAATACGCATGTTCATAATTTCAGTGCAAATAGTAAATTTCCCCTACAGCCACGATTTATGACCCAGAATAAGGATCCAATCCTTACAGCAACATTAAATAAAGTCTCTCTATGAATAATATGTATCTGTTTGCTCCAATGTGCTGCTATGACATGATAGATCACAAAAAGTTAGCTCGCGCCTTGAAATTAGTGTGACATACCATGTGGTTACAGTTGCTTGTCATTTCCTTCTCTGTCATTTTAATGTGAAATAACCAATTTAAGATACACCAGGTAACACCTCTGCTGAACCTGCAGCAAGAAGGCTTGAAGATAAATGTGTTATTTGTTTGTAGGCTAGTATCCCAGAGGCTAACGTCAGGGTGCCTTACTTTAATTGTGCTTGCCACGAAAATCAAAATGGATTCTCTGAGTCTTCAAAGTGCATTGCGATCTTTTTCAAAATGATAAATAGCCTCCCCTCTTATGAAAACACGTTTGAATAAACTGATGTTTATTTTGCTTGACCGTGACAAGATCACATACATGTTACTTTGACCAGTCAAGGTTTGGTTCCATCGAGTAGTCTAATGAAATCAAAGCTATGAGAAGGTATTGAACCACTAATACCCAGAGATACTGTTAGCCCTTAATGTGACAGAGGCCACACTACAGGGCTCAACACTAAGTGTCGTTACTTCAGCTTTCTCTTTTAGACATGCCCTAAAAATTTCATCGACTCACAATTTGGCATGCCCAGACATCAGTCAAGGATTCCTTAACCAATGCTTCAGGTTGACAAACTGTCAACCAGCAATAGTAATCCACAGTAATAACAACATAAAATGCTTCTTCCTTGAACAGAGGCCCGACCAGTCCCCATCCACCACCACCCTCCTCTGCCTGGCTGAACTTGTTCTCACATTGAACAACTTCTCCTTTAACTCCACTCATTTCCTCCAAATCAAAGGTGTTGCTATGGGTTCCCGCATGGGTCCTAGCTATGCCTGCCTTTTCGTGGGATTTGTGGAACACTCTTTGTTCCAGTCCTACTCGGGTCCCCTTTCTCACCTCTTTTTCCGGTACATTGATGACTGTATCGGTGCCGTTTCCTGCTCTCGCCCTGAACTAGACAATTTCATTCACTTTGCCTCCAATTTCCACCCTTCCCTCACCTTCACATGGCCCATCTCTGACTCTTCCCTTCTCTTCCTCGATTTCTCCATCTCCATCTCTGGGGATAGGTTATTGACCAATATTCACTATAAGCCCACTGACTCCCACAGCTACCTGGACTACACTTCCTCCCACCCCGCCTCCTGTAAGGACTCTATTCCATTCTCCCAGTTTCTCCGTCTCCGCCGCATCTGCTCCGACGATGCCACCTTCCACACCAGTGCTTCCGACATGTCTTCCTTTTTCCTCAACCGACGATTCCCCTCTACTGTGGTTGACACGGCCCTCGACCGTGTCCATTCTATCTCCTGCACTTCTGCCCTCACCCCTGCCCCTCCCTCCCGGAACCACGATAGAGTTCCCCTTGTCCTCACCTTTCACCCCACCAGCCTCCACATTCAACGGATCATCCTCCGCCATTTCCGCCACCTCCAAAGTGATCCCACCACCAAACGCATCTTCCCCTCCCCTTTCAGCATTCCGTAGGGACTGCTCCCTCTGAGACACCCTAGTCCACTCCTCTATCACCCCCAGCACCCCTTCCCCTTCGCCTGGCACCTTCCCGTGCAAGCGCAGGAGATGGAACACCTGCCCTTATACCTCCCCCCTTCCCACTGTCCAGGGCCCCAAACACCCCTTCCAGGTGAAACAGCGATTTACTTGTACTTCTTGCAATTTAGTATATTCGCTGCTCACGATGCGGTCTCCTCTACTTTGGGGAGACCAAACGCAGATTGGGTGACCGCTTTGCGGAACACCTCCGTTCAGTCCGTAAGGGTGACCCCGAGCTTCTGGTCGCCTGTCATTTTAATTCACCACCCCATTCCCACTCAGACCTCACTGTCCGCGGCCTCTTGCATTGTTCCACGGAAGCTCAACGTAAACTCGAGGAACAGCCCCTCATCTTCCAATTAGGCACTTTACAGTCTTCTGGACTCAATATCGAGTTCAACAATTTCAGATCATAACCTCGGCCCCTATTACATTTTCACTTATATTTTTTATCCACACCTTTGTTTTGGTTTTCCCCCTTCCCCCTTTCCTTTTTTTTCCCTCCCTCCCACATGGCAGCTGTCTCCCATTCTGCCAGCACATTTCATACCTAATCTAGAGCTGTCTTTTGTCTCCACTAGTCCTATCACCATCTCGTCTCATTTTGAATACCTCTTAATGTCTCTTCTCTTTTGTTCTCTCCCAGCCTGGCCTCTTAATCTATTTCATTCCCTGTGCCTCTTTAGTCTTGATAAAGGGTTTTGACCCAAAACGTTGACTCTAATTTCTCTCCACGGATGTTGCCTGACCTGCTGAGTTTTTCCAGCATTTTCTGTTGTTATTTCGGATTTCCAGCATCTGCAGTATTTTGTTAGGGTAATAGTAATCCACAGTTCTGATTGACAGACTCTGAAATGAAAATAATAGTTGGTGTACATAAGAATATAGAAGCAGACCGCCACCACCTAGAAGGACAAGGGCAGCAGGCGCATGGGAGCACCACCACCTCCAGGTTCCCCTCTAAGTCACACACCATCCTGACTTGGAAATATATCGCTGTTTCTCCGTCGTCACTGTGTCAAAATCCTGGAACTCCCTCCCTAACAGCACTGTGGGAGTACCTTCACCTCACGGACTGCAGCGGTTCAAGAAGGCGGCTCACCACCACCTTCTCAAGGGCAACTAGGGATGGGCAATAAATGCTGGCCTTGCCAGCGACGCCCACATCCCGTGAATGAATTTAAAAAAACACATCATTTCCTAAACACAGGGAAACATAAAATTGACAAAATGAACATTGTTACTTCTTTGGGGGAAAAATGCAACTTAATAAGTAAACACTATGAGAATGGATGTAAAAGAGATTTAGAAATAGTTGAACTTTATTTGGCTGTCATAAGCCAGGTAAGCAACAGAGAAATCAAACAAAATTAAGCACTGTGGAAGAAATTTGTTTTTTGTACGTTTGCTTGGAGCTCTTGCAAGCAGGAATTGCGAGTAAGAAACGGCAGATGGCAGTTAACTATCTGGCACAGTGGCATTATTTATGAGTGTCAATGTCATCACATTTGTTTTGTTCTTGCCAATTGAGGTAATTTGAATGTTATCACACTTGGAATTAACATGACTGTTCCAGATATGTGTTGTGTATGTACCTTTAAGAGAATAACTGGTCTCAGACTGCAGTACTGGCAGTGACCACCCCTGTATAAAAGGCGCTAGAGAGCCTCTGTTTGTTAGTTTTCACTATTGACTTGTTTGTTTTCACTCCTGCTGGTCCGTGTCTCAATCATTCACTGGCGACGAGTAAGAAACGAACTTACCTGCAACTCGGCAGCACCTCAGACGACGTTGTTGAAGGTCGGAGCCAGAAGAAAAAAAAAATGGAGTCCAAAGAAACTCGAGAAACGGGCGTCGACCGTCAATCATCGGTTTGGAAACTTGCAGGAGAGACTGTCAAGAGCCAGGTTTGGTTCACCAGTCTGTGGTTTCCCAGCTAGTCAGGCTGGTGGCAGGTAGTGCTCTGATCCTTCCTGGGCTGCGACGGGCTGAAGCTCGATCGGGTGGCTTTTCAACGGGGCTGGGCAGTGAGTCGGGAGGCAAAGAGAGAGAGAGAGGGTGGAGCACACAGGGCGCAGCCGATGCTTCGAAGCCGGGCAGCGTTCGGACCTAAGAAGAGGGAGGGAAGTGTCCCAGAGGGTCCGCTCCATGACGGGAAAATAATAAAAGAAAAAAATCAATATTTAACGCGCAAGAAACCGTGGAAAGCAGCGCTAACAACAGCGGGGAAGAAGGCAAAGCACGGGAGGCGCCATTTTGTTAAATCGGGGAAGAAGGCAAAGCGCGGGAGGCGCCATTTTAGATTTGCAAGATGCCGAAGACTGGCTGTATCACTGCTTTTGATAATACATTAGAAGACTGGACCACGTATGTGGAAAGAGTCGAGGTATATTTTGAGGCAAACGAAATAGCGGAGGAGAAAAAGGCATCGATATTGCTAAACTTAATGGGCGCTAGAACGTACAGCCTATTGCGGGACCTGATTACTCCAGCCAAACCGAAGGCGAAGAGTTTTAACAAAATTGTTGCTCTCCTACAGGAACACTTAAACCCTGCACCGCTGTTGATCGCAGAAAGATTTAAATTCCACAGGAGAACTCAGCACAAAGATGAGAGCAATGCTGAGTATCTTATGGAACTACGCAAGCTATCAAAGCACTGCCAGTTCGGAGCAGGACTGGCAGATACCCTACGGGACAAATTTGTCTGTGGACTCCTGAGTGAAGGAACACAGAAGAAGTTACTCTCAGAAAAAGAGCTGACGCTAGATAAGGCTTTCAGCGTGGCCGTATCATATGAAGCAGCAGCCAGGGGAGCTGCAGAAATTCAACAAAAACCACAGGAATACGGCACCCACGAAATGACACGGGGATTTGCAAAATGTTATCGCTGCGGCAGAACTAACCATGACCAGAAGGACTGCTGGTCCAAAGACAAAATATGCAGACAATGCGGGAAGATTGGACACATTGCACAAGTTTGCAGGTCTGGGAAGAAGACCAGCGACAACAAAAAGGCTACTAAGGAACCGTACAAGAAAGTACAAAAGATGACGGACAGTAGTTCCGAAGACCAGATGAGCGATAGTGAATCCGAGAACAGGAGACTAAGCTGTCTCAAACTTCACAATGTAATCGCAAAAGAGGATCACCGAACCATTTGGGTCACCCTCACGATAGCAGGGTCCCAAGTTAAAATGGAATTGGATACAGGATCAGCGCTAACCGTCATGAATCGACGAGACTACGAGCGGCTATTTTCACACATACCCTTGAGAGAGACATCCATCGTCTTGACGGTGTATACGGGGCAAAAAGTATACCCCAGAGGAAAAATAAGGGTGCCTGTCGAATACAATGGCAAGAAAATACGGAAATTGTATCTCTACATACTGCCAAATGGTGGACCACCGTTATTGGGACGGGAATGGATCAGGAAGATAAACTTGGATTGGCATTCCATTCATGCAATGACGGTGGACGGTAAAAAAGATGAAGACGTCACTCCTGGACGATTGTCAACAATCTTAGCTAACGCCAAAGAGGTATTTCAACAAGAACTGGGCACGCTTAAAGGCGTAACCGCCTCGATAAAAATAGAAGAGAATGCAGTGCCCAAGTTTTTCAAAGCAAGACCGGTACCATATGAAATTCGCCCAGCCGTCGAGGCAGAGCTGGAGAATCTGGAGAAGGCGGGCGTGTTGTCTAAGGTCGACTGGAGCGAGTGGGCGACACCCATCGTTCCTGTCATGAAGAAAATGTTAAGCAATAAGTCCGGAGAGCCAAGGAAGATTCGCATCTGTGGGGATTTCAAGGTGACGGTGAACCCTGTCCTTCACACAGTACAATATCCTCTTCCAAGGATAGAAGACATCTTCGCCTCACTGTCTGGAGGGAAGCGTTTTACAAAAATTGACCTAGCACAAGCATATTTGCAGATGGAGGTTGAAGAGTCCTCTAGAAAGTATCTCACGATCAACACTCACAAAGGTCTTTACCAGTATCATCGATTGGTATTCGGAGTAGCATCGGCTCCGGCGATATGGCAAAGAGCGATGGAACAAGTCCTGCAAGGGATTCCGGGGACTCAGTGTTACTTGGACGACATCGTTGTGACAGGTGAAGATGACAGTGAACACCTTAACAACCTAGAACAGGTGCTCACTAGACTACGGGAACATGGGCTGCGAGCCAACCGCCCCAAGTGCGAATTTTTTAAGAAACAGATATCGTATTGTGGCCACGTGATTGATGAAGAGGGGCTACATAAGTCCCCTGACAAAATTGAAGCGGTTGTTAAGGCCCCAGCGCCTGAAAATGTGTCGCAACTGAGGTCATTCCTCGGATTGGTGAATTACTATCATAAGTTTTTGCCGAATTTGTCGACAATTTTGCACCCACTGAACGCCCTGCTACGAACGGGGGTAGCATGGAAATGGAGCGATGATTGTAAGTGTGCTTTTCAGAAGAGTAAGGACTTAATCACTTCAAGGGAAGTATTGGCTCACTACAACCCAGCACTGCCGATCAGACTGGCGTGTGATGCGTCTCCCTACGGCATTGGGGCGGTACTGTCACATAAGTTCCTTGATGGGTTAGAGAGGCCGATAGCTTTTGCGTCACGCTCGTTAACTTTTGCCGAGCGTAACTACGCTCAGATTGACAGAGAGGCCCTCAGCCTAGTGTGGGGGGTGAAGAAGTTCAATCACTACCTGCACGGTCAAAAATTTACTCTACTAACCGATCATCAACCTCTTGTCTCCATTTTCAGCCCTCAGAAGGGCGTACCGATAATGACGGCACAACGGCTGCAGAGATGGTCCCTTTTCCTAGGGGCACACCAATATGACATCGAGTACAAAGGAACTAAACAGCATGGAAATGCTGATGGATTGTCACGCCTACCGTTGCCGATGGTGGAAGAAGAAGACCTTGCAGTGGATCCAATGGAGTTATTCCACTCGACCATAGTCGAATGTCTCCCTGTGACGAATGCAAACATAGAAAACGAAACACGGAATGACCCGACACTATCACGAGTCTATGGCCTAGAAATTCAGTGCCCTTAGCACCGATTTTGCGGCGCTAGAGGGCCTAGCGCTGCAATTGGCGCCGGTTCCTAAATTGCCTGGGGCCCTTCCGCGGCGGTAGACCGGTAGCGCTGCGCCGGCACTGATGATGTCATCGGTGTGCGCAGCGTCCCGGTTGCCGTGGTAACCCGGCCCCAAGCCGAAATTCAGTTGCGGCCGCCTCGCCAGTGGCAGCCGCAACTAAGACTCCGGCAAACGAGTGTTGCCGGAGTCTGCGCCGGCGCTTTAAGGAGGCGCGGCGGCCGGCCGCTTTCCCGCCGGCCGCCTGCCCACAGCTCCCTCCCCGGACTTCTCCCCCCCCCCCCGGAAAACAGATGCAAGCCCGGCACTTGTCCGAGGTGCCGGGCTCATTTTTGAAGAGATTTGCGCGGGCCGCGGCCGGGTGCAGGCAGCTCCTCCTTAACGGAAGGAGGAGGCCTGCACTTCCCGAGCCTGCCGCACCGCAGCGGGCGCCGCAGCGCCGGAATAGCGCCGCAATGCGGCGCATTGCGCCAGTTTTCAGGCGCTAAAACCCTTCAGTAGCGCCGGCAGCCGTTTGGGCGCGGCGCTACTGAATTTTTGGCGCGCGCAAAGGGACTTAGCGCCGGCGCTAACTTCCGGCGCTAAAGCCCTGGCGCAGCGCAAACTCAATTTCTAGGCCTATGATTTAACGGTGAAGGGATGGCCAGCACATGGCGAACCACTGCTGCCAGCATTCTCGCCGAGAAGAGAACAGCTGTCAGTGTGCAGAGGGACCTTGATGTGTGGATCCAGAGTAGTAATTCCACCTAAGTTGACGGATAGAGTACTCAATGAGCTTCATGAGGGTCATCTGGGTGGGGTAAAAATGAAGAACTTAGCCAGAGCGTTTGTGTGGTGGCCGGGAATCGATAGAGAAATCGAAGAGATGACCAAGAGCTGTGCAGGATGCCAGAAGGTCCAAAACGCCCCACCACAAGCTCCTCTGCATCCATGGGAGTGGCCCTCATCTCCATGGCAACGGGTGCACATTGATTTTGCTGGTCCCTTCATGGACTCGATGTTTTTAATTGCGGTGTGTGGTAAACCACTGTTATTGTATCCTACTGTTATCGTTATTGCATATTGTTACCTCTGGTTGGCGCTGTGTACCAATGCATGCCTCAGCTGGCTCCGCCCACATGACCAGGTATAAAGGTGGGTGTTTCGGCAACCCACTTCCTTCTTGGAACCAGTTCGCCACGAGAGGCATGCTCTGTTCTTTAGTTAATAAAAACCTTTTCATTACTTTCCTAATTCATCGCCTTTTATGGAGTAATTGATAAGCGTATCACGGTGGATGCACATTCAAAGTGGCCAGAGGTAATAAAAATGTCCTCAACCACCACGGAAAAAACTATCACAGTTTTGCGAACCATATTCGCCAGGAATGGGCTGCCTGAACAGATTTGCTCTGACAATGGACCACAGTTTGTGTCTGAAGAGTTCCGGAGGTTCTTAAAGAACAATGGCGTTAAGCATTACACATCTGCCCCATATCATCCAGCCACTAATGGATTGGCCGAGAGGTTTGTCCAAACTTTCAAGAAGGCTATCAAGGCAATGTGTAATCAAGATATACCCCTACAACACAAGGTGGATAACTTCTTGTTTGCCTACCGGAATGCGACACATGCGGTTACCAACCAAACTCCAGCCATGATGTTCTTCAATCGAAGACTACGATGCCGCTTGGATTTGGTTAAGCCAAATGTCCGAAGAGATGTGGAGAACAGGCAGTTTCAGAATATGAATGAAAGGCCGACCAGGAGTTTTAAGATAGGTCAACCAGTTTTGGCCCGGGACTACCGCACTGAGAAATGGCAGCCAGGAACGATTTGTACACGACAAGGACCTCTCATGTATACCATGGACGTTGGGGAGAGCATTATAAGACGCCATGCTGACCAGATTCTAGAGTCACTGGAAAACATCAACTCCACACCACGATCTGATACACCTGGTAGTTAAATTGACGTTCCAATTGCAGCTACCGCAGAACCGGTAATATTGGAAGCAGATGAACCAAACAAAGACATTGATCCCAACGCAACATTGCCAGAAGAACCTGATACCCCAAAGAGGCGTTATCCAGACAGAATCAGGAAGCCTCCTCAAAGACTGAACTTATAATTGCTTAAACTTAACCAATGTATCTAGCAACAGTAATTGTGATTGTAATTCGTTATCATTTAGTTGTTAAATGAATGTTATGTACTGTTTATCTAAAAGGGGAGGAATTGTTGTGTATGTACCTTTAAGAGAATAACTGGTCTCAGACTGCAGTACCGGCAGTGACCACCCCTGTATAAAAGGCGCTAGAGAGCCTCTGTTTGTTAGTTTTCACTATTGACTTCCACCAGTAAAGACTTGTTCGTTTTCACTCCTGCTGGTCCGTGTCTCAATCATTCACGGACTTAACAATATGGAGCACCCGTCCAAAACAACAAAGTACGAGAGGACTTTCACCTGAAGGGAGGCAACAGAGAAATCTGCCTCTAGTAACACAAAGGAATGTGAGTATCCAAAGTGTAAGGGAAAGCAAATAGTGCGGCATCACTCTGAACAAGAGTGGAAGGAAGATTGCAGTGTTTAAAACAAGGGTTTTACTTTGGATACAAAAGAAATCAATAGAGTGCAGCAACATGTGTGATGTTTCAGCTAACTTGGCTTTTATGAATCCCTTGTATCGAAATGATCCATGGGGGAAAAATTTGGTTGCTTTGCGCCTCCCGTTAGCGCCCGGGCGCTAATGGGGCGCAACACAATTAGCGCCCGGGCACGGCGATGTTTGCGCCGCTCGCGAAATTGACGATATTTTGCCACGGCCCTAAACACTACCGCAATGATCTCCTGCACCCACAGACCGTGACATCAGTCGAGCATGCAATGCCCCAGTAGCGAATATTGAGTGGCACCCCCTGCCTTTCCACCTGCTGCTAGCAACGACAGGTTGAGGGGAGCGTTTTGCAGTCGGGAAGGGACTGGGCGACCGCTTCCTGCCTTTTTTTGTCGGCGACACTTTTGCACCACGCATTCTGAGAGAGAGAGAGAGAATTCTGGAGAGATTCAACGCAGTGTGAAGGAGTTTTGGGTACTGAGCAGCAATTTGCAGGTTCATTTTGATTTGACCTTCCTTGCATCGATTTAGAAGAGACTGTTGGGGCTGCACTCTGAGCTCTTTCCCTGGGTCTCTCCATTGTTCCTTCCAGCAGATTTGATGTACAGGTCTCTCCAGGCTGAGAATCAAGGCTACAATGAGCAGGGTGTGGATGGAGAGCAAGATCGACCCTCCCCTTTAAGAACTGGCCAGTGCCAGTGTGTCTGTGTTCCTTTGCTGACTGACATCACGAGCTTCGCCAGCGCTCTGAGGTAACGCCTCGCTCCTTGGCGTTAGCGCCTTAATAGAGGTGTGTAGCGCCTGATTTAGCGCTCCAATCACCTCCAGGGGTGATAGAAGCCAAGTTTGCAGTTGGAGGCGATAATTAATGCCAGGCACTAAACTTGGCGCCCAGACGATAATTGCACCCCAAATGGGGCGATACCGAATTTCTCCCCCCATGTCTTTTAGCAAAATGAAGGTTCTATACTGCAAGCACCCTCAGCCAGATAATCTTGCAGATAAAAGCAACTTCTATACATCCAGACGCACACATTTTTTTAAAAATAAGTTGCCGAATAAAAGCAGTGTGGTCACACCACATTGCTGTTCCAGCACACACTCAGCCTGGGTCGGTACAACACAAGATCATGCCATGATTACACACTTAGCAAGTTGCCAACTTGTGCCACTGGGGAAAGCAGCAAGACGTGACTAGCTACTTCCTTACAGGGAAGGAGGGAAACGTGGCAAATGAACCAACCCAGGTTGATCCTGCACATTCTCTGGGGTCTGGCCCCAGCAGCAGTAGTATCAGAGGCCCGAGAATAGGTCAATCAACTGAGAGGGGAATCAAGGGATATGGTGATTGGGCGGGAGAGTGGAGTTGAGGTCGAAGATGTCATGATTTTATTGAACCGTGGAGCAGGCTCGAGGGGCCGTGTGGCCGACTCCTGCTCCTAACTCTTGTGTTCACAGCCAGGAATTTGTTACTGTCCCAGGGAGCCCTAAGGGGTGAAAATACAGTGTTACAAAGGAGAGGGAAAATAACTACTTTGGTGAAATAAATACAATTTGGTTTGGATGTATAAATTCCATTGATATGTTTGTACATGAACCCTTTTTCAATTAATTTAACTAAATTCAGATCCCTGTACATTTGGTGTCGAAGGAGCAGCGCTCCGAAAGCTTGTGATTTCAAATAAAACTGTTGGATTATAACCTGGTGTTGTGTGACTTCTTACAGGTGTTAAAAATGATTGACATTTTAATTTTTAGATATTTAAATCTGCCTCATCAGATTTCTTACATTTGTCCACCCCAGTCCAACACCGGCATCTCCACACCATGGCTATTTTTAACACCGTCAGAGTCATAAATCCTTCCAAACTGGACAATAAATATTATTGGTCATTATCAGTCAATTGTTTCACTTTCATATTTGTGATTTAATCCCACTGTTTAGACAATTCAAGCTGCAGTAGCCTTGGGCTGGATTTTACCAACCTTGGCGGGTCCGTGGCGGGCGATACCATCAGAAGGACCAGGCTGCACTGGCGCAAACCTTTCAATGATCTCAGTAGATCACGAAACGTTACTGCAAAGCCACACTCAACCTCATGCTGCTGTACCATTCATCACATCCCCATCACACTGCCTTCCCTACCCTACACCTGCAGATCCTTACTCACACCAACTTACCTTGCACCTCCACCCATCCCTTTCTATCTACATTACCACTTCCCCATCTAACTAGCCACCCCTCACACTCACCCTCATCCTAGTCCAATCATACCAACTAACAACACACAAGGGTGGGCACTTGGGTATTTTAGCCAATGTTCATGTGAAGTTTCTGTTAATGTGCTGTCAAACATTGAAACCTTTATTTTGAACACTTTTTGTTCTTGGACAGATCAGTGTGCACCTTTGGAAGTGGCTTAGTGAGTTGCAGTGAATGGTGAGACATAACGGTACCCCCCCCCCCCCCGCAATGGTGATGAGTGTGAAAGGAATGGCTTGGGCATTGTAGGGATGCTTTATGGCCTCCCAGGCAGCAATGTGGTTAGGTGCTGATGGCCTCTGTCCTGTGTAGCATCAGTTGATTGCGGAGAAGGTTGGTGTTGTTGTTGGTGCTGCTGGTGTTGGGGCTGATCGTGGTGGGATTCTGAGGACCAAGGTGAGATAGTTTCAAGGGCACTGATGCTGATGTAATAGATGGCAGGTGAACTTGAGATGACAGAAGCGATCTGTCAATAGTGAGAGAGGTTGTTCCAATGCGGTGACACTGGATAGAGAGTTTACTCCAAACACTTGCAACCTGCATAAAGCTCAATCTGTCTTCCAAATGCAGTAAGCAACAGCTTCTGAGCTTGGAAAGTGAATAGATGCAAGATGGGAGCTTTTATAGCACATTTGCAGCTGTCAAGTAATGAGATGATTCCATGGTCATTCAACTCCCGGCCTGCTTACTTGACGTGATCCCCGAGCAGTGTGGCCCCCGTGGGCGACCTGGTAAACTCTGAAGGTGAGCTCAAAATACTTCTTAATGCTCTGTTAACAAGGTCATAATGATCTGAATTGCCTCCACTGCCGCGTGTCGGGTCTGCACAGCGCTGACAGACCTGACATTTGGGAAAGGCGCGTGGCGGCGGGTTGACAGCAGGGTCCCGACCACAGTCAAAAAAAATTCCCACCCGACCCGCCACCGATCGTGCCCGCTGACCCCCCGAAAAATTCCCACCCTTGTCTTATTAGTAGAACGGAAAGGGATGTCAGTCAGTCAATCATGTTGTTCAGGCTGTTGTAGTTTGAACTCTTATTACAGAAGTTAATGCCAACAATAAAAGCTTGAAGTCATAGGCGTGAGCGAAGATGAGGCAGAATCCTAGTCAGAGGGCATTGCTCTTGGATCAGCTTTACAATCTTAAGAGTTGCTGATAATTTTCAGAGGTTAATACAGTCACCCGTCTCTCATGTTAAAAAAGTGACTACTGGCTTTGAAACTGGATACTAAAGAAACAACATCAACTCTACTTTTTAAATGGATGGATTTCGAAGAAAATGGAATATTCTTCACAACCAGTATCAGCATCAAACATCTGAAGGTCAGATACAACACGGGCTCGATATGGAGCAGGCGTCTCTCTACTTCACCCCAACAATACATCTTCGGCTGGGAGGAGTGTCCCTGCTGCACCAGTTTGACATTTTCATTTCCAATACCAGCCATCCTTACTGAGGTAGGCAGTTTAAAGTCAAATGGAGCGGAGTTCTGGGTAGCTGTGTGGACTAGGAAATAGGTTGAAACTGACCAAACTCATTTCTTCAGGGCTCTTGCAAGCCGCAAGAAAGGAGAATTTTATCAGGGTCAGGTTCAAGCCACATTCCAGAGTTGAAAAGAAAGCAGTGCACCAATCGCTGTCAACTAGAATTCAAGGCCACTGATTGACGGTTTTAATGGACAGAATCGCTGAATACATTGCCCAAAAACAACTGTAAAAATCCCAGAATCCTATGCGACAACGGATATAGACAATCGTTGTAAAACAGTAGCCCTCACGATAATTTTTCCTGTACTTGTGCTAACTGGAACTAGGCATCAGTACACTGGGATTTAGATTCCATAAAACTTGGTAAAAGAGACTTAAAAAAAAAATCAATCAATCAATCAATCAATCAGGACAGAATCCAAATTAAATACTAGCATTACCACTAAACCATAACATATTATATTTCTAAAATTTGCTTTTCCTCCCCAGTAGGATTTGATGTGCAAATGACGATTTAGAAAACTACAGAAGATTTGAACTTTTGTAAAAGTACAGAAGGCAAACAGACTTGCCGAGTGTGGCACGACAGCTGGCTTTTGCATGCAGTCAGGGTGACTGCTAGATATTAAACAAATTTTGTGAATTGAGATGTAGAATTCAAGATGCAATAACCTAAGATTACCCACACTGGCACACAGCAAAAGAACTTGCCAATGTTTATTTTCATTATGTCGTGCAAAATTTCAAGCCGTCACTTCCTTTTTTATTGTGCGTTATAAACTTGATTAATGGGATCGTTTATAGTTTATCTGAAATGTGTTCTTTCATCGTCCCTAGACTAATATACGCATTTTCACTTGGACGAGAAAAATGAAGTATGATGATTGATGATGTAATGTTGCACCATGAATATTAATAAAACTGTGATTTACCAGCATAATGGGGGCAGACGGTGGAAGAAGTTAATATGAAAGTTTTACATTATCTGTCATTGAAATGAATGAATATCAATAAATATTCAAGCAGAGGTGATTAATGTTACAGCCTCAATAATCCAGTAATTAACAAATATTGGAGTTTGCACCAAAAGTTATCAATTATCATTTCTTACGTACTAATACTAGGCCTTCAGTTTATGCATGCATTAAATTAGTTTTGTCAATAATCTTGTTAATGCAAAATCAGCAGTGATCTTGCCCTGACTGAAAGGTTTCCTGCCAATCTCCTCTAATCTCTCCAAATTAAGCAGGAGTTTATTACATTTCAACAACAACTTGCATTTATATAGGAGCTTGCAAATAGGAAAATGTCCCAAGGTGCTTCAAAGGAGCGTTACAAGGCAAAAAATGACACTGAGCCAAAGACGGCAATATTAGGAGGGGTGGCTAAAAGCTTGTTCAAAGAGATAGGTTTTAAGGAGGGTCTTAAAGAAGGAGAGAGAGGTGGAGAAGTGAAGAGGGTTAGGGAGGAAATTCTAGAAATGAGGGCCTAGATGGTTGAGGCATGCCACCTATGGTGGGGTGAATGAAATGGGGATACACAAGAGGCCAGAGTTGGAGGAACACAGAGTTCTCGAAGGGTTGTCGGAGGTTACAGAGATAGGGAGGGGCAAAGACATGGAGGGATTTAAAATCGAGGTGGACTGGAAGCCAATGTAGGTCAGCGAGCACAGGGGTTGTGGGTGAACGGGACTTGGTTTGAGTTAGGATACCGGCAGCTAAGCTTTGGATGAGGTCAAGTTTATAGAGAGTGGAATATGGGAGGCCGGTCAGGAGAGCATTGGAATAGTTGAGTCTGAAGGTAATAAAAGCATGGGTGAGGTTTTCAGCAGCAGATAAACTGAGGCAGAGGCAGAATAGGTAATGTTACAAAGATGAAAGTAAGTGGTCTTTGTGGCAGAATACTCGATTTGCTGTACCACTAAAAATAGCATTGGCACCATGCTATGCAGGACTGAAATTAATAAGAGGCATATTACAGCAAATATAGATTTCATCTCCCTTTCAACATTACAGCCGATGTAGGTTTTCTATACCTGTTGTAGATAAAATGAGTAGAGGACAAATCTTCTTTAACACAGTGCTGATGTGAGAGGGAGCACCAGAGGCGGCGGCGGTACATAAGGAGCAGCCCCGAGGCAGCGAGCAGCGAGGCCCAGAGCCCCGAGAGAGCGGAGAGGCGGCGGACCTGCGAGGGAGCACCAGAGGCGGCGGCGGTACATAAGGAGCAGCCCCGAGGCAGCGAGCAGCGAGGCCCAGAGCCCCGAGAGAGCGGAGAGGCGGCGGACCTGCGAGGGAGCACCAGAGGCGGCGGCGGTACATAAGGAACAGCCCCGAGGCAGCGAGCAGCGAGGCCCAGAGCCCCGAGAGAGCGGAGAGGCGGCGGACCTGCGAGGGAGCACCAGAGGCAGTGGCGGTACATAAGGAGCAGCCCCGAGGCAGTGAGCAGCGAGGCCCAGAGCCCCGAGAGAGCGGAGGACCTGCGAGGGAGCACCAGAGGCGGCGGCGGTACATAAGGAGCAGCCCTGAGGCAGCGAGCAGCGAGACCCAGAGCCCCGAGAGAGCAGAGAGGCGGCGGACCTGCGAGGGAGCACCAGAGGCGGCGGCGGTACATAAGGAGCAGCCCCGAGGCAGCGAGCAGCGAGGCCCAGAGCCCCGAGAGAGCGGAGAGGCGGCGGCGGTACATAAGGAGCAGCCCCGAGGCAGCGAGCAGCGAGGCCCAGAGCCCCGAGAGAGTGGAGAGGCAGCGGACCTGCGAGGGAGCACCAGAGGCAGCGGCAGTACATAAGGAGCAGCCCTGAGGCAGCGAGCAGTGAGGCCCAGAGCCCCGAGAGGCGGCGGACCTGCGAGGGAGAACCAGAGGCGGCTTACCAATCCAGGTTCCGGGAGAGGGAAGCAAAAAGTAATCGAAGTGTGACATCACCAAGAAGCAGGTAAGTGATTGGTTGGTGAGTATTTTCTTTCTAAATTTTTCTAAACTTAAATTTTGTGGTTTCTAAGGTCTCTGTTGTGTAGCGGGGACTACTGTTAAGCAAGGGCCTTTGAGTATATCATTTAATTGAAGTGAAATTGGTGGGATTCATTTAATTTTTATTCATTAATTAAAGGGTAAGTCATGGCAGGACAGCCCAGCCCCGTAGTATGCTCCTCCTGCGCTATGTGGGAACTCAGGGACATTTCCTGTGTCCCTGACAACTACATGTGCAGGAAGTGCATCCAGCTGCAGCTACTGACAGACCGCATTGCAGCACTGGAGCTGTGATTGGATGCATACTGGAGCGTTCACGATGCTCAGGACATCGTGAATATCATGTTTACAGAGTTAGACACACCGCAGGTAGAGGTTGGACAGGAAGAAAGGGAACGGGTGACCAACAAGCAGAGTACTAGGCGCAGGCAGGTAGTGCAGGGGTCCCCTGTGGCCATCCCCCTCTCCAACAGATACACCACTTTGAGTACTGTTGGAGGGGATGGCTTATCAGAGGAAGGCAGCAGCAGCCAACTTCCTGGCACCAGGGGTGGCTCTGCTGCACAGAATGGGAGGAAAAAGAGGGGTAGAGCTATAGTAATAGGGAATTCTATTGTAAGGGGAATAGATAGGCGTTTCTGCAGCCGCAAACGAGACTCCGGGATGGTGTGTTGCCTCCCTGGTGCAAGGGTCAAGGATGTCTCCGAGCAGCTGCAGAACATCTTGGAAGGGGAGGGTGAACAGCCAGTTGTCGTGGCGCATATAGGCACCAACGATATAGGTAAAAAGCAGGATGAGGTCCTAAAAGTGGAATATAGGGAGTTAGGAGATAAATTAAAAAACAGGACCTCAAAAGGTAGTAATCTCAGGATTGCTACCAGTGCCACGTGCTAGTCAGAGTAGAAATAGAAGGATACTTCAGATGAATACGTGGCTAGAGGAATGGTGCCAGGGGGAGGGATTCAAGTTCCTGGGACATTGGAACTGGTTCTGGGGGAGGTGGGACCAGTTCAAACCGGACGGTCTGCATCTGGGCAGGGCTGGAACCGATGTCCTAGGGGGGAGTGTTTGCTAGTGCTGTGGGGGAGGGTTTAAACTAAAATGGCAGGGGGTTGGGAACCTGATCAGGGAGACAGAGGAAAGGGAAACAAGGATAAAAGCAAAAGATAGGAAGGAGAAAAACCAAAAGTGGCAGTCAGAGAAATCAACGGTTTAAATCAAATGTGGCCACAGTAAATAATAATTCTATGAGCGTTAAAAAAACAAGCCTGAAGGCTTTGTGTCTTAATGCGAGGAGCATTTGTAATAAGGTGGATGAATTGGCTGCGCAAATAGAGGTAAACAAATATGATTTGGTTGGGATTACAGAAACGTGGCTCAAGGATGGCCAAGACTGGGAACTCAACATCCAGGGGTATTCGATATTCAGGAAAGATAGGCAAAAAGGAAAGGGAGGTGGGGTAGCATTACTGGTTAAAGAAGGGATTAACACAATTGTAATGAAGGATATTAGCTCTGATGATGTGGAATCTGTATGGGTAGAATTGAGAAATACTAAGGGGAAAAAAACGTTAGTGGGGGTGGTATATAGACCTCCAAACAGTAAGGCGGAGGTTGGGGATGGCATTAAAAGGGAAATTAAAGAAGTGTGCAATAAGGGCAGAGCAGTCATCATGGGTGACTTTAATCTACATATAGATTGGGCCAACCAAATTAGTAACAATACTGTGGAGGAGGAATTCCTGGAGTGTTTACGGGATGGTTTCCTGGACAAATATGTCGAGGAACCAATCAGAGATCAGGCCATCTTAGACTGGGTATTATGTAACGAGAAAGGATTAATTAGCAATCTTGTTGTACGAGGCCCCTTGGGTCGGAGCGATCATAATATGATCGAATTCTTCATTAAGATGGAGAATGAAGTAGTTGACTCAGAGACTAGGGTCCTCAATTTAAATAAAGGAAACTACGATGGTCTGAGGAGCGAGTTGGGTAGGATTGATTGGGGAATGGCACTCAAAGGGTTGATGGTGGATAGGCAATGGCAAACATTCAAAGACCGAATGGATGAGCTACAGAATTTGTTCATCCCAATTTGGCATAAAAATAAAACAAAAAAGGTGACTCAACCATGGCTAACAAGGGAAATTAGGGATAGCATAAGATCCAAGGAGAGGACATATAAATTGGCCAGAAAAAGCAATAATCCTGAGGATTTGGAGCAGTTTAGGATTCAACAAAGGAGGACAAAGGGATTAATTAAGAAAGGGAAAATAGAATATATGAGAGTAAGCTCGCAGGGAACATAAAAACTGACTGTAAAAGCTTTTATAGATATGTGAAGAGAAAAAGATTGGTGAAGTCAAGCGTAGGTCCCTTGCAGTCAGAATCAGGGGAATTTATAATGGGGAACAAAGAAATGGCAGACCAACTAAATACATATTTTGGTTCTGTCTTCACAAAGGAGGACACAAATAACCTCCCAGAGATGCCGGGGAACATAGGGTCTGATGAAAGGGTGGAACTGAAAGAAATCAGTATTTGTAGGGAAATGGTGTTAGGAAAATTGATGGGACTGAAGGCCGATAAATCCCCAGGCCTGACAATCTACATCCCAGGGTACTTAAGGAAGTGGCCCTAGAAATAGTAGATGCATTGCTGGTCATCTTCCAGAACTCGATAGACTCTGGAACAGTACCCATGGATTGGAGGGTAGCTAATGTTACCCCACTATTCAAAAAGGGTGGTAGAGAAAAAGCGGGGAATTATAGACCGGTAAGCCTGACATTGGTAGTGGGGAAAATGCTAGAGTCCATTATAAAAGATGTAATAGCAGGGCACTTGGAAAGCAATGACAGGATCGGACAAAGTCAACATGGATTTACAAAAGGTAAATCATGCTTGACTAAGCTACTGGAATTTTTTGAGGATGTAACTGGTAAAATAGATAAGGGAGAACCAGTGGATGTGGTATATTTGGACTTTCAGAAGGCTTTCGATAATGTCCCGCATAAGAGATTAGCGTGCAAAATTAAGGCACATGGGATTGGGGGGAAGGTATTGACTTGGATAGAGAACTTGTTGGCGGACAGAAAGCAAAGAGTTGGAATAAACGGGTCGTTTTCCGAGTGGCAGGCAGTGACTAGTGGGGTACCGCAAGGATCGGTCCTAGGACCCCAGCTGTTCACAATATATATTAATGATCTGGACGAGGGAATTGGATATAATATCGCCAAATTTGCAGACGACACAAAGCTGGGTGGGAGGGTATGCTTGTGAGGAGGATGTCGTGAAACTCCAGTACGATTTGGACAGGTTGGGTGATTGGGCAGAAACATGGCAAATGCACTATAATGTGGATAAATGTGAGGTTATCCACTTTGGTGGTAAAAACAGGAAGGCAGATTATTATTTGAATGGCAATAGGTTGGGAGAAGGGGAAGTGCAAAGAGACCTGGGTGTTCTTGTGCACCAGTCGCTGAAGGTAAGCATGCAGGTGCAGCAGGCGGTTAAGAAGGCAAATGGTATGTTGGCCTTCGTAGCAAGAGGGTTCGAGTACAGGAACAAGGATGTCTTGCTACAGTTGTACAGGGCCTTGGTGAGACCGCACCTTGAATATTGTGTGCAGTTTTGGTTGCCTTACCTGAGGAAGGATGTTCTTGCCATGGAAGGAGTGCAGCGAAGATTCACCAGGCTGATACCTGGGATGGCAGGAATGACGTATGAGGAGAGATTGTGTCGATTGGGCTTATGCTCACTGGAGTTTAGAAGATTGAGAGGGGATCTCATCGAAACCTATAAAATTCTGTCAGGCCTGGACAGACTAGATGCAGGAAGGATGTTTCTAATGGCCGAGGAGTCCAGAACCAGGGGTCATAGCCTAAGGATAAGGGGTAAGCCATTTAGGACTGAAATGAGGAGGAATTTCTTCACCCAGAGAGTGGTGAACCTGTGGAATTCTCTGCCACAGAGGGCGGTGGAGGCCAGTTCATTAAATATATTCAAGAAAGAGTTGGATATATTTCTTAAGGCTAAAGGGATCAAGGGATATGGGGAGAAGGCAGGGACAGGGTACTGAATTTGGATGATCAGCCATGATCTCATTGAATGGCGGAGCAGGCTCAAAGGGCCGAATGGCCTACTCCTGCTCCTATCTTCTATGTTTCTATATTTCTATGACCTCAACTCAAAAAATGGGGGAACCCTGTCACTGTGCCACTGTTTTCATGTTCATATGGATAAAAGGAACCAAGACATGGATTAAGAGCTGGCCCCCATGGTATTGGCCAAGGGTCCCACTGGCAAAATTCATAAAGATTTTTTTTTTGTTAATGGTTCTCGCAGTCAGGACAAGGATAGTGTCTACTTTAGATTCTGGTGACAAGTTTGATGTTCTTTCTTGGTTCACTAGTAAAATAATAGCACAGGTATGAAAGCATGCTAGAAGAACATTCCCATTCAAAATGTTCACCTGGTAAAGTACATTGTGGCACCAGATTAAATATGTTTGATGCCATGGGAATTGTTCCATTTCAGGCTTTTTTCTCCTCAATACTTGCCCCCCTTGTTCAGAGCTAGCTAGCAGTTTCCACAAGCAGACTGAGTCACTTTTATTCAGTGCCGTCGGAAGGTCAGCTTGCTCACTTTTAAGATTTCATCCCTAATTGCAGTAAAGCTTTTATTTGCGAATATATGGACTGTCTACCTTGATTTCCCATCACCTCAAAAAGGTAGAAAATAATATTGTTATCCCAAAGAGCATACAACAACTACTTAGATGAACCAATATAAAGAAACAAAACAAGAAAAAGACATAGCAGGATACCAAACAGCACAAAACTTAAAATAGCACTAGTACCAGTTCACAAGGAGTTAATGTACCTCCTGGAGGAAAGCCACTGCTTATAAACCATTGACAACCAACAGGTTCTTACTTTCTGCTCCTCTTACTCTTGTATTTGTGCACCTGCCACCCCTTCCAGTCCTTGGATGCTAATGAAGCCACACGTGGAGAAAGCGTCGAGGGGAGGGGAAGGTTGGGTCATTGATGGTCCAGGGCTGCTGAAGTAAGCGGAAGCAGAAAATAAATAATTTCTGCTGAAATACCTGCAAATTCTACCAGAGCTTGACTGTGGCATCCAAAGCAGGGATTTAACAGGTTTAAGGAATGACAGAGATGGCTGGACGATTGCAGCTTTACCATCACTAACAAAGCAATACCACCGCACGTCTGCATAGTGCAATACACCGCCAGCAGTTCCCAGAATTAAATATTACGTAGTCAGGATTTTGGGTTGCACCTTTTCTCCTCTAATCTTACAATGCCAAGATACCTCAGACATTTGGCAACCTGACAGTCAAGAGCCTGCCATCCAACCAGATGGTCATACTTTTGCAAGCCTGTTTCTTGCTGTTGGGAGTGAATCTCATCGGCTCTTGGCCAAGTACGTAGTTGGATGCAGTGGCACCTCTGACTGCACTAGCCTCTTAGTTGCAGAAGGTTCCACAGCAGCAAACCGGTTTTTGTGTAGAGATAATTGGGAAGCCAGGCAGTCAGGAACTTATGTAAAAGGAAAACAAAAGTGAGAGGGGAAGAGAATCAGTCAGTCAATCAATCAATCACAGTGACAGCTCCTGTCTGTTCCGTCTGTCCCAGGGAGAACAATTTTGGAATTTCTACTAAAACAGGGGTGTTTGCTAACTTTTGGTTCAGGGCAACAATCTCAATCAGTGACTTATTCGAGGGTTGCTCTTAAACACACCACAACATGTTTATTTATAGAAAAAGAAAATACTGCAGATGCTGGAAATCTGAAATAAAAACAGAAAATGCTGGAGATACTCAGCAGGTCAGGCAGCATCTGTGAAGAGAGAAACAGAGTTAACGTTTCAGGTCGATGAACTTTCGTCGTCAAACTGTTCTGACGAAAGGTCATCGACCTGAAACGTTAACTCGGTTTCTCTCTCCACAGATGCTGCCTGACCTGCTGAGTTTCTGAGTTTCTCCAGCATTTTCTGTTTTTATTTTCTGTTTATTTATAGGATTGTTATTTACTATTGCCTATTTTACCCATTTTCTCCATTTGCCTTTGATTTCTATACAGCAGATGACATTATAAATTAATGATCACGATAACTTGAGACTAAGTAAGATCAGAACTGAGACCCAGTGATACACTGTCTGAACTCATTTATAATTAAATCATGTGAACTGTATCTTCACCTCTACTTTAACCACACAACATTCTCTGGAGAATGAACCATTAAAGGAAAAACTATGAGGGAGGTTTGAGCTACTTCTCCACACCAGTCTGCAGCTTTGAATCCCATACATTGGCTTAAATAAGCCTTTTTAAAACTAGCAATGCATGGCTTGCCACACATGTACAGTGCATTTTTTTTTTTCAAAATTGCTCTCCACTCTCCCCTTTTTGTGTCTGGTTTTAAAACTAATTACCCAACTTGATGGTTAGTCACCTACTGCAGGACATAGCGTATGCAGCCACAGCGAGGTTGCAATAGATGCTTGCACTGTCCACAGATGTAATTTCCCCTGTGCTAGACGATAAACCTTCTCTGCTCTATGTGCTCCTAAAAAACAAAGTAGCAACTTGGTGCTTAACCATATTTCTTGAGCATTATATTTGCTCACAGACTGTCAAGTTAGGAATCTTTGGCCCCTCAAATATAATCAATGCTAACCGTTCCTTCACCTTGCTGATACCTCACCCTGTGGTTTTTCATCAATAGCACAATGTACGTCTCTGTGTGCCTGTTTTAAGTGGGGCTGGTGACAGTTGGTGTTTAGATCGGTAGCACTTTGCATAGAATACATGATTAATATTGAACCCTCTTCTTCAATCCCCACTGTGGCAATGTCATTTAAAACCTTCCATCTTGAACAAATCCACCTAGCTTATTCACGCTATGATCTGTTACATGCTTGTTGTGTGCCAGTTTTGCCTTTGGAATTGACCCATGGAAATTCCTTCCTGTCTCCAATTTGCGGGATGTACAAAGCAATTTGTATAAACCTGTTTCTATCAGGAAAGGATGAACAGGCTGGGTCTCCTTTCTCTTGGAAAGAGAGGGCTGAGGGGTGACCTAATAGAGGTCTTTCAAATTATGAAGGGTTTTGATAGAGTGGATACAGAGAGAATGTTTCCACTTGTGGGGAAGAGCAAAACTAGAGGCCATCAATATAAGATCATCACCAAGAAATCCAATAGGGAATTCAGGAGAAACTTCTTTACCCAAAGAGTGGTGAGAATGTGGAACTTGCTACCACAGGGAGTGGTTGAAGTGAATAGTATAGATGCATTTAAGGGGAGGCTAGACAAGCATATGAGGGAGAAGGGAATAGAGGGTTAGATGAGGAAAGACGGCAGGAGGCTCGAGTGGAGCATAAACGCTGGCATGGACTGGTTGGGCCGAATGGCCTGTGTCTATGCTGTATATCCTATGTAATCCTATATATGTAAACCTATGGGTTTTTTTGTTGCCTCTAATAGATTAGTTTAGTTAAACCATTCTTACTAACATTTCTGTCAGTACAGCATTCCTCTATATCTCTAACAACTACCACTACTTTTGCCGCCAAGATAATATTTGTGTTCTTTTAAGTGTTTGATACAGAGCTCACTCTCGTCGCATTTCCTGCCTTCTTTGCAAATTCACGGCCTGTCCTCCCACACCCAAACTTGCTCACTAGTATTTGTTGTTGAAGTGGGCTCCTTTTGATCACTCTTCAGCCATTTTCACCAAAAATGGCGCACGCCAAAGCTGGAATAAAGACGCTGCCATTTATACCAGTCTTATACCAGATTATTGGCTGCTTGCACAGTAGCAACGGGCTGTTATCACAGGTGCCTAGTGATTGGCTATTAGTTTTCCATTACCTTTCCATTACCATGAACAAAATCATATTCCAAAGCTGTGCATTCTCACAATTTCATTAGTAGATTGTTCATTCAGGGGAAGAACGCCTACCTCTTTACTCATGACAGGTCCTTTGATTTTTTTTAAACTTTATCTATGACAACCATTTTAGATTTGCTGATATGTAATTACTTAAATCCTCCCTCCATAGCATAACACGTTGGCAGTTGTACCCATGCCAGGTGGAACATGATGGATGCACAATGCCTGGGCCTATACTGATGCTTCAGAAGCCAGCACTGCTGAAAACATTCATTCCAATATCATTTTTTGAATTTACTTTTAATACTTTCAGTAGAAAGGATACTGATATAATGTTAAAGCTTGAAAACAATCCTATAAATTCTTAGGCTTTATAGATGCACAAAAATACAATTTTCTCATTTGTTTCTGTAGATGGCAATTTGTAGAGAAATCCCCCCATGCGCTAAAATTGTAGCAGCTCTCATTATTTCAGTGCAAATGAGAGCAACACCTTGACAATGTAATTATTTTCTTCCAGAAATCAAATTAAATTCGGTGATATAAAAATGCTTGTATTCTCAAGTAGGGACAGCTGAAGTAGCTAAAGTCATGCTATTTATGCAATATAACGGCCCGGATTTTGCGGTAAGCATAACGGTGAGGCTGTCAGCGCTCATCCGTTATTATGGAGTAAATCAGACAGCAATTTCTGGCGTCTGCACGTGCGTAGTTCAACACAGAAATCCGGATCTGATTTGCCCTGCTCCTCCACAAGTTTCGCCGCACCGGTACCGCGCCAAGAGATTCGGCATTAAAACACATGAAGGGCACGGACTTGTGATACTTACCCACTAGATACCCACTAAACACGGCAGAAAAAAGAGAGGGCTGGTGCATTCAAGTATAAGTAAATTTTTAACGGCGTGATAAGTCTTAATTACTGCCAAACAACCTCTCTGCCACTGAAAATGTACTTTTACAAATGTGGAGTCTCATTCCTTCAGATTTTAATTATTGTTGGAGATATTTTTTTAAATTAAATTTTGTTTTAACTTTTTCCCTTTCTGTCTCTTATCTGTCACCCTTAATCCCATCTTTCTTTACTTTTTCTCTATTTCGCTTTCTTTACATCGAATTGCATATTCTAATTTATATTTCCTGGTTTGTACTCTCCATGTCTCAGTGAGGATTCTTCAATTCGATTGGTTGAAGAGACACGCTGTTGCTTGCTCTGCTTACACATGCCCCAGATCCCCTGTCGAGTGTGCCGCGCTGCAATGGTTCTCTAATTACCATAAGTTGCCGCGCAAAAGCCCACGAAGCGTCTGGGCAGCTGCAAGCGTAATGAGCGGCAAGCGCTGTTCCTTCGCCGTTGAACGCTAGCTCAAAGGTTGCAACCAACGCTGTACTATTATCACCGACCAGATACCAGGTATCCGATATCTGTCATCTCTATTTTCCATTGTTGTTTCATGAATGACAGGCCTATTCCACAAAACTATTTTTGTGCACCGTGTTATACCATTTTGTGACCTTTTTTCAAAACTGTACACAGTTCAGGGTAAACAAAAGGAAATTAAACTTGGTTTTGGGGAAGGAACCCACTATTATGAAAACAGATTACATCAGCCATATTCAACTCACTTATCTTTCATGACCCGACATGCATATGTTAAAAAGGATCCCCGCCAGCTTTGAGCGGATGTCCTTGCTGCCTGCTCAGTTGAGCAGGATAAAAATCACAGCAGGTCAGCTCCTGCCAGCTCCAAGGCAGGTAAGTGATCTGGGCGATTTTAACTCCCTACCTGCCCAGTTTCCGTTAGGTGGGTAGGGTTAAAAATCACCCCCATAATCTTAAAAAACCTACTGGTCATGAAATTGCATAGTGATTGTTGTTATTTTTGTATCTTTACACTCTTCCTTTGGAGAACAGTGTGACGTAGTGGAAGGATTGTCAGGCTAATTAACAGTCTGACAGATCATGACGTGAATGATCCTTCCATGACCGTAACCCTCTTTATACTAGCAGATGGTTAATCCTATATGGCAGGAAGATTTTATGGTCTCATACAATCCGTCGAATGATACAGCACAGAAGGGGGTAATTCGGCCCATTGTGCCTGTGCCGGCTCTTTGAAAGAGCTCTCCAATTAGACCCACTCCTCTGCTCTTTCCCCATAGCCCTGCAAATTTTCCCACTTCAAGTATTTATCCAATTCCCTTTTGAAAGTTATTATTGAATCTGCCTCCACTACCCTTTCAGGCAGTGCGTTCCAGATCATAACAGTGTAAAAATGTTTTCATCTTGTCACCTCTGGTTCTTTTGCCAATTATCTTAAATTTGTGTCCTCTAGTTACCGACCCTTCTGCCACTGGAAACAGTTTCTCCTTATTTAAGACCCTTCATGATTTTGAACACCTCTATCAAATCTCCCCTTAACTTCTCTACTCTAAGGAGAACAATCCCAGTTTCTCGAGTCTCTCCTCGTAACTGAAGTCTTTCATCCCTGGTACCATACGACGAAGGGGGGGCGGGGGTGTGGGGGGGGCGTGGCACCCAACCCCACCAAACACGTAACCCGCTAGAAATCAACACTGAATTCAGAGTCGGAGCTCCAGTCTCCACTTGCCAGGACTATCTGAAGATTTGACCTCTGCACCTTCTGGCTGAGAGGTGGCAATGCTACCACTAAGCCAAAAGTCAGCTCCTGTGTAGTGGCAATGTTAAAGAACAATTGGGTCGAAACTGATATACGGTGAGTCTGCTTTTTTAAGGTAAAACAGTCACAATGCTGAGCAATGTAGCAGTGGCAATGACCCAGAGTGTCCCTTCACCTGCCTAATCTAGGTCATTTATGGTGAGCCCAGGGATGAAACAGTGAATCCTTGTCACTGTATTTCCATTTACTGGTTACATCACATGCTCTCGTGTGATCTCCTTTGATTTCAAAGGTCAGTAAAATAAACACTTCACTAAACCATAGCTTAGGCTATGACCTGCCCAACAGATTTATTAAACAGTAAATGGATGTTAGCAGATGCACAGTCAATAGGTTTTCAATAGTTACAGGTTTAACTTTCCTTACTCTGAAGATAGAAAATAAGTCAGGTCGGCTGGACTAAACTATGATCTGTACACAAGCCTGAATAATAACCTTTATTTGCAGTTTGTTGCTGACTATCCAGGGTCGCTCTGTCCTATCTGTCTCACTGATAGCTTCATTTGGACGCCTTAATTGGATTATCCATTTAGCTGAGAAATTAATTCAAAATTTGACCAGAACAAAAGGGAAATTTAAATATGCATCTCAAACTCAAATATAGCTTCAATCAAAATGATATATTCAAAAAAAGCCCCACTAGATGCTTGGCCCTATTTCAGATGCCCATCAGAGACACAATGGCACACTCCTGTGACAACTCCAGTGGGAGAAGGGCCAGAATTTGGCCAGGGCCCACATACATCAAGATTTCCCTTGGGCTTTGTAAGGAATAGAACCTCCACAGCCAGTACTGCCAAGAGGACAGAACTGGAGCAGGGCCAAGCCAGGCCCCCAGATGGTCCTGGCCTGACACAATACTGCAGGCTTGTATACCCAGTGAAATGATGTGTACTAACCTTCAGAAGGGTCCGTGGGCTCCCCACTTTGGAGTGGGGTTCTGGCCAAAGAAGCAGTCTGGCACTCTGCAGATAGCAAGAAATGTTTCTATTGGCCCCCTTGACACAAGGGGTTAAGGGGCCAGAAAGACACCTGGGCAACCCCTGATGGTAGCTACGCATCAAACATTTCTGACAGCATGGGGTAAGCAAGAGATGCACCCATAGTGGATGCCATCCCACTGATCTCACAAGAGCCCATAGGGTCAGCCCTGGAGGGCACTGGCAGGCAGGATACCAGCACAACTGCCAGGACCATGGTCAATGGATTTTTAGTGACCAATGTCTGTTTCGAAACCATCACATATCAAAACAAACAGAAAATACTGCAGATGCTGGAAATCTGAAATAAAAACAGAAAATGCTGGAGAAACTCAGCAGGTCAGGCAGCATCTGTGAAGAGAGAAACAGAGTTAATGTTTCCGGTCGCCTGTCATTTTAATTCACCGCTCTGCTCCCACCTCACCGTCCTCTTGCATTGTTCCACAGAAGCTTAGCGTAAGCTCGAGGAACAGCACATCTTTTGATTAGGCACTTTACAGCCATCTGGACTCAACATAGAGTTCAACAATTTCAAATCATAACCTCAGCCCCTATTCTCTATATATATATATATATATATATATATATATATTTTTTTTTTATCCACAACTTTTGTCTGTGTTTTTTCTTCTCCCCCACATGGCAGCTGTCTTTCATTCTGCCAGCACAATTCACACTCCATCTAGAGCCATCCTTTGTTTCTTAACCATCTCCTTTTGCCTTGAATATCTCTTAATCTCTTCCGCCTTCTATCCTATCCCAGACCTTCCCTTTTGTTCTTTCACCCCCTCCCCCCTTTCCCAGCCTCTTCACTGGCTTAAAAATCTGTTCCATTTCCAGCTTTTTTCCAGTTCCGATGAAAGGTCATCGACCTGAAACGTTAACTCTGTTTCTCTCTTCACTGATGCTGCCTGACCTGCTGAGTTTCTCCAGCATTTTCTGTTTTTATTACATATCAAAACAATCTGGACCATTTTCTGTGAGTGAACCTGCTTTTAACCCCATGCTTCTTGTGACTGAAAGAAAGAGGCCAATGTTAAGTCTGTGTGTTCTAGTTATTGTTAATAAGAATCACTGCACACAGACCACAAGAATAAATTCAACAGGTCTTTACTAGTCGAAGGTCAGGCTGAACTGCCCAATAAATCATTACACAGCACTTATATACCGGTGTGGTCACCACCGGTATTACAGTATACAGCAGCCAAGATAAAGTAGTGCATCTCTTAAAATAGTTCTCTTAAAGGTGGAACGGTTACATACACCACAATCCTCCCTTTTTAGCTTAACAGTATATATTCCCCATTTAACATAACATAATAACATATATACACAACTTCATGTAAAAACAGTTCACAGATTCAGTCTCTGAGGAGGCCTCTGATCCGAGACGGATAACGCCTTTCAGGGGTCTCTGGTTCTCGTTGCTGGGGTGACTCATCTAGTTGATCCCCTATGGATAGGACATCATCAGGTATATTCACTTCTGAGGTAGATGCTTCAGGTTCACTAACTTCCTCCACGGTTGTCTCTGTCGTAACCATGGGCTCGACCCTTGTTCTCGATCCCACCAGTTGGTCAGCATGACGTCGCATTACGTTTTCACCAACATCTACCGTGTACATCAGGGGTCCTTGTCTGGCCCGAATTGTTCCAGATTGCCATTTCTCGTTTTTATAGTCCCTGGCTAACACCGGTTGTCCTATTTCAAAACTCTGAGTGGGCTTGTTATTGATATGCTGGAACTGTTTGTTTTCGACTTCCCTCCGCACATTTGGTTTTAACAAGTCCAACCTGGACCGCAACCTCCTGTTATAGAACATCATGGCAGGACTTTGGTTTGTTGTTGCATGGGTGGCGTTTCGATATGCCAGTAGGAAATTGTCCACCTTGTGTTGCAGTGGAATCTGATCTTCGCTCATGGCCTTTATTGCCTTTTTGAACGTCTGTACAAACCTCTCGGCCAGCCCATTCGTAGCTGGATGATATGGGGCAGAGGTATAATGTTTCACCCCATTCTTCTTCAGGAATTTCTGGAATTCCTCTGACACGAACTGTGGTCCGTTGTCTGAACATATTTGCTCTGGCAATCCATTTCTTGCAAATATCGTTCTTAGCACCGCGATCGTCTTCTCCGAGGTAGTGGTAGTCATTTTAATCACTTCTGGCCATTTAGAATGTGCGTCCACCGCAATTAAAAACATGGAGTCCATGAATGGACCAGCAAAGTCAATATGTACACGTTGCCATGGGATTGAAGGCCATTCCCATGGATGCAGCGGTGCAATTGGAGGTGCATTTTGGACTTTTTGGCACCCTGAGCAGCTTTTCGTCAGATCCTCTATCTGTTGGTCGATACCCGGCCACCACACATAAGCCCTAGCAAGGCTTTTCATCTTGACTCCCCCCAGATGACCTTCATGTAGTTCTTTTAGAACTCTCTCTCTTAACTTAGGAGGGATAATCACCCTTGTTCCATACATCAATGTTCCCTGACAGATGGACAGCTGTTCTCGTCTTGCTGAGAATGCCGGTAACAGTGGATCACCATGGGCTGGCCATCCCTTTACTGTCAATTCGTAGACCCGGGACAGTGTCGGGTCATTCCTAGTCTCCCTTTCAATATTTGCATTGGTGACAGGTAAACATTCGATGATGGTCGAGTGAAATAACTCCACCGGGTCAACCGTCGGTGCCTCCTCCTCAGTAGGTAGTGGCAGGCACGACAGCCCATCAGCATTACCATGCTGCTTTGTACCTTTGAATTCTATCTGATATTGATGTGTCCCTAGGAAAAGGGACCATCTCTGGAGCCTCTGTGCTGTCATCACCGAAACACCCTTCTTAGGGTTAAAAATGGATACCAACGGCTGGTGGTCTGTCAGCAGTGTAAACTTCTGGCCCTGCAGGTAATGATTAAACTTCTTTACTCCCCACACAAGGCTGAGAGCCTCCCTATCTATCTGAGCATAGTTGCGCTCAGCGGAGGTCAATGATCTGGATGCAAATGCGACTGGCCTTTCCAAGCCATTTGGCAACTTGTGTGAGAGTACTGCTCCAATACCATAAGGAGAAGCATCACAAGCTAAACGAATAGGTAGCATTGGGTTGAAGTGAGCCAACACTTCCTCTGAGGTGATCAATGCCTTGCTTTTGCGAAAGGCCGCCTTACAGTCCTCGCTCCACTTCCATGGTACTTCTTTCTGCAAAAGAGCGTTCAGCGGGTGCAGCACCATGGATAGATTTGGCAGAAACTTATGGTAATAGTTAATCAACCTTAGGAACGACCTCAACTGGGATACATTTTCCGGAGCGGGAGCCTTCACAACAGCTTCGATCTTGTCAGGTGACTTGTGCAGCCCCTCCTGGTCAATGACATGACCACAGTACGAGATCCGTTTCTGAAAGAACTCACATTTCTGGCGATTAACTCGAAGTCCATATTCCTTCAATCTGGTGAGCACCAGTTTCAAATTTGCAAGGTGTTCCTCATCGTCATCTCCTGTAATCAGGATATCGTCCAAGTAACATTGAGTGCTTGGAATTCCCTGTAATACCTGCTCCATGGCCCTCTGCCAAATTGCTGGAGCCGAAGCCACTCCAAAAACCAGTCTATTATATCGATACAAGCCTCTGTGCGTGTTGATTGTGAGATACTGGCGCGACTCTTCCTCAACTTCCATCTGTAAGTACGCTTGCGCCAGGTCTATCTTGGTGAAGTGTTTCCCGCCAGACAATGAAGCAAAGATATCCTCAATCCGCGGAAGCGGATATTGCACCGTGTGAAGCACCGGATTAACCGTGATCTTGAAGTCTCCACAGATGCGGACCTTCCCCGGTTCCCCTGGCTTGTTACTCGATGAACGCTTCATGACGGGAACAATGGGCGTGGCCCACTCACTCCAGTCCACCTTAGACAGTACTCCTGAACGTTCTGGCCCTTCCAGCTCAGCTTCCACAGCAGGTCGTATCGCATAAGGTACCGGTCTGGCTTTGAAAAATTTTGGGTTCGCATGTTCTGCAATCTTGATTTTTGCCGTAATTCCTCTCAGTGTTCCCAGTCCCTGTTGGAACACCTCTTTAGCCTCATCCAATATTCTGGACGATCGTTCAGGTTTGACATCTTTTTTTCCGGAATCTACTGTTATTGCTTTTAGGGAGTGCCAGTCCATATTTATTTTCCTGATCCATTCCCGTCCCAGAAGTGGTGGACCTCCCTCAGGTAGTACATATAAGTCCATTCCTTGGTGTTCTTTGCCCTTGTGTACCACCTTGACTTTTATCTTTCCGATGGGGTATACTCTTTGCCCCGTGTATGTCTGCAATACTATCTCCGTATCCCGTAGGGGAATATGTGTGAATAACCTTTTGTAATCTTGCTTATTCATGACCGTCAACGCCGATCCGGTGTCCAATTCCATCTTCACTTGGACTCCTGCTATCTGAAGTGTGACCCAGATAGTTTGTAGGTCAGCTTCCTTACTCACATTGTGAATTCTCCGACTACCCAGTTCCTTGCTGTTGGAGTCTGAATCCGAATTCTGTTCATCCGAACTCTTCTCAGCCACCTTATGTACCTTTCTGCACTTTTCCTGCGGTGACTTTTTGTTGCTGGTCTTCTTTCCTGACCGGCATACTTTAGCTATGTGACCAAGCTTGCCACATTTTCTACATTCCTGATTTTTAAACCAGCATTGGTTCTGATCGTGTGTTGTCTTTCCACAACAATAACATTTCGCTGTACCCAAAGCCATTTGATCTACGCTGAGTACCGCTGCCTTCAGCTGCATTTCCGCAGTGCCTCTCGCTGCGGCTTCGTGCGATGCTGCAATGGTGACAGCCTTATCAAGTGCAAGATCATTCTCTTCAAGCAGCCACTTTTGTGTTCCTTCTTTCGACAATCTACACACGAATTTGTCTCTCAGTGCCTCTGCCAGTCTTTCCCCAAACTGACAGTATTTCGCTAGCTTACGCAGTTCAATTAAATACTCTGCGTTGCTTTCCTCTTTCAGTTGCGTTCTCGCATAAAATTTAAATCGTTCCGCTAACATCAGCAGTGTGGGGTTCAAATGATTTCTCAGGACAGCAACAATATTAGCGAAAGCCTGATCCGCCGGTTTAGCTGGTGATAGAAGATGCTTCAATAGCCCGTATGTCTTCGCACCCATTGAGTTTAGTAAGGTTAGTGCTTTATCTTCATCTGATATTTTATTTGCCTTACAATAAATCTCTATGCGTTCTACATACGTGGCCCAATCTTCAACATCGGCATCGAAATCGTTGATGTTACCACGCTTAGGCATCCTTGCAATCTTCTTGAGAAACAAAAAGAAATTTTTCTTTTATTTTTTTTTTCAAAATGCCGGTTTCCCGCGCTTGTCTTCTTCCCCCACCTACGAAAATGGCGGCTTCCCGCGTTTGCCTTTCTCCCCCGCTGGCTGTAATGGCGATTGCCGTATTGCTGCGTACGCCCTCCCCAGCGGTTCTCAAATCGTGCCTCCCAGCCCCTCTTGCAGTCCGATCCTTTCCCCCGGCTGCGGCTGAGTTCTCCGCGTTTTAAAAAAAAATTTTTTTATTACTTTTATTTTCTCCCGCGCCTCGCGGCCTCGGTAGCTGCCCGGCCTTTTTCCCCGGTCGCGGTCGAGCTCTCTCTCGACGCTGTTGCGTCTCCCAGCCCGCTTGCAGCCCGGTCTTTTACACCGGCTGCGTTTGCATTCACCGCGGCTCCCGTGCCTTACGCTGCCCCAGTCTCAGCGCCTCTGGCCCCGACTTCTGTCCGGCTCTTTTCCCCAGCCGTGGTCGAGTTCTCCGCCCTTATATCCTCCGTTTTTCCCTCCCCTACTTCACAGCCAACGTGGCCGACTTGCTGCTCGTCGCTGATCGGCTTACCCACCACCGTGGTAGAAGGGATGATCACTGCCTGTTGCTGATGGAAGGCTTCGTGTCAGGATTCTTCCTTGCTCTTCAGACCCGAGTCTTTTCTCAGCAGGATGATGAGGGCGGATGCCTCTTCTCGACGCCCGTTAAACTGCCTTGGATATATCTCTGCCGCAGGGTAAGATCGTCATCGTCGCCACTGTTAAGTCTGTGTGTTCTAGTTATTGTGTTCTAGTTATTGTTAATAAGAATCACTGCACACAGACCACAAGAATAAATTCAACAGGTCTTTACTAGTCGAAGGTCAGGCTGAACTGCCCAATAAATCATTACACAGCACTTATATACCGGTGTGGTCACCACCGGTATTACAGTATACAGCAGCCAAGATAAAGTAGTGCATCTCTTAAAATAGTTCTCTTAAAGGTGGAACGGTTACATACACCACAGCCAATAACCCGATAAATGAACAGAAATACTTCATTTTTGTCACAGCTAGCATTCCAGGCAGCTCCTTTTATAGTTTCCTTTCCTGCACTCACTTTATCTGCCGTGTGCTTTTGTCTCGCTCTTCAGTATTCCAATGCACCACTTCGCACATTCCACAGCTGGCTGACGCCATCCCTGCTCAGCTGATTCTCACCAGCCAGCTGTTCACACATTACAGGACGAGCCCAGGCCTTCTCCGCTTAGCAGCTTCTCTTTATAAAAAAGAGGGAACAACCACTCCTACAGTCACCCAAGTGTGCTGCACAGAACTCTGCTGGCCCCACTCAGAACAGTCACTTCAAGCAGACATTATACATAATCATCCAAAAAAACAAGCCAAAAGGTATGGCTTGAGGTGGCAGAAGGCTACATACATGAAGTGGGTGTGGCAGGTAATGGAAGGGAGAAAGATAAACTCTTTCCTTCAGCCCATCCTGGTATCCATACCAGAACTGAATGCTTCACATCTGGCCATTGTAGCTCTATGCTTCCAACTTTCAAACTGGCCTCAGGCCTTTATACTTAAATACCTTTACTACCAGGTGAAGGAATAAGCATTAAGTAAAGCTAAAGAAAAAGGGCCTAATTTGCTAGAGTGGTGTACTCTTCTGGTTAAAACAATAAAACTAACTTAACTTAAAACATTAAATGAAACTTAACAAATTAAATTAAAATTGTATTCCCGGGCGTGATGATGCACTCCAGATTGGTGTATTTCTATTTATGGGATTTCTTCACCAAGCTCAGGGAGTATCAATGGGTTGTTAACACTCCTAAATCAGCAGCATAGGAATGAGGTGATGAAATACTCGACACAGTCACTTCACAGGCTATATCAATAGGATACTTTCCCATTTCTCAACTCTTACTGATTCAAGGCCATTCATTCATTTCATCCTTCCATACTTCCTCATCTTATAATAGCTATCCCCAAGCCAACAACAATTCAGAAAATCACCACCTACACATTACTGCACTGAAGACTTTATAGCAATGATTTAATTGCTAGAAAATTTGACATTCTATTGACTCTGCACTTTGTTCTGTAGACTGTTCAGTTAATCTGTTTATGAGTTAATGAGCTATGCAGCTGTCTAAGACTGTTTCTTTCTAACTATTGGCTTTTCCAGAGGTGAGATTCGCTCTTTTGGTTCACTTGCCTGAGCTAAGTGGTGTAATTATTTAATTGTTTTATTAGGTTCTGCTGTAATGACTTGTGGCCCTCTTCTAATTAGGAGCAGGTCTAGCTTTTCAGTGTACTCTTTTGTATTGACCCAAAACAAATAAACTGTAACTTAAAAAACCCTTAAATGAAATTTAACAACTTGAATTAAAATGTTGTTCCCGGGGTGATGATGCACTCCAGTCCCTGCGGTGCCCACCGGTCGCGGAAGGCCTCGAGCATGCCGGCGGACACCGCGTGCTCTATCTCCAGGGCCACCCGGGCGCGAACGTGGCCGCAGAAGCGAGGCAGGCAGTCGGGCCGAATGACCCCCTCGACTGCCTGCTGCCTGGACCAGTTAATGGCCACTTTTGCCAGGCCCAGGAGCAGTTCCACGAGGAGGTCCCCAGATCTGCCCATTCCCCCCCCCCCCCCACCACCCCCCCCCACCCCCACACAGGGTGACCAAAGATCAGGAGCGTGGGACTGAAGTGCAGCCAAAAATCGAGGAGCAGCCCCTTCAAATAATGGAAGAGAGGCTGCAACCTCCCACATTCTACATATACATGGAACACGGACTCCTCAAGCGGCCTGGGAGTCCGTGAACCTACTTAAAACCATATTGCATGGGACTGCTCCATGCAACATCCTCCAGGCCAAGTCAATAGATAAAGGGAGGACTCCCGCGTAGAGAGCCCTCCATTGGGGCCCCCCCGCCTCCGCCGGACGGCAAGATGGTTCACCAAGGCGTGTCCGGATGGCAGACGAGGATGGCAAAGTGGAGAGTGTGCAGGAGCAGCCCATACAGGAAACCCCTCCGTGCAGAATGAAAAAGCACGGAGGGCATTTCCCAGAGATGGCTCAAGTTGTGAGGTGCCAGTTCCCGAGAGGGGTTTCGGGGCCGGGCTAGGAGCAGGTCTAAAGTGGCCAGATAGTATATCAGCATTTTTTAAAATTCCCCTTAGATTTTTTTGAATCATATCTGCAGTGTTTGTTCCTTCTAAAAGAGATGACTTGATTCAAGCCCCTTTATAAAATTATTTTCTTAGCATGGGAGGCAACTTGTAAAAAAAAACAAATGATTCTGGAGTAGGTTCACTCACAGCCATCATTTTGGTGATAGCGTGAGAGCTACTGTTATTGGCTATCAGAAAGCATTCTCTCAGTTTCTCTCATACTTCATAGTGTATGTGACTGCCACCCCTGTTCATTGCTTAATATTGTTTGAAGTCTGATGTAAACGTGAGTGGAATGTCTTTTCAGGAGGGGTGCTATCCCTTTCTTATCACGCTTATTTTAATTGCTTTGTGGCAAGGACTACCTTTAAAGGTGTCGGACTGACATACACGTCCTTTTTATAGAATGGCAAAAGATGCTCAGTGTGGCATCTGCCCACGTTACGGTTTTTGTGTTTCTATTTCAGATCATTTTCTTGAGTGCAGCATCTGAAACCAGTCCTGTAAGCAATGGCGTGAAGTGTGCTTTTACCTGCCCAATACCTCGGTACTTCGTAGAAAGCCCAGAGATTGAACAGGAAACCCATATATCTGTATTTTGGTCTACTGGTTATATTGTGTGTCCTTACATGATCTTCCTCAACTCTGGAAGGCCCGCCACTGGGAGCGCCGACCCTCATCTGTGTGAATTCCTGGAGACCCACTATCCGGATGAACAAGTGAAGATGACCAAGAAGCTTGTAGAGACTGGGACCCCTGCCTTGTAGTCATGAGGGGCTTGTGACTTTGTACAAAGAGCTGAGACTTGAGCTCTGTAAATGTGACTTACTGTAAAATGTTCAAATTTTAATTTTAAAAAAAGAGCCGAAAAAAAAAACCCTGTAAGGCCACCGAATGAAGATTTTAGTAGTCTGTCCACAGACTTGCTCTATCCTATGAGTAGCTCCCTGATGGCTTCAGAGTCAATTTTAACAAGACAGGATGAAAAGAACTTTGTAAGAATGACCAAAGATTTAAATAGGTGTCTCTAAAAATCAAAAAAGCTGCCAATCAAACACATATTCAAACAAAACACTTAAGATGCTTGTAGTTGAATTCAATGGTTTGGCTCTTCCCTCTGGTACCTCACCTGACATTAGGCCTGATATTCCAGGCGAGGCCTTTTAGTGGCAGACCTAGAATGGTTCAAAACGTCCATGAATGCCCCCCAACCCTATTCCAAATCCCGCAGTTGCATATTGCAGGTGGGTGCCCATGCCATTTAGAGTGCCAGTGGAGTGCCCATGCCATTTAGAGTGCCAGTGGAGTGCCCATGTTAGGTGGGGGAGGGATTTTGAGGCAGCACCTGGCCACAGCATAAGTGCCAACCAAAGATTTTTTTAAAAATTAAAATTGAATTTTGCAGGTTCTCTACTTTTTAATTAATTGCTCTACAGTAGTGAAACTGGCCTTTAAAATTTAAAATCCTTCTTCTAGGGCACTTAGTAAAGTTGGACGCAAGTGATGCATAAACTTCCTTTACATCCAGTGTTTCTAAGCTGCAAATGGAAGGAAAATTATTTTACCATTTATTTCCATCATTTACATGACATGTATTTATGCACCTGTTCCAATATTCACCGGTATGTCTGATCAGTGTAAGAAAGTGTGGGGACTCAGCATTATCAACTCTGTCTCCACCTGCCCAGAGTGTGTTCCTTTTGTGTCATAGAGCTCAAAACTACAGTCCCATAATGTCTATAACCTGTGGCTTTGGGGGCGATTTCGCGGGACTACTGCTTGTCGGGTCGATGTCCCACCTCCATCGATTTGTGGCCAACCCACACTATTTTCCCTTGATTGACCTTCTTAACAGGCCAATTAATGGAAAGCCGGTTACAGAGAAAGTCAGCGTATGACGTTTCATCTGTCAAAAATTTTTGACAGATGAATTGTCAGTGTTTGACAGCTCTGTGATGGTTGTTGCATTGGAGAATGCAACGGCCATCCACTTACCTCACCTACTCACCTCTCCACACTTGCACCCATCACTTACCATCACAGCGCACTTTTGCACCCCGCAGACCCCTGCAGACCCACTACTTGCCTCAGTGACCCTGGCGGGGTTCGCAGCCTTCGGGAAGCCTGCACTTGTGTGGGTAAAATGGGAATAATCCTCTTATCTGCCTGTTAACTACATGTTAACAGGTAGTTAAGTGGCTGTAATCCCCTTCCCACCTCCAAGGAGACAGGACCCGGCGCAGGTCAGCTACCCGCCTCCTGGCAAGATGGCACAGAGGCGGGTTGGGGGCGGGTTGGGCACCCGCCCCCAAATTATGCCATTTTCCCTACAGTCCCGCCTCCACACCCGCCTCCCTAGGGCTGGCAAGATCGCGCCTGCTGTGTCTCAAAACAATTGGGCCATTTTCTGTGAATGAATCTGGTTTTTAACCTCATATATGTCCTGCGACAGAAAGAACAAAACCAATACCATGATACATTATAGATACAAATTCTCCTTTTTTGTCACAAGGGCATGTAGTTCTTAACTGTGTCTTTTATTTTTATTCTACACAAATCCACTCATGGTGGCAGGGCGAAAGATAGATAGTTGACCAAATGCCTATGAACAGTCACCAAGAGGCAGCATGTAGCTAAGGAAAAGGAGGGGGCTGAGGATGGAGCTTTGGAACACATTCAACATGTCAGTGCAGGGGTAGGAGTAGAAGCCATTACAGGAAGTGTGTTGGCTTTGATGGGACAGGTAGGAATGGAACCAGGCTAGTACAATGGAGTTGGATCACAGAGAAGAGACAGTGGATAAGGGTGGAAGAGTTGACTGTGCTGAATGCCACAAAGGTGCCAAGGAGAATTAGGAGGGAGAGCATAGCGTGGCTGCAATCACAAAAGATGTTATTGATGACTGACCAGCGCAGTCTCAGCGTTGTTGGACAGCATGGAAACCAGACTACTGTAAGTTAATTTGAAAGGAGAAGTGACAATAACATTTTGAGGACTTCACCTTGTTAGAGATGATTTCTTGCATTTTCTCAAAATCCATCATTTCCCACCACAACTATGTAAAATAATTAAATCCATGCACCACTTGATGGCTTTGCAATCTGTCTTTGGAGATTAAATTTACTTTCTAGTTTTAATCCAATTTGCTTTGCATAAATCAAGTGAATGTCAGATCATTAAAAGAGACTTGAGGAAGAGATCTAATTTTGGAGAAGGGGTGGAAATTTACTTGTACATTTTTCCATACCATCAATCAGCAACTGGTCACCAAGGTGAAATGCTGGGGTGACATATCAGACAGCATGTCAGGACACCAATGATATTTTTTATTTCTTCTGGGACTGCCCAAGAATGGAGATGTTGAGAAATGATCCTGCACATTATTAAGGCTGTTAAAGGATCACCATTGATTCAGATCTGCTGTACTGTATGCTGAATCTTCCTATACAGATACATTTAGACCCAGAGGTAGACTGATTAATTGATTCCCTGTAATATACATTCTCATCACTGTATCCCGACCATTTGGTTTAGGTGACCCTGGCTTCACAGGCTATCTGGGTGTATTCTCTCAAGCTCAGGATACGTGGTGAACCTATGGAATTCTCTACCACAGAAGGCTGTGGAGGCCAAGTCACTGAATATATTTAAGAAGGAGATAGATAGATTTCTAGACACAAAAGGCATCAAGGGGTATGGGGAGAGAGCGGCAATATGGTATTGAGATAGAGGATCAGCCATGATCATATTGAATGGTGGAACAGGCTCGAAGGGCCGAATGGTCTACTCCTGCTCCTATTTTTCTATGTTTCTATGTTTCTAATTTTCAACAAGGAGGAACCAAATTTGATCCAAATTCTGAATCATTGCAGATCTGGCCAGCTTCAGTCAGCTCCTCCTTCCCTTAAACCCCTAAACTAGAGGGCTCTTTCATTTGAAGTAAGCTCTGCTTGGATTGTTGCAGTCATTTCCTAAGCTGATCAAGATCTCTGTTGTCCTACTTAGCTATCTGTCATACATACAAATATCTGTATTTTTCCTCGTCCTTTTCAGAGGTTGGTGTTGTTGCTTTGCCTGAGGCACATATATGTCTTGGGCAAAACAAAAAAAATAACCTCTGAAAAGGACGAGGAATGACAGATATTTGTATGTATGACAGATAGCTAAGTAGTCTTTGTAATACAACTGGGAATGCGTAAAGAAGGTTTTCAAATTAAAAATTGAACCTATATTCAGAATGCAAGTACTTGAACAATTTGTTCAAGCTCAGCCACGATACTGGATGCGTAACTTGCCTTATTGCTAATTCACTTTACTCTCTCTGAAAGGACAATGATAAGATCATATTCATTGCTGTCAGCTAGTTGAGCAGATCTGGCAGACCAACGCTGCTATGTATTTAACAGCTTTCTATACGTGGAGGTGATCCTCTCGGGCTTGTATACTATGATTCACCCCAATGCGCTAACAATCTGGCCTTGACTGGGACAGGGCCAACTGCATTTCACAGACATTTGCTCTTCTACATAAACTGCTGCTATAAAAGTTAGTCACGTATAATAGATCAGAAACATTTACTTACCTTAGGATATCTATGAGGAGTCACCGCCGCCCCTCCCCACCACCCCACTTGCTTCACTCCTATTTTTTCTTCCCTCATCGATAGTCCTCTCATCTTCAGCCAATAACTCAATGAAGCTTCTTTCCAAATAAAATATAAAACGATGCATTTACCTAAAGCATTTGAAAGGAACCTGAGGAAGGGCTCATGCCCTTTATTTCTTTAAAATGTTTGTACCGTAATTAATTATATTACTCAGCATGCCAAATAACTCAGGCGGTCATTGAACCATTATTTATGAAGCAGTCCAGATTTTAGCCAACCCTTGAATAGAGTTGCTATGAATAATGAGAGTATAGATTGTTGAGGGTGATTGGTGGCATTAGTTCTATGGGAAGAATTTACTAAGTACTTCATTGGCACAAACCAGTCATGCTGTAGTGGTTAATTAAAGTGAATGATGATTGTGAGGGGAATTTTCCAGAGCATGCAGCACCGTGCTTACTAATACCAGGAAGTAGTAATGGTTTCATTGCAGATGTTTCTGCTCTTGATGGTAAAGGATGTCTTAAAATATTTTTATTTTCTGCGGGTGGGTTTGATACGTTTTAATGCACGACATGTATTTTTTGGGCCTTCCGGCCTCAACAGGCTCAATGCCAACTCGAGGAGCACGCCTCATCTTTTTACTAGGCACTTTATAGCCTTCCGGCCTCAACACTGTGTTTGATTATTGTGCCACTGGTATATACCAGGAAAGAACAGCTACTCTGCAAAGATGAAAAGAAAAAAAAAACTACAAATGTTGAAAATGTGAAATAAAAATAGAAAATGCTTGAAATATGCATCAGCACCTGTATAAAAAAAAAAGATAGGTTAATGTTTCAGGAGTAGAGCTTTGAAAATAAAAATGCAAATGGTGGTAATTACATAGAATTTTACAGCATAGAAACAGGCCATTCGGCCCAATTGGTCTGTGTCGGTGTTTATGCTCCACACGAGCCTCCTCCCACCTTACTCCACCTTACTCCATCTAACCTTCACAACACATCCTTCTATTCCTTTCTCCCTGTTAGACTTAGCTAGCTGCCCTTTAAATGCATCTGACATGAATCAGTCATCCATGAAAGAAAGACTTATGAAATAATACTGAGCGGCCTATGGGTGGCGCTGTCCAGGGAGAGTATAAATACTTGGGCACGGGCCTAGCTTGCGCAGGACATTCTTAACAGGAACTAGTGAAGGACAGAACTAGACCTCCATGTTGTAAAACAGTTGATTAAAGCTTTGTTTAATGCTTAGACCAAGTGCCTAGTAGTTTTCTTATGTCAGCATCTATGCTGTTTGCCTCAACCACTCCCTGTGGTAGCAAGTTCCACATTCTAATAACTCTCTGGGTAAAGAAGCTTCTCCTGAATTCCTTATTGAAATGTGGAAAAAAAAAACAGAAGTTCTTGGCAGAACCATTCATCCAGCAGCAAAGCATGGGCTAAAGTGGATGCAATCTGTTTATATATATTTAAAACGACCGGTGATGTCTCCTTGCTGAGGACAAGACTCCAGCCATTTGAAGGGTTGAATATACAAAAATACAATAGATACTGGTGCAGGGAAAGGGGGCTTCATTTCTCTTCTACCTTGTTCTCATCAACACACTGGCTTTTAGCTACCTTCGGTTGAAGTTGTTGAGTTGTGTTTCCATTTATTGGCCCTCCAGGAGACAACTTGTTTATAAATCTTTATTCGCACTTTATTACCTGCGAATCTTCTCTGCAAATTGTGGAGTAGAAGTGCAGACACAAGCTGCCACACAGCATACTTCCCCTCCCTCCCTCTTTGTAAGCAATTGTGTTCCATAGAATTTGTGCTTCTCTGATAGAATTTTCCTTTTATTTCCCCTGCCAATTTCTGCTAGGAGGAGTCTCCCCAAAGCACTTTTTTTTCCCATTTTCACCTTCACTGCTTGAGTGGTGAGCAGATTGGAGCGGATCAGAGCGGATTGGAGCAAACAGGAGTGGAGCAGATCGGATTGGAGCAGATCAGAGGGGATCGAAGTGATCACATGCTCATCCATTTATAGAACATTCCCGATTTTCATTCCCATTTCCAAGTGGTGAAGGTAAAAATTGCCCCCATTAACTTCAGTTACTCCAAAAAAAAAAAGCTTATACAAAAAAACTATTATAACTGAAATAAAAACAGAAAATGCTGGAAATACTCAGCAGGTCAGGCAGCATCTGTGGAGAAAGAAACAGAGTTAACGTTTCAGGTCGATGACCTTTCATCTGAACTGGAAAGAGTTAGAGAGGGAACAGGTTTTAAGCAAGTGCAGGGGCAGGGAAAGGGGGGAGGGGAGGAAAGAACAAAAGGGAAGGTCTGTGATCGGATTGGAAGGCAGGAGAGATTAAATGACAAAAGGTATGATTGTACAAGGCAAAAGGAGATGGCAATGGGACAAATAAAGAAACAAAAGATGGGTCTAGAAGAGGTGTAAATGGGAACAGCAGCATCATTACCAACAGCTGTCGTCTGGAAAAAATGGGGGCAGAGGTTATGATCTGAAATTGTTGAATTTGATGTTGAGTCCAGAAGGCTGTAAAGTGCCTAATTGAAAGATGAGGTGCTGTTCCTCGAGCTTCTGCAAGCGTGACCCCCCTGAGCTTCCGGTCGCCTGTTACTTTAATTCTCCGCTCCACTCTCACTCTGACCTCTCGGTCATCGGCCTCCTACACTGTTCCAATGAAGCTCAGCGTAAGCTCGAGGAACAGCACCTCATCTTTCGATGTGCCTTCAGTCACCTAGGTCCTTCACTCTGGAATTCCCAGCTCCCTCTCCTAGAAATCTGATGATGCTGTGCCCGATTTACAGGCGTAAAACGAGCGCAAGAGCTTTCAGTATGGCAGGCAGTGTGCACGCGCACACATTCTGAGCTGGAAGTGCGGTGCCCTCCATATTGGTATAGGCAGCAAAAGATGCGTTTAGCGCCCTCGCCTGAAACAGGCGTTAGGCCCTTTGCATATGCAAAATAGGATCCTATCGCCTGTCTGAGGCCCTTTTGTAAAACTGAGCTGCCCTGAAGGGTGCCACGCTGAGCCGGTAATGTTCAGGAAAACCAGGTCTTAAAGGGACCGCTGCAGGCCGTCACCAAAAAGGTAAGTTTGGTAAAAAAAAAAATACTTAACTGAATGCAGAGCCGGGAAGTAGAGGAGTGCTCCTCCCAACTCCACATTAAAACTACAGGCCGCTACCGGCCATAGCCCAACCCTCCTGATTGCCTCCCTCCCTCTCCCAATTTCTGACTCCCTCCCTTCCTTGGTCACTGCCCTCCTCCCTCACGATCGCTTGCCTCCCGCTCCCCCCCGCTCTTCTGAGATGTACCTGAGAGTCACTGCCGGCAATGCAGGGGCACAACTGCAGCTCGTCGGCCTGATGTAAATGAGGCCCGAGGCCCAATAGCGGGTGGGCCTCGGGCCTACCTGTTCTGGCACGAGGAATGTTCCCCGTGCCCAGTTCGTGGCAGAATGCCAGCACAAACCAATTTCTGGGCAACTGTTTCTGAAGCCCCACTGGTGGCATAAGGTTTTGGAAAATTTCACTCATAATTTCTAGCATCTCTAATTATAACTAATGGTAATTTGTGTGTAATTTCAAGGCAGTTCTACTAAGGTCTATGTCAACTAGCGCATAAAGGAATATTGCTTTAACTAGTGCATTGCCAGAGAAAATTAAATGGCAGGATGTTTAACATTTTCGTTATCAAAATCAAAAAAGCTTCCTGTAAATACCACAGTACTGTTTGAACTCAGGTGGCTCAATAAACAGAATATTTGTGCTTTTTCAAAATGGAGAAAAATAATTGCCAAAATTTGCTATTTCTTAGCAAACAGCTAAACTGAGCTTTTATTTTAAAAGCAGCTACAACAAATGAAGACTACATAATTTATTTGGGTTCTTTTCAAGGTCACCTTCAGCTTGATAAATGACCATAAATCCTGACGTGGGATAGCCACAGAACTATAGGAACAAAATATATTTGTTCTCGAGTGAATACCTGTTCTGTACTTGTTCAACAATTAGAATATTCACTGTCCCTTAACCAATTTCATTACTGAAATATGTAGCACGGTTTTCTTTGTCAAAATGTGTATTTTGTCTTTCCTCTGTGCAACTCCTCCCCAAAGACTGATTTTATTGTAGACGCTCTTCATAAGGCCCCAAAGAATCAATATTCTGTGTTCTCTCTGGCCAATGCCACACTCTCAAAATTGAACAACTCGAAAGAACATCCCTTGAGCATAATTGAGTTATCCAACCATAAACGTACGGTCAATCAATGGCTGCCTCGCGTGCGATTGTCTGTTTTATGACAACAGCTGGAGGTCAGTGAGACATATGTTAATAGCTGTAGCTTTACCAGAAACAGAGGCTGCAGAAAATAATGCCGCTTCTGAATTGTCGATAGCTGCAGCATTGCAGTCACTTTTACAAATGATTATTGCAAATATTTAGATTATTATTTAAAAGTAAACAGACAATTTCCACAAAAGTGAAAATGCTGGAATTTCACTTGTGTTCTTTAAAAAATGTTGTTTGTGTATTTTGGGGTTTGTACCTTTTGCAGTAACTGTGAATTTTTGTTGTGTGTAATTGCATCTACCATATAAGCTTATAATAAATACATACACTGAAGGTAGCAGGACAGGTAGCTAAGGTGGTTAGAAGGCATACGGGATACTTTACTTTATTAGCCAAGGCATGGAATACAAGAGCAGGGAGGTTATACTTGAACTGTATAAGACACTAGTTAGGCCACAGCTAGAGTACTGCGTGCAGTTCTGGGCACCACATTACAGGAAAGATATGATTGCCCTAGAGAGGGTGCAGAGGAGATTTACGAGGATGTTGCCAGGACTGAAGAATTTTAGCTATGAGGCAAGATTGGATAGGCTGGGGTTGTTTTCTTTGGAACAGAGGAGGCTGAGGGGAGACTTAATTGAGGTGTATAAAAATTATGAGGGGCCTAGATAGAGTGGATTGGAAGGACTTATTTCCCTTAGCAGGGAGATCAGTAACCAGGGGGCATAGATTTAAAGTAATTGGTAGAAGGATTAGAGGGGGGTTGAGGAGAACTATTTTCACCCAGAGGGTGGTGGGGGTTTGGAACTCACTGCCTGAAAGGGTGGTAGAGGCAGAAATCCTCACTGCATTTAAAAAGTACAGGAAACTTTGTGCTATCCGAGCTGTTGCTGTTCCCTCAAAACTGCCGGACACACCAGCGTTAATATTGAAGCATACGGAGCTTTTCATCTCCGTATCTGACAACAAACACTGTTGCTTAGCAACAGCTTCTAAACAGTCGGCCCGTACCTTGGAAGCGTCTCTGTAGCTTAGCAACAGCTTCAGAGAGACTTTCCAGAGCCTGGCTGTTGAAAAAAAAGCCACGAGAAAGCCACGAGAAGAAAAAAAACCTAACAAAACGGCTCCTGATTTTTGCCGGTGGCTCGAGCCTCCGGATAACACAAAGTTTCCTGTACTTGGATATGCACTTGGAGTGCCATAACCTACAGGCTACAGACCAAGAGCTGGGAAGTGGGATTAGGCTGGATGGCTCGTTTTCGGCCGAATGGCCTCCTTCTGTGCCGTAAATTTCTATGATTCTATTCAATACAGGACACCATACATGTCAGTATCAAGCTCCAGAATAAAAGAGCATAATATAAACTAGAAGATTTCTTACCCTTTCACTGTCATCCACTACTGGTTTCCTAGTAAGTGTCAGGTGACTTCCTAATACTTCAGCACGAACGTTTTCCATTTTATATAAACTGTTCCAGTAATCTTACCATGAAAGTATACATTGCAGTTTTCTGTTACACATACCAGAGCGTGGGTAAGTACACTTGCCTAGTACTAAGCCATATGGACTAGGAAGGTCCTAGATTTGATCCTTAGGCTGCACTTCGGCAGCTTTTCTTATCTGGGGTAGTGGTCCAGATACTAGAGTTTCTATCAGCTGTATCTGGGTAGTCAAAGTTTTGGAGGCGGTGCCAGCATGTCCTTGTTCACAGACAATAAGGAGAATGGACCAGGCCCTCTTCAAAGTGCCACTATGGAGCGCCTACCTTTGGCACTCCAGCTGCAAGTGATTGATGCACTGCACACCGTGGGTGGGAGTTCTTGCAATGTTGTGAATTCCCATCCACAGAATGCAGGGTGTCAATCATTTACAACAGTGGGGCAGGAGGTATAGAGTTTGCAGCAGCGTCTGGGAAACTGGGGAGTCAGGAGAAATTAACAGCAGTGCTTTGGGCAGGAGAAGCCGGGAGTGGCTCTCTCGGGTTGGGGGAAAAGTTGAAAGCAGAACCCGGCTACCGACCATAGAGCACATATACCAGAAACGCTGTTTACGGAGGTCACGGTCCATCATCAAAGACCCTACCCACCCCAGCCACAGTCTGTTCGCCCTCCTGCCATCTGGGAGACGCTACAGATGCATTCGCACCCGTACGACCAGATTTAGGAACAGCTTCTTTCCCAGGCTGTCATCCTACTGAACTCCACAAATAAACTCTAAAGCCTGCACATCTGCCAATGCACTTTATTATGGTTATGTTTATGTAATGTATTACAAGCCAAATGTATGTTGAATGTTTAAATGTCTTAATCTAAATGTACACTCTCGGGAGCCGCAAGCCTACATTTCGTTGTACTGCACTTGTGCACTAACAATGACAATAAAAGTTGATTTGATTTGATTTGATTTGATTGTGTGGGTTGAAGAGAGGGGAAAAGCTGGGGACACACTTTGAGGGGGCACCAAATAAAGTGTTAAAAAGCAAAATTTTCTGTGGGCATGCCCCAAGATGCCCCAACAAAATAAATCTTGTGCCTTCAATACTTGTATCCCCCCACAGGCTCTGTGTAGCACTAAGCCTAATTTTGCAAGACTCTTCTGGAGGTGCAGATCTCACTGGGACAAAGTGAGCTACTGTGTAGTGAGTCACATTTTATGAAAGGTAGCGGCATTTTGGAGGCTAATGGTCCAGGACTGGCCTCATTATACCCTAAACTTGCCAAACCTTGCAGCTTCTCATTGCCTGCAATGTGTGGATCCCCTGGCTTGTGGGAGTAGGCTTCTTAAAGATGAACATCACTTTTTAATTTTCGGTTGCTAAGATTCATTTTTCTTATTATTATGATGTTGTTTTATCTGCATTTTTATTGGTGCGTTTATTTTTTTATTGCTGTTTAGACCTGATTTTTTGCATTGCAAGACTTTCATTTCCAACTCCGTATCTTATAAGGATCTTGCTTCCAGCTGCCGCTTCATTTGCAGCAAGCAAAGTGGACAGGATGAGAATTCCTTTGGGGGTTTCAGTCACGCTCACAGGTTTAGGGACAAGAAAGGCAGGTGCAATTGTAACTCATTCGTTATGTATGCAACCACCCTTATCTCTGGACTTGCATTTACTGTTCCAGACAGTCCTTCCTGAACATGTGTCTTCATTTCACAAAGGAGGTTACCACATGGCTATACTATCCATTGGAACCAGACCCCAAGACAGCGCGCACCACAGGGATGGCCCTTCCTATGGGAGAGAAGGTCACTACTGCATTTAAACGTTGACACCACAATATCTTACCAAAGCTGACTTATGCCAAGTGAGCCAGTTGGCTCTCCTCAGATACATCAAGGGAGAGGCAGAGGCAATCAGCAGCATGTTTATCACTTTCCCTATGGAACGAAAGCACCAGCTCAAGAGGACACAGAATATTTCCTGGGTGCCAGGGTTCACAACAGTGCACAACATCATAGATGATCATAGCTTTTTGGATCAGAGTCAACTTTTTTTGAAGCATTTGGTCAGCTTTAGCTAGTTTTCTCGGTTGGTATGTATGCTTAGTGTGTGTGTGTGTGTTGAATGAGAAGTTACACACACTCCAGATATGCCACATTTCTCTATCTTCCCAGGAACAACTAAAGCACAACTCTAACCGTTTTCACCTTGATGAACTATAATGTGGAATCTTAGATGATCAAAGATGGGCAACCAGGAAATGGGCTTTAAACTTGACTTGCAGTAGTTGTACCATCAAAATCTGGTTGCACTTCACTGCACATGCTTGTACAATGATAAAATCGGGTTTGGTCAGCAAAGTTGGTTGGTAAATTGGAAATGTCCAACTATATTATGACAGTTTTACTCATGCATTCAACTTTGTATTAATACCTTACAAACAATATGTGTTGTCAGCAACATGCAGACTGCTGAATCTACACTGTATCTGATTCTCAGTGAACTAAAAGCTTCCACTATGATTGTATTTATATTACTAAATGGCATGTACTGAAATTAAACTTACTGTTAATTCACTGAATTAAATAAATTTAATGTAATTCATTGGACTTATGAGAACTTACTCTAGCTTTAAATGAGCATATACACAATAACAAATTAAATCATATATTAGTTTGATGTAAAATGTTATTATATTTCAAGGAGAGAATTGAAAAGAAGGAAAACAGTTAGACAGATAAGTGCTTCAATAAATGTAAGAAAGAATTGGAATAAACAGGTCTTTTTCCGAGTGGCAGGCAGTGACTGGTGGGGTACCGCAGGGATCGGTGCTAGGACCACAGCTATTCACAATATATATAAATGATCTAGATGAGGGAACTAGATGTAATATCTCCAAGTTTGCAGATGACACAAAGCTGGGTGGGCGTGTGTGCTGTGAGGAGGATGCCGAGAAACTCCAGTTTGATTTGGACAGGTTGGGTGATTGGGCAGATGCATGGCAAATACAGTATAATGTGGATAAATGCGAGGTTCTCCACTTCGGTGGCAAAAACAGGAAGACAGATTATTATCTGAATGGCAATAGATTGGGAAAAGGGGAAGTGCAAAGAGACCTGGGTGTCCTTGTGCACCAGTCGCTGAAGGTAAGCATGCAGGTGCAGCAGGCGGTTAAGAAGGCAAATGGTATGTTGGCCTTCATAGCGAGAGGATTCGAGTACAGGAGAAAGGATGTCTTGTTGTAGTTGTACAGGGCCTTGGTGAGACCACACCTTGAGTATTGTGCGCAGTTTTGGTAGCCTTATCTGAGGAAGGATGTTCTTGCCATGGAGAGAGTGCAGCGAAGATTCACCAGACTGATACCTGGGATGGCAGGAATGACGAATGAGGAGAGATTGGGTCGATTAGGCTTATATTCGCTAGAGTTTAGAAGAATGAGAGGGGATCTCATTGAAACTTATAAAATTCTAACAGGACTAGACAGACTAGATGCAGGAAGGATGTTCCCGATGGCGAGGAAGCCCAGAACCGGGGGTCACAGTCTAAGGATAAGGGGTAAGCCATTTAGGACTGAGATGAGGAGGAATTTCTTCACCCAGAGAGTGGTGAACCTGTGGAATTCTCTACCACAGAAGGCAGTTGAGGCCAATTCATTAAATATATTCAAGAAGGAGTTAGATATATTTCTTAAGGCTAAGGGGATCAAGGGGTATGGGGAGAAAGCAGGGACAGGGTACTGAATTTGGATGATCAGCCATGATCTCATTAAATGGTGGAACAGGCTCAAGGGGCCGAATGGCCTACTCCTGCTCCTATCTTCTATTTGTATAGCACTTCACGTGTACTGAATTACTTTTTGAAATGCATATCATGAATGAATAATTAACGACAAAATATGTTCGAAAAGAAGAAAGATTTGCATTTATACAGCACCTCATCACTTCTCTCATCTGAAAACAGTTCATGTGTTATTAATTACCCTGAAATGCAGTAACTGTTAGCTAGATATTTGAGTGAGTAGGTAATTGAGAGGTATGCGTTATTGGGCTCGGCCAGTTGGGCTGGACAGTTTTTTCCAGACCTATACGTCCTTACCTTTGTATATGTTGTTATGTAAGCAAATGCAGCTGCCATTTTTGACATAGCAAGATCCCACAAACAACAAGAAGATGAATGACTAGTTAATTGTTTGTAGTGGTATTGATGAAGGGAGGAATGTCTTGCCCAATGAACTGGTATTCTTACTACAGGCAGAATCTTGTGGGTCCGTCAGGGTACACACCACTTCCGTGGTGTCATTACACACGAGTAGTGCACATTCCACAGCTGGCTGAGTAAACGGTTAGTCATTTCTATAGCTTCTAGGAATAAAATTCTCCTTGGCAGACAGATAGTACATTTTCTCCCTTTTTAACACATGATCATGTATGTACCGCTTTTCTCTTTGCAATTTTTAGAATCTCAGTGTGTTAAAAGCAACTCACAAATGAGTGGTCCATCAGAAACCACTTGCACTAATGCTGCTGGGCTGGCTAAAGAGCCACTTAAACAGCATAAATGATACACAGTGAACCAAACCAGTTATTGAGTGTGCAATTTGGGGACAAAATGGAGGGACAGCCCAGAAGACTCACAGCTCACTTTCACAAGATCACAAGATATTTCCGAATGGGGAAGGCCATTTGGTCCACTCCGAATGACCTTATACTCTCCCATTGCTGTATCTAAATGACTCCAGGGGTAAAACTTTGGCAGGGTGTAAAATGGGCAGTAGTGGATCCACCTCCTGTTTTATACTCCACCTTATTTTTCTTTTCATGAATGAAAAATCATGTGAGGTTTATAACAGGCAGCCAATTCGCTATCGCTCGTTTTGCGTCTTCTTCTTCTTCTTAGGCAGTCCCTCGGAACCGAGGATGACTTGCTTCCACATTAAAAATGAGTTCGCAGGTGACTGATGAGACTAATGCGGGACCTACAGTCTCTGTCACAGGTGGGGCAGATGGTGGTTGAAGGGGCAGGTGGGTGGGGTGCTTGGGTTGACGTGCGCTCCTTGTCCTGCCTGCGCTTGGCTTCCGCTTGCTCCCGGCGAAGAGACTCGAGGTGTTCGGCGCCTTCCTGGATGCTTCTCGGATGCGTCTATACTGAAGCTGAATTTTACCTCCTCCTAGTTTTTATCAACATAGAAACAGGAACATAAGCTAAATTCAGCCCCTCGAACCTGTTACCCCATTTAATTAGATCACGGCTGATCTGAACCTCAACTCCATTTATCCGCCTTTGATCCATCTCCCTTACCTAATAAAAATCTGTCGATCTCAGTCTTGAAATTTTCAATTGATCAACATCCGCAGCATTTTGAGGGAGAGAATTCCACATTTCCACTACCCTTTGGGTGAAAAACTGCTCCCTGATTTCACCCCTGAATGGTCTAACTCTAACTTTAAGATTGTGCTCCCTTATACTGGATTCCCCCACGAGAGAAAATAACTTCTCTGTACCTACTCTATCGAATCCTTTTATAATTTTAAATACCTCAATTATATCACCCATCAACCTTCTAAACTCAAGGGAATACAACCCAAGTCTATGCAATCTGTCCTTAGAATTTAACCCTTCTAGCCCTGGTATCATTTTGGTAAATCTGCACTGTACACCCCCTCTAGGGCCATATTAATTTATAGTGGACAGTGAAGTGCTTTAGGGGTGCCCTGAAGCAGAGGGTCTTTTGCCCTGCGTTGACCCCCTCTCCAATTGGAGGACCCGAGAGGGGCGGGCAGCAAAAATCTGTCCTGTTCTTAGTTAGAAGAACTTCTAGGTTATTTATTTTTATATAAATTTATAGCTAAGCCCAGGTGTTGTGATTTTTTTTTAATGGAAGCCATGGATGATGTTTTGCTTTTTTTTTTAAATGATGTGTGTTTGTGTGGGAATTTTCATTTCCTCAAGTCTTCCAAACTGCTTCACAACCAATTAATTAGTTTTTGAATTGTAGCTACTATTTTTTGTAGGCAAATGCAGCAGCCAGTCTGCACATAGCAAAGTCCCAGAAACAGCAACATGCTAATCCATTTTGGTGGTGCTCTTTTAGGAATGAATAGAAGCTTGGACACTGGGGAGGATTCCCTATTCTTCTAGAAAAGGTCTGATGGGATCTTTTATACCTACCTGAACAGACAGATAGGGCCTCAGTTTAACATATCATCCAAAAAATAGGGACCTCTGCCAATGCAGTGATCCCTTGGTACTGCACTGGATTGGCAGCTTAGAATTTTTGTTCAAATTCCAGAGTGGGACTTGTATCCACAACCTACTGACTCTGAGGCAAGAGTGCTATTACTGAGCCAAGTCAGCACTCCTTTGTGTTGGTCTGAGTGCCTTCATGTAATGTAATTCACACCTACCTGTCTGGAGTGGGATTTGATACTTGTAGAAATTAGGGGGGGGGTAACTGGGGTTATTGTCTCTGGCCAGTCAGAAGTATCTGAGCTGCTCCAGAGCCCCATGCAGTTTCGAATCGCTCCCCTTTTCTGGTTCTGACCGCCGGACTTATTTCAGTAGCGATGTAGACAAAACGAGACTCGTGGTTGGGTGCAAAGAAGACCAGTATTTATTGAAATAAAAAGGAAATAAATTGAAAATAATGAATACAGCACACCTATGCTTAATACAGCACACCTTTGCTTAGTACAGCACACCTTTGCTTAATACAGCACACTTTTACTCAATACAGCACTTTTACTTAATACAGCACACCTTTGCTTAATAGGGGAGGAGAAAACGAACACATCGAGGGAAAATTGACTAAAATTATAATTTAACAAAAATTCCCCTTAATTCCCACCCCTTATACCTATCTAGGTTGCCTTGTAATGGGCCAGAAAGTTTTATGCTCACCAGTGAATGCCAGCTCCGTGCCCCTGTGGTCTGTATTCTTCACCGCCCCGAAGTAGAGATACCCCAGTATTTAAAAGTAACTGCTGGTATTCCACTTCTTTGGGCGGGCTGCTGAGCTGTTCCTCTGTAGGCAGGGCACGGAGGCAAGGTGGCAGAGAGAGAGAGAGAGAGAATGGCTTCCCGAGAGGCTATCTTTATACCCCATTGGGAGCCGTTGTCTTCGCGCCCAAATCTGGATGTATCTGGGCTATACAAAAGGGATCGATCTGTCCCCATTGACTGTAATGGGTTTGAATGTATTACCCATTCATTTTAACTGGTTTGTGCTTAATATAAAATGTCTCAGGCATCCTTAAGTGTTCAGTCAACAGCACTCAAGTGGTTTGTAAACAAAGCATTGTCCTGCGGTCACCGCCCAACCGCAACTGATTGACAGCTTTAAGTACTTATGCCTTTGAGTCAACATTGTAGAGAGTTCTGTAAACAAACATCCTTTGTCCTGTGGGTGAAACTTCCTAAACTGCAGTCGATTGACAGTTTCAAGTACTTCAACATTCGCGCAGGCTGGTGTTTTCAAATCCTTTGTCAGCCCGTGATTGAAGATATACAGCCAGGCTGTCTTTTGTCTTCTGCCATGAGGTCTGACAGCCATTTTTGATGCCCTGGGTTTTTAAGGTATATTCCACCCAGGTTTTCTTTAATCAAAAAAATAATCTTCGGGGCTGTAGAAATTTCCGAAATTCTTGCGAACCTTACATACTCAAAGGGAACATCCCATAGTTATTTATGTCTTTGTCCTTCATTAGGTTTGATTAATTCTTCGGATGCATGTGGTCACTTAGGAACAAATTATAACAAGTGTTAAATGATAGAAATAATTAATATTGATTGCTCGGCAGTCAATTTTCTATACTAACAGTCTGTTGCATTTGCTATTATTCGAGGCCTCTGAAATGCTTGCAACCTTACAGTTGGTGCCCACTGTCTGTTTGGTGTTAACTTCAATGGATCGGTGCTCAGGCGCAATGAGTATCGGAAAATGGGAGGGTCGTTGCGCACACCTTAAAGGAACCAACCCAATTTTCCCTTTGATTTAAATTAATGGAGGGAAAATCTGGTGGGTTCCTTTAAGGCATGCACACTGACTCACCTGATTTTCCAATGTTCACTGCATCCAGGTGATCCAATGCACCCGGGCAGAGACCCGGGAAAATCACCCCATGCCCACCTTACACAGTGATGTCAAAGTAGCTTTGTCGCCTGCCTGATACAACAGTGAGCCCTGCTGGTCTTTCGCCAATGGTTTCTGACCTCGCTGACCCTCCACTGCTGTTCCTCTTCTTCCTCCAAAACATCCAGCAAAATAAGACTTGCTGATGAACCCACGCTATTGTGTACATGGTACGGTCACTACTTTCAACAGGCGGTACTTTCAACTTCAGTGGGAAGGTAAAATGAGCAGGAGTGGATCGGCCGCCCGTTATACACCCCCTCCAGTATTCTAGACGGGTAGGGTGTATGACTGGCAGTCGATCTAATATCGCCTGCTCTGTGCCCCCGCCGAAGTTTAATTTCACCCGCAATATCCCTTGCTCTGCTCCCTACTAAATGATGTGCACCTAAAGAGCAAGCAAGAATAAATTTGAATATTCCCTATTCAGTGCTGCAATGAACAAAACATCTTTAATGCTGGCTCTGTGCATTTACGTGTGGTAATCCGATTTACTTCTAAAAACACTTTAGGACTGTGGGCAAAAGGTTGCAATATGTCCTGTAAAAGTTATTGCACCCTAATGCATTCTTAGCACACATGCTAGCTCTAACAGACGGAGAACAGTCACCCCCTAAAAGGCGTACACTCCCAAATGAACTCTTGTTATATAAATGCAAGTCTGTCTGTCTTTCTTTCAAGTGGCAATTTAAATGCCTGAGAATTATAGAAGGAGCATTGTTACAGGGACTTTATGACTGACTGCTTTTCTGTTGTTGCCACTAATGAATCAAATCACCTTCAGGAAAGATACCATTTTTCTTGGCTGCTGTTTAAAAAGAAATTAATCAACTCTTCCTCGGGAAATGAAGACGATAAGCCCTCTGATGTATGTCAGTGCTTAATATATGTGGTGAGATGAGTTTACACATTGATCATTTAAAGAGAAGCAGACATAAACCGATAATTTTTCGGGGCCAATCTTAATTTTCATATCATCTAAGAACAATCTGGTGAACAGAACATTTAAAAAATTGATTAAAGCTGCACTTGCAATAGTTAGAAACTTACATTAGCCTGTAAAGAATTAAAAAGAACAATTAATGTTACCGAGGTCCTTGTCAAAATTGATGTTCCTGCATCATTGACGTTGACCTAAAATAATCTGTCATCTCACGCGTCTTGCTGGGCTCACTTCCCTGCTGAAGTTCAAGGTCATCCTGACTCCTGCAGTTAATGCTGAGGTACTTGATGTCTAGAAACAAGGTTAACCCGACACATTGTCAATCTCTTTATAAGTTGTAGTAACTGGTTGACAATACAATATATAACAATTTTAAAAAGTTGTGCCTTCAATTATCTCAAAAGTGGGGGGGGGGGGGTTGAAAAGGTTAACAAACTGTTTAGTTTACATTACTGGGAAAAATAAATTTCTCAACATGTTATTACTACAATATCCTGTTTCAAATTTTTGTTTTTCTTCACAATATTTGCATTTGTCAGCAACATCTCCAGGAGCCAAGAACCCTAGCCTGCCTTGGCCTGGTTTCCTGCACTGCTATCTACTTGCGCATTGAGACAGCATCTGCCTCCTCACTGGAGAATTCAACAATTCCGTGCTTAATTGAAGATGTGTAGTTACAGCTGACATTCTTCCTTGTTCAGTTCAATAGTTCAGTTAACCTATCATTCATTGTGCCTGACTCTGTTATTTTAACATGATTAAAACACTGACAAAGTAACCCGGTGCTACAGTGCGAATGTCTGCAATCAGAATAATTTATTTGTATAATGTAATCACAAGATCAGGCACTGCAGCTTGAAATAAGTGCCATGCAATCACAATTATTCATTCCATAAATGCCAAATTTTACTCTTATCTTTTAATATTAATTACTGATTTTATTGCCCAATGTAGTTCTAAGTTGCTCATTTTCAAGTCTCTTCCATCACACCAACCCCCATTCCACACCCACCCACCCCGCCCATCCTGAAGGCTGGTTATCGTTCCACAGCACTTACGGTTCAGCCAAGAAGCCATTCTTTGTACAATTCCAGACGTTGAGGGTCAGTGGCATATTTTGTTGTGGAGGGCAACACAGGTAAGTCCAGTTCCATCCTCACATGAAATCTACATGTATGCACATTTCAGGGTGGGTGTGTGGTCATGGGACAATAATCCAGAGGATGAATCCTGACTGATTTCTCCCCTTCCCCAACTTCAGGAATGCTGAAGCCAATTGTTGAACCCTATTATCAATAGGCTCAGAACAGCTAACTCTGCACAAACCTCAAATCGAACAAGGCACTACCGTGGGATTTGTGACTCAATACCACACAAGGGAGTAGACTTTCATTTTCACTGCCTGGGCGGTAATCTGGTGGAGTAGATTGTCCACCCATCATAAAACCCGCCTGGTTTTCACTCCATTGATTTCAATGGAATGATAATCGAGTGTATTCTATAAAGGGTGGGTGATTACCATCCAGGCAGTGAAGGTGATATATTTGATACATCTGATACATTTACCCACTGACCTATTGGGACAGGCCATATGCTGATAATTTTAAAAGTATGTTGTTAAAAGAAAGAAAGACTTGAATTGTTGTCGTGATTTTTATGCCCTAAGGATGTCCCAAAGTGCTTTACAACCGATGAAGTACTTTTGAAGCAAAAAGAAAATACTGCAGATGCTGGAAATCTGAAATAAAAACAGAAAATACTGGAGATACTCAGCAGGTCAGGCAGCATCTGTGAAGAGAGAAACAGAGTTAACGTTTCAGGTCGAGACCTTTCGTCAGAACTGACCTTTCGTCCATCCTTGGGACAGCATACATCTGTGATTTAAAATTATATCTAGTTTTATAATTATGTCCCTCTGTTCTACCAAATGATTTGGATGTTTCTGAACCTTTGATCTGACGAAAGGTCTGAAACATTAACTCTGTTTCTCTCTTCACAGATGCTGCCTGACTTGCTGAGTATCTCCAGCATTTTCTGTTTTTAAGTACTTTTGAAGTGTAGTCACTGTTGTAATGTGTGAGGTCCCTGTTATCCACCTTCAAGGGAACAGATAATTCTGATCAGATTTGAACCACGAAAATTATGTTGTTCAGCTTTGGTTGCCAGGAAGTAAATTAAGAAATAAAATAATGCTCACCAGCACTTAGAGTAGAACTTGACCTTGTTCTAGATCTCATTCATCCGGAACGCATTAATCAGTGTGTCAAGATTTTTCAAGAAACTGGATAATATATTCAATTGTGTGTCAGGTTATGCTGTAGAAAATTGATTGCAAACTATTTTCCTTTGGCACTTAATTTGATTATCATGGTTCATTCTAATCTGAGTCTTATTGATATTGAAAATGTAATATTTATTAATAGAGTGAAATGAAAAGATGCCATCCTTGGGACAGCATACATCTGTGATTTAAAATTATATCCAGTTTTATAATTATGTTCCTCTGTTCTACCAAATGATTTGGAAGTTTCTGAACCTGTGATCTACAATATTATTATTTAGTGCATGTAATTTGATTTATTTGAGAACATAAATTAAAACAACTAAGTCATATCACATTGGATACAATTTTCTGAATGCATTTTGAAAACTGTACACTGTGATGATCAATGATGCAAAACATGAACAACGCTAACAGGAATAGAAAGGGATACAAATTTTCACTGAACTTTTGAATGTAAAATGCAGATTTAAGACATATTGACAGCTGATGGCATTCCATGGAACATTGATTTAGACATGCAGTCAAATGATCAAAGTGTTGCAAACAGTCAGAATGATAGAGTATCTTTGAAAAGAGACAGATGGCATGATACAGCCATTGATACTAGTTGTGTTACCGACATTGGATACTTAAAAACTATAACTGCATGAACCAGCAACAATAGTGAACATACTCTGACCATCACAATTGAAGGTAAAACAAGAATGGGTCCCTTTCTAATCGTTCTCTGACTCTGCAGTGTAACTTTGTCCTCACTGGGATGAAGTAAATGCTGGCACCTCTGGGCAGGGTAACAGAAAATCTGAAGAGTCTAACCGTTACCCCGAACTGGCCAACCAGTCCTTTGTAGAGGAAAAGATTGCTAGTGTGTTTGAAACCATTGCTGCCCGTACAAACAGCTTGGCTTCAGTGTTCCTTACATGGGTACTCTGCATCCTGCATCTTTCTTATTTGGTTGGCATCTAAGTTTCATAAGTGCCGATTTTAAGTTCCAGGTAATCAAATATGGAAGTACGTGCATTAGTTCGTAGTTATCGGTAAAAGATTGTCAACTTTCACTCACTGCAGAGGCACCATTGTGAAAATACAGCGGAATCTCCATTATTTGCCCCTGGTGTTTAATGGAAATTGTTAGATAATCAAACATCCTCACTTTTGGACTTCTATATGGTACAACAATACTCTAGGCACAGGAATGAAGACAAATAACATAATTTAGTTTTATTCATCAAGAAGAGATGACATGCAACTAACAAAAGCAGCGCTACAATGAGGCAATGTCTTGCATAAAACCTTGTCTGGAGAAAATTCTGGTGTATTATCTGAATGGCTGATAAAGGAGGTTCTATTGTAAACGCTATTGTTCACACATGGCTGCTCTGGACAGGGATCACTTATTCTGCCCTTCGGTAGAGAATATTCCAAACAGTGGCTTATGTGGTGGTGCAATAATACTAGTAAGTTGGAGATGTATCTTTCTATTCACGGATTTCCTTTTGTAACAAGAAAACTATCAATATTTTAACATTATTCTGATTTAAATTTTTTCTGTCTTTGGTAAAACAGATAGTTAGTCATAACAAAATTACATAAAGTAACACCTTCTGTAGAACAGAAACACAGTCCTAAGAGAAGGCTATGCTCTCCTCACCCTCAGACAAAACCATAAGACAATCATTGGAAATAATACAATGATCCCCTCTACTCCCAAGAAACAGAAGACAGAGAAAGAAGAAAATTAAAAGAGCGGATGATGATCATTATATCAGGTGTATATTAAAGCACTGCTCTCACAAATCCTTATGTTCATAACATTCAAAAGGTGAAGCTGGAAGCAGCTTCAAATACCATTCTTCCAGGAGAAAACATCAGTACATACAATTACACTATGAAGCCACACGTACTATATGGAATTTGATAGCTTAAGATATTGCAAACGTTGTCATCAGAAGCCATTTTGTATTGATAATTGCGAAAAGATGTAGTGATGAAGGGGGTGGTTTTCCAAAAAGAGGTCTCATGATACTTGCATTTGCATATTAGAATTGTACAGGAAAGCTAATGCAGTACATGAGACTTGCTGAACAGACCTCGCCAATAATGTCTACTGATGTCACTTTCACTGAGAAATATGGTCTGCAACATAGTGGTAGATATTTCCTTAACAAAGGACTCTGACCAACATCCACATAGAACAATAGAAGGCACGCCTATTGAGGAGCTGAGAAAGAGGCCTGGATATTAACAGAGGCGGGTTACGTAGATGGCAGGGTGGTGGGTGGAGTTGCGGACAGGAAACCCGGAAGTCCATGTTTCCCCGCATGCTGTGGAGTTTTCCACAGCGTACGTCTTTTGGCCCTGACAGCTTCCCTGACACGGAAGTCAGCCTAATTGACAGGCTTGGCTTACAGTCAGGCGAGGAGGACTCTGGAGCAGGCCGCAGGACCAGATAGGTCAGATCCGTGACACTGGGGGTAGGGGTGGGGTGGGGGGGAGATCCAATCCCTGACCCTGGGGGGGAAGCACTCCTGCTCCTCCTGTCTCGCTTCAGCTGTTGGGCTTCCCAAGGCCTGGGAAACCTGGCCGCCACTGTAAAACCTGAAAAGCAGGATAAATCAAGAGGCTGCCAGCCTCATTAACATATTTAAATTGCCAACCTGCCTCCTGGGAGTGGGTTGGCTGCCCGCCCCTTGTCCTGTCTCCGTAAAACCCGAAAGTGGGCGGGTTGGGGGTGGGTTGGGGTCGGGGATCAGAAATGTAACATTTTCACAACCCCACCCACCTGTTTTTTGTGCTAAAATTCCCCCCAGAGACATTTACTAGCTAGCATGTTCCAAATTCATGTTATCTTCTGATTTGTGGAGCAGCTAGCATGAACAGCTCAATGTTGTCACCCGGATAATTAGTTTTCCACATCATTGCTTTCAAAGACAAATTGAAAGGTGAATTGGCAAAGTCTACTAACAGGCTTTAAAAGTGCCTTCCTGGTTTAAAATGAGAATGTGAGTATTGCTTTTTATGCAATGGGATTGAATACTATACTTTTAAGCTTTGGGGCCTTTGCTAAATTTCATTCAAGACGGGTGACATGAAAGTTTGATCTGCAAGAATGCAACTGTCAGCCTCTGAGTCAGAAGGCTGCAATTTTAAGCCTCACTGTGAAGACTTGCACATTTAATACAGGCTGATGCTTCAGTGCAGTGTTGCAGGAGTGGTGCACTGTTAAAGGTGCTGTCCTTAGGTTAAGGGGTTAAACTAATGCCTTATCTGCCCTCTCAGATAGATTTAAAAGATCCCATGGCAATATTCGGAGAAGAGCAGGGGAGTTCTCCTGGTGTCCTAGCTAACATTTACCCTTCAAACAACATCACTGGAAATAGCTCAACTGGTCATTATCTCATTGATGTTTGTGGGACCTTGTGAACAAACTGGTTGCTGTGTTTCTCTACATTACAACAGTGACTACTCTTCAAAAGTACTTCATTGGGTGTGAAGTGCTTTGAGGACATCACAAGATCATGAAAGACACTATATTCTTTCATCCTTTAAATGAAATTAGTTTAGCCAGTCTGACTCCAGTTCTAAGTGGGCATGCAGCCACAGGAGCACATATTTTAGTACTTCTATGGGGTAAAAATTCTACTTCTGTGATTTGGACATGTGCTGGAAGTGTATATTGCAAAAAAAGCAACAAATAGTACACTTAGTGATTAATTGTGGAGCTACGGTTAAATATTTATAATTGTGTTATGGATTGCAGCAGTTTAGAATGTTTAATATATAATTTAGAATAAAAGTAGTTCAGGACAGGTTATCGTTTATCTACTGACAAGGTTATCATTCCTGATCATTCTTCTACTGGCTGACAAATTACATTATGGAAAAAAACAAATAAGGCATTGATAATAACCAAGAGAGCCATTGTGATTAAAAACAGCCAATAAGATTAGATACATTGCAAGACTGGTGAGACATAGTTGCTATTTACCTAAAGAACTGTACGTGACTGATCTGATCTCTAAATTTACTTCAGCAAACTAAGCCAAACCTGCTACAGTAATAGGTCCAAAACATCCACCTGAATTTATCATGTCCACCTACCAGGTTTGAAATTCTGAGAAGCTATTACGTTGCGCTCAGTTGTATTTCATTTGTTGTATCTACTCATTCCTACTAAATCTAGGTTGTTTATTTTTAAATCTGGAGATAAGGATTTGCAATAATTGATTGAAGACTTTGTTTTCTTGAAATCAATGATGCGTCAGTTTAGCTAATCAAAACATGTTTGGCTCACTCTCTCTCCTTATCCTCCTGACCACTTCTATTGATATTGTTAATCACTCCATTCTCTTCAAATCCTCTTCTCTGAAGTCCATCTTCATGGTATTTACTGCCTTTTGAAGCAGGCAAAACATGGTGGGCACATTTTGATCTCCATTGTACGATCCACCATAATCAGAAGGGGGGGGGACGGGGGGGGGGTAGGATGAAATCATTCATCCTGTTGGTGCTATTCCACATATCTCATGTATAAAGATTTTGGATGACAGAAGTCTCGGGGGATGACGTCATTTGGAAAGAAAATCGGCGGGGTGCTACCGATTTGCAATCCCCTGTTTTGTGCTACCGCCCAAGACCAATACCATCCCCACAGTTTGGTAATGGAAGCCATCTTTTCACCAAGGCGGAGGTGTTGGCAGGAAACCTAAACCATACCACCACCTTCCCCACATTTGATCCATTACCATGACCACTTTCTTCCACCTCCAAAACATTTCCTGGATACAGATCTCTGTTTCTTATTTGCTTTTTCCAATAGGTAGGGGAAAGGAAGGGTTGTATGTGGGGATGAAATCAGCCAAGGTTGGAGACAAGCACAAATCCCAGTGCTGCCATACCTTCTGGAGTACTGTGTTTCGTTTTGGCCACCGAACCTCAGGATCGATATAGCGGCCTTGGAAATGCACCAGAATTATACCAGGGCTTATAAGGTTAAATTATGAGGACAGGGTGCATAAACTTGACTTCCATGCCCTTGCATTTAGAAAGTTGAGGGAATGATCAAATTGAGGTATTTAAAATGATTAAGGGATTCGATAAGGTAGATGCAGAGAAACTATTTCCTCTAGTAGGGAATCCAGAACAAGAGGGTATCATTTTAAAATTAGAGCTAGGCTGTTTTGGAGTGAAATCAGGAAGGACTTTCCCCCACAAAGGGTAGTGGAAATCTGGAACTCCCCCAAAAGCTGTGGATGCTGGATCAATTGAAATTTTCAAAACTAGATAGATAATTTTTTTTTGGTAAGGGTATCAAGGGATATAGAGCAACGGCAAAGGCTTGTGAATGGAGATGAGGTGCAGATCAGCCATGATCCAATTTAAAATGTTACTATGAGTACGAGAATATCTTTATTAATGCATTTATGCTGTTGCTACACACATTAACAAGAGGAATTCTTACCCCAATAAATACGACTAAGTCATCATGAGGCTAATAATCATAATTCGGGGACCTTGCTGCTTGTAAATAATCTAATTTGCCTCACTCATTGATCTATTTACAATATCTCATTGCTTGCCATGTCATATTATATATGGCACTAAACTGTAGTGGATACAACATACTGCTCAAGAAACCCATCCCTAATACACTCAATGAACTCATCCTCAAGGCTGCTCTGCCCAATTTGATTTGTCCAATTAATATGATAGTTGAAATCCCCCATAATCTTCTACCTCAACTCCACCTTCCCGCACTATCCCCATAACCCTTGATTCCCTTAGTATCCAAAAATCTAACAATCTCTGTTTTGAATATACTCAACGACTGAGCCTCCACAGCAGTGTTCCCTTTAAGCCTCACAGCCACGCAGCGCTTCAAGGATCCCGCCCAGCTGGTGAGCCGATTTTTAAATTGAAAAAAAAACGCGCATGCACGGACTTTTGATTGGGCCATGCAACCCGTTAATGGGGCCGCGTGGCTCCCAAAAATTATGGGGAGCATTGATCCACAGCCCTCTGGGGTAGAGAATTCCAAAAATTCACCACCCTTTGAGTGAAGAAATCTCTCCTCATCTCGGTCCTAAATGGCCGACCCCTTTTATTCTGAGACTGAGACCCCCTAAGCTCTAGACTCCCCAGCCAGAGGAAACATCTTCCAAAGTACGATGCACCAAAAAAAATGTTGTTCAGGAAATCTTACGCTTGTGGATGCTCAGTGGTCCTGCAAGAGACATTGGGGAGATGTTGCAAGGTGTGTGTCCAAAGGACTCACTACTACACTAAAGTGTCAGCTGTGGCTCAGTTGGCAGCAGCCTTGTCTCTGAGTCAGAAGGTTGTGGGTTCAAGTTCCACTCCAGAGACTTGAATGCACAAATCTAGGCTGACACTCCAGTGCAGTACTGAAGCGAGTGCTGCACTTTCGGAGATGCCGTCTTTCGGATGAGACATTAAACTGAAGCCCCTGTCTGCTCTCTCAGGTGGATGTAGAAAGATCCTATTTTCGAAGGGGGGGGGGGGGTGGTAATTATCCCTGGTGTCTTTGGCCAATATTTATCCCTCAACCACCATTAGGGCAAGCAGATGATCTGGTCATTGTCACATGGCTATTTGTGGGAGCTTGCTGCGCGCAAATTGGCTGGCCGCGTTTCCTCAGTGGCCACACTTAAAACAAAAAGTGCTTCATGGGCTATAAAGCGCTTTTGAGGAGTACCGGTGGTGGTGGTGAAAGCTGGATGCAAGTCTTTCGTTCTCTACGGCTTCAGCATAGGCGGAACGGAGAGAGAGGGGGGGGGGGCAAGCTGCCCGATGCGGCAAAGACTGCATCAGAGAGCGTGTGCGGCTGGATGACGTCACCCTCGTCCCTGCCTGCCTGTCACGTGCCTGCGCAACGTGAAGGTGAGCGCGGGCACGAGCTCGCTCGAGCGAGTGAGAGAGCGCGCGTGCGCATCACCGCCGCGGGAGCGCGCTGCAACGGCACGGAATGATCCGGGCATTTTCAAAATCAATCGAAGGATTCGAGCGGCTTTTAACTGACGGAGCCGAGTCGAGGCGGAGAATCCGAGCCAGAGAGACAGATTACACCGCTTTCGGTCATCTTCTTGAGAAGGGGGAGAGAGAGAGAGAGAGGGGGAAAAAAAAGCAAAAAAAAATTAAAATAAAAAAAAAACCACCCTTTTTTTTGATGCAGGTGTTTGTAGGTGGGTGGTGAGGAGGGGGGGGGGACTGAAGCCAAGCTCAGCCCGGGATGTGTTGACTGGGAGGCGGGTCGGGCCGAGAGGATGCATCTCCACCAGGTGCTGACCGGAGCTGTCAACCCCGGAGACAACTGCTACTCGGTCGGGGGCGTCGGTGACATCCCGTTCACGGTAAGTGGGGAGGGGGGATTTATGTTTTTAAATTATTATTTGCTCCGATTCCAGCCGGCATGAAGGCCTGACCCGGGGACTTTGAATATTGTGATCAGTGCTGATATGATGAGTGCAAAAGTGTGGCATTCCCAGTTCCATATTAAACCCGCCCGCCGCCCCTCGCCCTCTCTAATGTCAGTGCATCGTTCAATGCCAGCCTGCAATGATGCAGCAGGCCCTTTGCTGATGTGGGGATCAGTAGATGTGCACTGAAGCTTGAATTTAACTTGTATTTGAAATATTATAATTTGCATAGGGTTGGTGCATGCCTTGACTGCTGTTCATTAATTCACCCGAGGCTTCTTACCGTAAGCAGATCGAAGAAATGGAAGTGCAGTTGCTCAGCTGTTCTCTTCTACCCCTCCTCCTTACACACACTGCTCTGCAGCCCTCGCATGATTGTGGAAACAAATCATGAGCATCAGCGCAAATACACATTTCCCTGTTTTCTATTTGGATTTCGGCCTTTATTTTGTTTTTGCGAATGTGTTGCCATTAAATTATTTGCGACCGTTGAGGTTGGCTGATGTTGCACTGGCTTTTTTGCTGATTGCTGGCTTGATCGCATTAATAAATCATGGTGCTGAAACTGGTTGACGGTGACGTCCTTCAGAATTTCCAACAGGTTCCCATAAGTTGCTGGTAATGGCATTGCAACCTTGCCAAGGCACTACTGCGTGTAGAATCAAACCGCACTGGGCTGTGTTTCTGTTTCACTGGATGGGAATGATGGCGAGAACTAGATGGTACAGTGAAATCCCAAGTTCTTGACTGTTGCAATTGAGAAGTACAGAACGGAAACGAACCTTCTACACAGACTAAATAAATGCTCGTTATCACTTCGGTACCTTTTGTTCATTTACCAGGATTTTGCTGCCAAGAGTTCTACACAATTCCTTGCATACTTTAAATGCAAAGGAGTTTCTTCTCAAATTGATGCTGTTTAAATTACTGCAAATGTAACAAATTCCGAGCAAGAGTTGCAGTAGGAGATAAGTATGCCAGGATGTTGAGATAGTATGTGTGGTATATTTTTTATATTTGTTTCTGGTAGCAGATGCTACTTTTTTACTTTATAGCATATTGATGAACTAAATTTTTGTTGTGACTTTTTTTTCCTGATATAAATCATATTTTGTATATTACAAGTGTCAGCTTAACAAAGTTGGCAGCACTCTTGCCCTGAGTTCAAGGCTCAGACTTAAGTACATATCCTCGGCCAACATTTCTGTACAGTGCTGAGTGAGTGCTGCATTGGTAGAGGTGCTATCTTTTGGAAGAGCCGTTAACCCAAGGCTTTGTCTGCCAGTTCAGGTGAACTATTTGAAGAAGAGCAGGGAGTTCCCTGTATCTTCCATTCCAGTACAGCCACAACACCAGCATCTATGTCCTGTTCACAAAAAACAGAAAACAACATCCAACCCGGCCAATTACCACCCTATCCGCTTACTCTCAATCATCAGCAAAGTGGTGGACGGAGTCATCAACAGTGCTATCAAGTGGCACTTACTTACCCATAATTTGCATACCGATGCTCAGTTTGGGTTCTGCCAGGACCACTCTGCTCCAGACCTCATTACAACTTTGCTCCAAATGTAGAATTGAGCTTGTATTCCAGAGACGAGAGTCACTGCCTTTGACATCAAGACAGCATTCGACTGAGTGTGGCATCAAGGAGCCCTAGTAAAGCTGAAGTCAGGTAGAACATTCTCTAGTGGCTGGAGTCATACCTGGCACAAAGGAAGATGGTTGTGTTTTAAAAAAAAATTCATTTATGGGATCTGGCCATCGCTGGCAAGGCCAGCATTTATTGTCAGAACATCGTTGTAGACATTCATCCTGGCAGCGTCCTGGGCCCAGCTATATTCAGCTGCCTCATCAGTGAGCTTTCCTCCACCAAGTAGCCATCCGTTAAGTTGGTCTGGCGGACTGAATAGCGGAGGCACACTAGACTGGCGCAGTATGAAGGAGTCATGGCAACTGCCAGGGTACATGGCACAAACATGCAAAATGTCCTTCTTGTGGTCACACACCAGCTGAACGTTGAGTGAGTGGAAGCCCTTGCGGTTGACAAAAATACCTGGATTGCTGTTTTCTGATGATTACACCGTGTTCAGCTCCATTCGCAATTCCTCAGATAATGAGGCACTCCATGCCCATATGCTTGGATGGTAAGTGAAAAGTAATATTTGTGCCACACAAGTGCCAGGTAATGACCATCTCCAACAAGAGAGAGCCTAACCACCTTCCCATGACATTCAGTGGCATTAACATCGTAGAATCCCCCACCATCAACATCCTGCAGCCACATAAATGCCGTGGCTAGTAAAACAGATCAGAGGCTGGGTATTCTGCAGTGAGTGTCTCATCTCTTGACTCCACAAATCTTCTCCACCACCTACAAGGCACAAGTCAGGAATGTGATGGAATACTCTCCACTTGCCTGGATAGATGCATCTGCAACTCTCAAACTCAACACCATGCAGGACAAAGGAGTTCACTTGATCAGCACCCCATCCACCAGCTTAAACATCCATTCCCCCCACCATAGTGCACACTGCAGCCATGGTGCGTCGATCTACAAGATAAACTGCAGCAACTTGCCAAAGCTTTTTCAGCACCATCTCCCAAAACCACCACCACCTCCAACAACCTAGAAGGACAAGGGCAGCTGGTGCGTGGGAACATCATCACCTCCAAATTCCCGTAATAGTCACACACCATCCTGACTTGGCCATATTTCATCATTCCTTCATCATTACTGGGTCAAAATCCTGGAACCCCCCTAGCTAACAGCGTTGTTAGAGTACCTTCACCACATGGACTGCAGCGGTTCAAGAAGGCGGCCCACCGCCACCTTCTCAAGGGCAACTAGAGATGGACAACAGATGCCAGCTTTGCCAGCGAGGCCCATATCCCGAGAATGAATAATAAAAATAATCTTCTCCTGACCACATTTCCTTACTCAGCCAAATTAGCTTTCAGTATCAATTCGGTACCTGCAACAGAAGTTTTGCACAATAATCATACCCGAGTCTGGACAGACATTACCAGTACAGTCCTCACAACTTGATGTTTGCACTCAGTTTTTGTATAATTACTTTTATATGTGTTTGCTTTGCATTGTAGACACAAGAAAACATTTAAAGTGCAGATATTCACACTAGATATTCATCTTGTGAAATAATATAGAATTGAAGGGATTAGATAGATAAGTTAATAAACATGCAACAACATTGCCGGGGCTTTCCTGGCATTTCAGTTAAGTCCAGTATTGCCTACAGGGGCAAAATTGTTGAGCTAATTTAACACACAAATTTGCATCCTATCCGAACTTTCCCCCCCCCAAAGCAATAGATTCAAGTTTTACTGGGAGCACCTTTTTTATTGTGTAAATATTGGTTGCATATGCGAACAAAAGAAAGAAAGAACTTCCAGTTATAAGCGCCTTTCACGACCACCGGACGCCCCAGAGGGCTTTTCAACCAGTGAAGTACCTTTTTGAAGTGTAGTTACTGTTGTAATGTAGGAAACGTAGGAGCCAATATGTGCACAGCAAGCTCCCACAAACAGCAATGAGATACTGCAATGACAAGATAGTCTGTTTTAATGATGGGAATTGAGAGAGAAATATTGGCCAGGAGACCGGGGAGAACTCCCCTGCTGCTTTTCGAATAGAGCCATGGGATCTTCTACATCCACCTGAGAGGGCAGACGGGGCCTCGGTTTAACATCTCATCTGAAAGTTGCACTCTGCCAGTGCAGCATAATCTCAGACAGCACAATTTTTAAAGAGAGTATGGCCTTTGCTTACTTAAATTAGCCTAGGCCCATTTCCAGCCCCTAGCATGAGTAGTTGAGGATTATATCTATGGCTTGGTTTTAATTAAATTTAATATTAATCAGGATTTCTGACGAAGGGTCATCGACCTGAAACGTTAACTCTGTTTCTCTCTCCACGGATGCTGCCTGGCCTGCTGAGTTTTTCCAGCGTTTTCTGTTGTTATTTCTGTTTAACCTCCTGTATTGAAAATATTTACGATGGGATGAGTGCAATTATCGATTAACAAGTTGCCTAAAATCTAGTGTAAGGTAGAAATGCAATTGTGATCGCGTTAAGCTAGTTCATGTGAAACAGTGGAATCAACAGTTCAGTGGATAGGTCTAAACACTGGTGTTGTTTTCATTCATGTGTTTCTTTTGAGGTTGCCAAGAATGATGGCTGAGGCCAAAATACATGGGACTTATTTAAGAAACAGCTAGAGACTGTAATGAGAAAATGTTGAGGTTGGTACCTGTATTTTGTAAGGATGAAATCAAATGGGCTGAAGGGGCTTTGGTACCCAAAGCTTCTTGAGTAGTTGCAGAATGTTCATTGACTTTATTTCCCTGGTCCTACATTACAACAGTGACTACGCTCCAAAAGTACTTCATTGGCTGTAAAGTGCTTTGGGATGTCCGGTGGTTGTGAAAGGTGCTATATAAATGCAAGTACAAAAAGAAAAAGAAAATACTGCAGATGCTGGAAATCTGAAATAAAAACAGAAAATGCTGGAGATACTCAGCAGGTCAGGCAGCATCTGTGAAGAGAGAAACAGAGTTAACGTTTCAGGTCGATGACCCTTCGTCAGTTCTAACGAAAGGTCATCGACCTGAAACGTTAACTCTGTTTTTCTCTCTTCACAGATGCTGACTGACCTGCTGAGTATCTCCAGCATTTTGTGTTTTTTATTATATTATATAAATGCAAGTCTTTGATTTCTTGTAAAACAAAACTTGCTGGGGTGCAAGTTTTCCAGTTTTTTGGAAAGTAATTCGATCAGCTACAGGCAGATCACTGGTGCTCTTTCACATCGGAGTTCTAATTTCAAGCCTCAAAATCCATGTGATTATAAGATAAATTTGAGTATAACCCTTTACTTATATATATATAAACTATATAAATGAGTGTGCGCTAATTTATTTAACATCCACTACCAAAGAAAGTCAGATGAGACCAACTGAGTAAGAAAAAATTGTAAACACCAAATTCACAGACTATGAGCAACTGAAACAATTTGGGGTTTTTGGAGTAAATGCTGTACCATTGCATACAGGAGGCTGAACCAAATCTAAGTTGAGTTTAAAAAAAATAAAATAAAGAAATCCATTTATGACATTGGAGAGAAAGGCTTAAGGAAAATTGTATGGAAACTGAAATCAAGTTTCAAATCCAACACTTTCCATGTGAGAAATGGGGATCTAAAGATGCAAGAGTTGTTTGGCAGAAATGGGGGACATGCTTGGCGAATTTAAATTTGCATCAATAAACTATCTACAAAATATTTCCCAATTATCAGACTAGAACTCTTGATAATATTTCTCATTTGCAAATGACAACTGCCTGATGAATTTGCAGCTGTTCTAATGGGAGCTGGTGAAGCTGAAACTGTCTAAACTCACTCACTTTGCAGGTAGCAAAGACAAGAGACGTTCATACTTTATTCTGGGTTGGTTTCATTTTGCATCCTATGTTTTTCTTCCTTTACCAGTTGCCTTCCTTGAGATGACTTTCCAGGGTCTTGGCAGTGTTTCATGGACTCCGGGCATCTTCCAGTTGCAAGATTATAAAAAAGTAGTCCACAGTATAACACGACGGATGAATAAATTCATGTGGAACATGTCTTCTATAATTATATACTTTTTTAAAGATTTAATGCACAAACAAATTATTGAACATTTATTTGTGTGCAGGGCTGTTGATGAATAGATAATCTGAATAGGGCTGAGAGACTAGTAGACCCCGAGGAATGATGTGAAGGGAACCAAAATCCTCTCGGAGAATAGGGTGCATTATCGGCAGAGCCAATCCTTTAAAGAGTGTGGAAGAAGTGAAGAACAGGAGATCCAAAGCAAAGTTTGTTGTATTGTTCCTCATTTGGTGGGGTGGCTGACTCAGGGCATGATGTGTTGCAACAGTGGCGTTTCCCCCCCCCCCCCCCCCCCCCCCCCCAACCCATCGCTTATAACACCCACCACAAACTCTGTTCCCTAGCCATTGACTCCATCCCTCTCCCCGGCCACTGTCTGAGGCTGAACCAGACTGTTCACAGCATTGGCGTCCCATTTGACCCTGAGCTGAGCTTCCGACCCCACATCTTCTCCATCACCAAGGCTGCCTACTTCCACCTCTGTAACATTGCCTGTCTCCGCCCCTGCCTCAACCCGTCTGCTGATGAAACCCTCATCCACGCTCCTGTGAAGCGCCTTGGGACATTAACTACGTTAAAGGTGCTATATAAGTTGTTATTGAGAAATACAAAACAGGAAGCTTGCATACTTGGTCCTGGGCTGTGCGGAGGCAGCTGATTTGAGTCAGGATGGCGCACCTTTCCTGTCCTGCCTCTGCATTGAGTCCAGGACCGTGGCACCACGCTGCTGACCTCCTCAGCAACCTCCAACCATGCCTTCTTTGTCTCAGCAACAGGCTTCTTCCTCCCGTTGCTCAGGAAGAGTATCTCCCTCCAGCTCCTCACAGCCCCCAGCAGTGCATCCAGGGAGGCATCCGTGAAGCAGGGCACGCAGCCTTTGCCCGTCTCGACTCCAGTGCAACACTCCCAGTTCTCTGACAACATGTTTGGATTGTCCCTTTAAATACCGGAGTTGATAATTGCGCCCGCTGCCACTCATTGAATTGGAAACCCGAAAGGAAAATGATAATGAGGTGGCTGAGTTAAAAAGCCACTGACAAATGCAATTGACATATTTCTGGGTTTCCTACGTGCCCTTGGAACCCCAGCTCCCAGTCCAAGGTTTCCAGAGATAAAATAATCTTTCCCTCCTGGTTTTGGGGGCTAGTATAATAAAACTTGTATAAAAATCATAAACTACAACTGGAAACAGTAGGAATCTTTTAGTGTGACAAACTGTACCTGTTTGCAGGCAAAATGTTGGAGGTTGGGTCTGCCATCTGGCTTGTATAGAGTTTTTGGGGGCTGCGAAGACGTTTGAATAGAGGATACATTTTTGGATAAGTTTAAATAGAAAAGTCAGCCTTGGCTTAATGGTCGCACTCTTACCTCTGCTTCAGAAGGTTTTTGGTGTAAGCCCCACTCCAGAGGCTTGAGCACATAATCTGGGATGACACTTCAGTGCAGTACTGAGAGAGCGCGGTGCTGCCGGAGGTGTTGTCTTTCAGATGGGACATTAAGCCGAGGTCCTATCTGTCCTCTCAAGTGGATGTAAAAGATCCCAATCCAATTTGAAAAGCAGGGGAGTTCTCGTGAGTAGACTTCCAAAGTACTTCTACAAAAGCAAAATACTGCGGCTGCTGGAACACTGAAATAAAAACAGAAAATGCTGGAAATACTCAGCAGGTCAGGCAGCATCTGTGGAGAGAGAAACAGAGTTAACGTTCCAGGTCAATGACCTTTCAACAGAATTATTGGAAAGAATCCTGAAGGACAGGATAAATCTTCATTTAGAAAGACACGGATTAATCAAGGATAGTCAGCACGGATTTGTTTAGGGAAGGTCGTGTCTGACAAACTTGATTGAATTTTTTGAGGAGGTACAGGAAACTTTGGTTTATCCGGAGGTTGTATGTCCGGAAACCTCGATCTAACGGCAGAAATCAGCAGCCGTTTTGTTAGGTTTTTCTTTTTTTTTCTTCTAGCATTTTTTTAAACAGTCAGTCTCTGGAAAGCCTCTCTGAAGCTGTTGCTAAGCTACAGAGATGCTTCCAAGGTACGGGCTGACTGTTTACAAGCTGTTGCTAAGCAACAGTGTTTGTTGTCAGATACGGAGATGAAAACCTCCGTATCCTTCAACATTAGCGCTGGTCTGTCCGGAAGTTTTCATAGATCAGCATCACGCCGGTCCCGTCGGTGCCGGATATCGCGAAGTTTCCTGTAACAAGGAGGGTAGATGAGGGTAGTGCGTTTGATGTAGAGTATATGGACTTTTGCAAGGCTTTTGATAAGGTTCCACATGGCAGACTGGTCACAAAGTTAAAAGCCCATGTGATCCAGGGCAAAGTGTCAAGTTGGATTCAAAACTGGCTCGGAGACAGGAAGCAGAGGGTAATGGTTGATGGGTGTTTTTGTGACGGGAAGGCTGTTTCCAGTGGGGTTCCGCAGGGCTCAGTACTAGGTCCCTTGCTTTTTGTGGTATATATCAACAATCTTGACTTGAATATAGGGGGTATGATTAAGAAGTTTGCAGATGATACTAAAATTGGCTGTGTGGTTGATACTGAAGAAGGTAGCTGTAGACTGCAGGAAGATATCAATAAATTGGTCAGGTGGACAGAACAGTGGCAAATGGAATTCAATCCGGAGAAGTGTGAGGTAATGCATTTGGGGAGGGCTAACAAGGAAAGGGAATGCACATTAAATGGTAGGACACTGAGTAGTGTAGAGGAACAAAGGGACCTTGGAGTGCATGTCCACAGATCTCTGAAGGTAGCAGGACAGGTAGATAAGGTGGTTAAGAAGGCATACGGAATGCTTGCCTTTATTAGCCGTGGCATAGAATACAAGAGCAGTGGGGGTTATGCTTGAACTGTAGAAAACACTAGTTAGGCCTCAGCTAGAGTACTGCGTGCAGTTCTGGTCACCACATTATAGGAAAGATGTGATTGTACTAGAGAGGGTACAAAGGAGATTTACAAGGATGTTGCTGGGAGTAGAGAATCTTAGCTGTGAGGAAAGACTGGATAGGCTGGGTCTGTTTTCCTTGGAACAGTGCAGGCTGAGGGGAGACCTTATTGAGGTGTATAAAATTATGAGGGGCATAGATAAAGTGGATAGAAAGGACCTATTTCCCTTAGCAGAGGGGTCAATAAGCAAGGGGCGCAGATTTAAAGTAATTGGGGGAAGGTTTAGAGGGGATTTGAGGGGAAATTTCTTCACCCAGAGGGTTGTGGGGGTCTGGAACTCACTACCTGAAAGGGTGGTAGAGGCAGGAACCCTAACCACATTTAAAAAGTACTTGGTCCGTAGCCCTGCAGGTGCACATCCAAGAGCTGGGAAGTGGGATTAGGCTGGCTAGCTCTTTGTTGGCCGGCGCGGACACGATGGGCCAAAATGGCCTCCTTCCGTGCTGTAACTTTCTATGATTCTATGAGAACTGGAAAAAGTTTGACATCGTGGTTGGCAGAGCCCTCGACCGTGCCCGTCCCATTTGCCACACTTCTGCTCTCGCCACTTTCCCTCCCAGAATCATGATAGGGTTCCTCGTGTCCTCACCTTCTACCCCACTAGCCTCCACATTCAACGGATCATCTTCCGCCACCTACAGAGTGATGCCACCACCAAACAGATCTTCCCCTCCCCTCCCCTTTCAGCATTCCGAAGAGCCGTTCACTCCGCGACACCCTGCTCCACTCCTCAGTCATCCCCAAAACAGACAGCAGCTGTTGGTAATGATTCTGCTATTCCCATTTACACCCTCCGCTAGACCCACCTTTTTGTTTCTTTACTTGTCCCATTACCATCCCCTTTAGCCTCACACCATCTTCCCTTTTGTCATTTAATCTCTCCTGCCTTCCACCCTATCACAGACCTGCCCATTTGTTCATTCCTCCCCTTCCCACCTTTCCCTGCCCCTGTGCTGGCTTAAGATCTGTTACATAGCCAACTTTTTCCAGTTCTGATGAAAGGTCATCGACCTGAAACGTTAACTTTGTTTCTCTATCCCCAGATGCTGCCTGACCTGCTAAGTATTTCCAGCATTTTTTGTTTTTATTCCAAAGTACTTCATTGGCTGTAGACGTGAAAGGTGCCATGTAAATGCATGTTCTTTTTATTTTTTCCCCCTTTAGGGTTCTTTATATTGTGCTTTCACTCTTAACCTAATTTCTTCCCTTAGTTTCTTAGGGGTAGAATTTCTGCAGGGATTCTCCTGACAGTCCACTGTAACCATGGCGGATTGGTGGAAACGCTGGAGCAAAGACGTAAACGGGAAAACCATGAGAACCCCCGCAGAAATTCTAGGCATCAATCTTGTTTCCTCTATCATTTTACCCCAGATATACCTGTTCAATCATCTCCTTTCAGAGCCCAGAACTAACTAATACCATTTTAATAGCTGTTTTTCCTAATGTGGATTAGAAATCCATTTGAATTTTTGGCATATTATCTCTCTGTACCTGTTACTGGATCAGGATCTGAAAGTTACACTAATTAAATGTGTGACTACTGTATGTGAGAACCAATTCCCAGTCTAAATGTGGAGGTGTTTGTTGGGTAATCTAAGTACAGTAGATTGTAATGCATTGACCATGAATGTGCCAATCACAGCATTTTTGTGTAAACTCTACTGAGCTTGTAGTTATTTGGGAGGTAAAATTTAATAACACGGGTTGTAAAATCCATTTTAACCATCCAAGAGTGCTTTTAAAGGTCTGTTTGGGAGCAGCAGAAAGTTTGAGTTGTATTATGTGTTTGGACATTGAGAAATCAGAAAGGTAGCTCTGGTGACCAAGTCTACATTTGTAGTGTGTAAAAATATTTTGCATGTTTACTACAATATTTAATATTACCCATATCCCTTAAAAAATAAGGTGTTTCAGTTTTTTAGATGGGTTTCTACATTGTACATATTGCACAACAAAATTACATACATGCCCCAAATTACAGGTAACATAGGCAATTTTTTAATGAAATCTGTAGGACATATTCTTATCAAAGACCACCTATAAATGTTTTCCATGCAGTGGTAAAGTACTTATTAACAGCTAATGGGCTTTTTAAATTCTCTTTTTCACTCTTGACTTGTGATTTGGTATGTGATTACTTGACCTTTTATTGGTGTACATTGAGTTAATTGACAGATGGCTCTGAGCAGCAGGGTGGAAACAGTACTGATTAGAGTCGCAGGGTGATTTGCAGACGTATTCGAATTTTATTTTTACTCTTGTGAAGACAGGCCAATGGCTGTATTTTTCAGTTCTGTGGTACTCGTTTCATTCGTTTATCATGTTTATTGATATGGCAGGAGCTGAAGATTATTTTGAATATAGCAGTGAATATCTTAAATGTGTGGAAAGCAATTAGACATATAATTCAAATTGTAATTTGTGGGGAGAGAAAATTCTCACATTTTCCTTTTCACCTCATCAGTATCAGTTTGAGATTTACTACATTCACATTTTTTGTATTTTTGAATTCTGATATACTTGGATATTTATTTATAAAGTTCTTACAACTTTAGCCTCAACTTACCTCTGCATGCCTGCACTAGTTAAATAGAGGATTATGAATACAGCTTCGACTATTGTGATTATCTGGCCACATGGCTAATGCATACACTGTGGCTTAACCACACATTATTGCAGATTATTTGAAGATCTTTTGACTTCATTAACATTGTGGTCTTCGATGTATAATGCTGTGTGCATTCTCTATGACATTGAAACATATTGAACTTGAAATCTATTTTGGGTACAGTTATAGTCTTCAGTAGTTTGTAGCGCTACCCAACATACTATAAAATGTGTAGTGTTACGTTACATGCTATTCCAGTAATTTAGAAAGTACCAAGAGCAAATAAAATGATGAGCATTGTTTTAAATTCCCTCTTTTCAAGCTCTACCAGCCCTCATTCTCCTCTGACAAAACTGGCCACTATTCTAGGATCAACCTGAAGAGCAGAAATAACCTCAGGCTTCTTTTCTCCACTACCAACCATCTTCTTAAACCCCTCTCCCTGTCCTCTCCACTCACGCCTCTAACAACATGTGAGGAGCTCATATACAGGAAACTCTCGATTTACCGGCACCTAAATAACCGGAAATCTCGGTTAACCGGCAAAATTCAGGAGTAGGTTTAGGTAAGTTTTACTTCATATTAGTGGCCGTTCCTCGATCTGTGGCTGTGCAATCGGGGTTGCTGCACATGTTGCTAAGCAACAGGGACGCTTGGTCTGTGGCCGGGGTTCCTGCACCTGTTGCTAAGCAACAGGGAAGCCTGGATTTGTTGCTGTGTACGGAGCTCTCGTACCTTTTACTATACCTCTCTGTAATCCGGACTTTTTGATAAACCAGCACCACGCTGGTCCCGTCGGTGCCAGATAAAAGTTTTCTGTACATTTTTGTTACCAAGGTAGAGACTATTTGTTTTTACTTCCCCCTTTTGCTTGGTTCCACTCTTATCTATCCAATTGTAGCTAATGATCTCTACGCATTTCTTCTCTTCCCACCTATACATTATCACCTTGGGAGTACCCAGGGATCTATTCTTGGCCTCTCTTCGTCATCTACATGCAACCCCTCAACAACATAGTACAGACATACGGCAAGCTTTTGGGAGGGGGAAAGGAATAAAAGGATATGCTGATGGGGTTAGATGAAGAGGGTTGGGAGGAGGCTCATGTGGAGCAGAAACGCTGGCATAGTCCAGTTGGGCCGAATAGCTTGTTTCTGTGCTGTAGTCTCCATGTAACTCTCTGTCTTATTCCCTAAAGAAGGTGATAAAAATAACTTGTTCAGAAGCAGCACATCATCAATCTGCTTTCTTGACGAGCCCAGCCTGGAACACCGTTTGTATCCAGCATTCAGTTCAGGGTGGGAAACCCTGCATCTGATGGTGCTTGATAAGGAGTCTTATCCTTAATTCCTGGAAATCTAGGTGGGGTGTCTCATGAGTGTGGCTAAGTACTAGGCATTCTGTGCAAATGCTGTTACTATTATTTCTAAGAAACTGCAACATTTTGTTTTAACAAATGTATATATTAAAACAAAATGTTGCAGAGCTACTGAGAAATATGTAATTGAACTAGTAATCCAGGGGCCTGGGCTAACAATCCACAGAACATGGGTCCACATCCCATTATGATAGTTTGAAAAATTGAATTCAGGTTAAAAAAGTTTGGAAATAAAAGGCTGATATCAGTAAAAGTGACCATGAAGCTGTCGGATTGTTGTAAAACCCAACCGGTTCACTAATGTCATTTTAGGGAAGGAAACCTGCCATCCTTTTACAATCTAGCTTATACGTGACTCCAGTCCCACACCAATGTGGTTGAGTCTTAATTGCCTTCTTAAGTGGCTTAGCAAGCAACTCAGTTGTATCAGGACAACTAGGATGAATAATAAATAAGGCCATAAAGCAAATGCAAACCAAGTGCTGGGGTTCATTTCAACAACAACAACTTGTATTTATATAGCGCCTTTAATGTAGTAAAACGTCCCAAGGTGCTGCACAGGACTATTATAAGACAATAAAAATTTTGACACTGAGCCACATAAGGAGAAATTAGGGCAGGTGACCAAAAGCTTGGTCAAAGAGGTAGGTTTTAAGGAGTGTCTTAAAGGAGGAAAGAGAGGTAGCGAGGCAGAGAGGTTTAGGCAGGGAATTCCAGAGCTTAGAGCCTAGGCAAATGAAGGCACGGCCACCAATGGTTGAGCGATTATAATCAGGGATGCTCAAGGGGGCAGAATTGGAGGAACGCAGATATCTCGGGGTGGGGGGGCGGGGTGTTGTGGGGCTGAAGGAGATTAGAGATAGGGAGGGGCGAGGCCATGGAGGGATTTGAAAACAAGGATGAGAATATTGAAATTGAGGCGCTGCTTAACTGGGAGCCAATGTTGGTCAGCGAGCACAGGGGTGATGGGCGAATGGGACTTGGTGCGAGTTAGGACACGGGCAGCCAAGTTTTGGATCGTTACAAGTTTACGTAGAGTAGAATATGGGAGGCTAGCCAGGAGTACGTTGGAATAGTCAAGTCTAGAGGTAACAAAGGCATGGATGAGGGTTTCAGCAGCGGATGAGCTGAGGCAGGGGCGGAGACGCCGGATGTTACGGAGGTGGAAATAGGCGGTCTTTGTTATGCTGCGGATATGCAGTCAGAAGCTCATTTCAGGGTCAAATATGACACCAAGGTTGCGAACAGTGTGGTTCAGTCTCAGACAGTTGTTAGGGAGAGGGAACAGAGTTTGTGGTAGGGACCGAAAACCATGTCTTCGGTCTTACCAATATTTTATTGGAGAAACAGTTCTGGATGAGCAGAAATTATGTCAGACAAGCAGTCTGACAATTTAGAGACCGTGGGTGTTCGAGCAAAGAAGTAATGAGGTAGAGCTGGGTGTCATCAGCATACATGTGGAAACTGATGCTGTGTTTTTGGATGATGTCGCCAAGGGGCAACATGTAGATGAGAAATAGGAGGAGGCCAAGGATAGATTCTTGGGGGACACCAGAGGTAATGGGCTGGATTTTACCAGCCCGTTGGAGGCGGGACTGCTGGGAAAATCAAAAAGAATGGAGTGGGTCCCGAACCCGCTTCCAACCAATCTTCCCGGGTTCGGGTCCCCGATTTGCGCAGAGACCCGACTCCTAGTGGCGGGAAGAGGATTATAGCTACACAGGCAGTTAAGAGGCTTTTTCCCATTTCGCGACTTCTGCGGGCGTCTGGGTGTCGGGGAACCCCGCCAGGGTAAGTGAGGCGTGCTGTGGGTCTGTTGTAATGTTTGTGTATCGATGACAGCTGCAGGAGTGGCGTGAAGGATGCAATGGGACACTGGTGAGTATCGGAGGTAAGGAAATGTTGGGAAAGTCATTTTTAATGTGTTTAGATTTTTCTGTAGGTGACAAGCTTTGAAGTGTTTGTGTGGCCTCACCTCATTGGGAGAAGTGACAGATCGTTTCTGTACCCTCACCTGCAGCTGCCATCTGTTTTATCCCAAGGAGAGAGTCATTGGAGAGCCCGGGTGCAAGGGCTCACCTTTGTACAGTGATTGTCAGTGTTTGACAGCACCTCAATGCTGTCAAACACTGCCAAATCATTTGTCAAAAATAAATGTTTAAGGCCCCTTTAAGAAAACCGGCAGATGGAGCGTCATCAACTGACGTCAATTGACACTGGCTTTCCCTTAATTGGTCAGCAAGGCCAATCGGGAAAATAGTGTCTGTGCATCGGATGTTGCTGGGGGCGGGACTAGAACCCGGGAGGCAGCAGTCCCGCCCCCAACTCGTCTCGATAAGTAAAATCCAGCCCAATGATGCGGGAGCGGGAAGAGAAACCATTGCAAGTGATTCTCTGGCTACGATTAGATAGATCAGAATGGAGCCAGGCGAGTGCAGTTCCACCCAGCTGGATGATGGTGGAGAGGCGTTGGAGAAGGATGGAGTGGTTAACTGTGTCAAAGGCTGGAGACAAGTCAAGAAGGATGAGGAGGGATAGTTTACCTTTGTCACAGTCACAAAGGATGTCATTTGTGACTTTGAGAACCGTTTTGGTACTGTGGCAAGGGCGGAAACCTGATTGGAGGGATTCAAACATGGAATTGTGGGAAAGATGGGCATGGATTTGGGAGGTGACGACACGTTCAAGGACTTTGAAGAGGAAAGGGAGCTTGGAGATGGGTCGGTAGATTGCAAGGATGGAGGGCTTGGTTTTTAAGGAGAGGGGTGATGGCAGATTTGAGGGAGAGAGGGACAGTACCTGAGGAGAGGGAACCAAACCGTTAACAATGTCAGCTAACACGGGAGCCAGAAAAGGAAGTTGGGTGGTCAGCAGTTTGGTGGGCATAGGGTCGAGGGAGCAGGAGGTGGGTCTCGTGGACAAGATGAGCGTGGAGAGGAGAACCGAGGGAGATCGGAGAGAAACTGGAGAAAGATGTGAGTTCAGGGCTAGGGCAGATGGGAACCTTAGAGGAGGTTTGGCCCGGTGAGCTAGGGGAAGGAAGGGAAGTGACAGAGGCAGCTGAATGGATGGCTTCAGTCTTCGAGACAAAGAAGTCCATGAGCTCCTCACACTTGTTGTCGGAGGTGAGGGTGGAGGAGACTGGAGAGGGGTTTAAGAAGACGGTTAGCAGTAGAGAATAGGAGCCGGGGTTTATCTTTGCATCCCAGAATGATTCTAGAATAGTGAGCAATTTAGGCGGACGAGAGCAGGACCCGATAATGCTTTATGTGGTCCAGCCAAATCTGTATGTGAATGGCTAAACCAGTTGTCCGCCATATCCATTCAAGTCTGCGTCCCTTGGACTTGAGGGAGCGAAGATAAGGGCCGTACCAGGGGGAACGGCCAGGGTGAGAGAGGGTAATTGTTTTAGTCGGGACTAGGGCATCAAAGGTGGTGGTGAGGGTGTGGTTGAGCAGATCGGTAGCTGCGGAAATGTCATGGTGAATGGAGGGCCAAAGGCTGGACAGTTGGGATTTCATAAGTGCAGTTGTGAGAGAGTTTTTTTCCAGGGGCGGACACAGAAGGAAGTAGGGTTTGGGGGAGGTGGTGAATAGGGGATGTGGGTGGAGAGCGATACGAGGAAGTGGTCAGAGATGGCCTTCCCTGCAATTGACATGATGGGAGTAGTGAGGCCACATGAGATGGCATGGTCGAGGGGATGGCTGTGAATATGGGTTGGGGAGTTTACTTGGAGGGAGAGATTAAGGGAGGATAGGAGGCTAGTGAACTCAGAGGAGAGAGAGCATGATGAATTGAGATGGAGGTTGAAATCACTGAGGTTGAGAAGTAGTTCGGTGCAGAGGCTGAGTGACGAGAGCAGTGAAGACATTTTTATGGTACTTGGGTGGGCAATAGAGAACAAGAATTTTAAATGAGAGGTGAGGGGGTGGAATAAGGTGAGATGCTCAAAGGAGGAGAAACTGCCGGAGGAAATGGGGGACAGACCAAGGTGTGATTTGGTGATGAGAGCCACACCGCCACCACAGCGGTCTGAGCGGGGCAAGTGGTGGAAGGTATAGCAAGGTGGGGAGGCTTCATTTAAGGGGAAGGTGTCATCATCCCTCAACCAAGTTTCCGTCAGGGCCATGATGTCGACGCAATCATCAACGATAAGCTCATGGATGGCAAGGGCCTTGTTCGTAAGTGAACGGACATTTTGGAGGGAGATGCGGAGAGGGTCGGTGATGGCTGCCCCATTGCTAGTGTCCTCGGTCAGTGCTGGGGGGGGGGGAAGTTTGGATGGGGAGGAGGTTGGCAAGATTTACCCCAGTGGGCGCGCTGGGCGGGATGGTCGGCGGGAGAGTTGGATGGGACAGTTGGGGTTGCTGCTCATAAGGCGGTAGTGACGAGTGCCTCGATGGGCCCTTTGTAGGATGCCAAGAGAGGCACAGAAGGAAGCTGTAGGCTTATCTAAGAGGGAGCCAAGCCTGGGACAGTGGTAGGAAAGTCAATAGTAATGAAGGATTGGGGTCAGGAATTGGGAGGGCAGTGGATCCGGGAGAGGAGAGATGAAAGGAGGCATGACAACAGGAGAGAGTGATTGGGGAGGGATAGCGAGAAAAGGAAAATAGGGGGAATAAGTGGAATGTCTCGGGTCTGGAGCGGCAGCCAAAGTGCGCATGTGAATGGACACGGGGAAAAGCTCGGGTTACATAGGCCTGTTTAAATGTAATATTTAATGGAATACATATTTCCTGGTAGCAGGGTATAGGTTGGGGACAATAGTAGGGAGACCAGGGTCAAAGTCAGAGGTCCCAAGGAAGGACAAAGCTGACGTAAGCAGGATGGGGCCGATGCGGAGTATAGACGGACCGCTGTCCAAGCAGGCGAGTGAAGTCCAGAAGCGATTTGAAGGGTAGAGAGTTCAAGGATGGAGGTTGTTGCTGTAGGAATGGGAGTCAGTAGCAATGCAGAAAAGATGATGGCTCAATTGATGCAAGTTGTGTTGGGTTCATTTCTAGAGGGAGAGAATTGAAAAGAGGGAGAGAATTGAAAATGCTGGAAATACTCAGCAGGTGACCGGTAGAGTATTTCCAGCATTTTCTATTTTTATTTCAGATTTCCAGTATATGCAGTGTTTTGCTGAAGTTATGTCAAACTTGTATAGAACCTTGGTTAGACCACACTTGGAGTACTGTGCACAGTTCTGGTCTCCATATTATAAAAAGGATATAGAGGCATTGGTGAAGATGTGAACAAGATTCACAAAGATGATACCAGAACTGAGAGGATATACAGGGTGGGGCTTTTTTCTCTTTAAAAAAAAAGAGAATGCTGAGGGGTGACCTGATGGAGTGCTTAAGATAATGGAAGGGTTTGATAGGGTAGTCGTAGAGAAAATGTTTCCACTTGTGGGGAGTCCAGGATTAGAGGTCATAAATATAATATTTTCACTAATAAATCCAATAGGGAATTCAGAAGAAACCTTTTTACCCAAAGACTGGTACGAATGTGGAACATGCTACCACAAGGAGTACGTGAGGCAAATAACATGGATGTATTTAAGGGGAAGCTAGATAAGCACACAAGATAACTACCAAGGTGCTCCCAGTCAGCTCACTTCCAGTATTAAAGAGAATCTTTGCTGGCACTCGGTGCACTGCCAATGACACCAACCTGATTCGGAGCTGTCAATGACAGACCACAACTTCAGGGTTTCCACATGCGCCAGTTCGCCATCATCCTGACTGGAAATTCCGGGCCAATAGAGATTAGGCAGATGGAAGAGATTGAAAGAGATTGACAAAGTGTGAGTGAAATGGTTCTAACAGAGAGGTGAACAAGAGAAATTGTGTGAAAGCTAGAGAAAGGATAGAAAGAAGAAAACATGTGAGAGACAAACCGAAGGACGCAAAGAAATAGAATTAGACGAAATTGAGAGAGAAGTTGCAGGAAGAGAGAAGCTATTTATTTTTATCCGTGAGCAACATCATAATGTGTGGGTTGACTAATGTGTGTGAGTGTTGAATATACCAATAACGATGCGTTCAAAAATGTATCTAATTTTTTGAAAGTTTTGCAAATACTGTATGTGATTTGCCATTATGGAATGAAAGTTATTGTGATTAATTTCAGTTATCATTTATGGCAATCCTGTTTCCTGTTAAGTTAATTTTCTTTATTCACTTGTAGCTTCTCCCTTGATCTCATGAAGCTTTACTTTAGCTGGAAAATGTTTGTGAGGTTAGTTAATAGTTTCTTGTGATTTCTGCTTTGCTAGGCATACGCTTCAGGATGCGACCTAGTGATTCTTGGAAGTGACTTTGAATGTGTTCAGATCATCCCAGGTGCTAAACATGGAAACATCCAAGTTGGCTGTGTGGAATGCTCCCTTCAGCAAGGCAGGGTATGATATTTTTATTTGATTACTCCCAGTAATGTATTGATGGAGGCTTGTGTCATATTTTTGGGTTTTAGCACTCTGATTTACCTATTGTCAAAAACTGTTCTAGGTGTGCTAAATGTATACATTTAAACTTCTGTAGGAACTGGGGTTCCTAGCCGAAGAATTGAGATCGACTCAGAAAAATCAAAAATAATAAAATTTAATGAACAAACGAAGCTGTACAGGAAACTAGGATACAATGCAAATAGGTCTGGTCTGCTTGAAAGCCTCTCTGGAAACTGCTAGCAGGTTCCGAGCTCTGACGTCATCACGTTCTTCCCGCCGTTGAGAGATCACGTGACGGACGGCATGACGTCATCACGCGGAGTACAGGAAAGAAGCCCTAGTACAGTTAACAGATACATTAAAGGTGCAGCCCCCAGCTGTACTACATTGCTGTAAAAGGAATTATATACAATTGTCCGTAATCCTCTGGTGGTTCTGCCACACTTTGTTCATTATGGCTATTTTATGATTGTGCTTTATCCGAGAAATATTTAACACTATTCTATCTAAAGATTCCAAATGACCCTTTAGGGACACATCCTCTTGGTCCAGAGAGCTTAAATGTGGGTGTGCAGAACCAAGACTGGGGGACACCCACATATCTGCAGGGGTACTGGTGAAGTTTAACCAGATAAAACTATGCAGTTTACCTGAGCAGATAACTGGTAAGCTTTCTTCTGTTTGAACAGCTAGGACTAACCCTACCAATTAAAACTTTGGCCTGTTGGGTTATCTAGACTGAGTAAAGAATCCAAGATGGCTAGTTAATCATGAGCACTTCCCTAGAGTACAGCTCACCTGGCTGGCTCAAATATTGAATTATCAATTCTGCCCTGGTGGTTTGACTTGGGTCAGAGCTTCCATCACAAGTCCCGTCATCTTGGAGCCATCTTTACCGTAAAGAGACTTCTTCTGCTGGGGGTTACTCTCTAGTCGGGCAGTTGATGTGTGTGTTTGAGCCTTGTCTATATGGACAGCAGGTATGAGTTGCTTCTTTATAAGCAGCATGGTGAGCAGCATAATTTATCATAAAATGCTGGAGTGCATTGCTATGATCCTGCTGACCACATCATGGATACACACCATTCTGCATTGAATGGTAGTTCCGTGAATTGGAGGTGCAGAGTTTCAACAGAAGCTGCTTGCCTCATTGCAACCCAATCAAGGTAAATACAAACCCCTGGATCTACAAGCATGTGCTTTCATACTTAGCCTCCAGTTAATGCTTTCCAGCAGCTGTTGTCTGTTGTATAGCTGATCAGGAGACATCTCCCTTCAGTGTGACCGAAGAACCTACACAGAGTAGCTGGTGTTGATTTTTTTTCTCTTTTAATGAAATAGTTATTGTTCAGTACAGGAAACTCTTTTTATCTGGCACCGACGGGACCGGCGTGGTGCCGGTTTATCAAAAAGTCCGGATTACAGAGAGGTATAGTAAAAAGTACGAGAGCTCCGTACACAGCAACAGATCCAGGCGTCCCTGTTGCTTAGCAACAGGTGCAGGAACCCCGGTTCAACAGCCACAGATCCAGGAACGGCCACTAATATGAAGTAAAACTTACCTGAACCTACTCCTGAATTTTGCCGGTTAACAGATTTCCGGTTATTTAGGTGCCGGTAAATCGAGAGTTTCCTGTACAATGAATCAGATTGAAAGTAGTTTAATTTCAAACCGATACAGTATGTGTGACTATATCACAAGTTAAACCGCAGTGATATTGAATTTTATTGCAGGGGATTGGTGTGACCTCTATTATACACACATGACTATAGGACCATGTGAGGTCAGTGAATAAATAGCTTTAATTGTGTCATTTTTAGATTGCTGCTTCTTATGGAAACACCGTTTGCATTTTTGAGCCAGTACCTGTAAGCCATTACAAAAGAAAACTTGTGAGTATTCACCACTTACTCCAGTTATTCCTTTAAAAAAATTGTAATGCAATCCTTTAATTTTCATTAAGGATGATGTTATTATCAGATAACTTTATGTAAACTTAGACTAGTTGTAAATTATCTACAATATCTTAAACTATATTTTCTTCTCTTATTTATGTGGCAAGACAAGATTGGAAAATAGAGGAAATCATTTTTTTCAGCTAGAACTTTACCATACCCAACATAAGCTGTTGCACTCTTTGTTTTAAAGTTATTTTTTGATTTAGACCAGTTATGTTACTCAAAAATATTTTTTTCTAAATATTGATATCTAAATTTAAGTCACCACTGGAAGGTCTTTGCATCCTTTGAGTTCTGCTATTGTCCAAAAAAGATAGAATTCCGAGCCTTTACTGCTTAAAAAAAAGATCTGGTCTAGAATGAGGAAATCATAGTTTCATCGTGGATAACCGAGAAGCATGCCAAGACCACACAAACCTCTTCCTCAAACCAGCACCCAGAAGAGGAACCTTCCAAGAAACCTTGGAGAAAGAGACTTATTGAGTTCAGTTCAGTTCAGTTCAGACAAAATTCCCCTCTGAATCAAAATCTGCAGTTATGCAGATGTTGCTTTAGTTTTAAAGAGGGCCTGTAGTAAGCTTTAGAAAAACAATCCCACTGTGAAATATTTCACCCGTGCTCCAAATCCGGTAACTTCTACCCGACAAGCTGGTACAGTATCGGAGAAAGGAACAGCCAGCAGAGCTCCATACTTGTGCCAGTGCAACAATAATGGTCAATCCTGAATTGCTGAATTCTGGATCTTTGTTGCTTACACTTAGAAAAGCCAGGCATTCTTGCAACTCTGATGGAACCGAACGCAATAAAAAAGCATTCAGCAGCTATTTCTACATTTTAGTCTCCCTCAAGCATGGGAGTAAGATAATTGAAAGATAATCTGCTATGCCGTTGCCCCCAATTAGTAGCTGTGCCAGTTTCTTGTGCTGTGCTGCTTTTAGATGAAGTTAGTATAGGTATGTCCTCTTTTAATATGACATGGCAGTTGGCATCAGTGATATTCTGCACTCATATAATTCATGTCGTTTCCCAAGTGCCACTAGCGAAGCCAGTACGAGGATAGAATTGCAGCAGCATGCTATACTGCTGACTCATGACCGGTTACTGATCAATTTCAAATAGAAACTATTTGCCTGACTAAGCAGATGTCCTGAAATGATCTGGAAACTGCCCCAGCTAAAATGCAATCAAAGTGCAATATGAGAATTAATGTACTGAAGGGATGTGCTGAACAGAATTTCCTCATCCCTGATACTTATGTTGCAGTTTTGAAAAGCCAATTTTTAAATACCTGCCTCTAACTTTATTAAAACGGAGAACAAAGAATTTGTCAAAAAATAATTTAGCCAGTCCAAAAGTACTTCTGATCCCATCTATAAAATATATTGGTCCGGATTTTGCTGTCAGCGGTGAAGGAACGGCGTTTGCTGTTCCTTGTTGTTTAGCACGATTTACGTATTGGTTGTTGGTGAATAATGTAGTTATTACCAAATGGCAGAGCACCAGGACTATATTGGTGCTTCTGTCAAAGTTCACTTAATTTTTTTAAATAAACTGTTGTTGCTTTGTGCAACGGAATAGAGTGCATCAGAATAGATCCAACTCTCGGCTGTCGCGTTTCAATTGATATTAATTCAATTGGAATTTGTGTTTGAAGCCGATTTCTCTTTTAATGCATACAGGATTTTAGAAAGCATCATAACCTGTGAAAATCCAATTCTTATAATTTTTCAATATGTATGTGTGATAACAGTTTAATAAAAATGAAATTCAAGCCTAAATTGCTTTCTTTGATCTGTTGATTGTTTGATAGGCTTCATTTATTTCCTTGCAGAAATAAAATTGCTTTAAAATATATATATTTTTTAAAACACTATCTAAAACTACAGGTCCTAAACTATCAATGGCAAAAGACGGGGCAGTTTTTTCTTCAGTCTATGGCATACAACTTGGCTTGGGATCCGCAAGGTAACTGAATCTGTTTGGTAAAATGATGTCCCAGTAACTCTACTTACTGTATTTTTTTTGTCTTTTTTAAAGTTTAAAAATTATAGTCTTATGTAAATAGAAACTGTTGTTGAAACACTCTTCATCTGGGTTTGAGTTTGTTTTAATGATTATAAAAAATAAATTTGGATCTTAAACTACAGTGGTTTAAAAGAAAAAGTTAATTAATTTTTCTTTAGAGGTGGAAGTAGGGTGTCTTGGTGATAGTGTATATTGGGTTTGAAGCGCTGCAGTTTAACAGTCTCCAATTCAAGCTAGTTAGAATTGTATAGCTGTATAACTTTTGTTTTCCCAATACAGAGTGCACACCCCAGTTACCTAAGTCAAGAAAACTTGCGTATAGATTGGTAAAGCCAAGTCTCAGGAACCCCAACGATTGTGCAAGGGCACTGCTAGAATTTAAAAAGCTAAAACTCTACAGTTTATTAGCACAGAGCACTGTTAAGCTACCTGCTGCTTGTCAAGGTAGAGGTGTCCTACTTGTTGGGGCAGAAGCTTTCACATTCTTTGGAGCCAAGTGGGAAGAATCCCAGCCCAACGATGGGTTTACCTAGCCAGATCCCATTAGTGTCTTTGAGTATTGCATACCTGCCTGGTTCAGATTATGAGTCTGCCACAGAGTTGAGCTGAATCTGAGCTTCCATTTCCAGGTGTGTCATCTGAAGCCATCTTGACTCCAAAGAGACCCTGCTTAGCTCTACCAGGAGTACAGTCACTAATCTACAGTCATCCAGTTGTAATGCTAAATTAGGTTTGCATTTATTGTAATTTTCTTCCTTTTATAGGTAACCAGTTATTGACAGCTACAGATCACCTACAATTATGGTCACCTCCCTCTGGTGACATTCTGGAGGAAGAAAGTAGTCTTGCTGAGGAATACAAATTACAGCCAGATTTAAATGACTGGAAGTGTATCTGGCAGTGCAAGTAAGCACCCATTTTTAAACATACTAATTTTCTTAAAATGTAATTCTTCTTTTGTTGCACTCCATGCAAAGTGGGTAAGGTAAGTTTGCCAACCCAGGACAATTGGAGGGATGTCCATCATTTTAAAAGGCTTTTGTGTGAAGAGTGCCTCATCTGGCAGTTATCTTTTTTTTCTTGTACTGCTGACATTTGTTCTGTGTGTAGACCACCTTCTCTCAGTTCTACTGTGCTGTGTTTCTGAATTCTTGACTGAAGTTTTTTATTTTACAAAATTTATGAAATGCCTAAAACCTTGGGGTATGCCAGGTCAAGGTGTTTTATTAATTGCCAGAGGCACTTGTCAGTCACTGATTGTCACCCTCCAAGATCTCTGTGCTCCTCCAATTCTGGCCTCCGTATGCACTGTAACCAGGAGGGCCAAGGCCGGCCTGAAATCTGGCCTCGGGCCTCATTAACATTAACATTACTTGGGTGAGCTGCCTCCACAAGCAGCTCACCTGTTTTAAAGAGATCAATGTTGGGCTGCTTGCCTCACCGGCAGTGGCTTGAAAGTGTGTCCTGGGAGGGGAACCGATCCCGGGCCAGCAGCAGCCTTCGCGATTGCAATGGAGCGAAGTGGAGCACTCCTCCTCCTGGCTCTACATCAAACCTAAAAATAAAATTCCCCTTTTTGGTAGCGGCCATTTACTAGGCTGCATCCATGTCTAGAAAACCTATATAGCCCATGCCGAAAATCTGCTCTGCTCGGGGCAGCCCAATTTCCATGAGGGGCCCTCAAACAGTCATTAGGCCTCTCATTAGCATATGCCAGGGGCCTAACGCCTGAAAAATGGCCTGACCCAATATTGGGTCAGACATCTTTCAGGTGTCCTTGCAGCACAGGACGTTGGTCCTTGAAATTGGCCCTCACGTCCATTTTATGCCTGTAAAATGGATGCAATGAGGTCCAATTTCTACCTTTAGTCTTCCTCCAAATGAAAGTCTGATAATATCAGTATTCAGACCTATTTAACATTTACTTACCATCTCTGATTAATGTGATCAAAGAATGTATTTTGACTCTTGTGTTTGGCATTGCTAATCAAGTTTATTGGATTTTGTTGGCTTCTAAGCACATTACGCTGGCAAATGACATCATTTTGTGGTTAGTTATTTAACAATTGGTTGTTTAAAACTAGCACTGTAAATGCCACACATTTAATTTCATTTGTTTGGCTGTGTCAGCAGGTAGCCATGGCATTCCTTTCTATGAAGAGAAAAAATAAGGAAATGCTTTACTAGAGAATGTAGCCAGTGAATCTGGATTGCCAGTCTATTGTGGGAGATTGCTGAGTTCACAAACTACGCACAAATAGTGGTTTTATTTAAAGCGGATCTATGTTTTCTAGAGAAAAATAGTAGACTATACTGACTTGCCTTTTCTTAACTCAGATCAGTAGCGATTTAAGATGTTTTAAGTAAATTTCATGCAACAATTTTAATACTGAGAAGCTTTATTGCTAAAACTTGTAATCTTCACAAGATATTGGAAGAAAATTGAGAAATGTTTATCTGTATACTTAGAAAAGAAAGAATGAATTTGCATTTATATAGCACTTTTCATGACCTCATGACGTCCCAATGCACTTTACAGCCAATGAAGTACTTTTGAAGTGTAGTACCTGTTGTAATGTAGGAAATGTAGTAGCCAATTTGCGTATAGGAATGTCCCACAAACAGATATAAGATAATGACCAGATAATCTGTCTTTAGTAATGTTGGTTGAGGGATAAATATTGGCCAAGACACTGGAGAAAACTTCCCTGCTCCTCTTCGAATAGTGCCATGGGTTCTTTTACATCCACCTGAGAGGACAGACGGGGCCTCAGTTTAACATCTTATCCAAAAGGCTGCAACTCTGACAGTGCAGCACTCCCTCGGTACTGCACTGAAGTGTCAGCCTAGATTATGTGCTCAAGCCTCTAGAGTGGCACTTGAACCCACAACCTGCTGACTCAGAGCTGCGAGTGCTACCACTGAGCCAAGGCTGTCACCTTTATTACATTTTAGAATCTTTGTTTTAGTTGAATTAATAAGTTTCCAAAAAATAAAAATGTTTCCAACTCTTGATGACACACTTTTGGATAACATTACATAACCAGTAAAAAGAACATTGGAGTCAATTAAAAGCCTGATCTGATTGAACATACAACTTTAAAATATTCCATTCTGCTATTTAGGACTGCTATTCCAATATATCTCATGAAGTGGTCCCCTGATGGAGAATACTTTGCAACAGCAGGAAAGGTAAGATTTTGAAAAACACATTCTTGCCTAATTGAGCAATAGCATTTATTTTATGTTTTAGAACCAAATGCATGTTAAAAAGTTGAAGCAAAATTAATGCTTAAAAATGTAACTGCAAAAACAAGATTACTCGCTGTATCTTTGGAACTTTAACTTCAAGTTGAAAGACTTGATTTTTGTAAATGTTTACTACTTATACTTGTATCACCATATGTGGTGGCATAGTGGTTAGCACTGTTGCCTCACAGCACCAGGGACCCGGGTTCGAATCCGGCCTCGGGTGACTGTCTGTCTGTGTGGAGTTTGCACATTCTCCCCGTGTTTGCGTGGGTTTCCTCCGGGTGCTCCGGTTTCCTCCCACAGTCCAAAGATGTGCGGGTTAGGTTGATTGGCTGTGATAAATTGACCCTTAGTGTTAGGGGGATTAAATACATGGGGTTACGGGGATTGGGTGGGATATGTGTCGGTGCAGGCTCGATGGGCCGAAATGGCCTCTATCTGCACTGTGGGGTTTCTGAGATTCTGTGATAGGCAAGTAAATTTTGTTTTTCTGTGCAGGATGACTCCCTTCTGAAAGTATGGTATCTTACCACTGGCTGGAAGTCTGCAGTTGTAGGTGCAGAACTTCTTGGGGATAAAAGTGCTTCTACAGCTGTACACTTTTCCTTTGTGTACCTGGCACATCCTCGTGCAGTAACAGGATTTTCATGGCGGAAGACTAGTAAATATATGCCAAGGTTAGATGCACGTTCACTTTCATCACAGTAAATACCAGTTAGGGTTGAACATTTGGTATTTGGTTTCTGAACAAATTGAGCAGTCCAACGTGCAAATGAGCCCTTTAATGGGTCAGTTGCTATTGAGCGTTGTATTGAATTAACAGAATGCACTAAATTATCAGTCTTGCCCAGAAAGACGATAGGGCTGCAATGGAATTTGAACTGCCGTAACAATGTAAAGGGGTGTTTTTCTGAGTTTGGATTAAGACACATAGGGCTAAAAATTCAGTTGGGTGCCGTTTGGGGCGCCAAGCTCGCCTGGGCGCCGGAATTACCGCTGCGAGCGGAGCCACTTGCGCCATCCCGATATTCAGTTTCTGCGCCCCAAACGGAAGCGGGCCGCTACTCTAGGCTCCCCGCGCCCCGCTTGGGGTGCTCACCCTGAATATCGGCGCGCTAAGGGCCGCAGCGCCACACGCTGCGGCACGGCACGCTGCGGTACTGCAGGCCTTCCTCCCACTGTTAAGGGGGAGGTGCCTGCAACAGCGCGAGCCCCGCTCGTGAGTGCCGGCAAATGAGCCCAGCACCAAGGAGAAGCGCCGGGCTCTCGGGAAACAGCCGGCAATGCCGCGGGGGGGGGGGGGGGTTTAGGAGGCCGGGGACGGAGGTGCTGGCAGGCGGCTGCCCCACACCTCCACCTTAACTAGCGCCACTACCGCCACAGGTAGGCCCTGTGAACCGGTCGCGATTTGCGACCGGCGTTAAAGAGGCGGGCGCGACCAAATATGGTCATCGGAGCGGGGCGCTGCGCACACTGATGACGTCATCGGTGGCGGCGCAGCGCTACAGGCTAACGCCGCCATTAGCGCCCCGCTAAATATCGCGGGAGGTGTGGCCAGTGGCGCTAAAGCCACTGAGTGCCCTCTTTGGGCGCAAACTGGTGGCGCAGCCCACTGAATTTCTAGGCCATAGGAACCATTGCTTTGCTTCTGGTCTATTCTGTATTTGACATGGAAGTACAGGAAACTTTGTGTTATCCGGAGGTTAAATGTCCGGCAAGCTCGAGCCACCGGCAAAAATCAGGAGCCGTTTTGTTAGGTTTTTTTTCTTCTCGTGGCTTTTTTTTCAACAGTCAGGCTCTGCAAAGTCTCTGTAGCTTAGCAACAGCTTCAGAGAGACGCTTCCAAGGTATGGGCCGACTGTTTAGAAGCTGTTGCTAAGCAACAGTGTTTGTTGTCAGATACGGAGATGAAAAGCTCCGTATGCTTCAACATTAACGCTGGTGTGTCCAGCAGTTTTGAGGGAACGGCAGCAGCTCGGTCCCGTCGGTGCCGGATAGCACAAAGTTTCCTGTACTTGATACTGATAAAGGATGGAAAAACTGAAAAAAAACTTCCATTCCCCAGCACTGCTGTCCCTCACCTTGAAAATTAAGTTCAGAAGGACGTTCCAGGTTTGAAGCTCTGCCGTGCTGAGTTAGCTATCTCACCTAGTACAGTGATTAAGGACACTGCAATTGGTCTCAACTCCCTGGGTTTACTGAGGGGAAAATCAGTAACAGTTTCCATTCCTGATTGCTATACAGTGACCCTTCATAGAAATGCCTATATGTGTGGATGTTAGGTGAGGATAGGATTGTGCTTGGCCATGATGGTCCCTCTGGCTGAATAACCTACTGGCACTCACTGTGAAGACGCAAGTGAACAATAGTGATTTGGGTGAGCTATTGGAAGGTGTCTGGCAAATATGGAACTGTACCCCAAGAAGGAGTTAATTGATTTGGGAATGGGAGAAACTGAGTGGAAAGTTTGACGCACATAATTTGTGCCTCTCTTTCCTTCAATAATTAGTTAAAGGTGAAAGCACAAGTAAAAGGTACTGGAGACAAAAAAGACTATGTTCCAGTGGGAAATTGTACATCCTATCACTGGGTCTTAATTGGGAATAACACCTGCCTGCAATGTTTACATTGTCTTCCTGTATACTGTATAACTTTTTCACATTTCTGTAGACAGTTTCATGTGTTTAGAGAGGATTTAGAGAGAATACCAAAGTGCTGAAAGGTAATCTTTGAAAAAAGCATGACATTGCTTGTACACGTGAGGCCCTATGGTCCTTTTTCATTAGAAATTCAAATAATCTAAGTGCAAGATATAGCTGGTCTTCAGAGGGAGTTAAGTCAAACAATACTTACAAAATATCATTCTGCATCCACTATGATTCAGTCTTGCAAAGTCTGATTCTTGCTTTTATCTCTGTACCTGAGTATGTGTATTGCAAAATGACTGTAGTAAAGTAGAAGAGTGCCACTGAATTTGGTGTGTATGTGATTCCAATATATTCTCTCTCCAGGAGTTCTGTGTGCAATGTGCTACTGACTTCATGTCAAGATGGTGTCTGCCGGCTATGGGCTGAAACCTTATTGCCAGAAGATGGTCTTCTTGGAGGACAAATGACAGAGTCAACCTTTAGTACCTCAACCAGCAATCTTCCTCATGATGGAAGTCAGAAAGACAAAATCCAGCACGCTCTGGAGGTAATCATTTCTAAAGCCTTAAAGTAGAAAGAGAGTTTAGAATGAAACCCTAAACAATGGGTACGCTTCGTTCAATTCATATTGATTCCAATCTAGTTTGCTTGTTCCATGCTATGCCATCTTGATGTTTTGTAGTTCTGATAGTTACTACATGTGTAAAAAAAAAAGACTCTTGCATTTGAATCAATATATTATAGGAAGGAAGTATATATTTTTCCTTTGTCGATGGTAATTTTGAAATAAGTACAAGTAATTTGTAATTCCAATTTAATGTACTTTTGAAGAACTATGAGGTAAATTTTGTGAAGTCCCATGCCACCAGCGGGGCCTTGTACATGTGGCCGTGCAAAATTTACCCGTATATGCCATCTTAACAGGTGTCAGTGTTGGTTTCTACAAAATACTTATGGTTACAAATGCCATATTTGTATAGTCTGGTATGTATGTGCTACTGTTTTCTTTGTTGGTGCCAACATTGTTCAGGCTTTGAAATGTTGTATTTCAGTGTTTTCAAAAGATTACATGTCTTTTTAAAAACCGTGAGATTTAAAAAGTGGAGTTTTTTTAAGCAGCTAAAGAAATGAAATCATAGTATCTCATTTATAAATGGACATCTAACCTAAGTATTGAGCTGCAACTTGTTATCAACCTTACCTTTTCATAGTGCAACAGGCTAAATATTGTTTCTTGGAACCCCTGATTTCCCATGGCATTGCTCACAGGTAGTCTCTCACAGGTCCGGAGTGCCGTTGTGATGTTTCATGCAGCCGCGTTCTCAGTCTGTGAGCGGATCACAATGGGGATAGTGCTGGGGAGCGTGGTACAAAGTCTTCAAATTAAAAACATTGGGCTAAAAATTGAGTATTGCCCCAATTGGGGTGCTAACTTCGACGGGGCGCTACTTTTAGCGCCCCGGAACAATTAGCGTCCCCGCGCCGGAAATTGAGTGGTTGCGCCCCAAGAGGGAAGCAGGGCGCTACTGGAAGCACCCCGCATCCCTCTTGGGGCGCTGTGAGTCAATATTGTGGCATTATGTGCCGCGCTGCGGTATTGCAGGCTTTCCTCCCCTTCTTAAAGGGGAGGGGCCTTGTGCAGCGCGACCTGGGGCCCAGCTGGGCCCCCGGGGATCGGGAGTGCAGGCAAAAGAGCCCAGCACTCGAGCGAAGTGCCGGGCTCTTGGAGCGCAGCCAGCACTCCGCCGGGGGGTGTGGGGGCGTTTCAGGAGGTCTGGGACGGGAGTGCAGGCAGGTGCTGGCAGGCGGCCAGCAACAAAAATGGCCGCCCCGCACTTCGCCTTTAAATTGCGCCTCCCCGGCCGCAGGTACACCCCCCTGACCTCGTCGGACATAGCGTCCGGCGGTAAGTCAGGGGGCGCTCTCGAAGATAGTGAGCGGGGCGTTGCGCACGCCAATGACGGCATCGCCAGCGGCGCAGCACCGCAGGGCGCTACCGGTTAGCGCCACCACTAACCTCCCGCTGAATTTTGCGGGAGGCGTGGGCAGTGCCGCGCCCGGGCGCTAGTTGCGTTGCGTCCCTTTAGCGCCCTCTTGAGGCGCAAACAGCTGAATTTTTCCCCCATTGGACCTTGAGAGAACTAAGGACGTGCCTGTTTTGAAGTGCTGGGGATGTGCTGAACTGTTTTGTGAATTATTTTGTTCCTGGTTTTGATTTGCAATTTGAAGGCAGGATCCAGGAGATATTTTTCTTCAATCAGATAATAGATATGACTTCAAAGCATCAGAACTGCCCAGTCACGTAGGCTGCAGCTTCCTGTTTACCAGTCTTGCTCTTCTTGATTCTGGGAGTTGTAATCGATCGGAGTGATATGCATAGTGACACTGCTGCATTCTTGGAATTTTAATCCACCAGTATGATGTGCACAGAGTGACTCTGGTCTATTGTGGGAGTCCTTGATTGAGCCTTTTCATTAAGATAAGGCCCAAGTACACAGTGCAAACCAGGAAACTGAGGAGGTTCAGCTGTCCCAAAGAGAGGGTCAGGCCTGTGTGGGGTATTTCCTGGAGGTATTTCTGAAATAGGTTGGGCCAGTTTAGTGTATTATTCCCCTGAATTATTTAATTATTTTTATGGACTTATTTATTCCTTTTTTTTAATTCATTCATGGGATGTTGGCATCGCTGGCAAGGCCAGCATTTATTGCCCATCCCTAGTTGCCCTTGAGAAGGTGGTGGTGAGCTGCCTTCTTGAACCGCAGCAGTCCGTGTGGTGAGAGTACTCCCAGAGTGCGGTTAGGGAGGGAGTTCCAGGATTTTGACCCAGCGACGATGAGGGAACGGCGATATACTTCTAAGTCAGGATGGTGTGTGACTTGGAGTGGAACTTGGAGGTGGTGGTGTTCCCATGCGCCTGCTGCCCATGTCCTTCTAGGTGGTAGAGGTCGCGGGTTTGGAAGGTGCTGCCGAAGAAACCATGGCGAGTTTCTGCAGTGCATGTTGTAGATGGTGCACACTGCAGTCACGGTACACCGGTGGTGGAGGGAGTGAATGTTTAAGGTGGTGGATGGGGTGCCAATCAAGCGGGCTGCTTTGTCCTGGATGATGTCGATCTTCTTGAATGTTGTTGGAGCTGCACTCATCCAGGCAAGTGGAGAGTATTCTGTCACACTCCATACTTGTACCTTGTAGATGGTGGAAAGGCTTTGGGGAGTCAGGAGGTGAGAAACTCGCCACAGAATACCTAGCCTCTGACCTGTTGTTGCCACAGTATTTATGTAGCTGGTCCAGTTAAGTTCCTGGTCAATGGTGACCCCCAGGATGTGGATGGTGGTGGATTCAGCGATGGTAATGCCGTTGAATGTCATGGGGAAGTGGTTAGACTCTCGCTTGTTGGAGATAGTCATTGCCTGGCACTTGTGTGGCGCGAATGTTACCTGCCACTTATCAGCCCAAGCCTGAATGTCGTCCAGGTCTTGTTGCATGCGGGCATAGACCAATTCATTATTTAAGGAGTTGCGAATGGCACTAAACACTACGCAGTCATCAGCGAACATCCCCATTTCTGACCTTATCACAGAAGAATCACAGAATCTACAGTGCAGATAGAGGGAAGGTCATTGATGAAGCAGCTGAAGATGGTTGGGCCTAGGACACTGCCCTGAGGAACTCCTGCAGCGATGTCCTGGGGCTGAGATGATTGACCTCCAACCACCACAACCATCTTCCTTTGTGTTAGGTATGACTCCAGCCAGTGGAGAGTTCCCCCCCCGATTCCCATTGACTTCAGTTTTACTAGGGCTCCTTGATGCCACACTCGGTCAAATGCTGCCTTGATGTCAAGGGCGGTCACTCTCGCCTCACCTCTGGAATTCAGCTCCTTTGTCCATGTTACAAGGTTGTAATGTGGTCTGGAGCCAAGTGGTCCTGGCGGAACCCAAACTGGGCATCAGTGAGCAGGTTATTGGTGAGTAAGTGCCGCTTGATAGCACTGTCGACGACACCTTCCATCACTTTGCTGATGATTGAGAGTAGACTGATGGGGCGGTAACTGGCCGGATTGGATTTGTCCTGCTTTTTGTGGACAGGACATACCTGGGCAGTTTTGCACATTGTCAGATAGATGCCAGTGTTGTAGCTGTACTGGAATAGCTTGGCTAGAGGCTCGGGTAGTTCTGTAGCACAAGTCTTCAGTACAATAGCCAGGATGTTGTCGGGGCCCATGACCTTTGCTGTATCCAGTGCGCTCAGCTGTTTCTTCATATCACATGGAGTGAATCGAATTGGCTGAAGACTGGCTTCTGTGATGGTGGGGACCTCCCGAGTAGTCTGATATGGATCATCCACTCGGCACTTCTGTCTGAAGATGGTTGCAATCGCTTCAGCCTTGTCTTTTGCACTCACGCTGGGCTCCACCATCATTGAGGATGGGGATATTCATGGAGCCTCCTCCCGTTAGTTGTTTAATGGTCCACCACCATTCACGACTGGATGTGGCAGAACTACAGAGCTTTGATCTGATCCATTGATTGTGGGATCGCTTAGCCCTGTCTATAGCATGCTGCTTCTGCTTTTTAGCATGCATGTAGTCCTGTGTTGCAGCTTCCCCAGATTGGCACCTCATTTTTTGGTACGCCTGGTGCTGATCCTGGCATGCTCTTCTGCACTCCTTACTGAACCAGGGTTAGTCCCCTGGCTTGATGGTAATGATAGAGTGAGGGATATGCCGTGCACTGAGGTTACAGATTGTGGTGGAATACAATTCTGCTGCTGCTGATGGCCCACAGTGCCTCATGGATGCCCAGTTTTGAGCTGCTGGATCTGTTCTGAATCTGTCCCATTTAGCACGGTGATAGTGCCACATAACACAATGGAGGCGGGACTTCGTCTCCACAGTGTCTGTGCGGTGGTCACTGCTACCAATGCTGTCATGGACAGATGCATCTGCGACAAGTTGATTGGTGAGGACGCGGTCAGAGTTTTTTCCCTCGTGTTGGTTTTCTCACCACCTGTTGCAGTCCCAGACTGGCAGCTATGTCCTTCAGGACTCGCCAGCTCGGTCAGTAGTGGTGCTACCGAGCCACTGTTGGTGATGGACATTGAAGTCCCCCACTCAGAGTACATTCTGTGCCCTTGCTACTCTTCGTGCTTCTTCCAAGTGGTGTTCAACATGGAGGAGTATTGATTGATTCAGTAGGTGGTAATCAGCAGGAGGTTTCCTTGCCTATGCTTGACCTGAAGCCACGAGACTTCATGGGGTCCAGAGTCAATGTTGAGGACACCCAGGACCACTCCTTCCCAACTGTATACCACTGTGCCGCCTCCCCTGGTGGGTCTGTCCTGCCGGTGGGACAGGACCTACCCAGGGATGGTGATGGAGGAGTTTGGGACATTGGCTGAAAGGTATGATTCTGTGAGTATGACGATGTCAGGCTGTTGCTTGACTAGTCTGTGGGACAGCTCTCCCAATTTTGGCACAAGTCCCCAGATGTTGGTGAGGAGGACTTTGCAGGGTCGACTGGGCTGGGTGTGCCGTTGTCGTGTCCGTAGCCGGTGCCAAGGTCGCTGCCGGGTGGTCCGTCTGGTTTTATTCTTGTTTCTTGTAGCGGTTTGGTGCACCTGAGTGGCTTGCTGGGTCATTTCAGAGGGCAGCGAAGAGTCAACCACATTGCTGTGGGTCTGGAGTCACATTTAGGCCAGACCGGGTAAGGACGGCAAATTTCCTTCCCTCAAGGACGTTCATGAACCAGATGGGTTTTTACGACAATCCGATAGTTTCATGGTCACCATTACTGATACTAGCTTTTTATTCCCGATTTTATTTAATTAACTGAATTTAAGTTCCCTAGCTGCCGTGGTGGGATTTGAACTCGCGTCTCTGGATCATTAGTCCTGTTACTGGTCCAGTAACATTACCACTATGCTACCGTTCCCGAATATACCCCGATATATTCAGCTGGGTCAAATATCCAGATGACAGCTGAAACCAGTTTGTTAAAAAGAAAGCAATAGGATTGGTTTGTTGTGTGGAAAACTGCAGCTGCCAGAATGATACTTTTAAGAGAAAAAATAAGCAATTGAATGGTTTGGTTTCATAATGTTTCTTTCCTGATTGGCAGCTTTCATATATATTGGCCCAGAAATTCGGGTCCCAACGCGTGAGTGCGCACGGGGTACTCACGCGTGGACCCGATGGAAGAGCTGGTTTCTTGCATGCACTGTGCATGCGCGAGGAAACCGGCACTTCCGATCCTCTGAACGAAAAGGTTCAGAGGTCGAACGCGCGCGCAGGGGAGGCTGCGCGTGCGCTTTGAACTTAGGTTTTTTTTGCAGGTTTTCCCGGGAGGGTAAGCCTGCAGGATTTACACATTTAAAAAGCAGGCGTAAGGCCTGCTTTTTACAAGGTAAGTGGTCAATTAATGAAAATTAAAACATATTTTTTCCACAGGTTTATTATTTTTAAATACTTTAAAGCAAGGTAAGTTTATTTTTAGCCCCGTTTTTTTATAAAATTATTTTTTTCAAAAATTTAAATTATTGTTTAAAATAGTTATTTAATTGTAATTTATAGTTTATTTAAAGTGTGATTTTTAAAAAATTTATTTGAAGGTTTACTGTTATTTTGAGGCCCGTAGCATTCATAAGTTTTGACAGGTCTTCCTGTCAATCTTATGAATGGGCTTTTCCCTCCTCCAATTGGCTGCCCATGGCTCACGTGATCCCAGGGGACGCATCGCACTAACTACGCCCCTGGGACACGCAAGCACAGCGCGCCGGCAGCTGGGCCAGGCCCCGGAGCGGAATTCCACGGGGCCCTACAGCTCAACTGCCGGCGTGCAAGGTAAGTGCGGGTCGGGGGCTTGCACCCGCGGGAAGCCCCCGACCTGAATTTCTGGGCCAATATAAAATAAAAACTGAAAATGCTGGAGAAACTCAGCAGGTCAGGCAGCATCTGTGGAGAGAGAAACAGAGTTAACATTTCAGGTCGATGACCCTTCGTCAGAACAGTTCTGACGAAAGGTCATTGACCTGAAACGTTAACTCTGTTTCTCTCTCCACAGATGTTGCCTGACCTGCTGAGTTTCTCCAGCATTTTCTGTGTTTATTTCAAATTTCCAGCATCTGCAGTATTTTCTTTTTGTGTTTGTGGCAGCTTTCATAGTTGGCTATAGTTGAGTGAATCCGCATAATTCACTTAACAGCAAGATGTTATGAGTCAATCAGAAAAGTGATAGATTATATTTTGTGCTCACAAATTTAATGTCTGACACATGCTAGACACAACATTATTAATCCTGTAGATTTCTTAAGTAGTACCATGCATCAGACTAGATATCTGTAAGAGAGGCTGCTGCAATCTATAACCTAAGAAGGTTGTGTTTGTATGCATTTCCTGCCAACTTCTCCAATTATAAATTCCTTTGTGCTATAAAGACTTTCTGAAACAAAGCATTGAATAAGATTTCATGGTGAAATGGTTACATGTTGTGAGTGGCTCATTTATATTTGATGAGCAAAACCGAGTTTGCCAGCAGTTGTTAAAGAGCAAATCTGCAAAGATAAAGATTCAATCATCAGTACCTTGAGGAGGACGATGGTAATTATTTTTAAATTGCATTGGTCCCTGCTGGGAGGTTTAAAAATTATTAATACTCTTAATCTACCACAAGAATAAATATTAGTGTACTGGTTAATTGGGTTAACGTGTTTTGCAGACAATTCACCATTTGAAACATCTAAGAAATCGTCGTCGCAGATCTTCAGTTCTGGCTGCCCATATGGAAGTTTTGCCAAGCCAACTTGGATCGCATGAAGTCCACAGACAAATTTCACACTATGCTAATGCACTCTGTCACTTCCATATTGCAGCGAGCATTAATCCGAATACAGGTTGGGATTAGTAAAACTAGAACTGTAATTGCTTTTACCAAACTAAGATAATTTTTAATACAAATTAATTGACTGTTGAAAGGTGACAGTAACTTTCTTGAGGCTAGAATTTCATAGGGGCCGATTTTTAACTCCCACCTCTGCCAGGTGGGAACTGTGTGTGGAAGAATTTGAAATCATCGGAGTCAATTTTCCAGCCCAACAGTGTAAAGTTGCCACCTGGCGATATTTTATCTTCACCAACTTTGAAGTCGGCTGAGGCCTCCATTTGTAGGCAGATGGGGGCCTAATTTAAATCTAAAAGTCGCGAATGTTCCCCCTGACCCCAGAAGGAATCCTTCGCCACCCCTGCCCTGATCCTTCCTCTCCCTTCTACCATTGGCATCAGTTTGGGATATCGCCCTCCCCGGCCACCCCCCAAGAACTTACTTGTGCTGGGGATTGTTAAATTGGGTTCTTGGCGGTGGCTGGCTCTCATCTCAGTTCCCACTTCTGCCCCAATTCTTGCTCCCACCTGCCAGCCTTTGCAAGTCCCACCAGCTTTGCACAGAAGAACAATTTCAAATATTAAAATAAGGCCTGGCTGCTCAAATCGGCCAGGACTTGCTTCCTTCAGAACCTCCGGTGCGCCACCCGCTTCGGGCTTCCCACGCACCAATCCCATGCTCCCGTTAAAATCTCTCCCATATTATTTTGCCACATGCGTCCACAATAATGTGATATTCTAACAAGGCCTTATTTTGATATTTCAAGAAATAGATTAAACCTTTTGCTATTTTTGATAGTCATATTAAAGTGATAATTTAAGAAGAATTTCCACTGAATACCATTCAGCCCTAAAAACTGGTGGCTGTTTCAGTGAATTCCCTCTGTTTGATGAAAATCTGCTAGAAACTTCTGGTTTCACCAGGCATACCTGGTTGAAAGGGGTCAGAGTTGAACTCACCTAGGAGTCGAGGTTGGGGTTCAAGCCTGGGCCTGCGAAATGATGGAGCCAGAACTTTCCTGTGGCTTTGGTGAGGATGAGGTGTCACACATCTGCCACCAGACAGCCAAAGCCCTGGGTCTTGTAGGCTGCTGCCTGACCCCGCCAACTCCGATGTGGTCAGTGGAGGGCATCATCCTGATGTAGCCACTGCGGATTTTCTAGGCTCTAGTTTCTACCAGAATATTGCCAAGGGACTCGTGCAGTGTACTGTGCATACCCCACTTAGCTGTGAGAAATCAGGAAGTGTTCAAGGGCCGAGCCTTAAGGTTAATCTAGAGACACTTTATAAAGGTGCCATTTAATCAGTTCTCCTACGTTTGCTAAGCGGTTTTGGTTGGAAATGTTATGAATGCAGGTGTGTTGGACTCTAGGCATGGATGGGAGGTTTAAATAGAAAAGCTGGTTATACACCAATGAGTTTTATTAAAGTTGCCTTGAGTTTTCTGACATAGTAACTCTTTTTGAACATGATCATTGGGAAAGTCTGAAAAAGAGAACTGTGTCTTTGAACATGATCATTGGGGAAAGTCTGAAAAAGAGAACTGTGTCTTTGGTTTGATTTGATGCATAATACTGTTCCGTTGGAGATGAATATATTTCTCAGTTTAATATGTTATGAAAATTTTTCAATTGTTATGCACAGATATTCCACCAGCACTAGCTGGCACAGCTTTTAACATAGAAGAAGGAGGTGGAAATTTTGTGGTTCACTGGCTGAACAATAAAGAGCTGCATTTTACATCGTCTATGGAATTATTCATGGAGCAATTGAAAAAGCTCACAGATCAGCAGATAGAGGATGAAGTTGACAATGCCAGTCAGAATGGATTGAAAATGAAACTAGACACTGGTGAGCATGGCAAGTAAAAAGTTTGTGTTCTATGATGTAGGTGAGCACAATTTAATCTACTGCAGGATTTGATTTTTAACTACTGTAATTGATGCATTCTGTTCAGGTTATCTGCCCATCCACTTACCTAGGGGGATTAAAGAGGGAACAAACACTAGGCAGTCAGTTTTATTTAACGAGGTGAACAACTATTTCAAAGCAATTGATGCAATTTGATATTAAAAACCCAAACTATAAGTTGTTATGCTGCTTGCTTTAGAATGGTTAAAGTTATTTTTATCCGTCACAATTGTAAAAGTTGTTGTCCTAGCTTCAAATGCTGTTTAGTCAAAAATCATCTTCAGTAAAGTCCGCTCCGCTCTGCACTGCCACAGAATATGTTATTTAAATCTCAGAAGGGCATCCCCTGCTGCATCAGTGTATTCTTTCCATTTTCTGGACCACCTATTGTTAAACTCTTTGTGAGTGAGGCTAAGAGTTCTGAATAATGGGCAGTTTTATGCTTTCAGTTCATGTTTGCTTGGCAGTGGGTTGAGATTGGTCAAGCTTGTGTCATATGGGATCCCTTACAGCTATCATTAGAGTCTTTCATCATGTCAATCTCATCTGTCTCAAGCCCAAGGCCTGGAGCTGCAAGCCCAGTGTTCTTATCCTGCATTATTCAGTCCTTTGTGGTCACTGTATGAGAACCAGTCATGTGTTCATTCTCCTGGTTGGGTAATGGTATGTGGAAATGGAAGGGACAACTAAAATGTGAGTGTTGGTGGAAGAGGGAATATAATAGACGACAATGTAGGAAAACACTTTCTGAGCCTCTCACTTTAAACCTATACATAATACTGTACTGCATTTTAAATAAAATTTTTCCCCCTCCTAAACCATCACTGAAATTATTGTCTCCTTACTGAAGCACAGTTCTATAGGCACTGGTGGGACATTGGTTAAATGGCAGCCAATTATGTGTGGGCCTTGATTGTGCGTGCTGGCAAGCTACTCGACTGAGAGGGGCATTACAACCAATTCCAATCCTGTCTTCACCTAATGTCTGTACATTTGTACTAACAGCAGATGTGACTGGATAGCAATCTGGACAACAACCCTAGACATTTCACTTCCCCTGCCTTACTCTTGGCACTGAGGTTCTCTATCACTGCCTCAGTAAACTCAGTGGAGACTGGACCATCCTGCTGGATGGCATTTGTTTTTCAAAATAAAATTGCTTCATCTTAGTGATCAGAAGATTTAAAATGAGTTGAGATACTATATTGTTTTACAACATTTATAGATTGGAAAGGTAGATATGAAGTTCAAAAAACTACTGAGGCTTTGCCTTTTTTTAAAAAGACATGCAAGAAGCTTAACAATAGAATAGAGTATTATGTTCTGAAATAATGAATTTATTTCAGATTTCCTACCTCTGCAATATTTTGCTTTTGTATTGGAGTATTATGTTCAATGCCTGCGAAGAACTAGGCTTGAAATACCTATTTGAATGTAAAAATAAGAGTACCTGTTTTTTCCTGTAATTAATGACCTGCGAATGAAATTTTTGAAAAGTGCAATTTCTCTTTGTTAATGGATTGTTAGTTACAAAGAAAACCAGCTTTCTCCTATTTTAGATAAGAGGAATTTCACCCCCTGCAGTCTGTTCTCGGTGACTTGGGTGCAAGATCAAATGCTAACTGAATCATATTGGATGAGATTAAAAAGAAATGTAATGAATGAAAATATTTTTGACTGAATTGTGAGATTCTCTTGGTTAAAACAGAAAAATTCTATATTTCTATAACTTCACACTTGAGTTCCTCTGATCTGTGTTGCAGATTGTGGAATGTACTGAAGATCAAAATAACATACAAGAGATGTATGCTTATTAAAGAATGCACTGGGTACTTTTGAAGTCGCGCTAAGTTTTCTGTGTTGTATTATATGGCTGATTTATTTCAACTTTGTCACAGAACAAGATGAAACTTCAGAGAAAGGATCAGAGTATGAGAATGAAGAGGCTGAACAAGATGGGAGCACCAAAGTATCTACACCGTCTTCTGCGGGGGTGCCACTGCCCACCATGTTGTTGGATCGAAAAATTGAGACACTGCAAACTGAGTGGAACAGAAATGCCGATATGCTGTTTACAATCCATCCTGTAGATGGTTCATTTTTAGTGTGGCATGTGAAGTATTTAGATGAGTATCACCCAGGAATATTCCGACAAGTCCAGGTACAGATAAAAGACTTTTAAAATATTTGTTTTAAACTGGGAAAAAAAATCTATATTTCAAAAATCAAACTTGTTCATTTGAAATTGTAATAAAAGTTCAGTAGGGAGTTGAGCAGCTGGGTGCATTAAAACATGTATTGGGTTTATCATGATTAATCAACTACTGTGCTATTTAGCATAGTTAAAATACTCATTACTTGCTTTTGTTTTCTTTGAAACTCTTGGAATAGTTTTCACTTGAGGCTAATCAGTATCTTGCACTTAAGAAATTACAAATCAATTTGAGGTTAGATTCAAAGCAGGATTCTAATGTAATTCACAACATTACATGAAGTTTTGACTAATAACGTCTTCCTTAGGTCTGGTCTTCCATTCTTAGACACTTGAATATCACTAGATTTTTTTTTCTTTTAAATTGCCACTTCTCTTTCCAAGAGATTTTTATACAGACATTTTCGGCCTACTACAAATCCCAGGGCTAACAATAAACCAGCAGTTCCTCTTTTTGCCTTGTACTTATTAGTCATCACGTGTCTTTTTCAATTGGTTGTCAAACTGAGATTGGAAATTTTGGGTTAATGTTTACTGTAAGCTCTTTCCTTTTTCCCTGGTCTAAAATGAAGGCGAGTATTGCTTTAGCTGTCATTCTGCTCCTCGAGTTTAATTTCAGCAGTGTATGTCCTCATTGGACTGAAACATCCTCCAGCTTTTACTAGAGCCTGAAGTATAGGAACAGAGCTTTTGTCAGCTGTCTGGTATATTGAGAGCTAGATGCCAGCAAAGACTCCAATTTTGAGATCTGGAATTGCTCAGTCAGTGCTTTTGAAAAAGACAATTTCCAGATGACTTTGAAATCATGCATTGGCCCAGAATTAGTTGGGAAAGTAACGGCGAGTTTAATGTGCACATCGTTATTAGTGTGTAAATAACCCAGCAATTTGTGACGAGGAAGCGATATGTCGGGAGTTGCAAATCGCCACACGTTGCTGGATGATTTATGCTGCACTGCCGTTAGCCTCGTAAAAATGGGAGCACGCCATCAAAATCCCCATGAGTTTCAAGAAATTGCTGCATTTGCACTGTTAAAACTTAATTACTCTCTCCGCAGAAAGTTAAGGCTGGTATTTAATGACATAAGGACCCTTTTAATGACGAGGTTTATGTTTCTGCAATGCCACTTAAACTCTCTGGCCCAAAAAGGGAACAACTGAAACTGTGGAATCTCATCCCTGCAGTTAGTAAATTGTTGCTAGAGATTTTAAAAATTAAACTTTAAAAAAAAAAATTTCTTCTTACTTTTCCTTTCTGTCTCTTGTTCCTCTCTCTCAATCCAAAATGTATTTCTCTCTATTTCTTTCTGTATCTAATTTGACTGTTATTTCCTTCTCCAGCTGCTTCCTCTGCTTCTTTCTCTATCCTTAAATTTATTTGGTTAAGGAGATAGTCTGTTGGTCCCGTTGTTCACCAAGGTCCCAGTTGCCCTTGCCGCGCTATTATCAGCTCACCCTTCCAGCAATTTGCGCACACAAATTTTTTGAGCTGAGAAGTGAGGAAAAATATTAAACAAGATGTCCTGCTCCAGCAAATTCTGGACCTATAGGGCAGGATTTTCATTGGGCCGTGGAGGCGGGATTGAAGGCATGTGGGGGGGTTAAAATCCCGAAATCGGGGGGCATGAATCCATCCCGCCCCCAACCCGCCTCCATGCCAGTTTCAAAGGAGGCAGGTACCTGACCCGCCTCCCCAAGGTGGGAAGGGGATTAGTGCCAATTAACTGCCTGTTAACAGGTAGTTAACAGGCAGTTTTTAGCCTAATCCCTATTTTCATTCTTGAAGTGTGGGATTCCCGACCGCTCCAAACCACGCCAAGTTAGCGAGGTGGGCTGAAGGGCTTGGAGGGGTCGAGATGTCCGGTGTTCAGGTGAGTGATGGGTGCATGAGTGCAGAGGTAAGTGTGTTTAAAGTGTTTAATGAAGTTTTACTTACCTTTACAGCCTTCCTTCAGGTCTCGGGAGTCCCTCATCTCACCGGCACAGAAAGCAGAATGGCCGTGATCTGTCAAAAATTGTAGCTTTCTGTTCCAGAGAGATCTCTAAATCATCCTGAGAGGAAGGAATTAACCTGGAGTACAGATTGTCAGTGTTTGACAGCTTCAAACAGCTGTGAAACGCTGATATTTCATCTGTCAAAAGGTCTTGACAGATGAAATATCAATCTGTGACGTCACCTGTTGCCGGGTGGCCCTTAATTGGCCTGCTGAGCCCGCTGGGCGGGCTCAACAAGGTCAATCAAGTCAAAATCGCGTGGGTTGGCTACAACTCAATGGAGGCAGGACTACAACCACGAAAGTTGTAGTCCCGCCTCCTCAATGAAAATCCAGCCCATAATGTTGACTCTTATCACTGGCCACACTTCACTGGAGCCTTGTCACAATCACTGACCCAGTTTATTGGAGACTTGTCAGGATAGTTTTCTGACTGATCAATGTCTCTTTAACCGCCCCACCCATTCCAGCCCATCAAATCTGTTCAATTTTGCCTGCTTTCAACACTTGGATCAAAGTATAAATTTTCTCTTATAACCTAGTTACAAAAGGGTGATCATCCTTTATAGGGCCTAGCATCTTGAAATTTCTTATGCCAGACTGGCAGTGTGTTTCAGTCCTTTTTCTAAACCATACTATTCATAGCTAGCACTGCCTGCAAGAACAATATATCTTATTTCTGTCTAGAAGTTTGATCCAATACTACATACTGAGATGTTCCCAGAAATTGTAAATGTGGTATTTTGTTAGGATGCATGCTATCCCATTTGTGCAAGTTGAGGACTTCAAAAAATGTCATTGTATTAGTTTTCGGGTTATTTTTAACATGAAGTTTTGTCACGGGTGTTTTGGCAGTGGTGGAGCAAAACTTGTCAGAATCCTGTAATTGGATTTGATGCTAGCTACACTGTTTGAATATACATCTAGATTATTCCAAAAAAACTTTAAATCTATACCAGATTTGTTCAAACCTTTCAATCTTGAAAACTTTTCTTTAGAAGATAATATTTTTGGAAAAAGAGTGCATAAGGATGATCTTTTTAGCTAAAGCTAATGATAACAACTGGGAATTGGAGATTTTAAATAGCAAACGAAACAGTCAAGGTCCAATTTAAAAGACGTGTTCAAGACTTCTAAAATTTTGCCAGCAATACCCAAAAACACGAGTTTGGTGTTTAGAACAAAATAAATGTTCAAGTGAACCATTTAAGGTAAATTTCAATACCTGTAAAACTGGGTATCCAAACGTCTCTCAAATGGAGGTGTCCCACCAGGCACTTCTGGCTAATTACAGGGTTTTGACTAGAGGGCATCAAAAGCTTGTATATTATGGACCATTTATATGAAACTGGCAATGTTCTCTAATTAATTATGTGAGACCACATTGCTGTTTAATTGTGGTTTATCCATTTAATTAACTTGTTTATGTTGTCTAGTTTTCAGGCTTTTATCTCAATTCCTATCCTTAATAGAATACTTGATAGAATGCTCACAGAATTGTATCTAGAAGTTTGAACACCGTAACTAAGTAATTTATGTAAAAATATAAATTTACACTTCAATATTTGTTCCCCCCCCCCCCAAAAAAAATGACTCCTACTGTATTAGGATCTGTATTTTGTTGCTCATAATGATGCAAGATGAGATGGTAGTGCTGGATGCCAAGTCATTGTTTTCCCTACTTCATCTCGAAGGCAAGGCTTAATTATAATATTTTAATCATGCGATGTCTTCACAGTTCAGTTGCAGCTTTCGTATTATAAAAGGAAGCAGTATAAAATCTGTAATCTCCATATTGATGTAGCCTGGAAAAGTTATTCTGGCATCTGGTTCTGTTGTATAAGAAAGTGCTTAATTTTCATGTAATTGTACCATATGTACTTAATTTTAGCATTCTTGTGGCCAGTGAGCACCTACTTCTGCTTATTCCATCATAAAGAAAGATTTTGCAAACTAAGCTAGTGACTACATATAAATGTCCCCAATGTACCTCTTGCTTGGCAAAATAATCTGCTAATTCAGATCTAAAAATTTGTGGAATGAATACAGTGGCAATTAAAACTGTTTATATAAAAAAAAAAAAAAGTTGATCGAGTTATACCAGTTACAGTTAGTCACACGCTTCTGATGTTTCTTTTGTAGTGTGATCATATAGGAACTGAGAGGTTTACAAAAACTGAGCAACAATATTTTCCAGGTTACAGTGCATAATATTTTCCATAGTTTAACAATCGAAGCATTTGGCTGTTTTGTTAGTTCAGGAAACATCTGTGATTTATTTTTTTTGCTAAGTTCCATTAAGACTGATCTAATCACTAAATTACTGATTATTTTCATGTAAAGTGGCCAATATATTTTTGGCAAACTTCTGTTTTGACTCCATGCTTTAGAACTCTTTCCTGAATCCTCAACCTTGATACCTCAATTCTCTCCTTTTTTAAAAGCCTACTTCAGCCTGTCCTCTTTAACTATGCCTTTGATCACCTCCCCTAACTCTTCTGCCCCCTTTGCTTGGCACCTGTGTTCACCTCTTTGGGATACTTTACTATGTGAGAGGTTCAATACAAATGTAAGTTGTTGCTTCCTCCAGCCAGAAGATAATTTTCAAATCATGCAGAAATGTATGTTAACTAAAAATATCCAATTCTCTTTTTACATTTTAGGTAGCATTTTCATCTCGGATTCCTGTTGCTTTTCCTACTGGTGATGCTAACTCACTCAGCAAAAATATCATGATGTATGCATGTACTGTTAAAAATATTAAGCACCTTCCAGATAATAATCCAAATATCAATGGAGTGACCCATTCTGTGAGTAGCTCAAAAATAAATATCATCACTCCATCAGTTATGATGATTTCAAAACACATTGATGGGTCACTAAACCAGTGGGCAGTAACTTTTGCTGAAGAATCTGCCTTCACCACAGTTCTAATCGTGTCGCACAAGTTCAGATATTGTGGACACCGTTTTCATCTAAATGACTTGGCTTGCCATTCAGTGCTACCGTTGCTGTTGACCTCTTCACATCACAATGCGCTAATGACTCCTGAAGCTGACTTTGTTGAAAAAGAAAAGCTTATGGTAGAACCTGCAAAGTCCTTAAAAGGGCCAACTTCACAGCAGGTTAAAAATGCTGCTACACGAACGTTTCATGACCCTAATGCCATCTACAGTGAACTGATACTTTGGCGTATGGACCCAATAGGACCATTGTCATACTCTGGGGGAGTTTCAGAGCTGGCACGTATCAATTCCTTGCATACATCAGCTTTTTCGAATGTGGCCTGGCTTCCAACGTTGATCCCAAGCTATTGCCTTGGTGAGTTTGAAAATCAGTTTTGATACAGTTAAAATATTTAATCAGAAAAGTTGGTTGTAGGCATGTTAGTCAAAAATAATAGAATCTTTTATCATGTTATAATTTCAAACTGTTTTCATAGTTTTCCATCACGGAAAATTGGAGACACACTTGGCCTTTTAGGGCTGAATTTTGCCAATATTACTTCTGTCATCTCAACCTCACCTGCCATCTATTCCATCAGCATCGGTGCCCTTTAAAAATCTCACGTTGGTCTTCAGAATCCCAACACGATCAGCCCCAATACCAGCATCACCAGGCACATCAGCAACTCCAACATCCACACCAACCTTCTCCGCAATCAACTGATGCTGCACTGGATACAGGGCATCATCACCCATGCACATTGCTGCCCGGGATGTCAGCGATGGCCTGACCATGTCCAGATTTGCTTCACTTAACACTGTACATCCTGACTGCCACATAATGCGCCAGGTTGGCACCACCCCACACCAACATCATAAAGCATCCCTACGATGTCCAAGCCATTCCTTTCATACTCATCATCATTGGGGTGGGGGGGGAACGTTATGTCTCACCATTCACTGGAACTCACTAAGACACTTTCAAAGGTATACACACATCTGTCCAAGAAGGCAAAGTGGCAACAATAAAGATTTCAGTGCTTGACAGCACATTAACAGAAAGCTTATGAACATTGGCTAAAACACCCAAGTGCCTACCTTTGTGTGTTGTTAGTTGGTATGATTGGACTAGGGTGAGGGTGAGGGGTGGCTAGTGAGATGGGGATGTGATAATGTAGATAGAGAGGGATGGGTGGAGGTGCAAAGTAAGTTGGTGTGAGTAAGGATGTGCAGGAGTAGGGGAGGGAAGGCAGAGTGATGGGGATATAATGAGTGGCACAGGAGGATGAGGTTGAGTATAGTTTTGCAGTAACGTTTCGTGATCTACTGAGATCATTGAAAGGTTTGCGCCACTGCAGCCAGGTCCTCCTGACAACATCCCTGCTTATGTCCTCCTGTGCAACGTGCAACCAGGCTGCATTGGTGTCATGGGGAGGTCACTACCGGCCATAGGAAGGGAAGAGAACCTCCCTGCATGCTGTGACTCCCTCCATAAGCATATGGACGGAGTCATGGGAGAGCCTGGGTGCAGCCGTGCACCTTTGTGCAGTGTTTCAGTGTTTGCAGCACCTCAATGCTGTAGATCACTGACAGCACAACTGTCAAAATGAATGTGGACATGGTCCCTTTATGGAAACTGGCTGATGGCGCATCATCAGATGACGTCATCAGACCTTCCTTTTTAATTGGCCGGGAACCTCGCAGGGTGAACTTAACCAGCCCAATCAGGGCAAAATCACTTGGAGGAGGCGGGATGAAGACGGGTGCGGAGTTTGAGGCCACTGGCTACTTCGGCCGCACCAACTCGCCATGGCTGGCGAAATCGCGGCCTTAGAGTCTATGTTTCCTGTGAACTCCCTGATCTTCATTTTTCCTCACTGTCTGCATCCATCAGAACCACATCAGTGTGCTGCTTTACCTTTTCTTAAATAAAGGTAAGCCATATGAAAAGACTAACACAATGTTGGCTTCTAAACATTGGCTTTTATGAGAACATCTATCTTCAAGCTCCAAGGGACACATCAGGTGGCCTTTCTGGAAAGCAGTGGCAAAAGTTGCAGCCTGCAAAATTAAAGACAACGAAACAACCCAGAGACTCCTCCGCAATATATCACCTCCTTGTCCAAAAAATTACTGAATGTGAAATTTTCCAGGCAAGCCATCCTTGCAGCATTTCTGTGGCCAGTTTTGTGCTGTAGACCTATGCCGAAAGGAAACTGGGTTGAGCTATCCAAGGCTATTTTAGGTAGGACCTTTTACAATCAGTAGAGAGAAGTCCATTAGCCTGGGCTGGATTCAAATCTGGATCCTAGAGATGAAAAGACAGTGCTAACCCACTGCATCATCTGATCCCGACCTCTCTATGATATGTATATTAAAAAATTATTCAAATATATTGGTGCTAACTTATAAATTATTTTATCGTTCATTAATGTTCATTATTCAAAGCAATCTGCTCAAAACAATATATTCCTAGTATTCTATTGCTGTAAATGTTTCTTGACCATACACAGTTCTCTTATCCTGTAAATGCAATAGCTGTTATTAATAGCGTTGAATCCTGGATTTTTACCGGACTTGCTGAAGTGCTGCGCCATGACATCCATTATTTCTACAGCGACACTTCTGGTTCAAAATCATACCCCACACCCAGGGTCAGTGCTGCCTTCCAAAACATTGGAACCTCTCGAGGCTAAAGATATATATGTAACCTTTTAGTCTGATGTCTTTAACAAATTTATAGCACCAAATAAATCACCACGGTTATATCTGAGGGATTTGTTAGTATTTAGAACTGGAAATGTATTATTTGTAGCCTGAGTAGGTGTTGATTTTTTTATCTTCACTGATCTGTTGAATTTTGTATTCAAAAGAATTTGCAGTAACTTTATTGGGTTAATATTTGGCTGTGTAAAGCTTAAAAAGAATTATTTTCCTACATCTCCCTAGTTTAGTCTAAGAACTGTTATCTAAACATTATACACACAGCAAAATATACCCCATTGTTACTAACCGATGCACTGTTCATTGTTTTATTCTCTTCAAACAATTATAAACGGACACAACTATTACCAGGTTAACTATTAAATTATATTACTTTATTTACTGTGAAACCTTTAAAACATTTTTAATAGAATTATGCATAATTATATTCCACTTTGATTTTTAGGGACCTACTGCAACTCTGCTAGTGCTTGTTTTGTCGCTTCCGATGGTCAGAATCTCAGGCTTTACCAGGCTGTGGTTGATGCTAGGAAACTTCTGGATGAACTTTCTGATCCCGAAATCTCGGTAGGTTAATGGCTCCAAAAACAAAAACCTAGAACTAATATTATAACTGTCATTATAAAATGTTCTTAAATAACTTTAAGCACAATAAAAAACATAATTGATTTTCATATAGGAGGGGGTGACCAAAAGTTTGGTGAAAGAGATGGATTTTAAGGAGAGTCTTAAAGGAAGGTAGAGAGGCAGAGCGGTTTAGGGAGGGAATTTCAGAGCATGGGGCCCAAATGGCTGCCAATGGTGGGGCAAGGCATGGAGGGGAAATGTACAAGAGGTTAGAGTTGGAGGAGTGGAGAGTTTGGGGGGGTGCGGTTGTAGAGCTGGAGGAGGTTTTTAGAGATCTGGAGGGTGAAGCCATGAAGAGATTTAGGATAAAAATTTTAAATTTGAAATGTTGTTGGACTGTGTGTTAATGTAGGTCAGCAAGGACATTGGTGATGGATGAGTGGGACTTGGTGCAGAATAGAATACAGACAGTAGAGTTTTGGATGAGCTGAAGTTTATGGAGGGTAGAGGATGGGAGGCCAGAGAAGAAAGTCTTGGAATAATCAAGTATAGAGATGACCAAGGCGTGAATGAGGATTTCAGTGGCATGTGCACTGAATTAGGGGCAGAGAATAAGAATGGTTTTAATATTTTTATACCACATAATATACTTGTTGCTGAGTCATTTTAGATTGATTATGGGCTGTTATGTGTTGCTAATGGGTAAGGTTCACCACTCGCACAATATATAGTCGCTCTCTAATACGACTCATCTTCTTTAAGTATTGGTTTCCTTATTTGTATTCTTTCTGATGTATTCTTTTGTTGATCAGTCAGTTCTATTTGCTCTTGATTCTTTTTGGATCTCTTGCATCCATTTTCTCCAGGCTAGAAAGACTGCAACATTTACCTGCAGGCTGGAGCTCACTATGCTTTTAAGGAGCCATTCACAACTACGATTTTTGCAGATTCCTAATGCAGGCTGTGCCACTGTGCAACTTTGGTATATAACTGCACCCATACTGAGGTGGTCATGGAGGAGTTGATTCTCATTCCTGCAGATCATCTGATATAGCAGCACGATGAGCAATGTGCACTGTATTTCCTGTAGTAATTGTGTACAATTCTTGCGGGATTTGTGTTTGTGTCAATTTGTATATGGTGTGTGTTTTCCCTGGCCGTTCATAACTTGACCCAAATTACAACATTTTTTTTAATGGTCAAACAGAGCAAGAGAATTAGTCAAATTGCTTTTTTTTAAATATAGGGACTGAAATTCTTCGAGCCCCTTTCTACCACCAGGGAAGGGTTCAACTGACATGAAGAGTTGGGTGCCTGAACCCTTTATGGTGCTTCCTGGGTATCTGCTCCACAGAGGACCAAGAATGTTGGAGCTTCATCCTACAGCTTTATCGGGAGGGGGAGACTGCTAGTTTAGGCTGAAGAGCTAAATTGTCAAAAGATGCTGCCAATTTCTGTAGAGCCACTTTCCTAATGTTCTGTGATCGACTGCCATTGGGAAACCAGCATTAGGCCTCCACTTCCCAGTTTATGCGAATGAGGAGAGCCAATATAAATTAAAGGGTACAGTTCTAAAGAGGGGTGCTAGAACAGAGACACCTGCGGGTATATGTGCACAAATCGTTGAAGGTGGCAGGGCAGATTGAGAAAGCAGTTAAGAAAGCATACGGGATCCTGGGCTTCATAAATAGAAGCATAGAGTACAAAAGCAAGCAAATTATGATGAACCTTTTTACAAAACACTGATTCGGCCTCATATGGAGTATTGGGGGAAAAATTCGCTATCGTCCCATTTGGGGCGCCATTATCGGCCGTGCGCAATGTTTAGCACCTGGTGCTAATTATCGCCTCCGACAGCAAACTTGGCTTTTATTGCCCCTGGAGGTGATTGGAGCGCTAAATCAGGCGCTTCACACCTGTCTTAAGGCGCAAAGGCCGAGGAGCAAGGCGCTACCTCAGAGTGCTGGCGAAGCAAGGAAGGGCAAATCTAAATAAACCTGCAAAGTGCTGCTCAGTACTCAAAACTCCTTCACACAGCATTGAATCTCTCCAGAAGTCAGTCTCTCTCTCTCGCTCTCTCTCTCAGAATGCGTGGTGCAAAAATGTCACTGCCAAAAAAAGGCAGGAAGCGGTCGCCTTTAAATAGCGCTCCCCTAGTCCCTTTCTGACAGCATAACGCTCGCCTCAACCTGTCATTGCTAGCGGCAGGCAGTAAGGCAGGGGGCACCACTCAATATCCGATCCGGGGCGCTAATGGGGTGTTGCGCACTCGACTGACATCACAATCTGCCGGCGCAGGAGATCATGGCGGTTGTGCTGAGCGCCGCCGCAAAATGTCTAGTTAATTTCGCGAGTGGCACAAACATCGCCGCGCCCAGGCGCTAGTTGCTTTGCGCCCCATTAGCGCCCTCTTAAGGCGCTAACGGGAGGCGCAAACAACTGAATTTTTCCCCCACTATGTCCGATTATGGGCACCGCATTTTAGGAAGGATATGAAGGCCTTCGAGAGGGTGCAGAAAAGATTTATGAGATTGGTTCCAGGGATGAGGGACTTCAGTTACGTGGATAGACTAGAGAGGCTGGGGTTGATCTCAGAGCACATAAGGTTGAGAGAAGATTTGATAGAGGTGTTCAAAATCATGATGAGTCTAGACAGAGTAGATGGAGAGAAACTGTTCCCATTGGCGGAAGGGTCGAGAACCAGAGGACACAGATTTAAGGTGATTAGCAAAAGAACCAAAGGCGACATGAGGAAAAACTTTTTTACGCAGCAAGTGGTTAGGATCTGGAATGCACTGCATGAAAGGGTGACGGAGGCAGACTCAGTCATGGCTTTCAAAAGGGAATTGGATAAGTACCTGAAGGAAACAAATTTGCAGAGCTACGGGGAAAGGGCAGGGGAGTGGGACTAGCTGAAGTGCTCTTGCAGAGAGCCGGCACGGGGCCGAATGGCCTCCTACTGTGCTGTAACCATTCGATGATTCTATGCAGTAAGTATACTTGCATCATTCCCTTTGTGGCAATAAAGTTGAAGCCGCCAGGGTTTCTGGGGGAGGATATTGTTTCTACCTCTTTACACCTGTCCCCTCCCATCAAAATTTTTCAACATTAAAAAAAGGACAGAGATCTGATGGACTTGGGCCTTACCCAAAATTCTAGTCCCCTGCCCAGCTTGCAACTTTGTTCCACCCTCTTAAGCCCAGGAATTTCCAGGCCATATTGTTTCAAGTAGCTAAATTGATGTGAGCAATTAAGCTACTTATTTTACTAAAATTTTGAATGCTTTAAAATAAAATAAATGAGGCTGGTATGCTATAACTATTTCTGCATAGAATTTGTATTTGCAACTGTTGTATTTAATATTTTTATTATGTCTCTTTTTGTAGAAATTTGTTGGAGAGGTATTCAACATAGTAAGCCAGCAATCAACAGCTCGACCAGGTTGCATTATTGAACTGGATGTAATAACCGCTCAGGTTAGAAATTTGGACTGATGTAGAATTTTACATGAATTTTATCTTCCTTTGCCCCTACTTTAGCTTGTTCTAACTCCAGGTTTTGTTGATTTTGGAATCAACCATTGATATGTGACATCAGTATGTACAGCCTGAACCTGTAGCTAACTTTTCCGACCATTGAATATGAATAGTCATAAAATCTAGTCACTAGTTCTTAATGAACATGGGTTCACAGTACAATGACTGACATTAAGTTGGCAATCTTACTTTCAGTCCCAAGACATTGTAGGGCTTCCTCTTGGCATTGAGCATGACTAGGAGAATGAGCCGAGGCCATGCAGAGCAGGACAAGCTGCTAGAAGGGGGAGGAGGAGGAAGGGCTCTCAGCAGGAGGCCATATCCTCAGAGGGTCTTTGGGGAGTAGATATGTTAGAGAACAGATTGCTGGAGTGCTGTGATGCCCCGGAAGCCCCTTTGCACCCTGGTATCCAGAGCCATGATGGCAGCAGTCTGAGCTTCCACTCAGATGTTGGGTGGATGCTGCTTGTGCTGCAGCGGGAGCTGAGACATCGCCCATCAGACGCTACATCATGGTTGATTCCACTGGTGTGCTGTTGGAGGTAGCCACCTGTTTCATGTTAGAAAGGATGGGCTCCAAGCTCTGCGCAAAGCCCTGTGCCAAGTTGGTGCTGGACTCCTCCATGCCCCTTGACATTGAATGCAGGCTTTCTGGCAGGCTTTCCAGTGTACCAAGCATTTGTGTGTGTACACCCATCAGCCGCCTTCTGTAGCCTGGCCCATTAAAGTCATCATCTGAGTCCTCTGCAGCAGAACTTGTGTGCAATCTCGCCCTCCGGCAAGCTGTCACCTGTGCTATCCTTTCCCCCGCCCTGGCTGCAGCGCACTTGTGCCCGGTGTCTCACCACATGCACATCCCGCCTCTATCCTATCCTCTAAATTACATGCAGTGTCAGTATCTGAACTGGTAGCTGCGACTGTGATATCAAGTGACGTTGTGTCTTCATCTTCACTGTCTGCTTGCTCTTCCTCCACTGCCTGGGCAGGTTGCAGTTCTTGGGTATCTGAAAGGAGACAAGGGTAGGGTTGTGGTGAGGGGAGAGGAGAAAGTAAGAAGTGCATGCTTACACCATTAGCAGCTTCTCAGTCAGAAGCGATTTGGGATGTGGGAAGGAGGATTAGGTATGAGGATACCGTCCTCTTCAATGGCTTCAGCCCCGCCAGTGGGCACGGCCTCAGCGATGCCCCTCCCCATAGTGGCCAGTACAATCTCCACCATGGGGGTCAGAACATGCAAGCGCACCTCTCCCTCTCCGGTTGTGTGCCATCTTCTCCTGCAAGAGAGAGTGAAGTGTGTCAGTGAGTGACGTGCAATCTGTTTGGGTGCTGTGGCTATCATAGTTGAATAGCTGCCATTGTGTGCAAGCTGTGAGATGTGGGTGTGAGACTTGCAACAGTGCGCATTGTGTGAGGGTGAGGTAAAGCATATGAATGTTAGGGTTGAGTCCTAATTGAGTTATTCTTTAAAACAGAATTTAAATTTGAAGTGTAGTGGATAAAGTGTGCTATGTGCTACATTTGGAGGCTATTGAAGAAGTTATGGCAGACATCAAAAGCAAGACTGTAATTTCCACTACTTTGAGGTCCCCAAAAAATAGAGTAGCTTCTGCCTTTTCCTGGGCCTATGTGATGTACTGAACATGCTTCTCATAAGAGATGGCCAGAATGATCCCTTCACCTAAAATAATCCAAGTAGTCTGCTCAGGAGACTGGCTAGTTATAACTGACCTCCAAATTGCCTGCTTCCACTTGGTCATGCAATCAAATTCTTCAAGTTTTATCTCGTGCTAGTTGCTTCCTTGAATAGGTACTTTGATTTAGCCTTGTAGTTGCCCTCTGAGTGTTTGCAATATGCCTATCTGTTTTTCAGTTCATCCATGGCTATAGCACTTGCATGCCTGTCATTAATTAGATTGTGCTCAGGTTGCAATTCCAGCAGACCCATCTGCCTTTTGGAATGAGTTCATAAATTATTAGAAGTCTCACCTGGCCCAATGGCAGGCCTAGGTACCACTTTCAGACAGCTGGGAATTGTTTCCTCAGAGGCGAGTGTGCTGCCCACTGAGCCACAGCTGAATAGCAATGGTTCTTATTGTAAGGGGCTTTCCCTCCAATGGTGGATGTTTTGATATCTTCCAGAAACTCTCCTCGTAATAGAACATATAATACTAAATGAAGGAGGCGCAGGTTGTATTGATTTGAGTTGTTTGACAAAGGTGAAATTGTAGGACATATTAGCCTCAAACAAGAATGCCTGGAATGTCATGAGTACAATCTGCGCAAACCATATAAAAATCACTTCACTCACCAAGAGTATCTCTACTGTTACTGGAGCAACAATTCAAACAGAATTGAGAGAAATCAATGGAATGATAACAGATGAATTCCCATATTTCAGTGGATGAAGTTACATTTGCCTCAAGGCAGGTAACAGCAAAGATGCTTTTTGAGATGCTTTTAGTTTAGATCATTACTAAACCCCACCAGATGATTCTGACAGTCGAGATAAAGATGAAAGTTATGGTACTACAGTAAACCACATAAAGCAATTTAATTCACAATATATACTGTATAACGAATAATATAGAACATACTTAATTGTACTGTACTACAGTATATCTGAACAGTGTGAGCTTTTTAGTGCAAAATCTAAATTGTAATATAAAACAAAGTACTGCTCAGTAGTTATCTGCTAACATCGTCATTTTCCAGTTGTTAAATAAGTAGTTGTGCAAGTGTTAGTTAAAGCATTAAATATTTTGGTACAGGGTATGCTGAAAGTAGTTTACTTCATGGGGGTAAGTAACCAGGTATATATGTTCTGAACATTCTTTTAAAATACAGTCTCTTATTAATCTAGAAACTCTGTTTATATTCCACTTTCATGATAAGGAGATGAATGTTGATTCAGTAAGCTGATGCAAAACTAGGTAGTGATTAGTTTATTATTCATATTGATAATTGTATGATTGTTTTGATTTTTGTGGAGTGATGACACAAAAAGCCATTGGAATGCATATAATGGCCCAGAAATTCGGGTCGGGGGCTTCCCGCGGGTGCAAGCCCCCGATCTGCACTTACCTAGCACGCCGGCCGTTGAGCTGTGGGCCCCCGTGGAATTCCAATCCGGGGCCTGGTCCAGCTGCCGGCGCGCAGTGCTTGCGTATCCCAGGGGCGCAGTTAGTTCGATGCGTCCCCTGGGAGCACGTGGACCATGGGGAGCCAATCGGAGCAGGGAATGCTCCATTCATAAGTCTGACAGGAAGAGCTGTCAAGACTTATAAATACTACGGCCCTAAAACAGCACTAAATCTTCAACAAAAAAAAAAAATTTTTAAGTCACTTTTTAAATAAACTATAAATTACATGAAATAACTATTTGAAACAATAATTTAAATTTTTGGAAAAAATACTGTAATTTTATTTTCTAACGGGGCTAAAAATAAACTTACCTTGCTTTAAAGTATTTAAAAACAATAAACCTGTGGAAAAAATGTTTTAATTTTAATTAATTCACCACTTAGCTTGTAAAAAGCAGGCCTTTCGCCTGCTTTTTACATTTCTAAATTCTGGACACTTACTCTCCCGGGAAAACTTGTTAAAAAAAACGAAGTTCGATGCGCACGCGCAGCCTCTCCTGCGCACGCGTTCGATCTCTGAACCCCTTTGTTCAGAGGAACGGAAGTGCCGGTTTCCCGTGCATGCAGGAAACCGGCACTTCCATTGGGCCTACGGGTGAGTACCCCATGCGTACTCACCCGTGGAGACCCGAATTTCTGGGCCAATAGTTTTTGGAGTATCTGATCTAAATAATTCTGTATTTAAAATGGTTTCATACTTTCAATAGTTGTGTTATGAAGGACCAAAATTTTAGATAAAATGCTGGCCAGTGTTTTGATGTGGCTGTGTAACGAGATCCGTCCGATCTATAGCTTTTATATTCTACAGGAGCAATATCAAATTTGCACAATTCTTAACAGTAGGTAGCACATTTCTTGATACAACTGCTGGTTTAAAAGATAAAAGTTAGCAACCCATCAGTTTTTAAATTTTGCCTTTGAATTGAGATTTTCATCTTTATCGTCCGGGCAAAGTGATGAGTGGAAAACTCTGTGAAAAGGACTACTCACTTGTAATGGGACCTGCCTGACTTTACTGCTAACCCTCCTCTTTCCAGGTAATCATTCGTAGGAGTTTGGTGTAAAGGGAGGGTGAGGCCAAATGATGGACCCCAACAAATGATGAATTCCCATTCAATAGTGTAAAATTAAGTTTATTTTATTCATACTATAAGTGGCAGCTTTTTAGCCAGAAATGCAGATTTTAATGGATAAAATAATACTCGGCTGGATTTTACTTACCAAGTCAAATTGGGGGCAGGACTGCTGCCTTCTGGGTTCTAGTCCCGCCCCCAGCGACGTCTGATGCACAGACGCTATTTTCCCTTGATTAGCCTTGTTAAGCCCGCCCTGTGGGCTTGCCGGCCAATTAAGGAAAAGCTGGTGCCAGATGAGGTCAGTTGATCACTCTCTTCATCTACCGGTTTTCTTAAAGGGACATGAACCATCTATTTTTGACACATGATTTGACAGTGTTTATCCTTGGGATAAAACAGATGGCAGCTGCAGGTGAGGGTACAGAAACGATCTGTCACTTCTCCCAATGAGGCGAGGCCACACAAACACTTCAAAGCTTGTCACCTACAGAAAAATCTAAACACATTAAAAATGACTTTCCCAACATTTCCTTACCTCTGATACTCACCAGTGTCCCATTGGATCCTTCACACCACTTCTGCAGCTGTCATCTATACACAAACATTACAACAGACCCACAGCACACCTTACTTACCCTGGCAGGGTTCCCCGACGTTGGGAAGCCCGCAGCAGAAGTCGCAAAATGGGAAAAAGCCTCTTAACTGCCTGTTAACTACCTGTTAACAGGCAGTTAAGTGGCTATAATCCTCTTCCCGTTCCTGCGCAAATTGGGGACCCAACTCCTGGGAAGATTGATTGGAGGTGGGTTGGGAGCGGGTTCGGGACCCGTTCCCATTCTTTTTGATTTTCCCAGCAGACCCGCCTCCTCAGGGCTGGTAAAATCCAGCCCTTAATCTTTGTCATTAGGCAATTTTTAAAAATTTGCATCCATGAATTCCTTTTGTTGTAAGCAATTTTTCTACGTTGTCACAGTCGAGTATAAATTTGATCACTTGGACATTTGTAGGGTACTTTCATTCTATGAAGAATGGGCTAAACAATTCATAAATTTCAATCTGACTTGTATTTTCTATGGAACCCCAGGGGAAAGCAGTCTGGAAGCTTCTTTTTAAAGGATTGACTATTCCTTTGGCTGGTAGAATGTATTTTGCATTGTTACTCTGCCACTAATGGGGCATGGTCCCTTTTATTCATGTCATTACATTTGAAGGTGATTCTCTCCGCATGCATCTGTGCTCTGTGACTTGTAGCCCAAGTCCTAATAATGTACTTTCTTTAGGCATCATTTAACTTTTTGTGAGGACTTTTTTTAAATGAATAAAATGCTAAGGTAGCTAACTCTCAAGTATTGTTTGAATGGACAGACCTGAGGAAAAAAGTAGATTAGATTACTTAACGGGAATCATTTTCTTACCTTTCCTCAAGGGATTTTTAAAAAATCTGTCTTTTAACTCCTGGCTATGCCTATTTTAAGGGACCAGTTTGATCTTGCAGATTGGATTATTTCATTCAACGGTATATACTTGTTTAGAAAATGTATTCTGAATAGTTGGAAAACATGTCCTGCACAAATGCTGAACAGAATGGCCTACTCCTGTTCCCATGTTCCAGATTTTGTGACCTGGACTTACATGGTACAGGAAGTAGCAATTCTGGACAAAGTGCCTCCAGTGTCTAAGGAAGGCTGGTTATTCCTAAAGATTTGAACATTATTAATTAGGTACTAATTATGATGCTCCAATCTAGTTTATTTATGGTTCTCTCCTTTGTTTGTTTATACAGTATATGATGATTCAGGAATGATTTATTACAGTTGCTATACAATACCCATAAGCATATTAGAAGATGCGAGTGCCATTTTGATGGTTCGTTTGTTTTTTTTTTGACATGCTGCTTTGTGTTCTTTATTTTGTAACTTTTGTTTAATAAAAGTGCATTTTTTTACCAAAATTGCAGTTAATAGTAAATCCAAATTTAATGTGCCATTTTACATCAGTTTTGCGTTGTTACAACGTAACAGTAGTGTTCTAAATGAGTAAAGAACTTGTATTTATTTAGTGCCTTATCTTGGGACAACCCAGAGTGCTTTGTAACGAATGAATTTCTTTTGAAGTGCAGTTATTGCTATGTGGGCAAAACTCCAAAATCAGGTTGTTAATCTTGACTCTGGACCCCACTAAACGCAAGAGGTGTGAGACTTCCACCAGGCAGTAGTCTCACCATTTGGGCTTCACAATGTATGTAAAATAACTCCATCCAAATGTAAAACCAAGTTTAAAAATTGCCCAGACTTTGTGTTAGGAGAGAGCTGACTGACTAACTAGTGAGCAGGCTTCTTTATCATTGGTGGGCAAGCAATGCACAGCCGGCAGTGTAACTTGGAACAGCCCTGCATCATACTGTACAGGTACTGGCATGTGACAACTGGGACCTGCAGTATAACAGCATGCTTAATAAAGACAGATAAAATTACAAATAATCATCAGATTTTCAGTGATCATTTTATACTATTCATTATGCATGCGTGTGACTAACACCACTTCTTACTATATTCCTGTTTCAGTGTGGCTCAAACACACAGCTACTTCATGTGTTTCAAGAAGATTTTATTTTGGGATATAAACCACAGAAAGAAGAAATGAATAAGGAGCAAGAATTTCCTTTTACTCAACCTGCACAAGGTATGCAAAATCAATTATAAGGGATTTTAACATGGTGCACTTTGATTAAATCCAGATATAGATATAGATACACTCCTTATAGTTGCATGTTACTGTTAATATCAGTTTGGCTCAGTTGGTAGCACTCTTGCCTCCGAGTCCGATGGCAATGGGTTCAAGCCACATTCCAGGATTTAAGCATATAATCTAAACTGACATATCAGTGCAGTACTGAGGGAACACTGCATTGTTGAGGTGCTGATGTTTGGATGAAATGTTAAAAATGTTAAGTGGTTGTAAAAGATCCTATGACACTACTCCGAATAAGAGCAGGGAGTTTCCCAACAGTGTTCCATCAACTGGGCATTCATCTTATTTGCTGTACACAATTGGCTGCCATGTTTGCCTCTATAACAGTGACTACACTTCAAAAACACTTTGAGACACTCTGAGGACATGATATACCACTATGTAAATGAAATTTCTTTCTTTTTGTTTTCAGTCTTCTACACTTATGCTGGATTTTCATAAATGATTGCCAGGCACAGAATTTTACTGTAATACTTTCTTTGATTACAGTGGGAATTTTGGTTGCTTTTTGAGTTATTTAAACTTCTGTTATTTAAGGATATCGTGCACCGTCATTCTCTGAGAAGTTCTACCTTGTGGTGATAGAAAGAGACAAGAGGCAATCTGTTCTTCACATGTGGCATCTCCATTTGAAATCTGTGCAGCCTCGTGTGGGTAGGTATTTGCAAATACAGTACTGAAGTTAGCTTACTGAACCCTTTTATTTAAGAACAAAATATATATGAAATTTTTACTAGCAGGTTTATGCTACATAACTATATTACCAAATAGCAAGAGTTTTCATGTGATACCTAAAAAGAAAAGAGGTCATAGATTCAGAGATCAGAGTATTTCTATACACAAAAGATGATCAACAGCCAACAAGGGTGGTTGAGGCTAGGACACTTGACTCTTTAAGAAATAACTGATGTAATGGTAAGAGAGTAGGATTGGTATTCTGGATAGATGAAGTCAAATGGGCTAAGGGGCCTTTTTAATTTGAACAGATACTGTAATGTATTTTAGCTGAAACCTATTCTACCTGAATGTAATAAATTCGCTTTGACCATAGGATTATGCGATTCAAATTATAAACTACAGATTTGGAGCCCGCTGATCATCCCAGAATATTTTAATATGATACTATCTTGGTTGGAACATTGAATTATGATTCAACTTGAGAGAATATACATAAAGTTTACATCGCACTACCTGGCTTCAGTTTAATATTCAGTGCACATTTTTGTATGTTTTTAAACCTCTTCAGTAGTAGGTTGAAAAAATGGGTTTCTACACATCAAGGAATATTATATATGTATAGAATTGTAAAATAAACTTCCTTGAAGATGCTTCAAGCCAACGACACTTTCCTTTACAAGTAACTTTTTATATAAACTCTTTTTATAATTGTCTTCCAATTTGTTATTTTTTATCCCTCCCTTCTTGATGATGATGGCCTTGATTTTGCAGTCGGCGGCATAACTACGGATTACGCCACCGGCATCCAAATGTTATGCGCACTTACCTGATGGGGACCCTCCTTCGAGAACTTGCTGTTTGACGCTGTGTAGTAGAGGGTAGCGTAGTGGCCCACGGATCCCAGGGGCACACCATGTGCGGAAGTCTACCTGGGATCGCGTGAGCCGGTGTTCCAATCAGAAAACGGAATGTCTCTCATTATTTGTAACATAGATGATTATTCACATTAAATCCCGGAAGGCTCTAGTAATGAGGATTTGTCAGGAGGTCTCCCCTGTGCCTATTTCCACCAGCTGTAAAATTTTCATACGTAATTGCTGGGCAGTTGGTGGGCGGGCAATTAGTCCAACTCTGCGCCAGAAATTAGGATTTCCCCATCGGTGCGGATCATCTGTCTTGACAGATCGCAAGTTCAGGATTTAGCGCTATCACATGCGGAAATCCCGAACTTGTTGTCCATTTCAAAGGCGGTATGACGGCGTACTCTGAGAGTGCGCTGTCATACCGACCGCAAATTCTGGCCCATTGTATGGGTACAATTCCACTGGTAGCAGTTTTCAATAAATTCCTCAAGTGACTGTTCTTTCGAAACAAGCACAGATAGTAAATGTCACCAGGCTATTTTACTCTAGGTTGGATTACAGACAGCATAATCCTGTCCTCGCCTGATGTCACACAAATGTACTTTCCAGCAGGGTGATTAGATAGCAATCAGGAGTGGGATCCCTAGCTATTATTGCCCATCTCCACCCACCCCAGCAACTACAGGATGCTGAGGCCAGTTATCGTGTCCCAAGCACTGCCCTGGCTGAGATTAGATCCCTCAGCACAGACTCACAATTGAGCCTGAGACATCTTGGTCTGTGTGACTTTGTATCAGAGAGTGTGGTGCATTTACCCTCACTGATGTTGGGTTGTTGAGGGAGCATCTCTGATTGTTAGAAAAATCATTCAAAGTTGTAATTTTTAATGTTTTTTCTTTCTCCGCTCAACAAAACTAATATCACAGAAGTGAGCACATCAGATAATCAGCTATCTGTACCAGAGGAAAAGGGCTTTAGCCTATCTCCAAATACTTCTGTTTTGAGTTCTCTTCCACGCTCTGCGTCAGTTGCTAATCTTCAGACTGCTAGCAAGCTGATACTTCGCTCTGAGTTAGTCTACAGTCAGCAGTTAAACCTACCCGAGGGAGTGGAAGTAATCCGAGCAACTCCTTCTGCAGGTAACTGTTTTTTGTATTTAATGTACAGAAAGTTTCCCCCCCCCCCCCCCCAGTAATCCATAAGTCTGCACGCATGTCCAATATGACTTCAAGGCCACATCTTCCTCCCCAGTGGTGTTGTATGTCACGGTCCCAGTAATGGCCATGGACGCAGTTTTTAGCACTACAGGAGGAGGGGACTTCAAAGCTTGATGCTGGGTTGGGTGGGATTGATGCAGGTGGAGAATGGGTTGGCTATGGCAGGGGCTTGAGATTGGGTCGGGTGTTGAAAGATTCATTAAGCATGTGGGAGGTGGCAGTGAGGAGGGAGCAGACAGCAAGCCATATTGTAGTATGTCCAAGGTGGGTGGTGTGGGGAGCAGTAGCACTACCTATCTTGGAGATGCAGCTAGGAGGTCTCAGTGGGTAGGTAAGCAACAACGCCACCAACCTTGGAGACCAAGTTTGGACACTCAGTCAGGGGTGTTAAATACAATGAATAGGCAAGTTTAATTGTGACAGAAAAGCATGATGAAAATCAACATGACAGGAGGAAGTAATGGAACTGCTACTTGACAGGATGCATGTGTTGGGATAATTTCTTTACCCTTTTAATAACAGATTTAAAAAGCTAGAGACAGTAGTATGCCTGAGAATTAGCTACATTTATGATTGTTTCAAAACACTCATCTTGAAACCAGAACTCTGCACGTAGTTTTCATATTGTAAAAAGGATATAGAGGCACTGGTGAAGATGCAAAAAAGATTTACTAGAATGATACCAGAACTGAGAGGCTATACCGATCAGGAAAGATTGAGCACGCTGCGGATCTTATCTCTAGAAAAGAGAAGACTGAGGGGTGACCTGATAGAGGTCTTCAAGATTATGAAAGGGTTTGATAGGGTAGACATAGAGAAGATGTTTCCATTTGTGGTGGAGACCAGAACTAGGGGCTATAAATATAAGATTGTCACTAATAAATCCAATAGGGAATTCAGGAGAAACTTCTTTACCCAGAGAGTGGTTAGATAATAGAACTTGCTACCACAAGGAGTAGTTGAGGTGACTAGCATAAATGCATTTAAGGGGAAGCTAGATAAACATGAGAGAGAAAGGAATAGAAGGATATGTTGATGGGGTTAGATGAAGAAGGGTGGGAGGAGGCTCGTGTGGAGCATGAATACTGGCGTGGACCTGTTGGGCCGAATGGCCTGTTTGTGTTGTAAATTCTATGTAATACTATGTAGTTCACGGAGTCCTATGTCTAGAAACTTGTGTATATACTGTGTAATTCTATGTAAAGCTTTGTATCTCTTTTATACCATTTAAAAAACAAGCTTACATTGTCTAATTCTTGCTGAGGTTAACATTGTTGGGTGTTTTATTACCCTTGGGTCATTGAACATACAAAGATTGAGGCCTCATGTCCTGGTTAATAGTCTGGTCAAGATCCTGATACAGTCACCCTTGGCTTTTGTCCTGGGGTGTCATTGCAATCAAAAGGTAAGAACTGCCAGTGTACAGATCAAACCAAATCAGAAATAAAAACAGAAAATGCTGGAAATACTCAGCAGGTCAGGCAGCATCTATGGAGAGGGGAACAGAATTTGATCAGAACTGGAAAGAGTTCGAGATGTAACCGGTTTTAAGCAAGTACAGAGGCAGGGGGAGGGGAGCAAAGAACAAAAGGGAAGGTCTGATAGGGTGGGAGGCAGGAGAGATTAAATGACAAAAAGGATGATGGTGCAAGGCGAAAGAGGATGCTAATAGGACAAGTAAAGAAACAAAAGATGGGTCTAGAGGAGGAGTAAATGGCCACAGCAGAATCATTGCCAACAGCTGCTCTCGGGGGGGGGAAATGAGAGCAGTGGTTATGATCTGAAATTGTTGAACTCAATGTTGAGTCTGGACCTGCTGTGCATTTGCAGCATTTTCTGTTTATATTTTAATTTCTACATTAGCTGTTCTGTCTTTAAAAAAAATATATAAAAATGTACGTACATGTACATACACAAAACAGTTGATATATATAAAATTGTTTCATTGACATTTTGAAAACTCAACCAGTTGTTACACATAGGTAAAATTGATACATCTGAACCTTCCAGCAAGGGTTACTAGATAGTGTTCAGGAGGAGCAACTCTGGCTGTTCTCCCTCTCATGCCTCTACACCACCTTAACCAGGGGACACTGAGGCCACTAGTAACACTCCCTAACCACCCTGTCTGTGATAAATTCACTTGTCACAGAGCAGGGATAGATTTTCTTTTTACAAATTTAACCTAGAATGTCTCACTGTTATAATACAGTTTTTCTTTCTTTTAGGTCACTTGAGTTCATCTTCAATCTACCCAGTCTGCCTTGCACCTTATCTAATAGTGACCTCGTGTTCTGATGGTAAAGTGAGATTCTGGCGATGTACTGTGGATAAAAATTCAAGCTCTGAAAACTTAGAGGAAGTACGTGCTTATCAATGGGAAACCTGGCCTTTGATGAATGAGGAAGGTGACCACAGTAACAGTGCAGTGAGTGTTCCTGGACGGCCAGTGGCCGTGAGCTGTTCATACACGGGACGTTTGGCTGTAGCTTATAAAGAGCCTGTACAGCCTAATGGCATTACGTCAAAAGAGTTCTCGATGCATGTCTCCATATTTGAGTGTGAATCTACTGGAGGATCAGAGTGGGTTTTGGAGCAGACAATTCATTTAGATGATTTAGGAAAGGTTGGAGGTGTCCTGGACTCTAGGGTTAGCGTAGACAGCAATTTATTTGTATATAATAAATCAGACCTTTATCTTAAAGGCAACCACATGACGTCTAACATAAAACATTTAGTGCATTTGGACTGGGTATCAAAAGAAGATGGCTCTCATGTTCTTACAGTGGGAGTCGGTTCCAAAATTCTCATGTATGGAAGACTGTCGGGGATTGTAACTGAACAAGCAGGTACCAAAGATGGACTGGCTGTTATTACTTTGCCACTAGGGGGAAGCATTAAACAAGGAACCAAGTCAAAATGGGTATTGCTCAGATGTGTGGATTTGATGTCTTCAGTAGATGGAACACCTTCACTTCCAGTTTCTCTGTCCTGGGTGAGAGATGGCATCCTGGTAATTGGGATGGACTGTGAAATGCATGTGTATGCACAGTGGAAGCATTCTACAAAACCATTAAAAGATACTGAGAGTGGGAGCTTGTCATCTTTTGAAGATTTAGCTGATGCTTCCACATTTGAGACTAAAGTATTTTCAAAGCGGCACAGTGTTGCTGATGGAACCACTGGTGTAGATGATGTATCTGGAGTCCCAGGAATGGTGCAAGATGGTGGATTGTTCGAAGCTGCTCACATTCTTTCTCCTACACTTCCTCAATATCACCCCACTCAGCTATTGGAGCTTATGGATTTGGGCAAGGTGCGCAGAGCTAAGGCAATTCTTTCACATTTGGTTAAGTGTATTGCAGGAGAAGTTGCAGTTTTTAGGGATAGAGACCCAGGAGAGGGAGGAGGACCTAGACGTCACCTTTCTCGAACCATCAGTGTAAGTGGAAGTACAGGAAAAGATACAATTATAGCTGGAAGAGAAGGTACTCGCGATTATACTGAGATAGACTCAGTTCCACCACTGCCACTTTATGCATTGCTGTCTGCAGATCAGGATGCATCCTATAAAATTGCTGAAGAAACCGCTAAAGCAGACAAAGGTTCACGAACTCAAAGTAAAAGGAAAATGGAGGATCAGTATGCTGATTTGTTTCAGTCTCCAAGTGTAACCACAGATGACTTTGTTGGCTTTGTAATTGAAAAGAAGGAATCTAGATCTAAAGTCATAAATCTATCCCAGTATGGTCCAACATACTTTGGGCCAGAACATGCCCGTGTGCTTTCCAGTCACCTGATGCACTCAAGTTTGCCAGGACTTACACGACTAGAACAGATGTTCCTTGTAGCTTTGGCTGACACAGTGGCTACCACAAGCGCAGAAGTTAATGAAAATAGGGACAAAAACTACTCTGGTATGTATATAATAACTTTGTTAGATTATTTTCTAAATCAAGATATGCTTTTTCAATAGTGATAGCACAATCCTAAGTATTTATACAGTAGCAATGGAAGAGGGTTTTCCCAATAATTTTACTTTGTAAGCATCATATTTATTTGCTTTAAAAGAGCAACAATTAAAGATTGTAATGCATCAGATGATTGGTTCATTGTTCAGTTTCATGAATAGTTCTAGATTATTAAACTTTTTGTAATATCTGGAATGTTAAGTACATTTATAATGTAATTTTTTGATTGGGCGAGAAAAGAGAGAGAGGGAGCAATTTTTAACTAACCTGCCTAGTGGAAATCTGACTGGATCGGATCAGCAGCCCTTTTACACCCCGCCCGATTTTGCTATCTATTGAAGTCAATGGAAAGTAATATCTGCCAGAATAAATTTTTAAAGGTTCTTTGTGGGGCAGGAGGAGTAAGAGTACCTCCCCTGCTACCTGATTGTGAACTTGCCCTTCCTCCCAAATCCGTACTTACAACCCCCTTCCCTCCGAATCTGAACTTTGGTGACCTGACCCTCCCCCCCCCCCCCCCCCCCCCCAAATCACTTTTGATTTGCCACCCACTAGCAGTGACGTCATTCCTGTCAATTTCAGGCGTGTGTCAGTGTTCGGGTATGCAAATGAGGTCCAGGAATTAAAATCTCCCGGGCTTAACGATTTCAGAGGGCCGCCCAAATTCCCACCACTTGTTGAAGTTGGCTGTATACTTTCTTACACCATTTCGTGTGAATGCCTACTGGAAGTGTCTGAAATGAGATAACAAATTATCTTTTGTATCCGATCATTATGGATAACCGTTTCATTGCCTGGCTCATTAATTTCTGGATGAGCTCATTAACATATCAGTTCTCTCTGGCACCAGTCTGCCTCCCTCTGTTAAGGTGACAGAAATAATGCTGGACCTTTTTAGAATTAAGTATTAACAATTCTGAACCTGAGTTCATATCAGGAATATATTATAGCTTTAACTGAAAATCCCTGCTAGGTCAAATAGTCCATATTCCCTAATATGATTCTTCTCTTCCATCTGGGTAAAGAAATATTTGGAGTGATGCTGTACTTTTAAAATAAAACCCATCAGTATGAACCTAAGAAGTGTCTGTAAACCTTTTACATTTTTAACTTGTACTTGATGTAAATTATTTTTATGACAGCCCTCAATATCTGAATTGTTTTTCTCTCCCCATTGTGACACTTCAGTGTGATGTGTGCAATTCCTCCTTCCTCAACATTGGACATAGTCAATGTTATATACTTGTAATGTTGACTACAACATTATTTTTAACCATCTTTACCTGCATGCAAGAAATAGAATTGCCTTTAAATAGTACAAATGTTAACATGGATGAAATTGTAGTAACATTAAACACCTGTACAATCACACTTGTTTCACAAAACAAATCTATATTTGAACTTTAAAAAAGCACATTAATTGTAGGCGCCATGGCAGCAGTTTAAAACAAATAATTACTAATATTTCTGATGCAAACATAATTTGAAATGAAAGCTAATGTAATAGTAAGCAGAGTGAAACCTCAAAGTAAGCATCTCTGTTGGTTTGTCCTGTTTATTGCCAACTCAAGTAAAATCTGATTGAACGAATGTTTCTTGATTTCTTTGTCCTTCTCTTTGTAGGAGCTGAGACTTTGGATGAATGTGGTTTACGTTATTTGCTTGCCATGCGTTTGCACACATGCCTCCTGACATCTCTGCCTCTGGTCTATAGACTTCAACTCTTGCATCAAGGTACAGGAAACTTTATCCGAAGGTTGTATGTCCGGAATACTCGATCTAACGGCAAAAATCAGGAGCCGTTTTCTACAAGTTTTTTTAGATCTCGTTTTTTTTTTTCCCCAGTCAGGCACTGCAAGGCCTGTAGCTATAGCAACAGCTTCAGCTAGAGACGCTTGCAGCTGCAGCCAACTCTTTAGAAGCTCTTGCTAAGCAACAGTGTTTGTTGTCAGATACGGAGATGAAAACTTCCGTATGCTTCAACATTAACTTTGTATGTCCGGCAGCTTTGATAGATCGGCAACACGCCGATCCCGTCAGTGCCGGATATCACAAAGTTTCCTGTATGAGGTTTGGGCAAAGTATCATTGGGTCATTTAATACTGAGCTTTATTCTACTTACAGTATTTGGATAACTCCCATAATAATTATAATAAAGACTACATTCAAAGTTATTTTATTAAACTAGTAATGAGTTCTGTCATTTCTTTTTAAATTCCCTCTCAGGAAAAAAAAAGCCATTGTTTTCAACTTGAACACTGGATTCTAACCCAGAACACATGAAGTTGCAGTTCCACTGAGACTAATTCTTGTCTGCCCTAAAGCTGAAATCCCATTGCCCCTGTCCTCACCAAGCTCCACTGGCTTCCTGTGTTCCAGTGAATCAACTTTAAGATTCTCTTCATCACCAACAGTTCCCCTCTTGGTCTCCCTAACTCCATGATCTCAACCAGCCCGCCACTCCTGTGTGTACCCTCTGGTCCTCCAGCCTACTACTCCTTCAACCATCTTGCCCCTGGCCTCTAGAACTTCCTCGCCATCTCTGTCTGCATCTCCCTCCTTGCCTTCAGAAACCTCTTTAAAGACTCTTGTCTTTGTACCTTTATCCCCTCCTCACCCTCTTTTTTCCATCCTGATCAATGTCCATTCTGTATCTATTCTTTGTATGTAATTAGCATTACTGATATAAGTTGTTGTTGTCCCAACTTAGTAAGTTCTTAATCAGGCTATGTGTAGAGCACTGCACAAAGAGAAAAAACAGAGTGAACCACTTCTTTTCAGCTGGGAAGATATGGTGATAGCTACATGCCACAGATCATCCTGTTGTCCAGCGGAAGGAAGAAGCTACTGCAGTTGGGAGCTACAAAGTGAAAAATTATGAATACGGCAATTGAAAATGTTTTGTCTAAAATAAAATGCTTTAAGTTCTGGATGTTCTTTGAAACACAATTAATCTTGGAAAAACAATTGATAGCAGCAAGATTTTTTTTTAAACTATCAGAGTGCCAGGTCTATGGTAAAAATATTTTGTTAAATCCATATAGGCTGTGCTGTGCTTAACTTTAAACCATTAATTTGTTCACAAATGCGAATAATGGAGAACATCAGCAATGGTTTAATAACAAAAATGCTTCATTCTTTTTCGATACAATTTTCTCCCTTTTCTGAAGGTGCTAACTTGTGCTTAGGGCTTGCTCTGTATGGATGTAACTGGTAAAATAGATAAGGGAGAACCAGTGGATGTGCTGTATTTGGATTTTCAGAAGGCTTTTGATAAGGTCCCGCATAAGAGATTAGCGTGTAAAGTTAAAGCACATGGGATTGGGGGCAAGGTATTGACTTGGATAGAGAACTGGTTGGCAGACAGAAAGCAAATAGTTGGAATAAACGGGTCTTTTTCCGAGTGGCAGGCAGTGACTAGTGGGGTACCGCAGGGTTCGGTCCTTGGACCCCAGCTATTCACAATATATATTAATGCTCTAGACAAGGGAACTAGATGTAATATCTCCAAATTTGCAGACGACACAAAGCTGGGTGGGAGTGTGTGCTGTGAGGAGGATGCTGAGAAACTCCAGGATGATTTGGATAGGTTGGGTGATTGGGCAAAAACATGGCAGATGCAATATAATGTGGATAAATGTGAAGTTATCCACTTTGGTGGCAAAAACAGGAAGGCAGATTATTATCTGAATGGCAATAGATTGGGAGAAGGGGAAGTGCAACGAGACCTGGGTGTCCTTGTGCACCAGTCGCTGAAGGTAAGCATGCAGGTGCAGCAGGCGGTTAAGAAGGCAAATGGTATGTTGGCCTTCGTAGCGAGAGGGTTTGAGTACAGGAACAAGGATGTCTTGCTGCAGTTGTACAGGGCCTTGGTGAGACCACACCTTGAGTATTGTGTGCAGTTTTGGTCGCCTTATCTGAGGAAGGATGTTCTTGCCATGGAAGGAGTTCAGCGAAGATTCACCAGGCTGATACCTGGGATGGCAGGAATGACGTATGAGGAGAGATTGGGACAATTGGGCTTGTACTCGCTGGAGTTTAGAAGAATGAGAGGGGATCTTATTGAAACTTATAAAATTCTGACAGGACTGGACAGACTAGATGCAGGAAGGATGTTCCCGATGGTCGGGGAGTCCAGAACCAGGGGTCACAATCTAAGGATAAGGGGTAGGCCATTTAGGACAGAGATGAGGAGGAATTGAGATGAGGAATTTCTTCACCCAGAGAGTGGTGAACCTGTGGAATTCTCTACCACAGAAGGCAGTAGAGGCCAATTCATCATTAAATATATTCAAGAAGGAGTTGGATATATTTCTTAGGGCTAAAGGGATCAAGGGGTATGGGGAGAAGGCAGGGACCGGGTACTGAAATTGGATGATCAGCCATGATCGCATTGAATAACGGAGCAGGCTCAAGGGGCCGAATGGCCTACTCCTGCTCCTATCTTCTATGTTTCTATGTATGCACTAAAATCCTCCAGTATCGTACCCAACTGGCTCTTTATGTCTGTGCCTAAATAATGAGGGCATCATAGCAAAGCTTAACCATGTTCTTGTCCACTGTCAAAATGTGCACTTACAATCAGCATTGTCCCCTCTCTTAGCCCAGAGACCCATTGTAGCACCATGGTTATTCCACAGCTGAGTTCTGCTAACTCAGAATAAATAAGGATCAACCTAGGATCTTCTATTCTTGATAGCTTACCAGCATACTGAGCAGTGCATTCTTCCACTGAGCCATTTATTCCCAAATGAAACAGACTATTCTTTGTGGAACTGTTGTGACTTTATAAGATACCATTAATTATGAAAAGCTCTACAAAATAACCTGTTTTAACATAAATTGGCCAGAAGCTATTGGAACAATTAGTAAATTGTTGTCTAAATTATAGTAACTTGAATTTAAAGGGGGAGAAATTGGGTGAGTAGTGCCACCTGTTAGCGCCTAAAGAGGCAGTCAGTGGCTGTAGCGCCACTGGCTGCGCCTCCCGCGATATTCAGCAGGGGCGCTAATGGTGGCGTTAGGCATTTGCGCTGCGCCGCCACCGATGACGTCATCGGTGTGCGCAGCGCCCCGTTCGCGATATTTGGTTGTGAACGCCGCAGTTGCGCCGTTCGCTGCCCGGTTCACGGGGCCTTACTGTGCCGGCAGCGGCGCAAGTTAAGGTGGAGGTGCGGGGCGGCACCTCCGTCCCCAGCCTCCATTGCCGGCTGTTTCCCGAGAGCCCGGCACTTCTCCTTGGTGCCGGGCTCATTTGCCGGCACTCGCGATTGGGGCTCGCGCTGTTGCAGGCACCTCCCCCTTAACAGTGGGAGGAAGGCCTGCAGTACCGCAGCGTGCTGTGCCGCAGTGTGTGGCACTGCGGCACGTTGCGCTGCGATACTCAGTTTCAGCGCCCTAAGAGGGATGCAGAGCGCCTCGAGCCTCGCCCCGTGCCCCTCGAGGAGCAATGAAACTGAATATCTGACGATCGCTAAAGCCTCGAACGCTGCGCTAAGTCCTGCGCTCAGGCGACTTTTGCGCCACTTTGGCGCCCCAACCCAATTTCTAGGCCAGGAAGTGTCCCAAACTGCTTCAAAGAGGAGAAAAAAAAGTGATCAACAGCAGAAGAATTAGAGATGACCGAAAACTAGGGAGGGAAATGGAGTCCGGGTAAGAGCTGAATAAGCTGGCTTCAGTTTTCCCAGTGTGTAGTTGGAGGAGATTCTGGTTCAAGTGTGAATTGATGTTGGGTGAGCAGTGTAATGGCACAGGGGGTCATAGAGTCGAATAATGGGAGCCCTTCTAATGTATGTGGAAACCGAGCCAGTGCCTCTGGATTACATCTCTGAGGGGGCAACAGGTGAATGATAAACTGAGGGGTCAAGGCTGAAATCTTGGGGTACTCCAGTCCATGGGCCACTATGCATGCAGGGGCAGGAGGAGAAACCATTGTTGATCTGTGCTGGCTATGTCGGAACAGGTGAAAGCGGGGCCAAACAAAGACATTTATGTGGAGGAGGACCACAGAGAAAAGGTAGTAGAGAAGGATGGAGTGGTCGACTGTGTTGAACACCACAGGGAAGTTGAGGAGGACAAGGGGGGGGATCATGCACCAGGGTTGCAGTCACAGAGGATTTGGTAATCGTAATCCTATGTCTTGGTCCTATGGGCAGGATAAAAGACAGACTGATGGGTTATGAATAGGAAATTGTGCGAAAGGTGAGCACATGTTTGAGTTATAAGAAGTAATGAAGCAGGGGATTGACTTTCTTTTCTCTGTCTGAATATATATGTTAAGTAGATTTTAATTTATATCTAAATCAGAACTCTTAAATGTAATTGGGAGAAAATGTATTTAAACTTTGTTAAGATTTATCTTCCCCATCTAGATCATTGTCATATATTAGTTGTTGCTTTTAAGCTGTTCACAGTTATGCAATGATGTATCCGGTTTAGTATTTTTGCAAATTTTTAATATATGGTTATGCTTGATGTGTTAAAGTTTCTATTTGAGGCAGTACAGGTAGACTATCCTTTATCCGAAAACCTCGGGACTAGCCGTGTTTCGGTTTTCGGAAAATTTCGGATTTCAGAAGGTATTTTAAAGACTGGGAAATTTGTCGGGGGTGGGGGTCGGCGGGGGGTGGGGGTCGGCGGGGGTCAGCGTCGTGCGCACGACTTACGCTGAACGAAAAAACTTTAGGTTTTTAGAGGTTTTCGGTTTTCGGAAGTTCGGATAAAGGATAGTCTACCTGTATAACGTTTCATTTTTCACCGAAACTGTTACTGTATTTTGTAGGCTTGTCGACATGCCACTTTGCCTGGGCCTTTCATTCTGAAGCTGAGGAAGAGTTGCTCAATATGATTCCTGCCATGCAGAAAGGAGCTCCCCAGTGGTGTGAGCTGAAAGCCTTGGGAGTAGGCTGGTGGGTTCGGAACATTAATACCCTCCGCAAGAGCATTGAGAAGGTATTCGAATTATAACTTCATTTTAGCAATTCACAAACAAGAGTACATAATGCATGCGTAAATCCACCATTCTTAACATGAAATAGAACTTCCATAAATCTTGGGTGTGGGGCATGGAGGGAAACATTACAAATGTGCTCCAGTTTTCAGATGAAAGAGGATTTTGTTTTTACAATCTGTCTTAAACGTTTTACTTTATTAAGGAAGGTTTTGTGCCAGTGAAATGTAAGCTGATAAATCTCAATTCAAAATGAAAATATCACTGTATTTCATGATATTTTGTCATTACCTCTTCACACATGAACTAGTTGTGGTTATGCAGGTCCTTTCATTATTTCACTCAATTCTGGTTCTTTTGAAATTCTGCCTTGGTTTCTTAGTAAGTAGCTAATATTTTTGTTTTTGTAGCGTTCTTACTAAATTTCATTCATTTAGTTTGCAAAAGTCACGTAGCATTTGCCAGTGAAAAGGTTAACTGTCTTCATTGTTAAACTACCAACAGATTTTTTTTTTTAAGTTGCCTTGGGATGGGGGTGTATACAGCCCATAATGTGGGATAGAGCTATATAGACCAAGATGGTACCTTTTTTGATTTTAGCCTGTGTTGTCTTACCTCGTCTCAGTTAGAGCGTCAGTAGGAGCACACTAAATGGAAATTGGTTTGGGGGGGGGGTGGTGGTGGTGATGCAGCTCTTAATTACTGCAAATTACTAATGGTGAAAAGTGTGTTTGTTTCACTGTTGGGTGAACACAAGGTTGAGTTTGTCTGTGATTCCTGCTTTGATTGAATAACCTGCTGGAGCTCACTGCCTAGACTTATACATGAAAAATATCGCTTGGGCAAGGTATTGGCGGGCTGCCAGTGTCCATGGAATGATACCCCAGCATGAGTTGCTTCCTTCAGAAAAGAAAATTGAAAGAAAATCACAACTTCTGAGGGTTGTTCACACAGGAATTATATGGCATTCTTTGCTGCTCTATAGTATATCCTTTTTGTGTTTGTTAAATTATTTTTATGGAATCATCACTGGTATAATGACCAACCGTAAAGTATGACTTAAAATTACTGCAGGCATAGATGAACCAGGAACTCTTGACTTAACTCGTAAATCAGGTGGGCTCCTGGGCCGCCCAGGGGAAGGCCGCAGTAAATATGGTGGCAGAGTGGTAATGGGGCAGCAAGTGCTGTATAGTGATTTTAACTCTGTTTCCGCTGGATGGGCCGAGTTTAAAATTGGTCCTCAAGTCCCGATCACCCATCACACCCGCCCTGCATCGGCTCCCAGTCCTCCAATTTAGAATTTTCCTTGTGCTCAAATGGCCTCACCCTTCCCTGTCCATTTAACCCCCTCCAGCCTTACAACTCTGCCACCCCCCACCCCCTCCCGAACTATGTGTTCCTCTTCTCTTTGTCCTATCATTGGAAGCTGTGCTTTCAGCTGCTTAGGCCCCACTCTCTGGAACTCCCGCCCCAAATCCCTCTGTCTCTCCACCTCCCTCTCCTCTTTAAAACCCACGTCTTTGATCAAGTTTATCGGTCACCTTTATGAATTTCTCCTTTGGCTCAGGGTCTGTTTTCCTTACACCACTCTGAAGCGCCCTGCAACTTTTTTCTATGTTAAAGGCATTATATAAATGTAAGTTTTTGTTGTTTTGCTATCATTGCTGTCATTATCCATTTTTGTAGTTTTCCTGTATATTTATATTTGTCTTGGCTTTCATTTTTATTATCTGCTATAGAAGCACTAAATGCTTTTTCTAAGTTTCAAATTGATTAATTGTTCCAGTCTGCAGCACACTCATTGGCCTGTATTTTCCGATCAGAGGCTTCCTGCGTGCGGATGCTTCTGATCTGGAAAAAATCTAAGCCCTTACTTGAGGGCTCCAGAGGTCTGGACATTTCTGCTCCTGGGCCTCTGCTTTATGAAATGTGCAGGGCCCAGGTATCCCAGGGGATTCTTGACAGATTGGAAGTGCCGGTTTTCAGCGCATGCCATTATATTTTCTCCTTACTGGAACATATGTTCCCTTTCTGTCTCTTTTCTATATATTTTACATTACTAATCTATAGTTCTGTTTACCAATCTGTTTACAGATTTATCCTAAATTTCTTTTCCACTATTTGGCAGCCCATAATATGCTCCAAGTAGTGCGACTGACCCCTTGCTATTCTCAGCTCAATCCAAAGGGATTCTGTTTGGACCACTTGTCTATTTAAATCTTTATGCTTTAGTGCTATGTTATCATCTCTAATTATTACAACTACTCTTCCTCCCTTTCTTCCTTATATTTCCCATCTGAAAGTTCTATACCCAGTTATATTTCATCCTGACTCAGCTGCAATCATGTTTTAGTTGTAGCTATTATGTCACAATTTTCTATTTTAATCTAATGACTGCAGTTCCCAATTGAACAAAAATGAGAGGACAGAATTGTAAAAAATGTTCTTTTTCTCTTTTCACACAGGTTGCAAAAGCTGCTTTCCAAAGAAACAATGATGCATTGGATGCTGCGTTATTTTATCTTGCTATAAAGAAAAAGGCTGTACTCTGGGGTTTATTCAGGTAAGTCCAGTAGAAAAAATGCATACTACGGTCAGTTAGTATAAATGGAATACTGTGAAGCTTAATTCTTCTCCAAGTTGTGTTTTTCACAAATGATCAGAGCTAACCCTGAAGATTGAGAATCACATGCAAGATACCTCCTGTGCAAAAACATCTTCTGTACGTAATCCCCAATGATAAGGCTGTCTGTTTGTATTTCTTCTATAACTGATTTGACTAAGTTGGTCTGAGAATTATTTAATGTTTAACGATGTCGCGTCTTTGTTTCATCAAAGTTGTCTTCTGGTATGGAAGGGTATTTTAGTTTTTCTTATCTTCTGCTCAAACATTAGGATCTTCTCCTTGCTTTAGTTCATTTGAAAGACTGAGTGAGTCTTTGATGTTGCTTGTGCTATCCCAGGCTTCCACCGTGAGCCCATGGTGGTTGTTTGGGTCATGTGGGTGATTTTGGCACCGTTAACATTAAATCCTCAGTGATACACTTCATAGTGCTGACTGCTTTTCATGTACTCCTACCTGATAATTTTTCACAAATTTTCCAGCCTTTGCTGTCCTTCAGCTAGTTTGAATATTTATATAGGACTTGTATTCTTCCCTTTGACACCAGCTGCAATAAATTGCTTTTCAATGTAGACACTTTTCTAGTGTCCAACAGAAGTTTATTTTTATTGTTTTAGGCAAGATCCTCTGATAAGTATAAGTAAATATTGAAAAATTCATTGCTACTGTATTTTTGTCTCACGCTGTGCTCCAAGGAGAGTATTAGAAGGACACTCAAAACATTTTGCCTTGAATTAGGTGACTGTCACCTCAGACTCCTGGCTACTGGAAGCCCTGTTAAAGGAGGCTGGGCTCAATGATCTCCTATATTCACTTTACTTCTGCTCAAGGCACAAAAAGTTAGTATTATTTTAGGCTGAAGTGTTGGCATAGTTGTAGAATGGAGGAACATGCTTAGGCAATTGTAATTTTGACAAATTGGACCTTGGGTTACTGTTTTGCATATTCACCTTTTGTAAAAGGTTTGGAATTGTGCATGAAGTGCTGAGGACCAGAATGATTTATATTTGGTTACAAAATATTGGGGAATCCGGAAATGCCATATGTGTTAAATTATTTCTTTACACCAATATTCACAAATCAAGACTATCAACAAATTGAGTCAAAGTGGCATTGGGAAAATTTTTTATGAAAGCCAAGCAGGAGTTTGTTGATTGATTAGCATGTTTATCCAGTGTGCAGCTGAACCATATAGATTAGGAAGTTCCTAGGATTGAGTTTTAATACTGCAACTACTTCATAACAGCTACAAACCTTCTTCTAAGACAGTCGTGCTAAGTTAGCTGATTTTCAACCGAGACAACAGTAGGGGCGGGGGGGGGCGGTGGAGGTGGCGGGTGCACTAACTGACCTTGAGGAGGGAAACCCGGCTGGGGTCCTACCTGTTATCCAAAGGTCCTGGCTAGAAGTGTTTGCCTTTGTGGAGAGATGTCTAGTTGTGGACATACTTGGACTTAGTAGTGATGATCCCTGAAGTTCAATAGCTGGACAGAACTCGTTGTGAATGTTCACGCATAAATAAAGGACAGTTGGGCGAGGTTTTGGATAGTAACTGGCACTTTTGGAAGCGTACCCCAGCAGAGTTCAAGGAATAAACCTCATGGGACATGGTAGAGAGATGAAGAATTTTTGCTGTCAGGATGAAAGCTTTTGTCTTTCTAGAGTCTTCAGTGGTGAACCATGTTGGCTTTTGGTTGCTCTGGAAGACCCTACTAAGCACTGTACTCCAACAACATACAGCTCATCTTACTATTACTGACAGTAGCCTATATAAACATTGGCCCGGAATTTGCGGTCAGCGGCGAAGTGAAGGCATTCGCCCCTGGCCCCGAGGTGAGCTTCGCACAAAGATCTCGCGACCTCTGTGTCGAGAACTTCAGGTTTTCTGACGTTCAGTTCAAACCAGCGGAGTTTACTGGGGATCCCCTTGTGCGAACTGCTATGACGTCAGCAAGCTGTCTAAGCAGCCAATCAAAATGTAGAATTCTTAGACAGTGAACAAGGAAGTGGGTAAGCTCTTCCATTCCAACTTTGTAAAAATGTTAGAGAGAGCAAAACAAAAATTGGGGCTCTCAGATGGGGAAAAGGAAAAATTGAAATAAAGATGAACAAACTTTTTTAAATATTTTTTTTTAAGTTTCTTAAAAATGTTAATTCTTATTAAAAATGGATACATTTCACACTGCACAAAATTAAAATTAGTTTTTCAGGGCCATAACCTTTGTTTAGCAGTCCGTACGCTGTTAAAACCCGATTACACCTAATCCCTTTGGGTCTAACTTTTAGTGGGGAATTTAACAGTGTAATTACTGCGTAAGAGCCAAAGTTTTTGTCAGTTTCCCTGATTTGGGTGATTACACAGATTGCCGGCTCGGTGGGGTGGGGTGGTGATGGGGGTCACAGTGCAGCCTGTGTCGAAGCTATGAATGACAGGCCGCAACTTCAGGATTTCCACATGCGCATGCGCCAAATCCCAAAGTTGCGGTCAGTTTCAAGGGCGGAATGACAGCGAACGCTGCCAGTTTGCCGTCATCTGGACCGTAAATTCTGGGCCATTAAAATTTGGAATGTTGTATTACAAGCTCCCCAGAAACCCCTCAAAATCTGCCTCATTCAGAATGTGTAGATTTGTTCTCTTATCCCCCCTTCCCGCCCCAATTCAGAGCTGACCCTGTTTCTAAGTTAGTATGTGGTACAGTGACCGGGATGGTGGGTTCACTATAATGTTTCATTCCAGCTGACCCAGATACTGGGTGGAAGGAAATATACATAGGTGTATTAAAGGATTGATTGACTATTCATTTAATTATTTTTAAAATTCCTCATGTGGATTGCATTTTTGCAAATAAATACAACAGATACACTGACTTAGCTGATCAAGTTATACTGGAGGAGGCAGTCTGAAACCAACTACAGCCACCATCAATAATTTGTTTTGAGAGTCCATCAGTAAAGGTCTGGACCTGACCTGAACAAGAAGGTACAATTTGTCTACCTTTTTTATACCACAAAACATCTCATTATTTAGCTTGGTGTTACTGGGCAAAAAAGAACTGGCAGAATGATAGTTCGTGTTCTGTACCGCCTACCTACAACATTTGAAAAGATTTCCACGCATGTCTTAAAGGACATGGGCCTAACAATTCGGTTGCTTTGCGCCTCCCATTAGCGCCCTAAGAAGGGCGCAAAGCAACTAGCGCCAGGGCGCGGCACCACCAACGGCTCCCGCGAAATTTAGCGGCGACGGTAACTGTTAGTGCCCCGTGGTGCTGCGCCACCGGCGATGACATCATTGCCATGTGCAGTGCCCCGGCCACGATCTTCGGTCGCGCCCCCTGACTTACCGCCAGATGCTATGTCCGATGGGGTCAAGGGGGCCTACCTGCGGCCGGGGCGGCGCTAATTAAAGGCAAGGTGCCGGGCGGCCATTTTTGTTGCTGGCCGCCTGCCAGCACCTGCCCCCGTTGCCGTCCCCGGCCTCCTGACTAGCCCCCTCCCCCCCCCCCCCCCCCCTCTTGCGGAGTGCGCTTTTGCCGGCACTCCGATCCCTGGTGGCCCAGCTGGGCCCCGGGTCGCGCTGCGCAAAGCCTTTAAGAAGGGGAGGAAGGCCTGCAGTACTGCGGCGTGACATGCCGCAATATTCCCTCGCAGTGTCCCAAGAGGGAAGCGGGGCACTTCCAGTAGCGCCCTGCTTCCCCCTTGGTGTGCTACCGATGAATTTCACCCGCGGGAGCGCTAATTTTTTCGGGGTGCTAATAGTAGCGCCCTGGCGAAGTTAGTGCCCCAAAGAGGGCGCGACTCCATTTTTCCCCCATGGTTTCTGCAGAACCAATAAAACTTTTCACTTCACTCCGAAGATGTTTTGAAATGCATAACATTTGAAGAATGAAGAGGAGCATACAAAGTAGATAATCTGTCTTTTACTTATCCAATTACTGGCATTGATGCAACTGCATATTTACAAATTTAGCACCTGCAGCAGGAACACAACTCAAAGTTGTGTGTCTTTTTTCTCAGGTCTCAGCACGATAAAAAGATGACTGAGTTTTTCAAACACAATTTTAGTGAAGACAGATGGCGTAAAGCAGCTTTGAAAAATGCATTTGCTTTGCTGGGTAAACAGCGCTTTGAACAGTCTGCAGCATTTTTCCTTTTGGCTGGTTCTTTAAAGGACGCTATTGAGGTAATGTTGCTCTTCCTTGTTCAAATCATAATTGACTTTCTTCAAGGTAACATCTAGTCAAAACAGCATTTTAGCTTTTAATATTTTATCTGCTGCAACTGATACTCCTTTAGAGATAAAGTTGTGAAGTATTTTTCAATGTTGTAAGGATATGTGTTTAAAGGGCCAAGATTATTAAACTAATAGATACAGCATTTATTTTTCAACTTTCAATAACATTTAATGTTAAAATGGTTAGCTGTCATTTTTTGTTTCTGGGGTGGGGGGAATGTGGTTTTCCTTATTTTTAATATCCAGAGATTCACGTGTTGCAATACAGAGTACAATATTATTTTTCCTGTACAATAATTTACAATTGCTGGCACATGTTTTTCTGACTTTTATTGAACATACTCAAATACAGAGTTTTTGTCCATGTCCTGATAGGTATGTCTAGAAAAAATGGATGATATCCAGTTGGCCATGGTTATTGCACGTCTGTATGAATCCGACTATGAAACATCCTCTACTTGTAAATCCATCCTTTATGGCAAGGTACTTGGCTGTAAGGCAGATGGGTCTGAATTTGTACCTAGCCAACTACACCCAGATCCATTCCTGCGAAGCATTGCATATTGGACTCTGAAGGATTACTCTAAGGCATTGGATACTCTACTGGAACAACCTACAAAGGGTAGTGAAGAGCATCCAGGTATGAAGAATCAAGTGAAGAGTATTCAATATTAAGCATTTGAATGTCCAGTATTATGCTTAGTTTAAAACTATACGCTTACAGTCAAATTCATATGAATGATACCTGCATATTTTGGGTGATTTGTTTTTTGTTTCTAGGCTTTAGTCATGTAGTCCTAGAAATTGGCTCACGTTGCTCCCTTTATTCAGGCACTATGTGGCCTCCTAAGTCCCCAAAATGGCGGTCTGGAAGCACGCACATACTATCGACCGGAAGTGCACAGCCTGCCATATTTGGTGAAGACAAACAAGAGACGTCCTTTAACCATATGCAAATAAGAGGCCAAATGCCTGCTTCAGGTCCCTGCTGCAAAATTGGTTTACCCTGAGGCAGCCAGTGCCATCACGGGCTGCACTCAGGGAAACCAACCCTAAAGATCACATGCAACAAAAGAAAAAGCACCATCCCGCTCGCTGATGCGCCTGGCTCCCCCAGCCCCATGAAGCATGGCCCCCGACCTCCCTTCCCCCTCACCAATATCCCCAACCTCCAGATCCCAATCCTGTGGATCGCTGACGCTACCACCTCCTGCCACTGATTTCCCCCCCCCCCCCGCCGGCGACCCACCCACCGCACAAGACCCCGGCGACCCACCCACCGCACGAGACCTGCACTGTCCCCCGAGGCCATTACTTACCATTGCGTTGTCAGCATTCCAAACTTCCTTCACTTACCTGATTGGAGCTCCTCCTGCAGCGCAGTCTCTGTAGGAATGAAGTCCAAGCCTCAGGGCCTTGGTGAGACCACATCTTGTGTATTGTGTGCAGTTTTGGTCACCTTATCTGAGGAAGGATGTTCTTGCCATGGAGGGAGTGCAGCGAAGATTCACCAGACTGATACCTGGGATGGCAGGAATGATGTATGAGGAGAGATTGGGTCGATTAGGCTTATACTCGCTGGAGTTTAGAAGAATAAGAGGGGATCTCATTGAAACTTATAAAATTCTAACAGGACTAGACAGACTAGATACAGAAAGGCTGTTCCCGATGGTCGGGAAGTCCAGAACCAGGGGTCACAGGATAAGGGGTAAGCCATTTAGGACAGAGATGAGGAGGAATTACTTCACCCAGAGAGTGGTGAACCTGTGGAATTCTCTACCACAGAAGGCAGTGGAGGCTAATTCATTAAATATATTCAAGAAGGAGTTAAATATATTTCTTAAGGCTAAAGAGATCAAGGGATATGGGGAGAAGGCAGGGACAGGGTACTGAATTTGGATGATCAGCCATGATCTCATTGAATGGCGGAGCAGGCTCGAGGGGCCGAATGGCCTACTCCTGCTCCTATCTTCTATGTTTCAATATCTAGGGCTCCTCGGACCTCATCATTTGTGCGCAGGGTAACTGCCCTGCACGGTGGGTCGCTACTGAATTTCGAGCCGATTATGTCTAATCTTGTTAGTAGTAACCACTATAAACATGTTTTCCTATTATGTTTCAGGAGTCCTCATCAAATCTTGCAATCCAGTAGTGTTCAGTTTTTACAATTATCTCCGGGCCCACCCCTTGCTGATGCGAAGACATTTTGCTTCCCCCGAAGGCTCTTTGGCTACTTTAGGACTTACAACAGAGAAAAACAGTGAAGATGAAATCAACCTCATTGAGAGGAAATTATTTTTCACCACAGCGAATGCCCATTTTAAAGTTGGTTGCCCTGTCTTGGCCCTTGAGGTGTTGTCTAAAATCCCAAAGGTCATGAAAAAATCAAAAACATCCTTCAAAAGTGAAAACTGCAGGTTGAGTGTCAAAGGCCAAAATGGTGCTAAAACTGTACGTGCAGCAATACATGGAGGAAGCACTGAAGATGCTGACTGGTCACAGACTGTAACAGGTTCATCTGGTCTGGACTGGGAAACCAGTAATTCTGTTAGCTTTGACTGGAGTGCGCCAGTAGTGACATTTGCTGAAGAACCACTAAAACTTGAATGGGATGATAAAGAAGATGAATTTGAAGAGGAGGATGCAGGTGGGTTGACCATGAAAGTTGCAGAAATAGAGCATATAGCTAAAGATGAGACAAAAGGTGCTCCTGAAGAGTCTCAAACTCTTCCGAGACAGGATTCCACTTCTGCTGACTCTCGGGTTGATGTAATAGCGGAGCAGTTAAAATTCAGAGCGTGCTTGAAAATTCTAATGACTGAACTTAGGACATTGGCTACAGGCTATGAAGTAGATGGAGGAAAACTCCGATTTCAACTGTACAACTGGTTAGAAAAAGAGATCTATGCTATGCATCAAATCTGCAATTATAAAACTGAAGTAGACTCTGCTGTTGAAATAGATAAAAATATCAGTAGCTCATTTGACCAGGAAGAATTAACTGAGAATACAGAAGGAGCTTCATATGAGAGGCATCAGATTGATCGGCGGAGGCTGCAAGCAAAGCAAGAACATGCAGAAAGACGGAAATGGTGGCTACGGAAAAATCAAGCTCTGCTTAGAGTGTTTCTAAGCTACTGCAGCTTGCATGGAGCTCAGGGTGGTGGCTTAGCCTCAGTCAGAATGGAACTTATCTTTCTATTACAAGAATCACAGCAGGTAAAGTACTCAAGAACTGCTTAGTAAATAAAGCAGTGAAATGCAGCCATAAGGTTTTAATTGTGCGAATCTACAAGTCCTACTCACTGATGTATATGATGAAGTGACATATTATACTTCATGCCATTAGACAGTTTGTGTCTTCCTATTTTCCACTTTTTTCTCTTTGCTCTTGAATTATATTCCCCATCCCCAAAAAGAGAAAAGAACGGCGCTGCTGTTCATGGCCTCTGCCGACAGGAACAGGGCAGCAGCATAAATTGCAGTGCTGAACTTGCCCTCCTGTTCCCCCTCCTGATCTGCCTGCTGACATTTCCGAGCCATCATGAAAATGGGCGGCCAGCGCGTCTGCCTGTTTCAGGCGGGAGCCTACTTGTAATATGCAAAGTAGGATCCTACCCTTCCCCCGCCCCCACCCCAAACCCGGGCAATTACCTCCTCCTTTAAGTCTGAACTTACAATTTGGTTCTATGGAGGAACTGTTGGATTACCACCCCCCCCCCCCCCCCCCCCCCACCGGAAAGGGGGCCTGCCTGTGAGTGCTCGTTCAGCATTCGCAGCTCACCAATATTATGCAGATGAGGCCCATCCATCAAAATGCCTCGGGGGGGGGGGGGGTTCGCACACCGAAAATGAAAATCGGACCCAATACCTCTCCTGTGGTATGTGGCTATATGCTAACACTGAGAAGCCACAAAGTCTTTTCAAAGAATAAGCATCCATTGATATACTGTAGAGGGAAACACCCAGGATCACACTTGTGCGCTGGTATAATGTCAAATTGTCTTTGGGTCTGGCATTGCATCCTGCAGAGTTTTTGTGCTATTCTGCAATCTCTTGAAGGTAAATTCACCATCTTTATCCCTACATTGATCTCCCAGTAGAGCATCTTAGCACAGATAGCATTTGTTTCCCTCAACTCCAGCCAACACTCTCCCTTTCAGGTACATCTGGAGATCCTGTCCTTTAAGAATCACAAGCTGCTAAAATCAGAAATCTGTCTGGCCAATCAGCGGGAAATGTATGTGGCATTCAATTTCGATTAGAATGGCGGCGACAAATGATTTATGAATGACCTCGCTGTAAAGTTTACCAAAATTGATCAGATAGCCAGATCTTAGATGCTGCATATCGCTATTACTTCCATAAAGCAAAACTAAACCAACTTTGTCCCATGTTATAAATACATTTTTTTACATGCTATTCATTTTGTGTTGACATTTATTTCAGTTCTTAACCAGGGTTTTAAACGTCACTGCAGACAGTAAATGGGGATTTTGATATCTGGCATCTGAACAGTATGTGTTGGAGTGAGAGCACTGAGGTTTGGTCTGTATTGCTCGCTAAACTCACAAACTGAGTTTTGGAAATCGATAATCCTGTCACTGGCAAAATAGTCCTCATATTTCAAATACCCTTCCACTCATTATTCTTTGCTACCCACTCCCCTTCCCCCCACATTCTTTTGCCTCCCTTCTGTCCTGAAGGTGTTAACTCATGATGGGATACAGTCCCATGAGTGCTAGCAGTGCACTAGTGCTGCACCCAAAGTTTTCGTGTGGTTGCATCTAGGAAAGACAGTCACACGCAGTATCCCCCGATTTACAGGTAACATCCACGACTAGTGGGCATTGGACGGGTTTGGCTGCTTCCTTCTACTTGATCTAATAATAGTCATTTAAGTTACCATTAATTATTTTAGGATATTAGTTTAGACAGACCATGAAAGAAAAAAAAAAGAAAGCCGTGCATTTATATAGCTGCTTTCACGACCTCAGGACGTCCCAAAGTGCTTTACAGCCAATGAAGTACTTTTTAAAGTGTAGTCACTGTTATAATGTTGGAAACTGTTATCATGTCATTGCTTATAGATGTTCATGGTGACATTGGGCTTCCTGCATGCCATCTATCACCACTCTGTACAAAATAGAACAATCACCACCTCTGCAGCAAGTTAGTGAAGATTTTGCAGTTCATGAGGATGATGGAGCTGGGGCTATAACTTCCCCCACCCTGGACATTTCTTGGCTTTGTGTGTAATTTTTTTTTTAAAGCAAGATATTCTTCTTGAACATAACAGACATTGGAGAAAGATCCCTGTAATTACCTTAGTGTCACCTTTGTGTATCGCTCCTTTCTCACTTCACCCATCAAAAATTGTATAAATCCAACTCAGTAAAAATTACACTTATGTACTTTAAAAAAAAACTAGAATACAACTGATGAATATTGACTATAACTGCTGCTTAAGCCCTGAGAAGTTCATAGCTCACCGCACGCCCATTGTAACTACTTTTACATGCCGTATGTGAGGCCAATTGGTTTCAGTCTTCACAGAAAAAAAATTAATTTGGAATGTGATCCCAAGACACTAATAAAAATACTGAAATACAATGTAGTAAAAAGCAATCTAACTTACTGTATTCAGTTGCCTTGGAGCAGTGGCATTAGTCATAGACCTTTATCCAGGGCTGTTTTTCACTTGTACTTTTTTGGGGCTGCCACATCCAGACTTTTTTTTCCACATGCATGATATTTTATAAAAAAATTTATGTCACATTTGTACAACGTAGAATTTATTAAGCAGGTTATCAGTAAAGAATCCGTATTCCACCAACATGTTTTCTTCACCATGAACAGGTTGTCCTGTCTGTATCACTAGGAGCTTTTACAGCATTTGAGTACAGTGTTAATCCATTATACAGCTGCACATATGATTATGTCTAATATTGATTTTACTCCTCTGATAGGAAACTACTGTGAAACAGCTTCAGTCTCCTCTTCCTTTACCGACCACTTTGCCCCTCCTTTCTGCAAGCATTGCTTCAACCAAAACTGTGATAGCCAACCCTGTCATGCATTTGAGTAACCACATCCATGATGTCTTGTACACCGTGGTACAAATGAGTTTTCCACCTCTTCCAGGTCTTAAGGATGAAAAGGTAACAATTTGATTATGGCTTGCAGTCTTTGAAAACGCTAATAGTATTGGTTACAGTAGTTAGTTTACTTGTGAAGTTCATCTTTAGGAAAATAGAAACCTGCCAGTGGGGTTCATATCCTCCTTTGAGGGAAGGAGAAGATAGTTTTCTTTGGGTTGAAGATAACACATCATCTACAGTACTTCAGGGCACGGTTGATGTCTGTCAACCAGTTTGCCTCATTAGTGGGACTGAGAAAGGTAGACTTATCACTGCGGACTGGCATTCTTCCCACTTGTCTCCAGTTAGCTTTTTAAAACATACACTGCTTTAATATGTAAGTTGTTCCCGACTAAACGAGCTGCAGACTGTACGGTTTTAGCTGGTTAAATTCCAGCAGTATACTTAGGGATCATTAACCCTTGGCTTTTCCAACATGTGCCAAACATTGTTTTTAAGCATTGTATTTAGTCATTAAAGCACTATCTGCTGAAAGGATGAGGCAATACAGACCATTATTTAGATTGATGTGAGGTGTTTCCCCCAGCTATCCTTTAACTTTTGAATGTATCGCATTCTTTATTAGGTTTTCATTCTGCACACTTTGGCAGCTTCACTCTCCGCCTGCATTTACCAATCTCTATGTGACAGCCACAGCTACAGGTAAATTTATTCATTATAATGACATCCTTCAAACTGTGTAGTGGGGATAGAATGATTCTATCAGTTTTACAGTAAGACGTCTTCACAAAGAAAAATGGTGCTTGAGATCCAATTGACTGATCCAGCTATTTTATAATAAATCAAAAATGAATTTATAGCTAGACTTAAATGAATATCTCCACATTGGTTTCTATATAGTAGTGATTCTGGAGTGGTTAGTTTGTCCTTTTAATAAGAAGCAACAGAAGTTTGTGTTCAGTTTATAGAAAGGACTTTTTTTTTAATAATTTTTTTCTGTTAACAGTCAAACCGCTACAAACCTGTTTACAGGAATGGTTTATCAGGGACTTCTGTTGGGTGAAAGACGTAGACTGCGGACTGAAAGCATTGAAGAGCATGTAACTCCAAACTCTTCACCTTCACATTGGCCTGGTAAGATGGAAGAATATGTTTGTAAGATTAAAATTTAATCAAATATAAACCTTGTGTTTTTTCTTCTTGAAGACTGGTTATGTATGGACAAGATGTCAACTACTCACTTAAGCTACAAGAATGTTTTCTTCCTGCTTGACTAGTTAATAAAGTATCCCATTTGTTTCTTCCAGGTGTTTCATCACTGATTAATCTTCTTGGAACAGCTCAGGAAGATGATCAACCTAAATTGAATGTGTTGCTTTGTGAGGCAGTGATTGGTGTCTATCTAAGCCTTTTGATCCATGGTCTTGCTACTCAAGATAGTAACGAGCTCTTTCGATTAGTTGCTCATCCACTAAATAATCGAACCTGGGCTGCAGTATTTGGAGGAGGTGCAAAAACTATAATAAAACCTAAAAAACGGCCAGAACTTACACCAGGTAGGTCAATTTCCTGTAAAACAACAGCAACAACTTGCATTTATATAGCGCATTTAACATAGTACAACATCCCAAGGAGCTTCACACGAAGTTCTGTCCTGAATTGTTAGGTTTTGACTCTGGCACCACAGCCAGATATATATTGATCCTGTTCAGCCTACTTTTGTACTCCCTTCATGTGCTGTCAGTATGGAGTGATCCATGAATGTTGCTACTTTCAAAATTATTTTACGTCTTTTATTAGGTCTCATTTGTTGCATTGCTATTGACGGTGCTGGATGTTTTAAAATTGTATCTTTCATCACATTTGGGAATTATTTTTTTCCCTCTTCTGGTTTGCAAGCTCGAAACCTTATTTTGCCTGTTATGAAATTCTTTGTGAACATTTTTTAACAGCTTCCTATACCCATATGCTCTGTCTCCATCTGTGATGGTGAGCTTTTCCAACAGTAATACATCTGCATTCAAAGTAGCAATAAAATCTTGAACTCTTCCCAGTCTCCATCCCTCAATACGAGACAGTATTTATTGAGTAGATGACCATTGACAGTGTTGAGGTTCCCTTTTAAAAGAGTGCAGCGGTTTAACTTTATTCAGTGTAAAATTATTGGATAAAATTGTCATTTAAAAACAATAATCTTCATTCACCAAGTATTTGAGTTTGGTAAATATAAAGTCCATTGCAGACGTACCTTTCCAGCATCAACCATTGCAGAATTAGCTGCCATTTAAATTTGAGTAGCAGGTATTTTTAAACAAAACCTAATTTATGGTGCAGGTAAACCAAATGTTTCAACTGTACCAAATTTGGAGCAAAATGTTGCCTTGAAGACAGAACCAGTAGCTGTGTCTGTGTCTCCCAGCTGTGAGACTGGGGCACAACACACACCAGGACTGGATGGTGAGTGACAGTGTTGGCTGCTGTGGCGTTTTGTGTGCATTTCTTAGTTTTGCACTTTTCCTGCCCTGTGTGTAACTTTCTTCTTCCTTCTCCTCTTCCCAAAAATTCTGTAGATCTGTAAATAAAGCTACGTTTCAGAAAAATGCTAGCAAATTTAAACTTCCCTAAAGCTGCTGTCCAATCTCAAAGGTGCATTTTATTGTAAGAATACACTTTATTGATTAGCTTTTAATATTTCACTAAACATTTTGGAAAAGGATATCACTTTGTAACTAACATTGAGATTAAAAACAACATAATTTGGAGTGTAGTGCAAGACTGACATAATTGAGAGGTTCAGTGGTGTCTGATCATAATCGCAAAACTATAGTGAATTAACAAAATTATCTAACCCTGCTGTTTTACAAGGCATGCTATTTGGCTGTTAGCTGTAAACTAAAATTCACTGGGGGTCATTTGAACACAACTTGCCAGCGGAAAATTGACTGGATCGGGTTGACACAGATTTGACGGCCCATCCGAATTTACTCACCATTTATTTAAGGTGTAACTACTGATGTAATGCTGATTTCAACTTGGACTGTTGATCGAACTTCTGCAAAGTTTTTTTTTTAAACTGAAATAAATTTTGGGACTGCACTCCGATATCAGCTAGAAAATGAATTTCCTGTGCATTTGAATAGAATTTTGAGTTTGTACAAAATAAGGATTTTAATTGAACTTCAATTGATTATCGGCTTTCGGATCAGCTGATCAATGTATGTTCCCCTTTCTCACCTAAACAAAGATTTGTGTGGAATCGGTGCTAACTTTCTTGCTTTTCATTTGAAAGCATATTTAAAGTTTTAGATTAATTTTAAATATATTCCGTGTTTATGGTGATTGAAACAAACAGTATTAATAATTAGGACAATATAGAGCTTTTGTGCTATATTTGAGTATGATGCTGGTCAAGTTTAGATGATGACTCTTGAATGTCTGGTACAGAGCTACCAGTCTTTGTTTGGACTATCAATACTGTATAAGGATCTTGGGAGGATAATGCTAAACTGAGCTGTTTAGGTCAACCATTATTATCTATATATGCAACTACACCGCCAAAGATTCCTCGCAGCATATCTATCACATTGCTCTGAACAGTTCCTCCAGAGGACATTGACCGATATCGACGAAGGTTTAACATGAAGATGTTGGTTCCTGGTAGACCTGTAAAAGAGGCTTCAACACCCCCACCTGTGCCTGCAGAGAGACCGTCGTACAAAGAAAAATTTATTCCACCTGAGCTCAGTATGTGGGATTATTTTGTAGCCAAGGTGAGAACGGTATATTTAAAATGTAATGTAATTATTTTATTAATCCACTAATATTTTGATTAATTCAGCCATATCTTGAATGTGTTTCAATCTTCTTGTAGCATTTTGCTTGATTTAATGGATGTTGATGAATTCCAAAGTTTAGTTTTTCTTGCACCATGAATGTATTATGTACTTGTAACCATAAAGCTTATAAAATCCAGTTACTGTACAATGATCAGCTTTTATGCCCATATTTGTTAACATAGAAAATAACAAATGTCTCTGACAAATTCTGTACATAAACAGCTGCAGAATAGTGGAGCAAATTGCTCATTGAACACATTGCATCATTATTGAATTTAACCAGGAAAGCATAAATCTTGTCAACTGCCATACATTTTTGAAATTCTTCACCTGATCCCATTTTAATCTGTTGTTGTATTTGTGCTTTAAGCCGTTCCTACCGCCATCTGAGAGTGGCTTTCTGTATGATTCCGATGAAAGTATCCCTAGTGATGATGATGATGAGGACGATGATGATGCTTTTATTTCTGATACTCAGCTGCAAGAGCATTCAGATGCTAACTCTTACAGGTTAGTTACAAAGATCTTTGTTGCAATAACAATTGCGTCGTGCAATATTTAAATCTACATATAAAAAGCCAATAGACAAAAGTCATTTGCAGAATTGTTTGTTTAAACCTAGCTGTTTTAAGAGGCTTTAGTATGTATATTTTATAAGATTGGCAGTGTATAATTCAGTTTCGAGGGGGATAAAGTGTAGGGGGAGTTCTTTCTATTCCATTCTTTCTATTCAAAGTATTTCCCCCTTTTTATACAAGTAAATGATGCTCTCTCCAGATGTCAGTTTTATCACTAACCTAGTGATAGGCTCCCTATTTCCTAGGCCTCTCCACTGATCGCGATTCGGGTTTAGGCAGCGAAGGGAGAAGAATATAGGGACATGAACAGACAATGTTCTGGAGTGAAAACTATAGGCTTCATGACTGGATGTAGGGTAACGAGGTCATCCTGTTATTGAGCACAGCGGCAAGGTTATGCACCACTACTATGACTTGACCGGGCAACCAGGAAGGTTGATGGAGCTGGAGCCAGAAACTTGTAAATGCCAAAGAAGAATTTGCAAAGCTATAAAGGGGATTCCCAGGACCAGGTGGCTTCGGCTGGGCCGGCCCAGATCTCAGACGGGTCTAAAGACACACCCATGTCCTCCTGTTGTTTGCAGTGGAGCTGTAAAGAAGTTCCCCATCATTTATTTCATTGGAGTTACCTAGCAGGGAGGATGGCTCTAGTTGGGAGTCTCCAATTTAGCCCTAATGTTGATGTTTGTAAAATAAAAAAATGTTGAAGTATCTGGTAATGCCGTTTGCATTTATTTTACAGTTGGGCTCTGATCCGTTTAGGAATGGTTAAGCTGGCACTGAACAATGTGAAAAACTTCTTCCCCATTGTAGGATTGGAGTTTGCAGGTATGGTACTTTTCTATTGAAGTAGTTATTTGAATTATTGTGTGAAAATTAAAACAAATCACCCTGCATTTGAAACAAAACCATAAACTGGAATTCGAAAAGGCTTTCATAGTTTATTCTTTGTAATTACTGAATAACTAATGTTTAACTTTTTGCTCCTTTTATAAAAAGGAGCCTTTCGTGGAGGCAGTTGTTACTGAGCTGTTAGAAGGTTTAAAATACTTTGTATTTGTGGTTTTATTACATCATTATTTTCTTATACATTTAGGGATAGTTGTAAAAGTTTTAACATTTTAATACTTTTAAGTAAACTAATTTGAAGTACTAGGAACAGATTTAAAATGGTGCTTATTTCACACTGATGTAGCAAACATTTCCAATCCATAAAGCAGCTGCAAGTGTTAATCTTACAAAAATAACCTGGTGCATGATTCCTTCACAGCCTTCATTAGTTCTAAAGAATTCCAAAACTGTTGTAACTTGAAAATTTTTAATTCTGTCTAAGGAAATCCAGTAAAGTATGGTTTATATATGGCTGGGATAATAGGCTACTAACAGACTGAAGCCTGTGGTTCTGCACATCCATATCTTCCATTGACAGTGCTAAAGGGGGAAAAATATCCAATCAGGTGTGAGCAGCATCAGTTTTTCTTCAAACTTTCTTATAATGCGACCTTTGAGAAAAAAATGACCCTCTGAATTTTTTCTTCTGGGGGAAATGCAAACTTGTCCCATGGTGATGTACAATTTAGTGTTCTAAAAACCAAGTCAAATTTTAATAAAATATCTACTTCTGACAAATTTGTTCCAATTAAGATTTCATATTTGCACAGTGATCTAGTAATTGTACACATATTAAATTGACCTTTGAGCTGTTCAAAAGAATGATGGTTGATACCATACCTTATTTTGTATAGATTCATAAAATAGTACAGCAGAGAAGGAGGCCATTCGGCCCATCGAGTCTGCGCCGGCTCTTTCAAAGAACAATCCAGTTAGACCCATTCCCCTGCTCTATCCCCATATCCCTGCATTTTTTTCCTTAAGTATGTATCCAATTCCCTTTTGAAGGCTACTATTGAATCTGTATCCATCACCCGATCAGGCAGGGCATTCCAAACTCTAACCTCTCGTTGCATAAAAATGTTTTTCCTCACATCGCCTCTGGTTCTATTGCCAATCACCAATCTGTGCCCTTTCGTTATCGACCCTTCAGCCATTGGAAACAGTTTCTCTTTAAAATCATGACGGGTTTAGATAAAGTAAATAAACACCGCCATCAAATCTCCTCTTGGCCTTCTCCTCTAAACACCCAGCTTTTCCAGTCTATCCACATAACTGTAATCCCTCATCCCTGGAACCATTCTAGTAAATCTCTCCTGTACCCTCTCCAAAGCCCCCTCAAGTGTGGTATCCAGAATTGGACACAATACTCCAGTTGGGGCCGAACTAGTGTTTTATATAGGTTTAGCATAGCTTCCTGGCTTTTGTACTCTGTCTTTTATTTGTAAAGCCCAGGGTCCCATATACTTTATTAACTGCTTTGTCAACCTGTCCTGCCACCTTCAAAGATTTGTGTACAAGCACCCCCAGGTGTCTCTATTTTTTCACCCACTTTAAAATTGTTACATTTTACATGTATTGTCTCTCCTCATTCCTCCTACCAAAATGTATCAACTCTCACTTTTTTGAGTTGAATTTCATCAGCCATGTGTCCGCCCATTCCACCAGCCTGTCTACGTCCTCTTCAAGTCTATTACTATCTTCCTCACTGTTTACTACACACTGTTTGTATTTGTGTGTGTGTGTGTTTTGTTTTTGATGTAAACAACAATTGTGAATGATCTCATAGGTTGAACTGGCTGGAGAGTTTTATTTAATATAAACGAATACTATGGTGAAATTCTTCAGCATTTACTCAAGAAATTTATGAAATGTGCAAAATTAAAAAGAAAACTCAATAGTTGTTAATTGCTTTAGTAATAAAAATGTAATTTTAAAAAGTGTAAATTTCACTGCTCACCAAAAAGTCAGATCACATGCAAAAATTAGGAATAACTGGTCTTTTCACCCTAACAGTATTCACTTTGATTTTGAAAAGCAGAATATTGTTAGACTACGGTTTACATTTTGGAAGGAAGTGAAAACAGTTTTAAAAGTGGCTTTCAATTTTGCTGATTAATCCAATAATGTCATTAGTTTTGTATTCCTCAAAATAAATGTCTGTCTTTGTTCACAGATCTCCCAGTAACTTCACCATTGGGTAATGCTGTTATTAAAACCTTGGAAAACTGGCAACAATTACTTCAGGCGAAAATGGAGCAATTTGAAGGCCCACCTCCAAACTACATTAACACCTATCCTAGTGATCTCTCTGCAGCTGGTGGACCAGCCATTCTGCGACACAAAGCAATGCTTGAACCAGAAAACACACCATTCAAGTAAGGGAACAAACAGAAAAGATCATTTGAGAAGGTCAAATAAGCATTTTGGTAATTCTGTGATTACCTCTGTCTTCAGTGTGTACCCTGAAAATATCTCCATAGTATAAATGCACTAGGTATTTTCAAAACAAGCAAGCTGTTCGAGAGTCAAACTTTACTGTCCTAAATCCCTTGAAAAAGAAACAAAGGTCACAAGATACAAACTCATTGCCAAAAACTCTTTCATCATAGAAGAAAGTTACTAGAATAGCTAATGAAATATCAAAAGAGTAACCTCTCGATGACAGTTCTCGTTAAAGTCTGGGTTTAATTTGCTGGATCCAACTTCCCCATACCCATGAAAATTTTAGTCATCTATCGAGTCATTCTCCTCTTCCCCAGAGAGTCTGTCCGAGGGAAGACCATCTTTCCTCATAATTCAGTCCTCTCAGTTCAGGAATTGCCCTCATAGCCCTCCTCTAGACTTCTAATAATTCCATATCTTTCCTGAAATACAGAGGCCAAAGCTGAACACCAGTTGCAATCTTACCACGGTCAGATACAACTTCGACAGCACCTCCTTAGAATTATCAATCACACCTTTAGCTATACAACCCAACATTTTGTTTGATTTCTTCACAACCTGCTAACGGTGAACTGGCCATTTTAATGACTTATCCACCAAAAGCTCCCAGATCTCTTTCCTGATTTGTTAATTTGAGCACTGTTTAATGGCCTGGAATTTGTGGTCAGGCAGATGACGAACTGGCAGCGTTTCGCTGTTATTCCGCCTTTGAAACTGACCGCCGCCTTTGAAACTGACTGCAACTTCGGGATTTGGCGCAGGCGCGTGCGGAAATCCTGAAGTTGCGGTCTGTCAATGACCCCTCCAAAACAGGCTGTGATGTGCCACCCCCTCCCCCGCCACACAGCCGGCAATCGGCAAAATCTCGTAAATCATTGAAACTGACGAAAACTTTGGCTCTTCCGCAGTAATTACGCTGTTAAATTCCCCACTAAAAGTTAGACCCAAAGGGATTAGGTGTAACTGGGGTTTTAACAGCGTATTGGCTGCTAAACAAATGTTATGGGCCTGGAAAACTAATTTAAATTTTGTGCAGTGTGAAACTTGTCCATTTTAATAAAAATGAACATTTTGAAGAAACTTTGCAAAATAAAGTTTTTTTTTTAAAGCTTGTTCATCTTTTCAGATTCCAGATTTGCCTTTTCCCCCTGTGCATGAGCCCCAATCTTTCTTTTGCTCTCTCTAACTATTTTAAAAGTTAGACTATTAAGGGCTTACTCACTTCCTTTGTTCGCTGTCTGTGAAAATTCTGCCTTTTGATTAGCTGCGTAGACACCCTGTTGGCATCACAGTTCAAACAAGGGGATCCCCATTAAGTTCTGTTGAATTGAATTGAAGGTCGGAAAACCCGAAGTTCTCGACACAGAGATTGCGAGATCCTTGTGCGGAGCGCACTTCGGAGCCAGCAGCCTTCGCTTTGCCACTGGCTGCAAATTCCGGGCCAATATGTAATCTACATTAAGTAATGCTTCAAGAATTAAAGTAATGGTTCCCGAATGGCTCAGTGAGTTTATCCAGTGATTGTCTGAGCCATACAGGTCAGGAAGCCCCAGGTTTGATCCTGGTCTGTGCTGAGATGGTTGATCTCAGCCTGATGGTTGTAGGGGTACTACAACTGGCCTTAGGGTCCTGGGTTAGGGAAGGGAAAATAAGACCGGCTTCCTGGCCCTGACTGTTTAAAGCTTAACACAAATGATGATGTGTTAACACGAAGGCCTAGAAATTCAGTGTAGCCACGTTTGGGGCGCTACAGCCGGGCGTTCGCTAAATTTTGCGCCCGGCGCAACTTAGCGCCACCTTCGCCGATATTCAGTTGCATCGCCCCAAGAGGTTGCTGCTGCGCTAAAGCAGGCGATGCACGACTATCATTAGGCGCTAAGCCGGCGATCCGGGGCGCTAACACCGAGGGCGGGCACAGCGCAGGTGCGGTGAGTTGCTCAATGAAGGCAGACACGCTGGAGCCGGTCAGCTCTTAAAGGGGGAAGGTCGACTTGTTTGGCTGCCATGCCCTGCACACTGCAGCCCTGAAGCAAGGCCTGACCATTGCTGGTTCATCAGTTCTACGCCCTGAACCATGGGGAAGCCCGCTATTCTTCCAAATCCCATTGCACACTCTTGCTGCTTGTCATGGGGAAGGAGATGTACTGACGTCTCCTTCTGAAAAGGGCATTGTTCACCTGGCGGATGCAGCAATGTACCGCGAACTGGGAGATGTTGGCAATGTCCCCAGTAGCGGATTGGAAGGAGCCGGTGGCATAGAAATTGAGAGCCACCGTCACCTTCACTGCCACCGACAGAGATGTCCTGCTCCTCAGCTGTGGCTGCAGATCTCTGCGAAGCAGGTGGCAGATCTCAGTGACCACCTCCCTTCTGAATCGCAACCTCCGAACACACTGCTCCTCAGACATGTTCAGATATGAGAACTTCTGGCGGTATACCCTGGGTGGGTAAGGCCTCCTGTGCCGACGCCTGTTGGCCCTTCTCCATCTGGCTATGACTGGCACTCTCTCACGGCGTCTCTGAGCCCTTTGAATGCAATGCAGAAAGCCAACGTTTCCACCCATTGCAGCCCCCATTATATGTGGCGACTCAAGGCTATGGCACTGAAAGTGAAATCCAAGTGCAAAGCTCTGGCCTGAAGCCGGAAGTACCTGTGCGAGCGCTGAGTCAAAGCAGAAAGCTCTCTGCCTTTGTCTCTCTCCAAATATCTCTCTCTCACACAGAAGGATTGGCACAAAATGGCTGCCACTTATAATGCAGGAGGAGTCCCCTTTAAATAGCGCCCCGCAGCGACTGGGAACCGTTCCCCTTTACCAGTCGCTGGGGGCGCCAGGCGCACATTAGGCCGACGCCACTGAAGTTCCGGTTCGGGGCGCACAAAGGGCGTTGCACCATGCAATGACGTCAGGATCTGCGCGCGCAGCTGAGCGCACGCAGTGGTTTTGCGCCGGCACTAAATCTTAACTGAATTTCGCGAGAGGCGCAGATCGCGCTGCGCCCGGGCGCTAGCCGCTTCGCGCCCCACTTCTCGCCCTCTTAAGGCACTAGCGGCTGGCACTAACAACTGAATTTCTAGGCCGAAATGTTTAGTCAGATATCTTGCAATTCACTTCTTAATATGAACTTCCAGCTAAAATAAAATTACTGGTAGCAGGTGATAAATTATATTTACTAAAAATAGATCTTTGAATTTAATGGCTTAGTTATGATTAGTACAAAATTCACTTTGTTTATTTTACTTCAGGTCAAGACATTATTCCACTTTTCCTGTTAAAAGGCTGTGGTACTTCTTGGTCAAACAAGAAATTCTGCAAGACACATTTATAAGATTTATATTCACAAAGAAAAGAAAGCAAAGTGAGGTAAATGAGGCTAAAGACAAACATTGTTGCTATTTAAAAATTTATATCTGGAATTAGTATTTTAGGTTTAACGATCTGATACATATTTGGCATGACTGTTTAAAGCTCAACACAAATGATGCTAATGATGATGTGTCAACTTGTATTAATTCAGTTGAAGAAATCAATTTAGTATTAACTATAATATAATGGTATGTTTAGAACCGGAAGGCTTGATTTTAACCCTGTCCGTCCAGTGGAAATGGGGCGGATGGTTGGTTAAAATGATGGTTGGGTGCTTCCCGCTGCGTTTCTGATGTGCTCCCGCCCGCCACCATTGTAACTGCTGTTTTTTTGGCAGCAGCGGGGCATCCACTGCAGGCAGGCGAGGTCTCATTAACATTGAAATGTTGGGGCCCAATGAGGCGATTAGGACTCCCAATGCAGTTTTTACTCTGCATCGTGCAAATCGAGCAATCCATAAGAGGCCCAGGAATTACAGTATTTTACATTTTTTTTTTATGGTTTCCTTGTGTGCCACGAAGAGCAGGAGTGCTTCTCGAGCCTCACAAAGAAACCTTGGGCCTCCCCTACCCGCCCCCTCTTTTGACCGCGATCAACTCCAGAACCCCCCCCCGCATGTATCTGACTTCCCACATAAAAATGAGCTCCAGGAGTTAGAATTGCCCAGGCCTCATGCTGACGATGTAATCGGGGCTTCCCATGCCTGATTTACAACCCAAGCTTTGAACTTAACTAACCACGTCACACTTGAAAATCAGAAAAAATGGGCATGGAAATTACATATTATTGAATAATCTCAGTTGTTGCAGTACATACAGACTTAGTATCCCATGCCAACTACACTGGAAGGAAAACACCTTTTTAAAAATGTATCATCAAGAAACCATATCAACTTTATTACTTCTTAAATGTTAATCTTCAATTTGGTTTAATATTAGCATAAGGAAATGCACGCTGAATTGGAATGGATTTCCATACCTTGAATAAGTTAGGCACATCATCAATTTACTGCTTGCCTCCTTGTTTTATAGCTCTGGCAGTAGTGTTCATTTAGGCCTATGTCCTGTCTTTTTATTCTGAATTGTGGCTCGTTTCCTTTTTGCCTTCTCTTCACATAACACTGGGATTTCCAAATGTATCAATCAGACTGTGAGAAGTCTCTTCAGAAATCAAAAAATAAAGATCCTATTGTTCCCAAATCACATTACGATTTGAATCTTGTAACAGTAGGGCCGCAGATAATTCTCATTCTACAAAAAAAATCATCCACCTTCCAATTTCTCTGCAAACTGCAAGTTTTCCCACAAAAGTTTTACAATCCAAAATGCACTTTGGTGCTGTTTGTGACTTCACTATGACTTCGCAAGAGTTCTGGTTCTCCTGAAATTTCTTCCTCTAACTTCACAGAATGACTTTGTTTATTGCACTCTATTTACTTCAGATTTTATTTTTATGATTTTTTTTATTCCATCAGTTTTGCACATTTTTCCTGGTGGCAAGTTAGAAGGGTTGATCAGCAATGATTAGTATGAAGCAATTCAGATTTTTTTTTATGGAAGATGATCATGACCACCATAGACCGCTCTTAGCCACTTGTACCACCGCTAAAAGAAACCACTACATTCGCCACTCAGCAGGTCCAGGGGTTCCCTACTTGGAAATGAAATCAACGTCTCCATGCATATTATGAACACTTCTCTTGTACATTGGCGACTGACCACGCCTTTAACTTCTGCAAGAGGTGTGCTGACAATCTTAACTTACTAGCCACTAGTCCCAACAACTAATGATGTACTGCAACAGCGGTTGCTATGTCTCTCCCAAACCCTACCACTGCCACCAGTAGTGTGATGACACCTGGGATGGTTAAGAATCTTTGTGTTTTCTCTGTCAAGGGCCATCCTTCACTCCTAGCAATTGTATACTCTATAGTGTTTCCAATAGTGTTACCTGCTCTGCCAGATGTCCATTTTATTGAGTTCAGTGAGATTGGGAACATTTTCCCCATGTCCATTTTAATATTTGAAAGTGTCTGCGTTGCTGCAAAAGCTACTAGTGTAGTACTAACATTTATTGGGTCTTGTACATCACTTGGATGTCTTTTTGCGGCATTATATTGTTAAATGGTAGTTGACCCTTTCTCTGTCAGACAAGTGCTTTTCTTGGGAGACATTAGGATTGTTAAGCCTATTTGGGAGGGTTTTCTGTTGATTTGATCCCTTTGGGATATACTGTTGAAGGACTTGTAAGAATTTACTAATATTCTGGCTGATGAACTATATCATATATATCTACAATGGCCTTGGCTTGTTTTTTTGCTTCTCCTATAATGGGATTCCATTGATGTTTACTGGTATTAGTTTGGCCTCTGTAGTTTTACCAGATTCAGTTCTTTGAATCCTTTCTTTCCCTTATAGGGAAGCAAGTTTGATTTTGGAACTGATTTCTGCTTTATAGATGATGGTACGCTTGTCTTACTTGGTTCACCTTGCCAATTTTCACTTCCCTGTTTTGGTCTTGGATGTGGGAGTCAGATTTCTTCCCACTTCCATCCTCTCCTGCCCCCTCTTCCCCCCCCTTTTGCAAAGTCATTCTTGTGAGTGTTGCACAATAAAGTTCTTCATGTAGCGTTGGTTCCATTCCTCTTATTGAATACAACTACCACGATCTCTGCAATATGGATATTTTGAACTACCACTGCTGGTTCTAATTGGCGAGCCACAAATCTAAATGTAGAAACCTATCACCTGGATTAATGCTCCATATGTATTAAATTATTTGATGCACAACAGTTTGGTAAATGTGCCTCATTTGCATAAGAAAAAGGTTGAAACCCTATTGGTATGAAAAGAGAAGGCAGAATTCAATGAATGAAGTTTATAGGCAAGAAATCAATCAATTTTCTCAATACAATAAAGTAGCTGTTTTTGCCAATGTAATACTGCCAGGGTTTCATTTTTTTACTTCAGTAAAAACATTTTTATTCATTTTCGTTTTTTTTATTTCTGTGCATGTGTAATGTGCTGTGACTGTGTGCTGTGTTGTGTAGTCAGTAGAAGACCATGTGGACCAAGTCAAACAAAACTGCGTAGCGGAACATCGTGGAAACAACAAGGTAGTAGTATCCCTTACCCACCCCCTCATCTTTAGCAGCTGTTGTAAATGCACTAGCTTCAACATCTTGTTTAATGGCGTGTGAAAGTAAATAATTATACACGTGTAGAGGTCTATCTCATAGTTATGTCTGTGGACGATGCAATGCAAACGCAAATGTGTCATTCTGTGTGAATTCAAAAGGATTACATTGCTAATTTATATACAGCTTTTTGCTGCAGTGTTAAAACCATTAAACAAATAGTTAGGCTGGTGCTTTTTTAATTTTTTGTTGCCTATTTTATTTCCACTTTAAACATCATTGGTACAGAACTTTTAAGGTGTATAGATGTATTAATAGCCTTGATGAATACTCTAATATATGCAATACTACTTTTAGGTTGAAGCAGACATGGGCTATCCAGGTAGAAAAGCAAAGATTATTCATAAGGATTCTGATGCCATAATGGCATTTGCAATTAACAAGGTAAGAAAATTAAGTGGCTTATCAATGCTGAGCACATTTTCCCTCCGAGACCTTTTTAATCCATCAGATGAAATATTTTACAAACAAACGTTGTCATCCCCTTTGCACTTGGAATCAGTCTTGTTCTTTTTGTATGCTTTCTATTCTCTTTTTGGCATGTTGAAACACCGTGGCCGTTAAAATACAACTACCAGTAGAGACCAGTAGGTATAAGTTGCGATGTGTATCCCAAACAATTATTATACTGCAGTGCACATTTTGTTGGATCTTGCATGACCAAGAGAACCCTCCGCATTTTGCTTAGGCTTGTGCACCGAACTCGGCTCTCCCAAGTGGTAAATTTTTAACACTTGGTAATGTCCAGACTTGTATGTAACATTACAAAGACTGGTTAAGTTTCTAAAGTGTCCAGGAGAAAGATATGGTATTGTTCTTGAAGGTTGCATTGAGCATGGTTGGAACATTGTAGGAGGCATAAGATGGAGAGGTCAAAATGGGAATGTGAGTGAGAATTCACAAGTTATAAGGTCAGGCAGCGGAGGTAATCAGTAATATGCATTTGGTCTCCCCAATATAGAGGACAGCACATTGTGAGCAGCAAATACAGTATACCAGATTGGGGGTAGTAGATGTAAACTGCTTTCTCACATGGAAGGAGGATATGAGGTAACTTCAGACCTTAACATCTGTCATTTTCTTTGGAGCATAGGTTACTGTGGGTCTGTCAGGATCTGGGAGGAGAGGCAGGTTGATTTTGGATGTAGACCCTTTTTCAGAACATATTTCTGAGGGGAGGAGACATTTTGAGGCTGAGGTGTTGATCTGTTTTCTGCTTTTGGTACTGGGGGATCCTACTGTGTGTTTTCAGCACTTTCTGATTTCATTTCAGCCCTCTCCTGTATTTTTGTCTTATTTTCCCAATTTCCCCTATTTTCTTGCTTTTTTCCTTCAGTGGACCGCTCCCCTACCTTTACATGTCTTGGCTATTTGCATGTTCTTTTGTTTTAATGTTTTTCTGTTGCCTCGCTGAGATGGTCTTTTATATCATCTAACTGTGTTCTTGTAAGCAGTTTGTAGGTCATTCAATCATCAGCCTCAGTTATCTGTGATTGTATTATCTGTTCCAACTCTGCATAAAGGGCTTGCTTATCTTTCATTTTTCAATTCCGATGAAGGTTCATAAACAAAATGTTAACCTGCCACTTCACTTTACAGATGCTGACTGATCAACTCTGTGGGGCAATTTTAACCCCTAAAAATGGGTGGGTTTGGTTTGGGTGGGTTGGTTTAAAAAGCCAGAAATTTGAACCAGGAACCCAACCCGCCCACTTCTGGTTTTAACGGAGGTGGGAGGAGGGGCAGGTGACCAATCCGCTTGCAGAAGGTATGTTGGTCATTTAAATATTTTAATCGGGCTGCGTGCCTTCATTTTAAGTGATTCTATTTTTAACCACAGTCGGCTGGGTTTCCCAGGCTTTGGGAAACCCAGCAGGTGAAAGGAGGCAAGAAGGGCTGAATCCATAAGGTAAGTGCCTTTACAGCACTGCTTGTGGGCCAGGAGGAGCAGGAGTGTTTCCTCCAGGCCCAACAAACTTGCCAGTAAACCCTGCTTCCCCCCGACCGCCATCTGCTCTCTTTTCCCATCCCTCGACCGCCATCTGCTCTCCCACCCACGGACCCTCTCCCCCCGCGCAATTGCCAACCCCACCCTCAGACCAAACCCCCCATGATCTCTCTCACACTGCCCCACCCCACACCCCCACACCTACCTGCTCTGAGCCCAGCTTGGCTGCGGCCTTGTGGTGCAGGATTTTCCGTCCGAAAAGCAGACAGCTTGTCAATCAGGCTGGCTGTGGGCGAGAAACCTAGAGAGAAAAAATTAAAGACGGGGCTTCCTGAACTCAAAGGGGAACAACTCTCGCCCTCCCTCCGAGCTAATATCCAATCCTGTATTTCCAGCATTTTCTGTTTTCTTTCAGATTACTACCATTTGCAGTTTATTCTTTTTCGTATTTTGATTACTCTGCCTGTAATATTAAATATGACTGCTCACACCAGTTCATTATAGACTATTTTCTTCTGTACTTTTATTTTGGTTTCTTTTTGTTTGAATTTAGTTCTTTTTTCCCCTATAAAAGGCAAATTCCAATGAGATAGTTTTGGCTTCTACTCATGATGTGCAAGAACTTGATGTATCTGCAATTCTAGCTGCTCAGCCATATACCTGGATTGGTGAAGATTCAGACAGAGACTCTCGAAGGTACTAAACTTTATTTAATCAATTGAAATGCTTTTAAGTGTAATACGTATCCAGAAGCCTTTGCATTTAAATTTGAAACACAACTTTGGGTAATGCAAATATTGTAACACATTAGTGGTGATCTCTTATAGTTCCGACGATCTTGAGCATCGCTCAACAGTGAGCACTAGCCAAACTAGCACGACTCATTTTGCATCCAGCCAGCTTTCTACTTCTTCTTCGATGCCTTGGCTAGGAAGTGGGCAAACCAGCACAGGAGCCACTGTGGTAAGTCCAGAGTTAAACAACTAACTTCTCTAATACTCTCCTTTTATTTAATATAATATCTCTTTTTTGCTTTTAACCAATTTAGGATTTACCTTCTCCCCAATTGTTTCTAAAAGAGAAGTATATTGGGTAAATCCTGAAGTAGTTAAAAGCAAAATACAAACGGTTTACTAAATATTTTCATTTATCCCCTACTAACTCACTAGCCTCTCCTCTCAGGGGACCCACTTCACATTTAACAATGTTCTTTTTTACTGATAATTTTGAAGAATACTTTATTGTATTTAATATATTTTGAGCTTTGCTCTGCGTACCCCCTCTTTGCTCTTATCCCTCTCTTAACCTCTTTCCTGAATTTCTTGTATTCTCTCTTTTTAAAATCATTTCTTCATACATACAGGCTCCATATATTTTCCTCTCCAATTGTTTCTAATCTCTTTATTTATCCACGGTATCCTGAAAGCTGAACTGCTTATTTTAAAGAAATTCAATTCTGTGTAATAATACAACACACAGGAATGTAGAATGAGCTTATAAAGCATTCATTTGTAAACTTTACCAATCAGAAGAGCTTACTCGAAGACGGCTTTCATCTGTTTTTAATATATTAAACGCTGTTAGCTGTGCAGAATGTGGGTCTATATGGCATTTACATCTGATGTGAAATATGCACTTTTAAAGGACAAACCCAGCTCCCCCAATCCAGTGAATAGCTGAGCCTTACAGACCAGGAAGTTCTCAGGATTGAACTGGGGCCTGTGTTGAGTTAGTGTTTAATTAGCTGATTTCAGCGAGGACAACATAAAGGATGCTAGCATTGGCCTCCGAGCCAGGATACTGTAGGGCAGACTACACTTATGGACCCTTATCCCAGCAAGGGGTCAACACCTTCAGGAGAGGTGGTGAGGGAAGAAAACTAGTAGAGAAAATTGGCAACAGTTTTGTAAATAAAATACAAAGTGAATATAATTAAGTGAATATTTGCTTCTTTCAGTGTCTCAACTGCAGGTTATTTTGGTAATTGTACCTTTTTAATAATTTGTGTTTGATAATCATAGAATGGTTACAGCACGGAAGAAGGCCATTTGACCCGTCGATCCCATGCCGGCTCTCTGCAAGAACATTTCAGCTAGTCCCACTCCCCCGCCCTTTCCCCGTAGCCCTGCAAATTTCTTTCCTTCAGATATGTATCCAACTCCCTTTTGAAAGCCATGATTGAATCTGCCTTCACCACCCTTTCAGGCAGTGCATTCCAGATCTTAATCACTTGCTGCGTAAAAAAGTTTTTTCTTATGTCGCCTTTGGTTCTTTTGCCAATCACCTTAAATCTGTGTCCCCTGGTTCTCGACCCTTCTGCCAATGGGAACAGTTTCCCTCTATCTATTCTGTCCAGACCCCTCATGATTTTGAACACCTCTATCAAATCTCCTCTCAATCTTCTCTGTTCCAAGGAGAACAACCCCAGCTTCTCCAGTCTATCCACATAACTGAAGTCCCTTATTCCTGGAATCAGTCTCGTAAATCTTTTCTGCACCTTCTCTAAGGCCTGCACATCCTTCCTAAAGTGTGGTGCCCAGAATTGGACACAATACTCCAGTTGGGGCTGAACTACTGTTTTATACAGGTTCATCATAATTTCCACACTTTTGTACTCTATACCTCTATTTATGAAGCCCAGGATCCCATAAATTTTTTTAACTGCTTTCTCAACCTGCCCTGCCACCTTCAACAATTTGTGCACATATATCCCCAGGTCTCTCTGTTCGTGCACCCCCTTCTGGTTTGTACCATTTAGTTTATATCTCCTCTCCTCATTCTTCCTACCAAAATGTATCACTTCACACTAAATTTCATCTGCCATGTATCCGCCCATTTCACCAGCCTGTCTATGTCTTCCTGAAGTCCATCACTCTCTGCCTCACTGTTCACTATACTTCCAAGTTTTGTGTTATGTACTAGAACAATTTCTCCAAGTTAATAAAATTGAGTACAATAATCAATAAATATATTAATTGTCAACATGAACTTTATAATTTCCAATATAAGCTGCTTTGCTCAATAGAATGAAAAGCATATGGTATTTACCCACATAACTGGGCTGGAATTCTCCCTTAAAAAAAGCATTAGGTAAATTGGAAGAAATATTGATGCAAAGACAATGGCCCAGAAATTCGGGTTGGGGGCTTCCCGCAGGTGTAAGCCCCCGACCTGCACTTACCTTGCGCGCCAGCCGTTGAGCTGTGGGCCCGCATGGGATTCCAATCCTGGGCCTGCTCCAGCTGCCGGCGCGCAGTGCTTGCGTATCCCAGGGGCGCAGTTCGTTCGATGCGGCCCCTGGGATCACGTGGGCCATGGGCAGCCAATCGGAGCAGGGAATGCTCCATTCATAAGATTGACAGGAAGAGCTGTCAAAACTTATAAGTACTACGGCCCCAAAACATCACTAAATCTTCAAATACATTTTTTTTAAATCACATTTTTTAAATAAACTATAAATTACATGAAAAGCTATTTTAAACAATTTAAATTTTTGAAAAAAATAATTTTATTTTCTAACGGGGCTAAAAAATAAACTTACCTTGCTTTAAAGTATTTAAAAATAATAAACCTGTGGAAAAAATGTTTTAATTTTAATTAATTCAGCACTTGTAAAAAGCAGGCCTTACACCTGCTTTTTATGTGTAAATTCTGCAGACTTACCCTCCCGGGAAAACCTGTTTTTAAAAAAAAAAAAAAAAATTTAAAAACCTAAGTTCGATGCGCACACGCAGCCTCTCCCGCGCACACGTTCGAACTCTGAACCCCTTCGTTCAGGGGAACGGAAGTGCCGGTTTCCCGCGCATGCGCAGTGCATGCAGGAAACCGGCACTTCCATTGGGCCTACGAGTGAGTACCCCGTGCGTACTCACCCGTGGAGAGCCGAATTTCTGGGCCATTAAAGTGTACAATTGCAATTGTTTTCTGTATACTACATTGACATTTTAAAAATTGAATCTGTGATACTGCTTTTATAAATGGTTAATGTCTTTTTCCTCATTGTAGCTCATAAAGAGGAACTTGAACAATGTGAAAAGGATGACTTCCCATCCAGCTCACCGGTATTGTGAGTACTGAAATGAGATTAAGCTGATTCTGTTTCTCATTCTTTTTCTCTTCTGAGTTTTTAACTTATTTCTAACCTAATATCTCTGCTAAAGACTAGAGCCAACCACTGCATAAAAACAGAAAATACTGGTATTTTAATTCATGGCTAATACAAAGTTCTAGGTTTATATAATGTGTCGACACAGCTTTGATCTAACAAGAATACTCCATCCTTGGGCGAAGTATCCGAGTATTGCTAACACCAAAAGAGCCAAACTTCTACTGAGTCACTGTCTTCAAGAGAGATGGATAAAAAGAGAAAAAAAACAGTACAAACTAATTGGCAAAAACGTTTAACCAGCTGATTACAATAATTTATCTGCCATAAAAACCGATGTATATGTACCTTCATGCAGGTCTTTCTGACCTACAAACTTGGATGTATGATTTAAGCACCAGCTAGGTACTTTGCTGATTGGGTACCTGCTGTAAAAGTCAAGTGTCACCAATACACTTTTTTTTAAACAGTATCTATTAATATATTAAAAATCTTATGTCTGCAGGCACTTCTTGTCTACATAACCTTAATTCCAGTTGTCACGTTTTTGACAACTTTTTCCCATTATAAATCCCTATGCCTTCATTTATAATGGAAACTGCATATGTAAACCTGTTGCACTGTATTTGCCCCCTCCTGTCACTGTAGCACTTCAGTTTTGCACCTCCCAGTTTTCTGCCTGTTATGCAGATAAACACCAATGTGCAACCAGCTCCCCTGTGCAGTGCCATGAGAGAGGGACTATTAATTAAAAAAAATATATGTGCTATTCATTTACAAGGCCCCATTGTGTTGTTATCCAAGTAAATGTGTAGAACATGAGGCGGCTGGTTGTCATTAGAAAGAACTTGGATTTATATAGCGCCTTATCACAATTTGCCATATAATCAATTATAGAAACATAGAAGATAGGAGCAGGAGTAGGCCATTTGGCCCCTCGAGCCTGCTCCGCCATTCAATGCTATCATGGCTGATCATCCAAATTCAGTGCCCTGTCCCTGCTTTCTTCCCATATCCCTTGATCCCTTTAGCCTTAAGAAATATATCTAACTCCTTATTGAGCACCAAAGTGATTTATTTTTATATATTTGTATTGATTAGCCCGTGAACTATGATTTTACTCTTTGCAATTATGTCAATCAGATCTTACAGGTGCACAAGATGGAAGTGTCCGAATGTTTGAATGGAATCGGCCACAGCAGGTTATATGTTTCCGTCAAGCTGGAAATGCCAGGGTTACTCGACTTTATTTCAATTCCCAAGGCAATAAGGTTAGTATTTCATGCAACCTTTCTAAAATTTAATTTAACAATAATATAAAGCACGAAGGAACAAATATAGCTTTCAGCCCTTTCCCTCCACAGACCTGGTTAAATTTGCTCTACCATTCTACCCAATTTATTTAATTTTTGCAAAAGATTCTGCAAATCTTTTCCGTGGTTTCCCAAAAGTACTGAAATGAAAGTGCAGAATATTTATTTAGTTGTACACGTTATTCAACTTGGACCAGTTGCTGCGCAAAGGTGTACTTTCCACATTCCTTGCAACAGAAGAGCCAGTTGGGGGGAATTTTAACCTGATAAAAAATGGTGGGTTGTTGGCGTGAGGGAAGTTAAAATATTAAAAATCTAAATCCCGACCCCAACCCGCCCACTTATGGGTTTAACGGGGACGGGCAGCCAACCCGTTGCTGGAAGGCAGGTTGGCACTTTAAATATGATAATGAGGCCCTGAAGCCTCTGATTTAACCTGCTGTGCAGGTTTAACTGTGGCCGACTGCTGATTCCCAGGGGCTGCAGCGAGGCGAGGGCAGCCTCGGGGAGCAATCCTTGGGCCGGGAGGAGTAGGAGTGTTTACTCCTGCCCCCCCACCCCCCCCCCCCCCCCCCCCCACCATCCAATACAAAAGCAAAACACTGCAGATGCTGGAAATCTGAAATAAAAAAAGAAAATGCTGGAAATACTCAGCAGCTCAGGCAGCATCTGTGGAGAGAGAAACGGACTTAACGTTTCGGGTCGATGACCCTTCGTCAGAACTGGAAAAAGCAGGAAATGGAACAGATTTTTAAGCAAGTGCAGGGGCAGGGAAAGGGGGCGAGGGGAGGAAAGAACAGAAGGGAAGGTCTGTGATAGGATGGAAGGCAGGAATGATTGAGACATTAAGAGATGGTGCAAGGCAAAAGGAGATGGTAATGGGACAAGTTAAGGAACAAAAGATGGCTGTAGATGAAGTGTAAATGGCACTGGCAGAATGAAAGACAGCTGCCATGTGGGAGAGAGAAAATAATAAAATAAATAATAAAATAAATGGGGGAAAAAACGGATTGGGGCAGAGGTTATGCTCTGAAACTGTTGAACTTGATGTTGAGTCCAGAAGGCTGTAAAGTGCCTAATCGAAAGATGAGGTGCTGTTCCTCGAGCTTACGTTGAGCTTCATTGGAACACTAAGAGGCCGAGGACTGTAAGGTCAGAGTGGGAGTGGAGTGGAGCGGAGAATTAAAGTGACAGGCGACTGGAAGCTCGGGGTCCCCCTTACGGACTGAACGGAGGTGTTCCGCAAAGCGGTCACCCAATCTGCATTTGGTCTCCCCAATGTAGAGGAGACCACATCGTGAGCAGCGAATACAATATACTAAATTGCAAGAAGTACAAGTAAATCGCTGTTTCACTTGGAAGGAGTGTTTGGGGGCCCTGGACAGTGGGAAGGGTGGAGGTAAAAGGGCATGTGTTGCATCTCCTGCGCTTGCACGGGAAGGTGCCGGGCGAAGGGGAAGGGGTGTTGGGGGTGATAGAGGAGTGGACCAGGGTGCCGCATCTGCTCTGACGATGCCACCTTCCATACCAATGCTTCTGACATGTCTTCCTTTTTCCTCAACCGAGGATTCCCCTCTACCGTGGTTGACATGGCCCTTGACCGTGTCCGTTCTATTTCCTGCACTTCTGCTCTCACCCCTTCCCCTCCCTCCCGGAACCACCATGGGATCTTTTACGTCCATCTGAGAGAGGAAGTGTGGCCTCAGTTAAACGTCTCATCTGAAAACGGCACCGTCAACAGCGCAGCACTCCCTCAGTACTGCACTGATGTATCAGCCTGGATTATGTGTTCATATTTCTGGAATGGGACTTGAACACACAACCTTCTGACTCAGAGGCGAAAAGTGCTACCATTGAGCCATGTTTTGCTTAAAGTTTCAGTTTTTGGAAAACTTTCATATGTTAGAGAGTAGATTTTCCTGGTTGTGAACCTGGGTGCAGGAAAAATCAGGCAGGGAGGAGTGCACACCCATGTAGGCCCTGCCGATTATTCATCTATTTAAATGAATGGACAGAAAATCAGTTGGTCTCCTTTGTGCATGCATTCCAACCCAGCCAAATTTGCTGTGCCCAGGACATTCAGCTCCATGGCCGGTCGATTATTTTTAAATTGCTGCCACGGTGGTAATGATTTTCAGTGGCTGGAGGGAAAAGAATGGTTGAAAATGCTACAGCATTTTAATGTACAATCTAAAGGGCATTTGCAATTACTCGTCACCCCAAAGATATTGCCCTAGAAATTCAATTAAGCTTGAAAACGGGCGGTGCCACCACGGGCCAAGGTTAACGGCCGCCCGTAAAAAGAGCACAGGCAGCACTGTTATTTTGGTGCTGCCTGCTGATTTTAAATGAGCGCAGCGCAGAACCTCCCGTACAACGCGCTCTTTCAGGCGGTAAGATCAGCAGGAGGCCGAAGGTCGGATCTAATCTATCTGTGTGCCGTTATCAGGAAATCACGATTTATTGAAGTGAAGTACAATGTTTCTGGTTATGTTTCTCATGTTTTGTAGGTTGACAGAGAGGATGTGCAAGATAAAGCAAAGCCTAAAAATAGACTAATCTGTCAGATTTGGAAGAATACAAACAATATTTCTGATTCTACTCCCTAGAATACAAATAAAAGCAATCTATTCTTTTAATACACATACATAGTGAATAAGCTTTGTTATTACGGAGGCTTTTCACCAAGTCTTTTTAGGAGTATATCTCTAGAAAGCACCCGGATAAGCATTTTGAAAGGGCAATGGTGCACTGGAATTGGGAGATTTGTTTGCAGTACGGGATGTCAGAGCCAGCATAGGTGATTTATGATTCCTCCCTGAATAGACCAAGAGATGTGAAAAGTTTACTGGATACCCTGCACACCTGAATATCAATACGAATAAATGTAGATGTACAAATTCCTTCAGAAACAGGAAAAAGTCGATGGGTCTCCTTTAATTGTAAATGTAATAAGCACACACCTGTTACTTCAGAGGAACAGGATGCATATTCAATATGGATGTTTGAAACAATAACAGTAAACATTTACAAAGCCCAAATAATATTTCATTTATAGTTTACTGACTCACTGCAAGCGCTTATTAGTAAGATTTGAAAATCTGGTGTGCAAGTGTATGTCTTGCATTACACAACTAATTGACAGTAATGGATCAGGCCTTTAGATGCAGTACAGGTCCCCCAGACTATTTGTAACCATATGCTGTTCTGTACACATTACGTGCCAGAACTCACTGACCTGCTCCGGTTGAGTCCTGGCACGTAATGTGTATAGAACAGGCATTCAATCTGCAGCAATGACCATGAGCCATCTCACTGGACTGGACATACTCTGCATAGCTATCGAAGACTCCGCTGCTTTCTCCTAGGTCTATGCGCTGGCAACGGCTGCATGCACGGGCTGCTTTGGAGAGGACGGTAAAAGGAACGTGTTAGCTTGTAGAGATTACCAATCTCTTTCAAACGATCAGGATCGACTGCAAACCAATATGGTGGGAATATTGTGTTTAATCAGAGTTTAAGATGGAATGTAGCACATTAGTTATACAGCAAAAACATACGACTGTGACAAGCAGCTGTTACCGGTCCTAATCGGACAGACGGCTGGCGTGCGCGAAGAGTTCTCCGGCTTACAGCCTTTCTCCCTCTTGTCTAGAACCTCCAAGAATAGGTTGAGTCCGCTCCCGGAAGAGTGTTAGATCAGCCCCACTCTTATATGGCTCTCCCTTCCACCGTCTGTGCTAAGGGCTTTTCAGGTCTTTTATTCTCTTTTTAGGGGTGGGCCTGGGGCCAAATTATTGACACGACCATTTAACCTACAGAGGTTCCCCATAAAACTCAGTGCCCAACGGCACGTCGAGTTCTTTGTCTCAATTCTGAGGTGAAAGCCCTCCCTCAAAGGGGTCTCCTGGCTCTGTCAATTTATCTTTCTTGTTTTTACATTTTGAAGGTTCCTCCATTGGAATTCATTCTATTTCTCTTTGTCCCTATCCTCCCTGGCACAGCAAGTCCAAGGCCTGACCTCGTACCCTCGTCATCAAGGGGCCCACGTCAGTGTTGTCTTGCTCATCCTGCCGTTATCCAAACTATCTCCCTTTAACCTAACAGACTGTTCCATCCTGAGATGGATACCTTAACTCCCCTAAATTCCTTTTATTCTATGTCTTTTATACTAATTAACTTTTAATTATCATCGCAAGCAGTTCTATTAAGCGAACTCTGATTCCTACCTTAGCATTAAAATATGGTTATTAGTAATGATAGAAGAAACGTAGGCATTGGGCCTTAGTTTATCAAATTAGAGATACATAAACAAAGTTGAAATCCTAACTGGAGAACAGCAGATAGCTAGCTTGAAAGCAAGATTATTTATGACCGTCACAGTACAGAATGCTATAACATCCGCAGAGAACCAAAACACAAGCAGATTCTAAGGGGGTGATTTTGCCAATGGGGTAGCATTGGAGGCGGGACTGCTGCTTGTCGGGTTTTAGTCCCGCCTCCATCGACTTGTGGCCAACCCACGCTATTTTCCTTTGATTGACCTTGTTAAGCCCACCCAGCGGGCTTAGCAGGCCAATTAAGGGAAAGTTGGTGACCGAGAACATCAGCGTATGACATTTCATCTGTCAAACACTGACATTCTCTGTTGTTTGGTGAGTTCTTGTACTCAAGGCTCACCAAACCTATTTCCTGAGCAGAAAGCAGATGGCTGTTGTATCGGAGAATGCAGCAGCCATTCTGTCATCTCTGCCGTGGAGATGGGGATCCGGAGGCTCCGGCAACGATTGAAACCTGCAGGAAGAAACAAAGGTAAGGAAACTTTTTCTAAGACTTTTCACTCACCTCACATACTTACCTCTCCACACTTGCACCCATCACTCACCTCCACAGCGCACTTTTGGACCCCTCTCGCCCTCGCAGACCCACTGCTCGCCTCGCTGACCCTGGCGGGGTTTCCCAACGTTGGGAAGCCTGCACCTCTGTTGGAAAAATGGGGATAATCCTCTTAACTGCCTGTTAACTACCTGTTAACAGGCAGTTAAGTGGCTGTAATCCCCTTCCCGCCACGAGGAGACGGCACCCGGCCCAGGTCGGGGACCCACCTCCTGGGAAGATGGTACGGAGGCGGTTTGGGAGCGGGATGGGTACCCGCCCCCAGATTCTGCCATTTTCCCAGTAGTCCTGCCTCCCCAGGGCTGGCAAAATCGCCCCCTCAGCATCTATCCAGCTATTCTAATACTAGTCTGAAGAGACTTTTTTTGTCTCCAGTTCTAATACCATCATGTAAACAGTGTTATTCACATCACAATTTTATCCTCATAACCATATACATTTTGGACACCACACATTTCTAACAAACGGCAGCGTCCAAAATCGCACGCTATTTTGACGTCACGCTTTTGACCATTAAAATATTTGAGATGAGCACAGGCAGTGTCAGCGCTGCAGACCTGCCCAATATGGCGGCCGCCACGTTCTACGATGGAAGTGGGCGGAAGCGAGGTAGCTGCCATTTTTTCTTCAAAACCGGCCTTAATGGCCAACGCTAAAGGTTCTAATTTCTAGGCCAGTATCTGTTACTAAAATAAAGGAAACTTTACTTCTCTCCTCAAAAAACCCACCCTTGACCGCTCTGTCCTTGCAAACTACTGCCCCATCACCAACCTCCCTTTCCTCTCAAGTCCTCGATCTGTTGGAGCCTCCCAAATCCATTCCCATCTCTTCCACAACTCCATGTTTGAATCCCTCCAATCAGGTTTACGGCCCTTATCAAAGTCTCAAATGACATCCTATGTAACTGTGACTGTGGTAAACTATCACTCCTCATCCTTTTCGACCAGTCTGCAGCCTTTGACATGGTTGACCACACCATCCTCCTCCAACATCTTCTCCGTCATCCAGCTGGGTGGGTCTGCCCTCACCTGGGTCCATTCTTTCCAGTTGTACCAAGATAATCTGCAATGGCTTCTGTTCTCGCTCCCGCACCTTTGGAGTCCCTCAGGGATCTATTCTTGGCCCCTCCTATTTCTCATCTACATGCTGCCCCTTGGCGACATCATCCATATACGCTAACGACATTCAGCTGCACCTCACCACCACCACCTCTTCGACAACGCCACTGTCTCTGATTTGTCACACTGCTTGTCCAACATCCAGTACTGGATGAGCAGAAATGTCTTCCAACTAAATATTGGGAAGACCAAAGCCATTGTCTTCGGTCCCTGCCGCACACTCCGTTTTCTAGCCACCAACTCATCCCTCTCCCTGGCAACTGTATGAGGCTGAACAAGACCATTTGTAACCTTGGTATCATATTATTTGACACCGATATGAGCTTCCGACCACTTATCCGCACCATCACCAAGACCACCTACTTCCACCTCCATAACATCGCCCAACTCCGCCCCACCTTAGCTCATTGTCTGCTGAAACCCTCATCCATGCCGTTGTTACCTCTAGACTATTCCAACGCTCTCCTGGCCGGCCTCCCATCTTCCACCCAGCATAAACTGGAGCTCATCCAAAACTCTGCTGCCTGTGTCCTAACTCGCACCCCAAGTCCTGTTCAACCATCCTTGTTTTCAAATCCCTTCATGACCTCGCCCCTCCCTATCTTTGTAGCCTCCTCCAGCCCTGCAAGCCATCGAGACCTCTGTGCTTCTCCAATTCTGGTCTCTTGTTCATCCCCGATTTTAATCGCTCCACTATTGGCGGCCGTGCCTTCAGCTGCCTAGGCCCCAAGCTCTGGAATTCCCTCCCAAATCTCTCTGCCTCTCTAACTCTCTATCCCCCTTTAAAACCTACCTCTTTGTCCAAGCTTTTGGTCATCTGTCCTAATATCTCCTTATGTAGCTCAGTGTCAAATTTTGTTTAATAACGCTCCTATGAAGCGTTTGGGACGTTTTACTTTGTTAAAGGCACTATATAAATGCAAATTGTTGAGGATGAGGGATTACTTTGAGTGCAAAATGCTTTCCTACTGCACAGGTTCAATATAAAATTAGTTTTTCCAAGTCCAAAAGCAACCTATTTCAGATTTCATTTGCCTATTAAAGCTATTTTTTTTTCTTAAATTTTGTGCTCTCTTATCAGTTCTTTACACCAAACAAAATGCTAATTTCCAGCCTTGCCTGTTGTAATACCTTGTTCTTAACACAGTATGGCACTGTAACATACTTAAGAGAACAGGAAGTAGGTAATCCATTAGTCCTTTTTTATTATTGTTTCTCAGCATCACTATGGTTTGTTTTGGTGTGGGATGTTAGTGCTTCCATTCTGGGCACCCAGTGGCAGCATTCCCAGGGCAAGTATAATGCTCTTAGATGATGGGTAAAGTTCACTCTACTGTTCTCTAACAATGTGCCTCAACTCCAGATTCAAAAGTAACATAGTAACACTTTTAGGCAGGAGAAGACCTTTGGTCCATCTAGTCCACCTATCTACAGTATTCCCTTAGTGCATTTCCAATAATCCTGAATCCCACTTGTTGACAAGAATCTAATTCCTTCTTGAAACCCATTAATGTTTCTTGTTCCACCCACACGTGCCGCTAATCTGTTCCATGCACTGTCCACTCTTTTAGTAATAAAGTTCCTATTCCTGTTGTGATGTTTTCACATTTCTCACACCAACCATCCTTTGGCTTTTGATTGTCAATTCAGTGTCAAATTAGTCATAGTTTTGTCCTGGGCTCATGTCCACTAGAAATTGATTTGAGACCACCTAAAGTAATTTCAGTCATTCTCTTTATAGCCAGCTGGTCAAGACTTTACTTCCATTTGGACCCAAATCCCAGAGGTGAAGGACAAGTTTTAGTCCACTGGACACCTTGGGCCAGATTTTCAGTGTGCCGTGAGGCGGGTTTTCAGGCGTGCTGGGGGGCAAAAATCCCGAATTCGGGGGTTCCGACACCATCCTGCCCAAAACCCGCCTCCACGTAAGTTTCAGAGGAGGCGGGCACCCGCCCCGCACTGGGACCCGCCGACCCGAGGCGGGAAGGGATTAGTGCCAATTAACTGCCTATTAACAGGTAGTTAACGGGCAGTTTTTAGCCTAATCCCTATTTTGAGGGGTGTCGTGTGGGATTCCCGACAGCTCCAAACCACGCCAGGTTAGAGCAGGCGGGCCGTCAGGTTGGAGGGGTCGAGATGTCGGTGTACAGGTGAGTGATGGGTGCATGAGTGCAAAGGTAAGTGTGTTTGGTGTGTCTAAAGTGTGTAAAGAAGTTTAAATTACCTGTACTTACCTTTACAGCCTTTCTTCCTCTAGGCTTCGGGAGTCCATCATTCAGCCGGCACTGAAAGCTGAATGGCTGCGAACTGTCAAAAGTGACAGCCTTCAGCTTTCAGTGCTGGTGACAGTTCTAACTGAGTCTGCGTAGAAGGACTCCGGTTAGAAGTCAGACTGTCAGTGTTTGACAGCTTCAAACAGCTGTGAAACACTGATATTTCATCTGTCAAAAACAGGAGGGTATCCGCCTCCTTTGAAATTGGCATGGAGACAGGTTGGGGGCGGGATGGTGTCGGGACCCCCCGATTTCGGGAATTTAACCCCCCGCACACCTCCAATCCCGACTCCACGGCTCAATGAAAATCGAGGCCAAGGTGTCAGGTCTAGGGATTTGCAAAGTTAATTGTGGTCTTTGTGCCTTCCCGGGTTATTGCTCAGAACGGTTGGATTTTGGGCATGATTAAGTGCGTTCTAACTGCAGGTCCTCCTACATTTCTCTGAGGGAGTGGTGAAATTTGAGTTTGTGTGGGATCCTGTACATTTGAATGATTTTGCATTGACCTTCTTGGAGATTCTACTGTGAATGCAGGTTGTTAATGTGTTTCCACATCTTTCTCCATCTCTCCTCTATTGCTTGGTAGCTGCCATCTCATTCCTGGTCTCCTAGACACTTGGGGCTGGATTTTCATTCAGAAGTCGGGAAGGAGGCGGAACTACAACTTTCGGGTTGTAGTCCCGCCTCCATCGAGATGCGGCCAATCCACGCGATTTTGACTTGATTGACCTTGTTGAGCCCGCCCAGCAGGCTCAGCAGGCCAATTAAGGACCACCCGGCAACAGGTGACGTCACAGACTGAAATCGTCGACAGATGAAATATCAGTGTTTCACAGCTGTTTGAAGCTGTCAAACACTGACAGTCTTACTTCTAACCTGAGTCCTTCTACACAGACTCAGTTAGAAATCTCACCGGCAATGAAAGCTGCAGGCTGTCACTTTTGACAGCTCGCGGCCATTCTGCTTTCTGTGCCGGCTGAATGATGGACTCCCGAAGCCTAGAAGAAGAAAGGCTGTTAAGGTAAGTACAGGTAATTTAAACTTCTTTACACACTTTAGACACACCAAACACACTTACCTTTGCACTCATGCACCCATCACTCACCTGAACACCGACATCGCGACCCCTCCAAGTCCTTCAACCCGACGGCCCACCTGCTCTAACCTGGCGTGGTTTGGAGCCGTCGGGAATCCCACACGACACCCCTCAAAATAGGGATTAGGCTAAAAACTGCCTGTTAACTACCTGTTAACAGGCAGTTAATTGGCACTAATCCCTTTCCCGCCTCGGGTCGGCGGGTCCCAGTGCAGGGCGGTTACCCGCCTCCTCTGAAACTTACATGGAGGCGGGATGGTGTCGGGACCCCCGAATTCGGGATTTCAGCCCCCCGCAAGCCTAAAAGCCCGCCTCACGGCACACTGAAAATCGACCCCCTGGTATGTTGTCTGCTGCCATGGAGGTAACATGATTCTTGGATTGGAAGGTGTTGGGGGTAGGGCAGGAAGGAGGAGAATTGATTTCCAGATTGTGGAGACACGGATGTAATGGGGTTAGTTTGAAGTTTGCTTTGTCATCTTTATTAGCCACTTCAGCCAGGGTCTGTTTCTGAAGGTTGATAACCAGACTTTTTATACTACCCAGGTGGGGTATCCGTATATAGCAAGCCAGCCTATTCATGTCTTTTTTTTTTAAATAGTCAACTGTGCAGATAAACAATGGTATTGATCAATGCATTATGAAATGGAGAGCTAACTTTTTTCCTGAAACCATATAAAACGACAAAAAGGAAAACTTAAATTCCCATGGGAAGTGAAGAATGAAATGGGGGGGGAGGGGGGGAAAGTGTTTCTTACAGCCCCTATTTTTTTTTTCCAGTAGCTATTTGCAAGCAATTCTTAGGATGTACTAAATTAGTTCCTTGAACACTGTGGAGGAATGTTAAAACGAAGTAACCTGGATAAGCACAAAGCTGATTGAGCAAGTCCTTCACTGGACCTCATGCGAACACATTGAGGGCACCATTGTTTAACACAGACAGCAAATGGCACTTCAGGGCATCCATCCTGATGTATTCAAATTAATCTTCACTGATTTCTAATACGTGAATTGTTTTCACCAGAATTTTGCATTGGTTTAAATATTGGTGCAGTTGTTGCATGTTTTGCCCACACTGTAGTTAGAGACGTTTAGATTGAGACTGTGGCATACTGATATTCAGAATCAGCTCATTTTATGCTTTTTTAAATTCTCCATTCAGCCACTTTGACTTTGATATTCTTTCGTTTTTCAGCAGTATGAATTTCAACAGAACTCTTCTAACTTCTAATAAATGTTGAATGTAAATGAATACCAGCAAGTTATAAGAAATGTAAAAGATCTCTTAAAGGATATGGCATTTATTGTTAAGTTGACCAAACTATTAGATTATAGACCGGAACTTGCAGTTGTAATGACAACGAAACTGTCAGCGTTCGCCGTCATTACAACTGTGAATCTGCCAGCAACTTCTGGAGTACGCACATGCGCAGTTAAATGCAGAAATCCAGAAGTTGCTATCAGTCATTCTCTGCAGGGCGCACTGTTGAACTTGCCAGAGCCGGCAATCAATTGAAATCACTGAACCAATGAAAACTTCCTCTTTTTTACGCCGGAATATCGCTCTTTAAAAAGTTAAGCCTTGTTGAATGAGGTGTAATTGGGATTTTAATGGCGTACTGAGTCATAATACTGCTGAACAGCCGTTCTGGCCCTGAAAAACTAATTTTATATCTGTGAAATGTCAAATTTTTCCATTATGATAAAATTTCCATAGTTTTTAACTTTTTTAAGTTTGTTTGCTATTTCAGCTTATACCTTAATCCCATGTGTATGTCCCAATCTTTATTTCGCTCTCTGTAAAATGATTTAAAAAGTGAAGAATAATCTCTGCATTTTACTTCCTGGCTTGCTGTCTGTGAGCATTCTTAAATGTGATTGGCTGCTTAGCCAGATTAATGACATCACTGTTGCTGGACACTGGAAATCCCCTAGACTTGGCGTCAGATTCAAAATAACGTCGGGAGAGGTGAAATCGACGCCACAGAGATCGTTCGATCTTTGTGGGCAGCTTTCTTCGAGGCAGCGGGCGAGCACCATCACTTCGCCGCTGACTGCAAAATCAGGGCCATTGTGTTCCTGTTCTTTTCTTTGATGATTAAAACTCGCACCATTTTACTGCATTGCTGGGTACTCCATGCAATCATTTTTTTCTAAAGAAGGCTGTAGCCAGAAAAAAAAGGTTTCAATAAAATGGTTTATTTTATGATTGCCTTATTAAAGTGATATTTTCTTTTCCTAACAGTTGGGGGTGGCAGATGGAGAAGGTTTTCTGAGCCTTTGGCAAGTCAACCAAATTGGATCTAATCCCAAACCTTACCTTGTAAGTTATATAAGCGGTCTTGTAATTTGTTAAGAACATATGACTGTTCTTGCCTTTGTTGAAATAAATAATTTCTTTAAAGATATTGCAGACATGCCAAAAACATGTTCAGTATTTCCAAGTGCCTTCTATAGATGAGTTTAGTTGTCTGACTTCAGCCAAACATACTGATTAAATGTGTTAAGAGTGTAGCATTTCAGGTAGAGTTCTTATAAAATTTGTTACAATATGAACCATCACCTCAGGAAGCAAAGCAAAGAATGCTAAAGGAAATGCTGCTGTAGAATTTATTTTGGAATGCTGAATTAGTATAAGAAGTTTTTATTGTTTAATTGCAGAGCTGGCAGTGTCACAGTAAAGCTGCTGGTGACTTTGCATTCGTTACCTCCTCAAGCCTCATAACCACAGCGGGACAATCTAACGACAACAGGTACAGTGACTTGTAATAAGATATTGATGTGGTAAACCACTTTTATCGTTACACTATGTTTTCCACTGTTATATCGTTACACTATGGTTATCACTGTTACACTGTTGTATCACTACATGAGGTCGCCTCTTGTCACGCTGTTATACCTGGGCTGACCACTGCTGACTCCGCCCATGGCTCCACCTACCTGCCCAGGTATAAAGGTGGTCGACTGGCTGGTATTCCTCCTTGTTGGATCCGATCACCCACGAGGGTGGGCTCTGTTATTTAGCCAATAAAAACCTATAGTTACTTTCTTAACTCGTCGCTTTTCATTGGATGAATTGATAGGTATATCAATTTTATTGGCTAAATTTTAAAATGTCTACCGAACCGTCAGTGGTACCAGTCAGACGCCCAGCTATAACAGCCACAGCAGCCGGCCTGGCTGCGAGCCCTCCGACCGCCGTACCTGGATCTAAACCCACAGGCAGCAAACTCAGCCCTCGACTTCAAACACTGGCTGAGCTGCTTCGAATCCTACCTGGAAGAATCCGGCGTACCTCAGAGATCCAAACTAAGAGTTCTGACCGCCCAAGCGAGCACTAAAGTATTCGCACTCATCCAGTACATTACTACATACGACGCCGCCATCAACCTGCTGAAACAGCAGTACCGGAGCCCGGTAAATTCCATGTATGCCAGACATCTCCTAAGATCCCGCCAGCAACAGCCAGGAGAGTCTGTAGATGAATTTTTACGGGCGCTACAAACACTCGGCAGGGACTGTGACTTTAAAGCGGTAACGGCTGCAGAAAATACCAAAGATAATATCCGCGATTCCTTCGTGAAAGGCCTGTGGTCTGACTACTCACGGTAAAGACTGCTTGAATCTAAGGACCTCGACCTGAACACAGCTGCAGCCCTCGCTCGCTCCCTGGAAGTGGCCCATCGGGACCTCGAGGCGTATTCAAGGTACTGTACTGCGCGACCCTGGGACTCGGGCCCGACCCCGGCCGCAATACCCCTCGCAACGCCGCCCCTGGGACCTACCTCAGCGTCGGCGTCCCGGACCCGATCGGGACCGCCACCCCCGGTACCGGCCGCGACATCGGAGCCCCGCGATCGGGCCGCCGGCTGCTTCTTCTGTGGCCAGGCGAAACACCCGAGGTCGCGCTGCCCGGCAAGAAACGCGACTTGTTCCAGCTGCCAGAAGAAAGGCCACTTCGCTAAGGCCTGCAGAGGGAGAGCCACAGACCCTAGCAGTGCCTCATGCGAGTTGTGGGGGCAGCCATCTTTAATCAAGGCGGCCACAGATGCCAGCATCCCCTCGTGTGAATCGTGGGGGCGGCCATCTTTGATCAAGGCCACCGACACCAGCAGTGCCTCATGTGAGTTGTGGGGGCAGCCATCTTCTCCGCCATTTTATCCAACCTCGTGGGCGCCGCCATTTTGCCCACCACACACGACCGCCACCTCGCCTCCAGACCCGACCACCGCCTCGCCCGCAGACTACAGCAGCTCGCTCAGCCATACACTAGCCTCCGTCACACTGGACCAAGCTCGCCCGCATCACCTGTCCAAGTCCATGATGGACATCGGAGTAAACGGCCACGCCATGACCTGCCTGTTCGACAGCGGAAGCACGGAGAGTTTCATCCACCCAGACACGGTGAGCCACTACTCCCTCACTGTCCGGCCAACGCGCAACCGGATCTCGATGGCATCGAGGTCCCATTCTACAGACATCCGCGGCTACTGTGTTGTGACCCTGTCGGTTAGGGGCATGGAGTATAAAAATTTGAAACTCCTCGTCCTGCCCCAGCTCTGCGCTGCTGTCCTACTAGGGCTGGACTTCCAATCCCACCTTCAAAGTGTCACTTTGGCATACGGTGGACCCCTCCCCCCACTCACAGTCGACAACCAGCAGCTTTTAAACCGCCCACCGCGTAACACCTGCGGCCTTTCCACCCTCAAGGTCCCGCCCCCTTCCCTGTTCGCTAACCTCACCCCCGACTGTAAACCCGTCGCTACCAAGAGCAGGCGGTACAGCGCCGGGGACAGAGCTTTCATTAGCTCTGAGGTACAGCGTCTCCTGAAGGAGGGCATCATTGAGGGGAGCACCAGCCCCTGGCGTGCCCAGGTCGTAGTCGTTAAGACCGGCAATAAAAACCGCCTGGTCATCGACTACAGCCAAACCATAAACCGGTACACCCAGCTGGACGCATGCCCCCTTCCCCGCATATCTGATATGGTCAATCAGATTGCACATTACCGAGTATTCTCTACTATCGACCTTAAGTCGGCCTACCACCAACTCCCTATCCGCCCCGAGGACCGCCAGTATACCGCCTTCGAGGCGAATGGCCGCCTCTACCACTTCCTTAGGGTTCCCTTCGGCGTCACCAACGGGGTTTCGGTCTTCCAAAGGGAGATGGACCAGATGGTTGACCAGAACGGGCTGCACGCCACGTTCCCCTATCTAGATAACGTCACCATCTGCGGCCGCGACCGGCAGGACCATGATGTCAATCTGGAAAGATTCCTCCATACGGCCCAACGGCTGAACCTCACCTACAATAAGGAGAAATGCGTGTTTAACACCTCGCGCCTTGCCATCCTCGGCTGCGTAGTAGAGAACGGAGTCATCGGCCCCGACCCCGAAAGAATGCGCCCCCTCATGGAGTTACCCCTCCCCCACTGTCCAAAGGCGCTGAAGAGAACCCTGGGGCTCTTCGCCTACTATGCCCAATGGGTGCCCAATTACGCGGACAAAGCCAGACCCCTCATGAAGTCCACCTCCTTCCCCCTTACGGCGGAAGCGTGCGCAGCCTTCTCCCTCATTAAGGGAGACATTGCTAAGGCCACAATGCACGCGGTGGATGAGTCCATCCCGTTCCAAGTGGAGAGCGATGCATCCGACTTCGCCCTAGCCGCAACCCTTAACCAGGAGGGGAGACCGGTGGCCTTCTTCTCAAGGACCCTCCAGGGCCCTGAGATCCGACACTCTTCGGTCGAGAAGGAGGCCCAGGCGATTATGGAGGCTGTACGACGCTGGAGGCACTACCTGGCAGGCAAACGATTTACCCTCCTCACCGACCAGCGTTCGGTCGCTTTTATGTTTAATAACAAGCTGAGGGGCAAAATCAAGAACGACAAGATCTTGAGGTGGAGAATCGAGCTCTCCACCTATGATTATGACATCTTGTACCGGCCTGGTAAACTGAATGAACCCCCAGATGCCCTATCACGAAGTACATGCGCCAACGCGCAAATTGATAGACTGCAGACCCTCCACAACGACCTCTGCCACCCCGGGGTCACCAGACTTTACCACTTCATTAAGGCCCGCAACCTGCCATACTCCATCGAGGAGGTCAGGACCATGACCAGGAACTGCCAAACCTGTGCCGAATGCAAACCGCATTTCTTTAGGCCGGACAGAGCAAGCCTGATCAAGGCCACCCGCCCCTTCGAGCGCTTGAGCATCGATTTTAAGGGGCCCCTCCCATCCTCTGACCGTAATGTGTACTTCCTCAACATTATTGATGAGTACTCCCGTTTTCCCTTTGCCTTCCCCTGCCCAGACATGACCAGTACCACGGTCATCAAATGCCTGAACGACCTCTTCGCCTTGTTCGGGTTCCCAAACTATATGCATAGCGACCGGGGCTCCTCCTTCATGAGCGAGGAACTTCGCCAGTTCCTACTAGCGAGAGGTATTGCTGCAAGCAGGACCACCAGCTACAACCCCCGAGGGAACGGCCAGGTGGAAAGAGAGAACGCGACTGTATGGAAGGCCGTCCTCTTAGCCTTAAAGTCTAAGGGCCTCCCAACCTCTCGCTGGCAGGAAGTCCTCCCGGCAGCGCTGCACTCCATCCGGTCACTGCTTTGCACTGCCATTAACGCCACCCCCCATGAACGAATGTTTGTTTTCCCCAGGAAGTCGACTACGGGAACCACGCTACCAACCTGGCTGACCTCTCCGGGGCCCGTCTTGCTGCGAAAGCACGTGAGGGCCCATAAAACGGACCCCCTGGTCGAGAGGGTGGTCCTCCTGCACGCCAACCCCCAGTACGCCTATGTGGCGTACCCAGACGGGCGGGAGGACACAGTCTCTTTACGAGACCTCGCACCCTCTGGCATTCCTGAGACACCACCGCTACCCACCACCCCCCCCTAATCCAGCCCAGGTAGACGGCATGCCGGAACCCCACGAGCCTTTGCCGACCACGCAGACACCAGCAACAACATCGAATACTGCAACACCGCCGCCGCTGCTGCGACGATCGGAAAGGCTTACGAGGCCTCCGGACAGACTGACATACCCGAACTGGTAATACACTTCACCCCGCCGGACTCAAATCTAAACAAGGGGTGAATGTAGTAAACCACTTTTATCGTTCGCTATCGTTACACTATGTTTTCCACTGTTATATCGTTACACTATGGTTATCACTGTTACACTGTTGTATCACTACATGAGGTCGCCTCTTGTCACGCTGTTATACCTGGGCTGACCACTGCTGACTCCGCCCATGGCTCCACCTACCTGCCCAGGTATAAAGGTGGTCGACTGGCTGGTATTCCTCCTTGTTGGATCCGATCACCCACGAGGGTGGGCTCTGTTATTTAGCCAATAAAAACCTATAGTTACTTTCTTAACTCGTCGCTTTTCATTGGATGAATTGATAGGTATATCAATTGACCAGAGGAAATCTGTTGCCAGATGCAAAAGGGGGACATTTTTTCTCAGTCTATTTAAGTATTAACATATTTTGTTCATGGGTTCCAATTTATTAACTATTCCTGTATCTAATTTTTGTAGATTGTAATTTATTAACTAATCCTGTAGTACATAGCTAGGGTTGAGCTCTATCCAGATCGTTTTCCTGTTCCACTCTGTTTTGCTGAATCCTTCCTGCAGAGGAAGTTTTCATGTGAAGAAAGTTTGTTTTTTTGCACAGTGTAGGAGATACGCTTTCCCCTGCCCTCCATTATTCTCTGAAGCATGATAGAAACAACAGTGGAGTTTGTGACACAAGGAGCCTTCAGCAGCAAGAATAGAGCGGGCCTGGCATGGAGTTCACAGCCAAGGTGCTATAGGGTGGTGGGAGAGAAGAAGACTTCACTGCCCAGTGATCAATCAATGAATAATGTGCCCCTATATTGACTGGAAATCTCTGGGAAGTTGTTTACCTACATCTGTCTTCCCTGTAAGGCTGGAACTACCCTGTACTGAATTTTAGCATGATGTTGAGAATGTTGGATTGTATACTAACTGGCATTTTCTGCTTTTCTTTCCAGAAATGTTTGTCTATGGGACACACTAATTTCCCCACACAACAGTCTTGTGCATGGTAAGATCACTGTTTGTCTCTTAATAGAATTCTTGTTGGTGATAAAAATGTCTGATTATATTGCATATTTTTACATTATAGTAATAATACCCTATGAAATTAACTCTTCCTTTTTTGAGAATTAGTGCAAAGCATTTTCTTTTAAAAAGGTTACTTTATTTTGACTTCTGTCAGTAAATACAAATTTACTCTGTGTATACAAACAATACAAACATTGTCATTGAGCTACAGGCAGAAGGCATAGCTAGTCTGATATTCTTTGATCCTTTGTATTCTAATAAAAAAAACTTTTAAGGACTTAAGTGGTGCACAGGTTTAATCTTTGGCGCCTCACCTCTGGAACCAGGGTTTAGATCCCACCCAGACTGGATGCGATGAAAGTCTTCTCCATCTGCTGGTGGGAGGATCCTATATCCCTGAAGGAATTCAAGGCCTATTATCCAGAATTGCTGGGGATGGGCCTTCAGGCGAGATGCCATTTAAAGAGTACAAATTTCAAAATGTGTTTTTTGACCTTTTCTGGAACTTGTGTTTGTCTTTTCCCTTGCTGGAAATTTGGCTTTCATGACCCTTTGAGCCAGCTGTTCCTAATTATTTTTTGTCTCCAGCTCCCTTTTAATGGTGCCAAAGGATTTCCTAGTAGGAACCCTATGAGCAGAAGAGCAATGCCAGGCAGGTCAGGTTGCCAGAGAGCTGGTCCATGCTCACCAGCACCTGCCTCTGCAGATAGAGGTGAAATTACCGCACTTTGGCAGATGTCATGCTGGTGGAGGCTGCTCTAGCTTCACTAGCAGACTCCTGATGATATCACTATAATATGTGAATGCTTAACTAATCATTATGCCGGTTAGCTCTCTCTGCATTGTCACACACCTACACCCAGCCGCCTAAAGTCAAGGAAGAGCTTCATGAACAGTGTTGTTCCATTACAATCAACCTCATCTGAAGCCCGCATCGCCTTGTGGAAAGACCGGCTCGCCAGTCTTGAACAACCCCCAGCGATGGAAATTTTACCTGATGAAAGCCTTCCCCCAGGAGCTAATTGCAACTGGGCAACCTGGAAGTGCCTTAACAGACTTGGGACCGGTGAAGGTTGCTCAAAGGTGTCACTAAGCAAATGGGGATATTCAACCAGCCCGACAACTTGTGAATGTGGAACTGAGGCACAGACTATGCAACATCTCCTGCAATGCCCATCGTTCGAGGAACCCTGCACTGTTGCAGATCTTGCCGAATTCAACAACAAGGCGCAAAAATGTGTCTGGCTGGGCTATGTATAGACTGTCCGTGGACACGATAAGAAGAAGAAGCTCTTTAGAAGCAGCCCAATCAAAGCTTCATCTGGTACTGGAGGAAAGAAGGCATACCAGGGTGACCAAGAGCCACTGTTACCTGATTGGTCACACCCACCAAAATGGCACTAGCCGTTTATGGGGGCTCTGGCACACTTAACCGTTAATGTACACAGGCATGCTGTAATACTGATTTATGGGAATGGTACCTTGGAGTGGCGCAAAGGCCGCCATTTCAGAAACAACTTATGCAGCATCACCCTAGATGGGGTCTTTGCTGGACTGCTCCGTCACTTGTCTGCAGACTTATGGCTGCACCTAGGATTCGCTTTCCCTAAAACGATGAATAAAATATTTAAATAAGGGTCCTACGCTTGTTGTAGGACCATTGTGATATTGATCAGTCCCAGCGCCTGACTTGCCGCGTGACAAACTTCTTGGAGCTAACAGGGCAGGAAGGACCCTTCAATAGCGCAATTTAAAGGGCTCATTCACTACATTGAGGTTAGTTGCTGGTTTGCCCTTTTAGGCTGCTGATTAACCTCTGGACACTTTTGGCCTGTTTTCTGACATAAAACTTAATTCTGACTTCTGAGAAGGGATTTTTGCTGGCCTTCGACTGTTTTTGGCTGTTTTTCAAAACAATTTTACTGCAGTCATGGGTGGTCTGGCAGGGCTGCCTATGGAGCTGGAGGAGGAGGGGTAGCAGCAAAGAAGTCAGGGGAGTGCTGGAGAAGAGTGAGTGAGAAGCCCCATATTGTACAGACCTGGATTCGAAAAAAAATATCTTTGAATGCTGAGTGATTTGTAGAAGTAGTCCTATAAAAAGTGTTTGTCGTATTAGTTTAATTTCTGGATGCAAAGCACCATGGAATATAGGACACAGGTTTGATTTTCTCACCCCTTCCCCACTTTGCTGAATTCCTGATATCTGCCACCCTGTTTGCCTGCTGTTGTGTAATTCCTAGCAAGATGTTGAACAGAAAATTGGTAAATACCAAAGAGCAGGTCACTTATGAGTGGTATAATCTAAAATAAAACTTGCTACAGTTTTTATTTTTCACAATTATGTTTGCATGCAGGTACTTTGTTATGCTAGCCATAAATTTTGAGACTGAGGGTTTTTCTTTTTCCTCTTTTAATCTCCTTAGGTTTTGTCTGCCACGACAATGGTGCCACGGTGCTTCAGTATGCACCAAAGCAGCAACTTCTGATCTCTGGAGGCAGGAAAGGCTTTGTCTGCATTTTTGACATAAGGCAGAGGCAGTTGCTACACACATTTCAGGCACACGATTCTGCTATTAAGGCCCTTGCTTTGGACTCCACAGAAGATTATTTCATTACAGGTTCAGCAGAGGGGAATATGAAGGTAAGGCTTCAGGCAAAAAGTTCTGTTCGAGACTGCCTCAATCCTGAGCTTCTGGGCTCTACCCACTGAAATCTAACATCAACCACGTTTTTAATGTACTGATCTAGATTACTAAAATCGTTTACGTCCATTTTATTTCTAAGCTCACCCTGCAGAAAAAAATCAACTGAATAGGGGCCACTGCAGGTCAATTATACAAGTCTAGAATTTGCCTGTGCGTCTGATGAGGTCAGCACTGGAGGGCACCAGTGGGTGCGATACTAGTGTTACCACTGGGATCGCAGCTTCTAGATTTTCAGGGCCGCTGTGTTTTGTATTTGAGCTGCATACTATTTAAAAGTCATGGCTATAAAATTCCAAAAATGTAGGACTGTGCGTTAGACCCATAATGCCCACACTGTGACTTATCAATTGTCAGCGTCAGATGTTTCCTGGTCAGTTATAGTCTGTCCAGATACTTAGCGAAGCTGCTTTACTCGCCCCAGTAATGTTTCTTAAGACAAAATTGGAATCACAGCATTTTACTGCAGCGGTGTCTATTTCAGCGTCATGCACTGACCATTCTTATAGAACCATTGGATCAGATTTTTTTTTTTTTAATTCCAGGTTCGTGAGCAAATGCGAGCAGCTTGTGCTCTGGATTTGCACCTCCTAAAATTAGATTGGCTGTGATAAGAGTGGTTTATTTTTTATAAACTGCTGGTACCAGTCTTATGTAAAAAGAATAATTGACAGTTCAAAGTAGTGTATACCATCAGTGTTTTAATAGTTAGTTGTTTCTTTGCATAGTTATCATTCTAGATGCAAAGTTATAAGATTGATGTAATGTGATGCGATCTGACACTGCTTTTGTCCAAGGATTGCTTGAGATTCGAGCTTGGAGAGTGCGGTCACAGAATGATTGTGAAGGAAAATAAAATGGTGACCTCTTGTTGTCTCCCAATGATACCACCCATTTTCAGGCCCAACAATGAGCCTTGTTGCACCACTTTTTTCTCCCGTCTCATTGCCACAATACTGCCTGTTCTCCTCTCTCTATCTTGTAACCCAATTGTGAACTTGGCAATTGGCACTGTTCTCTGTTCCCTCCAATTATTACCCTGCATAGTCATCTCTCTCCTTCACTGTCCAGATCTTGAGCCATTTTCTCTCTATCTCCTCCCACCAACCCCCCCTCCCCCTGTCCCCAAAGCACTTGTGGGTACATCTGATAATGTCTCAAAACCCACTCACTGTTGGTGCATGTCATTGAGCAATTTGTGTAACATGTATTAAATGCCTGACAATTTAAAAAGGCAATCCAGTAACCTAAAATTTTAACCCTAGGTAGCAGTCTTTCCCCCCATTATGTGACATGTCCAATGTAAGAACAGTATCATAAATAACTTTTTTTGCCAACTTTTAAATAACTGGAAAACTGACATCTTGAATAAATGGACATTTTCAATGATTTCGAACTAACATTAATTGGCTTATGAACTTCGGAGTATTATTAGTGTTTTCATCAAGTCGTTTTCCTGACATTACATCTCTTTGCTTTGCAGGTGTGGAGGTTAACTGGTCATGGATTAATTCATTCATTTACAAATGAACATGCCAAACAGTCGATCTTTCGAAACATTGGTGCAGGAGTTGTGCAGCTGGAGATCCAGCCAGCCAACCGCATCTTTTCTTGTGGAGCAGATGGAACTCTGAAGACACGAGTTTTGCCAGACTATTTTAATACCTCTGCCGGAATATTCGACATCTTGTAGTTTACTGGGCTCGCTTGTTCTGGTTTCTGGTTATTCTAAAACATGGGTATCCCACATATGCTGTGGGGATACATGAGCTGCTAGAGAATGCTTTGTGTTTGAGTGAGAAGGGACCCAAGGTTCAGCTTTCTGCAGAAGTTTTCTATTAGCAGTGGATCTGGTCAGATTTGAAATATATATAAAGCATAAGAAAGTCATTTGAAGAAGTATAGTGTGGCTTTGTGGTATAAAGACTTGAAGAATTCCATATATTAACCCATAGGACAGAGATGCATGTACTGAATTATTACTTTAAAAAGCAATGCAGTTGCAGGTTGTTGGTAATGCTCTGTGAACACAATGCAGAATATTTTGGTGTACTGTAAGTGTATGGACATTAAAAATATGTGCCCATGGCTAAAATCCATCAGCACTGTAATGGGAAATCCTGTATGTAATGATGGCGTAAATTGATTTATAGAATTTGAATTCATTATTTTATTTTTTCTTCTCAGAGGAAATTTTCAGTGTTGACACTGAAGCAGGTAGATGGTCTTATCTGAAAGCTGCAATGCAAAAAAAAAGTTTGCAAAAATGGGAACCACAGTCATTAAGATGTACAGTTTAATTTATAGATATTTCTGAACTTTTAATTTGATCACTCAACAATTTAAAGCTATTGAAACATAACTGTTTTATGTCTTTTTTGCACAGTGTTCTTAAACCTTCTGAGACTGTTGTACTTCTATTATAAACGATTTGCCTTTACATTATAAAGTGTAACACAGAGTAATGATGGCATTGTATATCTCTACTTGAAAGTCAAAGGAACCAGATTTGTTTTTGTTTATGTTCATTCTGAATTAGTATTATTGTTAGTTTATCCATTGCATTCTAATTAAAAGGAAGCTATGAAAACATTGGTATTTAAAAAAAGAAGAATCCTATTGATGTGTAAAAGATTGCATTTCCTTAGATGAACATCTGGCTTAATTGGCCCAACACTTTATGTAATATTATGACCAATTAAGTTATTTTGATCTGTGAATTAACATAACTTATATTCAAGAGCTGTGTATTGTCTGCTATTTTGCCTGTAATATACGGTGTAATTTATTGTATTTTTATGTTTCCTGTATGTACATGTTGCTAACAAATATGGTAAGTAAAATCTGAGGACCTTCAGTCAGTATTTTGACATGTTGTCTGTGAAGTTGTCTTCTGTTCATATATAGTGTCTGTGATCTGTAACAAATTCATTGCATTTCTTTGTGGACTGAGCAAGATATGGACTTTACATCCTGCGCTTGAAACTGTATCTAAAAGAATAGTTGTGCATCACAATCTTACCTTTGTAAGTCGAATAAATTATTTTTAATGTGTGTAGCTTATTGTCTGCTGCATTATCTTTGTTGTATTGTTGGAAAGTAGTGTTAATCCATGAGAGTTCAAAATTGAGAGATATAGTCCCAGGAGAACGGCACTCTAGTGACAGTCTCCTCTCTCTCTGTTAGTATTGTAACTCCTGGATAAAAATCTTACCATTAAAAGATGTTAGTGAAAATCCTACTGTCGTTTGTGGGACCCACAAAAATGTAAGTCTCCAAAGCTGTGGGATCTGTGGAATAATCAGCTTTAAATCTGAATGCTGTCAAAAGGCGGGAGAACAGCATATCTGCCATTAGTGGCACTGCTTTTAAATAAAACTGCCAATAGACATTTTCGGCACTTGCCATCTGCCAGCTCAGCACGGGTTCCCTGGGCCTTTTGTGTTCTTGTCCAACACTAACAATTTCATGACTAGGCCCTGTTCTTATGACACCTGTCATTACACAACTAAAAATCCAGGCCAAAGGACCCAACTTTAATGTATGTACAAAAAAACTTTCATGGACTCCATGGGTAACTGTAAAATGAAGATGCTATTAGTCCAGATGTCCCAACTGCTCGGCACACAGCGGGATTTTTGCGTGTCCTATTGCAATCATGCACATCTACTGTGCTGTAATGCTGGCTTTGCAGTTTCCCATGTTGCGAAAAGCTAACGGTGCAGTTGTAATCTCTTATAAATAAATATTATCATCAAGATAAGTTTAAGAATGATCCAATGTTACCACGTCTACTTTACATATACCAATATATTGCCATTTCAATAACAACAAACAATTTGTATTTATATAGCGCCTTTAACGTAGTAAAACATCCCAAGGTGCTTCACAGGAGTATTAAAAGACAAACAAATTCAAAGGCAATCAAAGTTCTTATATAAGTATCGAATAACTAAAATGTATTACTCCTTACTAAATAAACCACACCATATAGCTAGAATGTTAAGCAGTTCAAAATTCAGTTAATATAACTGTTTCCATTTTATTAACCACTGATGCATTTAACAATGTCCATTATCACTGAATTCCATCTGCGATACTATCTGCTTAAATGTTCAGTATTTAAACCTGGCATGGCAATTTTTGTATAATTGTGCAATTTTGAGAAATGACTGCAATTACGTCTCATAGGAAAGATTTAAATATGCTATAAATTTGTACTGTGCATACAATTTCATTATGTTTACTATAGATGTGTGTGTATCTTTTATATATACATTTGTGTAATGTGCATGTATGATTACACAGCTACTATTTACTCCAAAGATTGTGTACACGGAGTTTCTTTAGGTGTAGGTAGAATGTTTGGTATTTATGTATGGGTTCATTTATACTGTAGCCACCAGTCTGAGTGTGGGCGAGAGTGTCCGCACTCAGGTCTAGGGAATTAAAAAAATGTGGAGGTGGTCAAAGGAGCCCCATGAGCACTTTATAAATCAGATTCAACACTGTACAGGAGTTATTCTCCATGGGATGTGAAACTGTCTTCACGGGGTGGGGTGGGGGGTGCAGAGGTCTGTCACCATTCCTCTCCAGAGTCAGACAAGACCTGAACCCAGAGTTGCTTTAGTGTCACTGCAAAGTGGCAGCTACTTCACAGCGACACTTAAACTACAGTATAAATGTAACCTATATCTATTTTGCTGTTAAAATTTACATATGAACCAGTTTGACACCAACTAGATCTCAAATCCTAAATGGAAAGGAAAACATTATACAATGAATTAAAATACAATGCAATGTATTATAGAAGGTGCATGTACTATTTAAAATGTTAGATATGTTCTGTGCAAATATAATGTCAAAAAATTAAAAAAAACATTTGGCAATATTGCATTAGAGAAAAATTCATTTTACCTTATGAACATTAAAAATTAGTAGTTGTACCAGTTACACATGCATGAATAATTGCTCTATTATAAAATCATTTGCATTTATTCAGCTGGTAAGAAATGTAGACCATATTCCTTTAAGTAGCCATTTTCCCATGTATATAATTGACAATCATGTGGATTATAGGATAGCATTGTAAGCGTATCATTTGATGATCTTAAATCAAAACTTACATCAAGTTGTTTCTCTTTCAACAAATCAAGCGCAAAAACTATTTTGGAGTCCTTAGTATCTGTGAGGTAGAGAATCCCACGTGCAATGAATGCATTGCCGGCCTTTGATTTGGGGTATGTGGTGTTAATAGTCTGAACAATCGAAAATGATTTGTCATTGATTTCAATTTGGCCAACAATGATGTTTTCATCATGACTAGAGGCATAGATTACCCAAAGTCCACTTTTGTCTGCAGTTAAATCAAAATATGTCTTTGCATTTTGGAAGAGATAATTGCGATTGTTGTGCAGAGCATTTTCCATTTTCATGCGCTGGAGCTGTTTCCCATCAAGTGGAAATCTAAAACAAATGCGACAAAAAATTAGTACATTTTTGTGCTTTGCTGTAATTTTCTAAAATCTACTTTTTTTCTGTAAATTGTTTCTTCTCCAGCCCCGCTGTTCCACGCAGCCTCCTGCTTAACAGATTAGACTGGGCATGCATTTTACAGGATCATTGTGAATGCTTCCTGTAATGTGATGGGAGGTGCGATGTGATGGGATTAATGAGCTTGCTCGGTTCTGTCTTTCTTTCCACCCTTCCATCTCCAAGTATTGAAATCTGAACAAAAAATTATGACTCCTGTAAACCTGTCATAACTGTTGCAGGTACAGTAAAATCATATAATGATAGCCTTAACCAACACTACAGAGCAAAGACCTCATCCCATTCCACCGCAGTAACTTGAACAAAATGGTTGGATTTCAGAAATAGATATGTCTCTGACTTCATGGGTAAATGTGAAACATGATGTGAAACATGATGTGGTACTGAGCCATGCAGACCTGGAAGGTGCTAGGTTAGGCTGTAATTTTCATTAACAACCCTTGGATGGGATGGGGAAAAGCAGGCCACTGATCACTGTTACTGCTCTTGGTAGTGTGTGTGTAGATGCCATGTGAAGATAGGACAAGGCTTGTGAGACCTTTTACCATGGTCCACAACATTAAAATGGACACCGAGGGCGCGATTTGCCAGCCCTGGGGAGGCGGGACTGCTGGGAAAATGGCAGAATTTGGGGGTGGGTGGCCAACCCACCTCCGTGCCATCTTGCCAGGAGGCGGGTAGCCGTTCCGCGCCGGGTCCCGTCTCCTTGGAGGCGGGATGAGATTATAGCCACTTAACTGCCAGTTAACAGGCAGAAACTAGGCTTATCACCATTTTGCCCACACAAGTGCGGGCTTCTCAAAGGCTCCAAACCCCGCCAGGGTCACTGAGGCTCGGAGGGGTGTGCTGTGAAGGTAAGTGATGGGTGCAAGTATGGAGAGGAGTATCTGAGGTAAGTGGAAAGTGTTAGAAAAAGTGTACTTACCTTTTTGTTTCTTCCTGCAGGCTTCAATCGGTGGATATGCGGAGAGCTTCGCACCTTCGCGGTAGAGATGCCAGATGGCCGTTGCATTCTCCAGTGCAACAACCATCTCATTTCTACAAAAGAAAGAGGTTTGATGAGGTCTTGAACTCAAGAACTCATCAAACTACAGAGAATGTCACTGACAGCTTTGCAGAGCTGTCAAACGATGACAATTCATCTGTCAAACAGACGTTCTCTGCAACGGCTTTCCCTTAATTGGCCTGCTAAGCCCACTGGGTGGGCTTAACGAGGTCAATCAAGGGAAAATAGCGTGGGTTGGCCAGAAGTCGATGGAGGCGGGACTGAAATCCGACAAGTGGGAGTCCCACCTCCAAAAGCTCCCTATTGGCAAAATCACCCCGAGTTTTCTCAACACTAGAAGATGGACACATTTGTAGCCTGTGAACCACTGACTACACACACAGTTAATGTGGAGCAACAGATTGGAAACTATTGGCTACATTTTTTTTTAAGTTTACAGGTAGTCATGGCTGTAGCCAAGGTTACATTCTCTAAACTACTGTCAGGTCAGATAAATATATATAGAGAACATATGTGAGGAGGATCCACATATCCACACAGGAGAAAACCAAGCCACTTTTGCTATCAACGATGCTAGGGACTACATCTCATTTAGGTAGGAAAAAGTAGATGCTATGTCGATTCTTTCCAATAATCCACCTAGAAAGTCTCTTGTCATAATGAGATGAACTACTGCTTCTTTACAGAAATGATGGCAGGGATTTTACGGGGCCTATGACTGCACAGCGTACACCATCGTAACTGGCCACAAGTTCCGGGTTTCTGCTTGACCGCACACATCTGCTGGGAATTGACTTTCGCTGGCGCAGGGTTTGGGCTATTTGCCCAACTGCCCAGCGAATACCCACCAAACCCTTATAGTAACATAGAGATAGGAACAGGAGTAGGCCATTCGGCCCTTCGAGCCTGCTCCGCCATTCAATGAGATCATGGCTGATCCTCGTCTGAGATCATAGCTGATCTTACCAGTTCAGTACCCCGTCCCCGCCTTTTCTCCGTAACCCTTAATCCCCTTAGCCTTCAGAAATATATCCAATTCTCTCTTGAAAATATTTATTGAATTAGCCTTCACAGCCCTCTGTGGCAGGGAATTCCACAGGCTCACCACTCTTTGAGTGAAGAAATTCTTCCTCATCTCTGTTTTAAATGATTTGCCCGCTATTTTTAGACTGTGGCCCCTGGTTCTGTGCTCCCTGGCCATTGGAAACATTCTCTCTGAATTCAGCCTGTCCAGGCCTGCCATAATTTTATATGTTTCGATGAGATCCCCTCTCAATCTTCTAAACTCCAGTGAGTACAAGCCCAAACTATTTAATCTCTCTTCGTAGGTCATTCCCGCCATTCCAGGTATCAGCCTGGTGAATCGCCGTTGCACTCTTTCCATGGCAAGAACATCCTTCCGCAGATGGGGCGACCAAAACTGTACACAATACTCCAGATGCGGTCTCACCAGCACCTTGTACAGCTGTAGTAAGGTATCCCTATTCCTATACTCGAACCCCCTTGATATGAAGGCCAACATACCATTTGCCTTCTTAATCGCCTGTTGCACCTGCATGCTCTCCTTCAGTGACTGGTGCACAAGAACACCCAGGTCCCTCTGCACTTCCCCATCTCCCAATCTATTGCCATTTAGATAATAATCTACCCTCCTGTTTTTACCCCCAAAGTGGATAACCTCGCATTTATCCACATTATAGTGCATCTGCCACGTATCCGCCCATTCCCCCAACCTGTCCAAATCGCACTGTAGCCTCCTGACATCCTCATCAGAGCCCACCCCTCCTCCTAGTTTAGTGTCGTCAGCGAATTTGGAAATATTGCATCCAATTCCCTGATCCAGATCATTTATATATATTGTGAACAGCTGGGGTCCCAGGACAGATCCTTGCGGCACCCCGCTGGTCACTGCCTGCCACTCTGAAAACGAGCCGTTTATTCCAACTCTCTGTTTTCTATCCGCCAGCCAGTTCTCTATCCACGTTAATACTTTGCCCCCAATCCCATGAGCCTTAATTTTGCATGATAATCTTTTGTGTGGAACCTTATCGAAGGCTTTCTGGAAGTCAAGGTACACCACATCCACTGGCTCTCCCCCATCTATTTCACCAGTTACTTCCTCAAAAAATTCCAGCAGATTAGTCAAACACGATTTACCCTTTGTAAATCCATGTTGACTCTGTCCGATCCTTTCCCCATTTGTCAAGTGCTCCGCTATTTTATCCTTAATAATGGACTCTAGCATTTTGCCCACAACCGATGTAAGGCTTACTGGTCTATAATTCCCTGCTTTCTCTCTACCCCCCTTTTTAAATATTGGGGTAACATTAGCTACCCTCCAATCCACGGGTACTGTTCCCGAGTCAATGGAGTTCCGGAAGATGATCCTTAGAGCATCTGCTATCTCCAGGGCCACCTCCTTAAGTACCCTAGGATGTAGTTTATCAGGCCCCGGGGATTTGTCGGCCTTCAGTCCCCTCAACTTACCCAACACCATATCCCTAGAGATACTAATTTCTGTCAGCTCCTCCCTCTCATTAGTCCCTATGTTTGCCGATATTCCTGGGAGGTTATTTGTGTCCTCCTTTGTGAATACAGAACCAAAGTATGAGTTTAATTGGTCTGCCATTTCCTTATTCTCCATTATATATTCTCCCGAATCGGACTGCAGGGGACCGACTTGGGATTTTACCAGTCTTTTCCTCCTGATATACCGATAAAAGCTTTTGCAGTCTGTCTTTATGTTTGCTGCAAGTTTACTTTCGTATTCTATTTTCCCCTTCCTGATTAATCCCTTTGTCCTCTTCTGCTGTATCCTGTACTGCCCCCAATCTTCCGGTCTGGTGCTTTTTTTTGCCAGTTGATATGCCCTTTTTTTTGATTTTATGCTGTCCCTAATTTCCCTCGTTATCCACGGTTGAGTCACCTTTTTAGGTTTATTTTTATGCCAAACCGGTATAAACATGTTCTGGAATTCTTCCATTCTATCTTTGAATGCTTGCCATTGTCTATCCACTGTCAATCCCCCCAGAAACACCACCCAATCAATCTTACCCAATTCCCGTCTCATACCCTCGTAATTCCCTTTATTTAAGTTCTGGACCTTAGTCTCTGATTCAGTTTCCTCACTCTCCATCTCGACTGAGAGCTCGATCATATTATGATCGCTCTGACCCAAGGGGCCTCGTACAAGAAGATTGGTGATAAGTCCCTTCTCATTGCACAATACCCAGTCTAAAATGGCCTGATCTCGAGTCGGCTCCTCGACATATTGGTCCAGATAACCGTCCCGAAAACATTCCAGGAATTCCTCCTCCTCAGAATTTTTACTAATTTGGGTAGTCCAATCAATATGTAAATTAAAGTCACCCATGATGACAGCTGTGCTCTTATCGCACGCTTCTCTAATTTCCCTTTTTATGCCTTCCCTCACCTCCATATTACTATTTGGAGGCCTATATATCACACCCACTAACGTTTTTCTCCCCTTGCTATTTCTCATTTCTACCCATACAGATTCCGTTTCATCCGAGTTAATATCCTTCCTTTCCATTGCATTAATCCCCTCCTTTACCAGCAATGCTACCCCACCTCCCCTACCTTTTTGCCGATCCTTCCTAAATATTGTATATCCCTGGATGTTAAGTTCCCAGCCTTGCCCACCCTGCAGCCACGTTTCTGTAATCCCAATCAAATCATACTTGTTTACCTCTATTTCCACAACTAATTCATCCACCTTGTTCCTAATGCTTCTAGCATTAAGATATAAAGCCTTCAGGCTTGCTTTTTTCACACTCTCATTATGAATTAGTTTGGCCCTTTGTGTTTCTCTCCTTTGCTTATTGCTTCTCACCTTTCTACCATCTATTTCTGACTTCATATGACTTCCCTCTTTTCCACTACCTAGGTTCCCATCCCCCTGCCAAATTAGTTTAAATCCTCCCGAACCGTCCTAGAAAATATTACCCCGAGGCCTTTTACCAGCGTAAGGGTTAAAATATTTTTAATGATTTAAACATTCACTTACATTTAAAATTAGTTTAGGTTATTTTTGTCCCATTTAAAAATGTTTACATTTATTTTGCAAAAAATTAAATTTTTATTTTAAATGTTTAATTAAATGATATTAATTTTGAACCAGTGATGATTTTTTGTTGTGAAATTGTACTTTTTAGGTGATTTCTATTATGCTTATGGAGATTCTGTACGTAAATGGAATCCCCATAAGTATAATAGGAATCCCCCTTTGTCACTGGTTGGCCTGGCCCACGTGATCCCAGGGACACTTGCGAACCGCGTGTGCTCCTGGGATGCGTGGACCTTTACACAGGTGTACACCTGCAGGCCCAGGACCGCAAGAGTCCGAAGCTCCAGAGGCAGCAAGTAAGGGTGGAGTTTTCTTGCGGTTCGGAGGCGTTTGCCTGTGGCAAACCTCCGACCACAATTTCCAAGCCGATAAAATCCCATTCACTTTTCTGGCTTAATACAGTTCCTATGTGAATCTAACTGCAGGAAATGTCCTGAGTTGAAGCTGTCTTATGACATTTGTGGGGTATAACTTTTACAGGTTGATTCAACAGAAGTTTGGAAGCCAGTTTTAGGGTTTTATTCGTAGTCTTTATCATGTCTCAGAACTATCCCCTATCATTTCACTTGCAATGAATTACAAATGTTATGTGGATGAATATGAGAGAAAGCAAGTCCCATCAATATATGATTTTCCGACTGGTAGTAACCAGCAACAATGCCACTTTTAGTGGTAACATGAATTTCAAACAAGCAGCAATGAAAAAAGACTTGCATTTATCTAGCGCCTTTCATAACCTCAGGACATCCTAAAGTGCTTTTACAGCTAATGAAGTACTTTTGAAGTGTAGTCACTGTTGTAATGCAGGAAAGGCGCCAGCTAATTTGCAAACAGCTATGTGATAATGATCCGATAATTTTTTTTTAGTGATGTTGATTGAGGGATAAATATTGGCCAGGACACCGGGGATAACTCCCCTGCTCCTCTTCGAAATAGTGCTATGGAATCTTTTATGTCCACCTGAGAGCAGACAGAGCCATGGTTTTGTTATCCGAGTCAGAACATAGAGGCTATGATGACAATCTGCAGATTCTCACCTTTAGAGGAATTTCACTAGCTGCAGCCAACAAAGAAGGCTTGACAACAGCATAACAGTTCTACCAATGAAGATCATTACTGATCAGCTTATACCCATTATTACTCTTCTATAAAACTACAAAATAATATACTTACTTTATAATATTATCAGACCCTCCTTTGTGATAATAAATTGAACCATTATAAACTGCATGACCACAGCCATGAAAGAAATATGCCAATGTTATAGTCTTGAAGTTGCTCCCACTCTTAAGCGCTTCTAAATTTTCATATTCTTTAACGGTCAGTCCTGTAAACAAAATTTAAGAATCGATAACAAACCTTCATAAGAATATCAGCAAGGCAGTTTGGTCACAGTAAGGCTCGGAAGTAAACTGCAGACAAAACCAAAACGCAGGTAACAAAGTCACAAGCAAGTCAAAATTGAAAGATGAGTTTTGTGTTCAGTTTTGGTTACTAAGATATAGAGACAGAACAGAGATGAGCTCCAAGATTGTAGACACAAAAATAAGATTGCTTTACTGTTTTAAAGTGGTACTACTGAACCAATACAACAGTTCATAAAGGAGCAGGACACGTTCCTTGCTGTGACTAATACTGCTGCATACAAAAGGCAGGAGGGACGTTGTGTTAGTACCTCATGGTCACTGATCTCCTGAACTTGTTTTGATCACCGTTGGGGTCAGAGAGGAATTGTCCTGGATTGGCTCAGGGGTTTTATGTAGATTTTACGAGATAACCTGATTACTGGCGTGAGGGAATACTGGAGGTAATGATGCTCGGTTGCATTTTGAAAATTTGAGACAGGCTCGATGGACCAGTTGGTCTTTTCCTGTCCTTATTTTCATATGTTCTTATTTGACAGCAATAATGGACTTTGTACAATCATTGAGAGTGGAACTTAGCCAGGGCCAATCAAGAATTTAGGTCTTATCCTAGAATTGACCTGCGTATGCTCAACTTCTCAATGAAGCACATATTTAATTCTATCAGATATTTTAGTAAGAGGGAAATGTAGAGCAGTTTGAGGTGTCTGAGTCTTATATTTTACTGAATGAAATGGAAACATATGAAAGCATATCTATAACCAACCTGAAAAGTGCTCAACAACCCAAATTTGTTCATTATTCTTCAATGCAGGGTCCTTCATCCATGCTCCAAATGTGTTTTCTATCTTTGTCACATTATAAGGGCCATCCACTGATTTTATGATGCGTCCTATTGAAGGATATTGCTTGAGTATTAATGCAATAATACCACAATTCAATACCAAAATTAAGACACAAACGGTATAAAATTGTACCAGATTTCTTCGAAAAGGAACTCAGTGTCTTTTGTGCAGATGTTCTTCCGATTAAAGTGTCGTCATTTGGAGCTTCATCTAAATTTAAACACAATAGTGAGGCTCAGTCTGAGAAAGTCTTCCTTATCAAATAGCAAGAGCTACATTTCTATAGCGGGTTTGAATTTAAAGATACATTACCGTAATTGACTGTGTTGTGTTGATTTCGGGACTTTCCTCTGGAACCCGGTGGGCCAGGGGGACCAGCTGGACCTGGAGACCCTGGTGGCCCTTGTGCACCTGGAGGACCTCTCTGACCTGAATGAAAACAAAATTGTATTTAAACATGTAAATCTGTTCAGTAACGGTTCCCTGACGATCTAGCTTAACTGAAAGAAAATAATGACTACAAAAATACAATATTAACTTAAACAAATGAAAACCACAAACCGTTTACTGGATATGTGCATTTATTTATTGGTGTTTACTGTCAGTAGAGTTTTTAATGGAACTGCACTACTGAATCTACGCAATATTTTATTTCAGCCTGAGTTGTGAGTAGGTGCACTCACACATAGGGGCAGATATTCAATAAAAGAAAAAGAAAGACTTGCATTTATACAGCGCCTTTCACAACCTCAGGACGTCCCAAAGCGATTTACAGCCAATTGAAGTGCTTTTGAAGTGTAGTCACTGTAGGAAACGCAGCAGCCAATTTGTGCACAGCAAGCTCCCACAAACAGCAATGTGATAATGACCAGATAAACTTGTTTTTTGTGGTGTTGGTTGAGGGATAAATATTGGCCAGGACACCGAGGATAGCTCCCTTGCTCTTCATTGAAATGGTGCCGAGGGATCTTTTACATCCACCTGAGAGAGCAGTTCAACGCCTCATTGGAAAGCGGCACCTCCGACAGTACAGCACTCCCTCAGCACTGGACTGGAGTGTCAGCCTAGATTTTTGTGTTCAAGTCTCTGGAGTGGGACTTGAACCCACAACTTTCTGACTCCGAGGTGAGAGTGCTACCAACTGAGCCATGGCTGACGTCTCATCTGGGTGGCCGACCAGCGGAGTGAGCCACTCACCAGCCCGAGCTGGGAGCAAAGAGGACAGAGCCATTTCGAGGCCCGAACTTCATTTAAATATAAATAGCGAGCTGCCTAACCCAAACAGGAATCCCGATGCAACTCGTCAGATTCGGCCCAGCACAATATTAGGCGATCGTTAAGTGGGGGAGTCTGGGGTGGCAACAGGCTGGCCCCGATTTTAACTCCAGGTGGATTCCGCACTCAGGCCCGAGTTAAAATTACAGTCACGTCTCGATGATGTCATTGGGTTTCAACATGCATATGTAAAGAAGGACCCTGTTGGCTCCAGCTGCGTGCCCTTTCCGCCTTTTCGGGAGAGCAGGTTAAAATTGCAAATGTTGGGATCATGGCAGCTTTCGGACAGGTAAGAGCCAGGCTGATTTTAACCACCCACCCACCAGGTTTCTGCTGAGTGAGTAGAGTTAAAATCGCCCCCAATTTGTGGAGCCCAGAGAAGCACTCCCGCAAAAATAATTTAAAACTTACCTTTCTTGGTCCTCTTTGGCTGTACCACCAGAAAACCTGGTTGGAGCGTGCACTCCACCCCACTCTGTCCTAATATGGCAATCGGGGTCCGATACATGCCATCGGACTCCGATTTGCATATTAAAAACAGCCTACTGCCTGAAACAGAAGGGCACATCTGCTGCCCAGTGACAGGCCCGTTAAAAATGCTGGTGTTGAGAGAGGCATATAAATGAGGCAGTAAGATTGCCGACCCCATTTCGGAGTAGTTACTACCTCGTTAACATCAATTTGCCCAAGTTAAAATTGGCATAGAGTAAATATCATAATAATAATTGGATGCCACAAACTAACAAGTCAGTGAGCTGAAAATATGAGACTTAAATATAAAAGGGGAGAATTACCATGGGATTCTTCCACCGCAACTTTTGACCATCAGTGGAAATCCTGGAGAAACAGGGTAAACAGCTGCTTTTTGCCATTTAGGCCTTCTCGCTGGTGGGTTCACCAATATCCCGGTGGAGAACCCCATGGAAATTCCTGGTGCACAAATTGGCTGCAGCATTTGCCTACATGGCAACAGTGACTACACTTCAGAATTAATCTGTTGGCTCTGAAACGCTTTGGGACCTGAGAATGTGAAAGGTCTGATGTAAATGCAAAGTTCTTTCTTTTACAGGGATTTAAATCACACTGTGCATTAGTAGTAACAAATATGTTAATGCATTCCTTTAAATTCCTCTGTTTTAACAAAGACACTAACTAATTTAACCTTTGTTAAAATGGCACGGACTTTCACACTAATGCTTTAACACATTTTCTACTTCTAATCAGCCCTTATAATCCAACTCCTGTTTTTGCACACTGCTGATAACATAACTTGTGGATGTGCTTCATAAGTTCTGAAAGTTTACAGATGAAAGTATACTGTTATCTTTGAAGCAGAATAATGTCTCAGAGAGGTAGATTTTACAAATTAGTGCTGCCGGAGCACAGCTTCATGCAACATTTATTGTAAATGTTGGTATAGTCAGCACCAAAGCTTCTCCGTGCCTGAATTCATAATATATATATACTCCTGTCAAATAAAGATCTGCATCAGGAGCACTAATTCATAAAATCTACCCAGTAAAGAATTCTTGAATTCTAAGCTATTACAGTAATTTTCTATGGTGTGCGGGGGACCTTTTTCAAGTAGCACCCAAAAAGAGTGCAAAGTTGGTGGAGTGGCTGCTCTGTCCACCCATTGGTGCCAGCATGAGGCCCAAGTCACTTTGAAGCCTGACATGACACTGATGAACTGTGGGCGCCAAGCAAGGGCCAGTTCTGGGTATCGACTAGCACCCACACCGAGCCGGCAATTCTGCCCACCAAAAAAACCCTTTAAAAAAAAAAAAATTTGCTGGGTCGTTTTGGTAAGCGGCCATCAGCTGTCCCTTTATGGAGCTCTGCTGAGTCTGCTCAATATCTGGTACAACTGGGGTGGAGCGGGCATCTGTCCATTTGTACCTGAAAATGACATTTATTAGGCTGGCCTCGGGTGTTATTGAAGTGGCCAAGGAGCCCCTCATGGTTTTCAATTGTTGGCCACTCGTTTTTCAGACGAGAAGGGCAGTAGTTCATAATCATGCCTGTGATATTTTACTATAATTTTTCTAAAACACCTTGACTTGGTCAGATCCAACTAGAAGTGAGTTCTGTAAATACATTCGGCATTATCATAAATATTATTACAAAATATAAGGGAATAACTCTTTAGCAGATAGATACTGGGTATCTCACATTTAGCAGTAAAGCTTTAAGCCCATATAAAAACAACTTGATAGTTTACCTTCTAAAATAATCTCGTTGTAAGGTTCACCTTTATCGCCTTTCCGTCCTGGTTCACCTTTTGGACCTGGTAACCCAACTGAACCAGGTGGACCAGTGTCTCCTTTGTCACCTTTTGGTCCCATCTCTCCAGGTTCACCTTTTGGTCCAGGGGCAGCTTTGATTTGAAGAAGAAAGTTTGTTTTAATATAAATGCTAATCAGCTGATTACTGTGTTATGAAAACACAAGCACTCGTGCATAAGTAATATAAGGTTTTATGCTTGCAAGATCCAAGAGTCTCTCAACTGATGCCTTAGTGACTAATGCTTGACTGGTTATTAAACTTAACCATCCAACTCATGATATATCTCACCTGACCAATTACACTGCTAAAACAAATAAGGTTGGCCCCGAATTTAACTCCAGGTGGATTCCCCGCTCAGACCTGAGTTAAAATCTCAGTCGGGTCTTAATGATGTAATCGAGCCGCAACATGCACGTGTAAAGAAGGACCCTGTTGGCTCTGGGCGGGTGTCCTTGCTGCCTGCTCAGGAGAGCAGGTTAAAATTGCAGATGTTGCGATCATGGCGGCTTTCGAACTGCCAAGAGCCAGGGTGATTTTAACTGCCCACCCGCCAGGTTTCTGCTGAGCGAGTAGAGTTAAAATTGCCTCCTAGCTGTCAAATATTACAATACGAGTCTGAATTTTGTTGCTGATCACGTGATTTGGCTGACATTTCCCATCAGCAACTTTCTTATTCGCATACAAGAGCAGTTAGAGAGCCCCGAATGGGCAAATAAGTCATTTAGGAGAGATGAGGCTGAAAATTACACTTTGTGATAATAGTTGGCAAATGTTTAAAACAATGTTCCCTGTTATTCCTCTGTCCACCCTTTTCTCAGCGAAGTTAATCCATTTCAAATGAACGAGAAGACTGATTCTGTAATAAACTACTGATGCTTACTGACACTTAAAAGATTCACTACCTTTTCGAGCTCGTTTGCCTTCCTTTCCAGGTGGCCCAGGAAGACCAATAAGTCCATCTGAGCCATTAAATCTAGGTGATCCATCTGAACCTGGAGGGCCTTAAGAGATATATCAATGAAAGATGTATATACTTGTCTAAACTCTAGTTAGTGAGAAAATCTAGTCAAAATTTCTTGGATGTTTTAAAGAATAATATTGCTGTAAATTATTAATAATTATTACCTGCTGGTCCAGCTGGTCCTGGTGGGCCTGTTTTGTACAATTTAGAGAAGAGGCAAATTTAGACATAGTTAATTAAAAAGTGATTAAAGTGTATATTAATTACCAGGATTTGATGTAAGCATACCATAGCATACCCTTAGTATAAGGAATAGCATCTTAGAGTAAACTAGTGGAATACTAGAGCAAACAATCAAATACAGTACAAACTGCCTCAGCTGAAGTATTCAACAGGGAACTGGATCAATTTCTGATTCAGCGAAAGAGTAGAGGGATATTGGTTATGGGGTGTGAGTGTGGGAGCATCTGTGTGTATGTGAGTGTGTGTTTGGGGGGCGTTGCCTATCACTTATTTGTAATATAAAAGTACTTACCAGTACCGACCCTTTGCAGAAAGCAGAAGCTGCTCCATTCACTGCCCTTCTTACTCTTCACCTTACTGACTAAGGTTAAGACAATGGCCAGGAAATTCCTCGGAGCTGCTCCTGCTCTGCCGGCGTTACTTCGCTGGAAGTGCGGGAGAAACCCTGTTTACACGTGTAGGTGGGGTTCCCGCCACACAGCCGGCAAAGTACCGCCAGCGGAGCGGGAGCAGCTCTGAGGAATTTCACCCCCAATAAATCAAAGATGGCAGAGTTTCAAATTCATCAAAATCTTTGTTAAAAATAAAATCCTATGTGCGACCAACCCATTAAACCACTTCCGTGAAGATCCCTTTGTAAAACTTCCCACAAAGTTTCTTATTGTAAAAGTGGAATTTCATTTCTGCCACCATTGCCTCTAACTCTGTCCATTTGCGTGGAAGCAGAAACTTCTATCTTCCAAACAAGAAATTCATGGAAGCATTAAGATTTCCAAGATCATTAATAAAATGAGTGATTTAAACAAATACTATGGGCTGGATTTTCACTGAGGAGATGGGTAGGAGGCGGGACTACAACTCTCGGGGTTGTAGTCCCGCCTCCATCGAGTTCTAGCCAACCCACGCGATTTTGACTTGATTGACCTTGTTGAGCCCGCCCAGTGGGCTCAGCAGGCCAATTAAGGGCCACCCGGCAACAGGTGACGTCACAGATTGATATTTCATCTGTCAAGACCTTTTGACAGATGAAATATCAGCGTTTCACAGCTGTTTGAAGCTGTCAAACACTGACAATCTGTACTCCAGGTTAATTCCTTCCTCTCAGGATGATTTAGAGATCTCTCTGGAACAGAAAGCTGCAATTTTTGACAGATCGCGGCCATTCTTCTTTCTCTGCCGGTGAGATGAGGGACTCCCGAGACCTGAAGGAAGGAAGCCTGTAAAGGTAAGTAAAACTTCTTTAAACACTTTACACACAGCAAACACACTTACCTCTGCACTCATGCATCCATCACTCACCTGAACACGGGACACCTCGACCCCTCCAAGCCCTTCATCCTGACGGCCCGCCTCGCTAACTTGGCGTGGTTTGGAGCCGTTGGGAATCCCACATTTCACCAATGAAAATAGGGATTAGGCTAAAAACTGCCTGTTAACTACCTGTTAACAGGCAGTTAATTGGCACTAACCCCCTTCCCGCCTCGGGGAGGCGGCTCCCAGCACAGGTCGGGTATCCGCCTCCTTTGAAACTGGCATGAAGGCGGTTTGGGGGCGGGATGGGTTCGTGCCCCCCGATTTTGGGATTTTAACCCCCCACATGCCTCCAATCCCGCCTTCACGGCCCAATGAAAATCCTGCCCTATGATGCGCTGTAGACTTTATCAGCACTTCAGTGCGTCAGTGCTCTTTAGAGTTAGCAGGCTATCAAAGTTCACATCAGCCAAATCATGATAATGTAGACATGCAATCTTGCAGGTTGCTATGACACCCCCACACAGCTGCCCCATTAAGACTTCCACAATAACACCAACCAATTTATGTCTCGTCCTATAAGAAGCCCCACAGACAACTCAGGAATCCTGATTTTACTGTCAACATATTTTCTAAAAATTTTCAAAATACAACACAATTCTTGAGAAGGGTTCATAACACTGAAGAGCAGCTCATAGATCGTAAACACATTTAATATATTTCAATTTTCTGCTCTGATATTCCATGCAAAGTAAGAATTTTTTCAGAAACATACCTGTTAAGCAGATTCCCCTAGTGCTGTTGCACAGGTCTATTAATATTCGAACCTAAAGAAACATGGAACCATGGTTATAATAAAAATGTCACAAAAATATTAATGTATTTTTGAAATTGCTTATGTTCTAACAGCTGAAATTTGTTAGAGATAGCAAAATGGCTTTGATTCAAATTGCCACCCCCACAAGTCTTCAAAACAATCTTCCCTTATTATAAAAGCTATCATTATGAGGCAGCTTGGCACAGAGGTTGGTGCGGAGCAGCTGTAATAGCAGAATGTTTCTTGAACGAGTTGGTGGCTTTAACAATATTAGCAGCTGCAGCAGTGGGCTATGGTGATTCATCACAAGGCCTACGAGAGGCATCGTTCCCTAACTAGGCAACTCATTAAGTTGCAGCCATACTGCCTAAAGGAGAAGTGGGGTGTGGGAGTGGGAGTGGGAAGGAAATTGCTGCCTTCCCATCTCAAAGCTCTTGGGAAAGCTACAAAAGTTGACAACTCCAGAAAATTAAGGGTACAACTATACAGCCACTTTCACATCAAGGTGAAGCCACTTTTGATTTGGGTGGTTTTTAAAATGCAAGGCACTATATAAATGCAAGTTGTTGCTGAAGTGTGTGGGCAACTTCCCGGAGGTTTTCTTTCTCTCGGTAACGATCTGTTCTGGATCTGCTGTTTTGACTACGCTGACAGTGAGGAAGAGGAGACTTCACGTCTTTAATATTATCAGATCTTTTAATGAGATTAAGAAGTGTGAGCCTGGGACAATAGCACTCAAATTAAGCAGAAGGGCAGACGGCTAAATGTCAAAATGATGTACAGTACAATGCACCTTATGGCTCGATCTTAACTTGACCCTACGTCCATCCCTGCCCCACGGAATTGCAGTGGAAGCTTTGTCAATATTTTACTTTCGTTTTGAAATTTGGAGGCATTCATTTACAAAAATAACCAGCAAGATGTGAGTCTTGAATTGAGATTTTAGTTTCAGAATGAGAGGAGTGCTGGTAGGCGTGGCTTCAGGCAGTTTAAGGTTATTGGTTTGTGACAGAGTCGGTCCAGTCATAGTATTATTCTACACTAATAACATCTATTGTTTAATTCTTACACATATTTCTTTGCAATTTTCACCTGTTCCCTATGATATTCATAAAACTATTTAAAGGTTATTCTTCCTGATCACACCTTAAATCTGAACTATTGGCAAATATGCACATGACAAGTAGGAACATAGGAATAGGAGTTGGCCATTCAGCCCCTCAAGCCTGTTCTAATTCAATTTGATCATGACTGATCTATATCTTAACTCCATCTACCCGTCTTGGTTCTGTAACCATTAATACTCTTTCCTAACAAAAATCTATCAATCTCAGTTTTGAAATTTTCAATTGACCTGAGCTATTTGGGGTGGGGGGGGGAGAAGGAGCGGACCTGAGCTGGAGCGGGTTGAGAGCTGAGCGGGGATAAAGAGAGCAGAGCAACTCAACACAGGCAGAATTTGAAAGAGTGACATCAGAGTAAAAAACCTAAAGTGACGTCAGCACAAGGGAAGGAGCTGATTGGGGAGTAGCTGGTGAGTGTTTTTTTTTTAAGTTTTAAGTTTATTTCTGCTAAGTTCTGCTAAAGAGCGCGGTCGGAGAGGGGCTCTTCAAGTTAGGGGCCAGGGTTAAATAGCTGGTTAGGGATAAAGCAGGAGCTTGGAGAGTAGTAACTGTTAATACTACATTAAATTAGTAACTGTTAATAATATATTATATTAATAACTTGAATTAGATACATCTTAGTTTTAAGTTTCTGTAAAGATAGTTAATAGTCGAATAAATAAAGGCATGGCAGGGCAGCTCAGTCCCGCGGAATGCACATCCTGTGCCATGTGGGAAGTCCAGGATGCTTCCTGAGTCCTGGACAACCATGTGTGCAGGAAGTGTCATCAGCTGGAGGAGCTTGAGCAGCAGCTGGCGTCACTGCGGTGCATCCGCGAGGCTGAGAGCTACGTGGATAGCATATTTCAGGAGGTGGTCACCCCGCAGCTAAGGAGTGCGCAGGCAGAGAGGGAATGGGTGACTGCCAGATGGAAGAGGAGGACCAGGCAGGTAGTGCAGGAGTTCCCCGAGTGCATCTTGCTCTCTAACTAGTATTCTGTTCTGAGTACTGGTGAGGGCGATGGTTCCTCTGGAGAGTACAGCCAGAGCCAAGTCCATGGTACCAAGGGTGGCTCAGCTGTACAGTGGGGAAGGAGGAAGATAGGGAAAGCAATAGTGGTAGGGGATTCGATAGTTAGGGGAGTAGACAGGCGTTTCTGCGGCCGCAGGCGTGACTACAAGATGGTATGCTGTCTCCCTGGTGTCAGGGTTAAGGATGTCACTGAGCGGCTGCAGAACATTCTGAGGGGGGAGGGTGAACAGCCAGAGGTCGTGGTCCATATCAGTACCTACGATATTGGTAGAAAGAGGGATGAGGTCCTGCAGGCAGATTTCACAGAGCTAGGAAAGAGATTAAAAAGGAGGACCACAAAGGTAGTAGTCTCTGGATTACTCCCGGTGCCACGCGCAAGTGAATATAGAAATAGGAGGATGGAGTAGATGAATGCGTGGCTGGAGAGATGGTGCAGGAAGCAGGGCTTCAGATTCCTGGGGCATTGGAGCCAGTTCTGGGGGAGGTGGGACCTGTACAGGCCAGACGGGTTGCACCTCAACAGAGCCGGTACCAATATTCTCAGGGGGATGTTTGCTAGTGCTGTTGGGGAGGGTTTAAACTAAGTTGGCAGGGGGATGGGCACCAGGATGTAACATTAGAAAGGAGAAACAAAGGGCACAATGGATTGGGAGAAAAGGATTGCACTAAAGCAAGAAATAGTAAGGTATGAGGTGGGGTCAGACTAAGAGAGAACACAGGATGGTCTAAGATAGGTTTACAGTGTATGTATGTGAACGCACGAAGCATAGTAAACAAGGTTGGTGAGCTGCAGGTGCAAATAGCCACATGGGAATATGATGTTGTGGCAATAACGGAGACCTGGCTCAAAAAAGGGCTGGATTGGGTATTAAATATTCCTGGATATAAGGTGTTCAGGAAATATAGGGAAGGATAGATAGGAGGTGGTGTGGCAGTATTGGTTAAGGAGAATGTTACAGTGCTGGAGAGAGAGGATGTCCTGGAGGGGTCAAGGACAGAATCTATATGGCTAGAGTTGAGAAATAATAGAGGTGCCATTACACTACTAGGTGTATTGTATAGGCCACCAACTAGTGGGAAAGATATGGAGGAGCAAATTTGCAGAGAAATTACAGAGAGATGCAAGAACGATAGAGTAGTGATAATGGGGGACTTCAGCTATCCTAATATAGACTGGGATAGTAATAGTGTAAAGGGCAGAGAGGGGGAAGAATTTCTGAAGTGTGTTCGGGGAGAACTTTCTTGGTCAGTATGTTTCCAGACCAATGAGGAAGGAGGCATTGCTGGATCTGGTTCTGGGGAATGAGGTGGGTCAAGTGGAGCAAGTGTCAGTAGGGGAACATTTAGGGAACAGTGATCAAAGTATCATAAGGTTTAGATTAGCTATGGAAAAGGACAGGGAGCAATCTAGAGTAAAAATACTTAATTGGAGGAAGGCCAATTTCAGTGGGATGAGAACAGTTTTGGCCCGGGTAAATTGGAATCAAAGATTGGCAGGCAAAACTGCAATGGAACAATGGGCGGCCTTTAAAGAGGAAATCGTTCGGGTACAGTCGAGGTACATTCCCACTAGGGGAAAAGGCAGGGCAACTAAAGTCAGAGATCCCTGGATGATGAAAGAGATAGAGAGTAAGGTGAAGCAGAAAAAGAGCGCATATGACAGATGTCAGGTCGAGAGTACATCTGAGAATCAGGCTAAATATAGAAAGCTCAGGGGGGAAGTGAAAAAGGAAATAAGAGGGGCAAAGAGAGGGTATAAGAATAGAATGGTAGCTGACATAAAAGGTAATCCAAAAGTCTTCTATAGGCATATAAATAGTAAATGGGTAGTAAGAGGAGGGGTGGGGCCGATTAGGGAACAAAAAGGAGACCTACGCATGGTGGCAGGGGGTATGGCTGAGGTACTAAATGAGTACTTTGCACCTGTCTTCACCAAAGAAGAAGATGCTGCCATAGACATAGTGAAGGAGGAGTTAGAGGAGATACTGGATCGGACAAGAATTGATAAAGTGAAGGTACTAGAAAGGCTGCCTGTACTTAGTAGATAAGTCACCAGGACCGGATGGGACACATCCTAGGATGCTGAGGGAAGTGAAGGAGGAAATCGTGGAGGTACTGGCCATAATCTTCCAATCCTCATTAGAAACGGGGGTGGTGCCAGAGGACTGGAGAATTGTAAATGTTACACCATTGTTCAAAAAAGGGTGTAAAGATAAACCTAGCAACTATAGACCAGTCAGTTTAACCCCAGTAGTGGGGAAGCTTTTAGAAACTATAATCAGGGACAAAATTAACAGTCACTTGGACAAGTGTGGATTAATTAAGGAAAGCCAGCACGGATTTGTTAAAGGCAAATCGTATTTAACCAACTTGATCGAGTTTTTTGATGAGGTACCAGAGGGGGTTGATGAGGGCAATGCGGTTGACGTGGTGTACATGGATTTCCAAAAGGCGTTTGACAAAGTGCCACATAATAGGCTTGCCAGCAAATTTGAAGCCCATGGAATAAAAGGGACAGTGGCAGCATGGATACGAATTGGCTAAGTGACAGGAAACAGAGAGTAGAACGGTTGTTTTTTGGACTGGAGGAACATATACAGTGGTGTTCCCCAGGGGTCGGTACTAGAACCATTGCTTTCCTTAATATATATTAAGACTTGGATGTGGGTGTACAGGGCACAATTTCAAAATTTGCAGATGACACAAAACTTGGAAGTATAGTGAACAGTGAGGAGGATAGTGATAGACTTCAGGAAGACATAGACAGGCTGGTGGAATGGGCGGACACATGGCAGATGAAATTTAACGCAGAAAAGTACGAAGTGATACATTTTGGTAGAAAGAATGAAGCGAGGAAATATAAACTAAAGGGTACAATCCTAAAGGGGGTGCATGAACAGAGGGACCTGGGGTATATGTGCACAAATCATTGAAGGTGGCAGGGCAGGTTGAGAAAGCGGTTAAAAAAGCTTACGGGATCCTGGGCTTCATAGATAGGGGTATAGAGTACAAAAGCGTGGAAATTATGATGAACCTGTATTTATATGAACCACTGGTTCGGCCTCAACTGGAGTACTGTGCCCAATTCTGGACACAGCACTTTAGGAAGGATGTGAAGGCCTTAGAGAGGGTGCAAAAAAGATTTACGAGAATGATTCCAGGGATGAGGGACTTCAGTTACGTGGATAGACTGGAGAAGCTGGGGTTGTTCTCCTTAGAACAGAGAAGATTGAGAGGAGATTTGATAGAGCTGTTCAAAATCATGAGGGGTCTGGACAGAGTAGATAGAGAGAAACTGTTCCCATTGGCAGAAGGGTCGAGAACCAGATGACACAGATTTAAGGTGATTGTCAGAAGGTTCAAAGGTGACATGAGGAGAAACTTTTTTACTCAGCGAGTGGTTAGGATCTGGAATGCAATGCTTAGAAGGGTGGTGGAGGCAGACTCAATCACGGCTTTCAAAAGGGAGTGGGATAAGTATCTGAAGGAGAAAACATTTTGCAGGGCTACGGGGAAAGGGCGGGGGAGTGGGACTAGCTGAAGTGCTCTTGCAATGAGCCGGCACGGGCTCGACAGGCCGAATGGCCTTCTTCCGTGCTGTAACCATTCTATGATTCTATGAGAGAGATCCAAATTTCCACTGCCCTTTGTGTGAAGAAGTGTTTCCTGACATCCCTCAAGTGAACCAGCACGCGGGCTAAATAGGTACAGTTCACATTGCCCCATAAAGCCAGAGCTGGGGGGTTGGGAGGGAGGTGACTGGGTGCAATACATTCTTCAGCCCATACTGGGAGGTACACACCAGCATACAGAATCAATTCATCATCAGAAGAATGTGGCTTACCATCATTTCAGCTGTGTGAGGAGGGGAGGGAATGGGGTTGGAGCTTGGAGGAAGAAACAATTTTGCCTCTATCAGGCAATTGCAGTGATAACACTACTCTGTTGAACAGATATTAAGGGCAAAATAACAACAGAGAATGCTGGAAAAACTCAGCAGGTCAGGCAACATCCGTGGAGAAAAATTTGAGTTGACGTTTCGGGTTGAAACCCTTCTTCAAAACTGGAAAGAAAATAAAAAGATCGAAGGCAAAGCTGCGATCGAACAAAATAAGAAAAGGAGACAATAAAAGGTATTAGAAGACAGATGAGATGGTAATGGGCCCGTGGAGACAAAAGGCAGCTGAGATTAGGTGTGAAGTGTACTGGCAGGATAAGGACAGCTGCCAGATGAGAGAGAGAAACAAAAGGAAAGGAGGGGGGTGGGGGGGAAGGAGGACCCAAAACAAAGGGGTGGAAAAAATTAAAAGGAAAAAAGTAATAGAGGCCGAGGTTATGATCTGAAATTATTGAACTCGATAGAGAGTCCGGAAGGCTGCAAAGTGCCTAATCGGAAGATGATTTGCTGTTCCTCGAGTTTACATTGAGCTTCCGTGGAACAATACAAGAGGCCAAGGACGGTGAGGTCCGAGTGGGAATGGAGCGGTGAATTAAAATGACAGGCGACCGGAAGCTCAGGGTCACCCTTACGGACTGAACGGAGGTGTTCCGCAAAGCGGAGGTTGTCTAATGACATGGAAGATCTATCGTTGCAGGATGAACTCAAATTTGGTGGCATTTCGAATCTGCTTTTCGTAATATAATAAATGTAACATGTAACCCAGTTCAAGCTAGTAAATGTAAAAATTAAGCAAAATAACACACACACACAGCCACAAATTGGTGTGTCAAGGAACTTTAGAGGAGGTTCCAGATAACAGACATTAAAGCTCACATATGTAGCAAAGCTCTGGCTCCAGAGCATTTTAATCTTAGTAAACTTTCTGGAGAAGATTACATTTACATCTTAACTCTTTGGTCGTATGTCATAAACCAACAGTCTAGTTTTGCAATAAATTAATTTCTATATCAGGTTATTTTGGACATGATGTTTTATATTATTCACCGAGCCGCAAAGATTTAAAACATCAGTTTCTTATTTACACTGTTTAGTTTTTATTAGTTCCATAATGACTGTAAGAAATGTACTTTAAATATGATAGCAAAGTTAATGCTGTAGTAACTGTACCCGTGGCTCCATCTCATGTGCCCTTAATTACCACATGTTTAAAATTGTACTTTTCAGAATTACACATCTGAATGTTTCCTTTTTCTTGGATCTTAGGTATCAATATTCAAATCAATTACAAAATACAGTGGACTATACTCTGGTTGAGTTCAGTGTTTTGATGTGATCCTCTAGTCTTTAAATACCTTCAGATTCTACAGCAGTCATTTATTAGTGGTTAATCCGGGAGAACCTGTAGAGGCAATTGACTGAACTACTATTCAAAATCAGCCAAAATGGGTCCAGTTAAGGTTTTTCTAATGCATTAATTTTATTTCTCCTTATTAACTAGTGGAAATCAAACCTTTATTGTACGAACAATTGAAACCTTAGTCACAGCATATTGGCCCCAATTTTAACTCCAGGTGGATTCCCCGCTCAGGCCTGAGTTAAAATTACAGTCTCAATGATGTCATCGGACCAGAAAATGCATATGTAAAGAAGGACCCTGCTGGCTCCGGGCAGGTGTCCTTGCTGCCTGCTCAGGAGAGCAGGTTAAAACTGCAGATCTTGCGATCATGGCAGCTTTCGGACAGGTAAGAGCCAGGGGCGATTTTAACCGCCCACCCACCTGGTTTCAGCTGAATGAGTAGGGTTAAAATCGCCCCCAATAATGTTGGCTTTTAGTGAAGTTTGATGGGGAAAAACAGAGCTGTTATTAACCTATGAGCAGCAGTGCTCATGCAGTAAAACCAACGGAGTCAAATGACAAAACCAGCAGATTAAAATATCACATTGTGATTGAAATTCCAATGTTCTTTGACAAGAGAACTTTTTACAGCTTTTTGTGGTTGCTGTTGAAAATATAATACTGGTCTGAACCATCATTATAACTGAAAACAAAAGCTGTGCTTTGAAAAGCTAAAACCCACAAATATTTCCATGTGTAAGGATTATCTTATTCCCCATCTCGCTGCTAGCAACATTTGTTTTTATCCTGAAACCACAGAAATGCATCAAGAATGACAAACTGGAGGTAAGAACTCTACTGCTGAATATATATTGCAAATTTGTAAATATGTGTATACAGAACAGCTTTCCCACTGTTTTGCAAATGCCAACATCACTGAAACAGATTAGCTGGTCATTTATCTCCTAGCTGTTTGTGGGAGCTTGCTGTGCGCAAATTGGCTGCTGCGTTTCCTACATTACAATATAGTGACGACACTTCCAAAAAAAAATTACTTCATTGGCTGTAAAGCACTTTGGCACATCCTGAGGTTAAGAAAGGTACTATATAAATACAAGTCTTTCTTTCTTTTTCCCTTTCGCTCTCCTTTCTTCCTCCCTTTCTCTCTCTCTCACTTTCTTTCTCTCTTTCTGCTGCCTCGCTGTCTCTTCCACATGAATGCGGTAGATTTTGGTTTTCACCACCTGGATGGTAATCAGGAGGAGCAGATTGCCTGCCCTTTATAGAGCCCCCCTCCCCCACCCCCACCCCCTGATTTTCATTCCATTGAAATCACTATGTGTTGTCTATATAGATAAGAGTGTGTCTACGTTTTTAACATTATGACTAATAGTGCTGAAGGAAAGTTCAGAGGTAACATTGCTTTCTTTGAGCAATTAAACGAGTGTGGCTCTAGCACAGTAAACAAATTAGGATAATTTGTCGATTTTTCTATTTTAATGGCATCCACACAGATTTCTGTTGTTAACTTTAGTCTAAACTGCTTTGTCTTTCTGGCCAACCTTAAAGAGTAGCATCATTTTCCATACATAAGTTACATTATATTCTAAGACAGTGCATTTGTCAGTTTTATTGTATTATTACTGAATAAAAACCCAGTGCCAAAATCTGAAAGTTTCCAAATTACACTTCAAAATGTGACAAATGAAAGGCAACTTATAATATACTGTCGGAACATCAGCTAATGTATCAAAGAACCCGGAGCTGGAAAAGGAAGGGCGGCACTATATCCAGGATGAATTCTTTTGTAATTATCTAGTTGTTTGGAACATCATGCCTGTGCCAGCTCTTTAAAAGAGCTATCCAATTAGTCCGGTTCCCCTGTCCTTTCCCATAGCCATGCAAATTTTTCCTTTGAAGTATTGGAATAAGAGGCTGAGTCCCATACAACCGAAGGTTTCTCACTGGCTTTCAGGCTGCAGGTGGCTTGTATTTTACCACATGCAGTGCCGGCGAAGCAGGTGAGGTTTGCGGGGGGGGGGGGGGGGTGCGCAGATAGTATCCTCAGAGCTGCCATCCATCCTTTTCTTTAACTAATTCTCAAAATATGGGTAGAACCATGTGGTTCTTATTCTTTGCCACGGTTTAGATAAAGGGCACTTAAGAGTCAACCACATTGGTGTGGGTCTGGAGTCACATATAGGCCAGACCAGGTAAGGACAGCAGACTTCCTTCCCTAAAGGACAATAGTGAATGAGTTGGGTTTAATCCGACAGTTTAATGGTTACTTTATTGACAGCAACTTTTTATTCCAAATGAATCTTTTTTAAAGTGAATTTAAATTCTCAAACTGCCATGGTGGGATTTGAACTTGGGATTATTAGTCTAGGTATCTAGAATTATCAGTAACCTAACCACTACACTACCATACCCGATTCCTACCAGTGAAACTACATGTTAACAAGGAGGAGAAGCTAATTGCATTGTTACTGTTGTTGCTGAACAAAGAGCACCTCTCCAGCACTGGGGGAACACAAATAAATACAGAATACAGTTTGATTAAAAAGACAGATTAATGTAGAGAGAAGAATTTATGAAAGGTATATAGAATACTGTGTAGATAGCTGTGCTAAAAAGCACTGTAAGAAGGAACACGAAGAGAATGAGAAAAGGTGAAAATGTGGACAGGGAAAGAAACTAGAACCAGTTGGGGTTTTAGTGCTAATGGGGCATTCTTATTTCACAATGCTCAAAGTGTATTAAAAATGTAATATAATGATAATATCAGATAGTGCTGCATTCTTTTCTTTTTCCCATTTTCGCCTCCTCTTCTGAAGGCACTGTCTCAGACTGGAATACAATTCTATGGTGTCAGTGGTCTTCTGATACATCACCTACGTGGCCATTCTACATGTTAGCAGGTTATTGTGACTCTGCATAAGGAAAGGGGTATTACAGCTAAGCCCGACTCTGCTTCAACCAATGTCCAGTAGAGATTATTGGATAGCCATCAGGAGCAAAAGTCCAAGCTTATTTTTGTTGCCTGAGCACACTGAGGTCAATTGTAACATTCTCACCACCGCTCTGGCTGAGTACAGCTAATGCAGAACAGGTCAGGGTCCGTTCTGGTGTCTATGGGTCAGTACCATAACGTGTATGTATTAAGCCACTGAAACTGTGTGAGGTCAGAATCATTCTCTTAAATGCAATCCAGATGTGGTACCCAAACATTCAATGCAAATTTCAGCAAAGTGGAATCTCTGTGTAATTGTATGAATAATGAACACGGAAACCTCATTTTGTGTAGACGCCATTCAGGAAAAATATCTAGAATGTCCAACAAACATGAATCAGGGATTAGATTGACTTAGAATCATAGAATGATACAGCACCGGAGGGGGCCATTCGGCCCATTGTGCCTGTGCCGGCTCTTTGAAAGAGCTCCCCAATTAGTCCCACTCCCTCGTCCTTTCCCCATAGCCCTGCAAATTTTCCTCTTTCAAGTATTTATTCAATTCCCTTTTGAAAGTTATTACTGAATCTGCCTCCACCCCTTCAGGCAGCACATTCCAGGTCACAACTCGCTGCTTAAAAACATTTCCCCTCATTTCCCCTCTGGCTCTTCCGCCAATTACCTCCAATCGGTGTCCTCTGGTTACCGACCCTTCTGCCACTGGAAACGGTTTCTCCTTATTGACTCTATCAAAACCCTTCATGATTTTGAACACCTCTATCAAATCTCCCCTTAACCTTCTCTGCTCTAAGGAGAACAACCCCAGCTTCTCCAGTCTCTCCACGTAACTGAAGTCCCTCATCCCTGGTACCATTCTAGTAAATTTCCTCTGCACCCTCTCTAATGCCTTGACAGCCTTCCTAAAATGTGGTGCCTTGCCTTGAACAATCGATTATAATATACACTCCTGAATAAAATACACGTAAAATCGTACATCTAGTAACTCAGAATCATCGTACATCTTATAACTTCGTAAATTACCCAGTCAATTTCATTTTCTAATTCAAGTTGTATTATTTATGTAAACTAACAGATTTGCTCTTCAATAAACTCTGTGCTTTGGTTGGGGGCAGTATTTTACAGGTTTCTTGCACAACATTTACAACGACTTGATGCATTCTTGCGATCCTATCTTTGCTTATAAATTGAACTGTTTCAAAATACAACTAGTTGCAATGTTTTGAATGGAAGTATATGTAGGACATATTCTGTATAATATATACAGGTTATTTCCTGATGATATACATTGAAATAAAGCCCAGTAAACTGTGCTTCTGTTGGGAGTAATATTTTACAGGTTCTTTTGCAGCAATCGCAACTACTTGAAGCATTCTTGTGATCCATTCATTCTTTATAAACTGTGCTGCAGTTCAAAGTATCCTCAGTTGAAATCATATGCCGTCAATCATTGTTACAAGGAAACCCATGGGGGGAGAAATTCAGTTTTGCCCCGTTTGGGGCGCAATTATCGGCCGGGTGCAAAGTTTTGCACCCCAGTGGCGCTAATTATCACCTCCGACTGCAAACTTGGCTTTTATCACCCCTGTAGGTGATTAGAGCGCTAAATCAGGCGCTACACACCACTCTTAAGGTGCTAACACCGAGGAGCGAGGCGCTACCTCAGAGCGCTGGCGAAGCTCATGTGATGTCAGTCAGCAATGGAACACAGGCACACTGGCGCCAGCCAGTTCTTAAAGGGGATGGTCGATCTTGCTCTCCATCCTCACCCTGCTCATTGCAGCCTTGAATCTCGGCCTGGAGAGACCTGCACATCAATTCTGCTGGAAAGAACAAAGGAGAGGCCCAGGGAAAGCGCTTAGAGTGCAGCTCTCATAGTCTCCTCTAAATCGATGCAAGGAAGGTCAAATCAAAATGAACCTGCAAAGTGCTGCTCAGTACCCAAAACTCCAACACAGCGTTGAATCTCTCCAGAAGTCTCTCTCTCTCTCAGAATGCGTGGTGCAAAAATGTCGCTGACAAAAAAAGGCAGGAAGCGGCTGCCTTTAAATAGCGTTCCCCCAGTCCCTTCCCGACAGCATAACGCTCCCCTCAACCTGTCGTTGCTAGCGGCAGGCGGTAAGACAGGGGGCACCACTCAATATCCGGTCCGGGGCGCTAACGGGGCGTTGCACGCTCGACTGATGTCACGATCTGCGGGCGCAGGAGATCATGGCGGTAGTGTTTAGCGCTGCCGCAAAATGTCGTCACTTTCGTGAGCGGCGCAAACATCGCCGCGCCCGGGCGTTGGTTGCTTTGCGCCCCATTAGGGCGCTAACGGGAGGCGCAAAGCAACCGAATTTTTCCCCCATAATTTATATATTATTAAAAACAGGTGAGTGAATGTCTCCTATTATCAATCTGATTGTTCTGTGGGACTGTGTGATCGTTACACCATTGTCATTATGAACAGCCTGGTTGTGGCAGTCTTTTCCAGTTGACAAACTTTTCTTGAAATTACAAATTTTACTTACTTTTCTGTTCAATTTTATTGCAATTTCCACATTTTCAATTTATTGGGTTTAGACTCTAGAAGCATTATAACGGATACCATGCAAATTATTTTTATTTTATTATTTCTAGTTGATTGGGCTGCTTCTTTAAAACTACATTCACAATTTCGCTTATGTCTTGCTCGAGAAATTAAAGAACAAATAAAGATTTTGAACCTTTAGTGGTGTGGGTAGTCAGACCGACTGGCGTAGGTTTGTAGTCACGCATTTGCTGTTAAAGTCATCACTGCTGATATTGTTAAAATACATTCAAGGTAGATTTTCATCTTCGACACCTGAGTGGTAATCCTGGGTGGATTGCCCGTCCTTTATAAAGCAGGGAACCTCACCTATGGGCAGCGCATAGTGTTAAACAGTGGGCTCGCTGCCTGCAATTCCCTGGCTAGTGCAGCCAGCAGGTGAGGTTCCTCATAACCAACATGTTTATCACAAGATATATTTAAAGAATGATCCTTTTGACATTTTAGTGCGGGTTTTCCTCTTATTGTGCTTGGTGTAAAGGGTCGTCTGGGCACAGTGCGTAGAGGATAAGCAGGCGGGGAAGATTCCACGCCCATAACAGAGCCTGTGCGAATTTCCTTCCATTCATTTAAATGGACAGAAAATCAGGCAGGCTCCAGCCTCTCTTCATAGGGACAAACTCATTTACCTAAATTCAGAAAATTTAGGTACAGGTTGATCACAGCCAAGGATTAGAGACATCTAAGTGTGCACAGGGTAGTGCTGGAATTTAACTTACTGAAACAATGTTGTTTACTAGCAAAGAGTGCGGTTAAGCTTCCCACTGCTTGTCCAGCTAGGACTACGCTACCCAAGTGGGAAGAATCCCATGTCTCAGTGACAATCTGCCTAACATGTCCTATCAATGGGGGCGATTTTGCCAGCCCTGGGGAGGCAGGTATGGAGGCGGGATTGCCGGGAAAATGGCAGAAACTGGGAGCGGGTACCGAACCCGCCCCCCAACCCGCCTCCGTGTCATCTTCCCGGGAGGCAAGTCCCCGACTCGCGCTGGGACCCGTCTCCTCAAGGCAGGAAGGGGATTACAGCCACTGAACTGCCTGTTAACAGGTAGTTAATAGGCAGGTAAGAGGTTTATCCCCATTTTTCCAACACAAGTGTGGGCTTCCTGACGTCGGGAAACCCCGCCAGGGTCAGCGAGGTGAGCAGTGGGTCTGTGGGGGTCAGAGGGTTCGAAAAGTGCGCTGTGGAGGTGAGTGATGGGTGCAAGTGTGGAGAGGTAAGTATGTGAAGTGAGTGAAAAGTCTTAGAAAAACCCGACAAGCAGCAGTCCTGCCTTCATCACGTCCCCAGTGGCAAAATCACCCCAGAGAGTCTGAAACACTACGGATCCGTTATCCAATTACCGAGTCTGCCACACTGGATCATTTTGGCTTCAATCATCAGGTGCTATCTTGGAGCTAATGCAATCCCAAAGAGACATGTACTTGGTATTATATAAAATTTGTGTCACCTTGAATCATTTGGCAAAACGTTTGGATCTGGGCCCAGATGATTGTGGGTTTGAGCTCATAAACCTAGCCCTGAAACTTCAGTGCAGTACTGAGAGAGTGCTGTATTGCCAGAGGTCCTGTCTTTTGGATGAGACTTTAAACTAAGGCGCTGGCTGCGTGCCTGAGGCTCCAGGTGGACAGTAAAGATCTGAAGGTACTATTTGAATAACTGCAGAGTTCTGGTGTCCAGGCTTAAATTTAAATCCTTCCTTAAATGATGTCAAAAACAGATAAACTGGTCATTTAAATCATTGTTGTTTATGGGAATTTGTTGGTGCAGAATGACTGACATTTATCCCTACATAATAACAGTCACTGCACTTCCAAATAATTATTTGTGCAAAGCACTTTCAGGCATTTCAATATGATAAGATGCTATATAATGTAAGTAGTATTATAAGAAATATAGACAAATGTAAAGTCGTACATTCTGGGAAAAAACAGTGAAAGGAAGTACACCCTAAAGGGACAATCTTCTGAGGCAAATCTTATTTGGACAAATGGCAATTAAATGTTAAGATTCTTAACAGAGTGGAGGAACAGTAAGATCTAAGGGTGACGTCTTTCATGCTGGAAGTACAGGTAGAAAAGTTCATAAAAAGGCAAATAGATTCTGGGTTTTGTAATTTGCAACATTGAATATGAAAGCAAGTGTTGTTGAATGTGTGCAAGAGTTTTATTGGGCCACTGACGGAGCATTGCATGCAGTTCTGGGCACCCCATTATAGGAATGATATTAAAGGCATGGAAAATGGACAATGAAAATTCACCAGAATGATACCAGGTATAAGAGGTGATAGTTATGGAGCGAATCAAAAATTAGGGGGTAGAATTTCTGAGGTGGCTCTCCGACCTTCCACCACAATTTTGGAGGAACATCAGCGAAACCTCAGGAGGAGGGCGAAAATGGCTGTTTGCGCAGTTTCTCTCGGGTTTCCACCCATATTATTATCTGCCCCAACATGTCCGGGTGGAGACAACGGCAACTGTTTCTGATACATTGGGACAGATTTTGCTGGAGCGGGACATCTAACGGCCTGTCTCCCGTTAGTTCGACTTACAATTGCACGTTTAAGCTTGAAACATTTTTTGCCCACAAACTTGCTGGAAGTGTGAGCTGATAGCGCAGTGAGGGCAATTCAATTGTTCCAATCCTGTGGCATATCCCGGAGAAGGTTCCAGATGTATCTTTTTCTAAACCATTTAACACACTTGCTAAGTCGCCTTCTTCAAGTCTAAAGACCTCAATTTTCTCCATTTCCTCCTCATACTTTAATGTTCTGACACTAGCCTTAAGTCTCATGCCTAGGAAGCAAAAGTACTCAATTTCATTCTAAATGGGAGTCAGAATTCAGTTTCCTCAAATGTACCCCATCATTTGTTTCTTTGTAAGTGTAGTTTTTTTGTCTTTAAGTTGATTCATTTGGTTAATTTTGCTTCCTACTTTTTGAGGGTTTCAATATAATTGAAATTCACTGGTACCTACCGGGATCCTGGAGTAAGTCATCATCATGATGGTATCTTCAGACTCCTCCCTGGCCCTCAGCTCCTGCTGGCTTCGCTTATTCCGATTTTTCTGCTCCGACAAGTCGGGGTCGTCCTGGGTTAGACGCGAGATGAACTCCATGGGCCATGTCCCGGTCAATTCCTCCAAGCGGCTCTCCAAAACTTCAACCTGGGACCTCAGGTTGCTGCATTGCAAGAAGAGGTAAAGCAACCCCGCGCAGTTTAACAGAGTGATCAGGAAGTGCCCGAAGAGGAACACCCTTCCCCTCACTGAGCTGGACTGTCCCGTCTGCAAAGTCATGTTTGTACCCGCTCTACGGGGAAAAGAGGGAAATCAGATTCCGAGGCTGTTCAATCCCAGGTTACCGTCAGACTGAAGAAGCCTCAGATGACGATCTCACACAATATTCAAGCCTCTGATCACAGAGTTTTTTGGCTTTGAGTGGCACCTGCTTTATATGCAGTTGCGCCCTTCTCTTGCTCTGTGTCAGTGGCTGGAGGCTGATTTTGAGATTATTCATATTCATTTCATTCATGTGGAAGAGCTACAGGCGTGGCATTCAGTGACAAGAGGCATGCTTGCATCCTCAGCCCACGGAGCAGCCTCATTCAAATTGTGCAATGTGCCCTTTAATGCCACAGTGACACACTGTAGTTCTCCAACTTCCAATCACGGGAACTAAGGATTTTTTCCCCTCAAATAAAGCAAACATGACAGACCCAAGTCCCTGATAATATTCTCCTGTATCCCTGATAATATCCCATTGTATTCCTGAGAACGTCCTGCAGTAACCCTGATAATATTCTTTTGTACCCTGATAATATCCTCTGTATTCCTGGTAATATCCTGTTGTATCCCTGATAATATCCCTGTATATTCCTATTACTATCCCACTGCACCTCTCATTATATCCTGCAGCATCCCTGAAAATGTCCTGCTATAACTCTGATAATATCCTGTTGTGATCACAACCTGCTGTAACACCCTAATAATATCCTGCTATGTCGCCTGATACTGTCCTGCTGTACCCGTGATACTGTCCTGCTGTACCCGTGATACTGTCCTGCTGTACCCGTGATACTGTTCTGCTGTAGCTCTGTTACTCAAGGGTAACCATAGAAACATAGAAGATAGGAGCAGGAGTAGGCCATTCGGCCCCTCGAGCCTGCTCCGCCATTTAATGAGATCATGGCTGATCATCCAAATTCAGTACCCTGTCCCTGCTTTCTCCCCATATCCCTTGATCCCTTTAGCCTTAAGAAATATATCTAACTCCTTCTTGAATATATTTAATGAATTGGCCTCAACTGCCTTCTGTGGTAGAGAATTCCACAGGTTCACCACTCTCTGGGTGAAGAAGTTCCTCCTCATCTCTGTCCTAAATGGCTTACCCCTTATCTTTAGACTGTGACCCCTGGTTCTGGACTCCCCCCGCCATCGGGAACATCCTTCCTGCATCTAGCCTGTCTAGCCCTGTTAGAATTTTATAAGTTTCAATGAGATCCCCTCTCATTCTTCTAAACTCCAGCGAATATAAGCCCAATCGACCCAATATCTCCTCATACGTCATTCCTGCCATCCCAGGTATCAGTCTGGTGAATCTTCGCTGCACTCCCTCCATGGCAAGAAAATCCTTCCTCAGGTAAGGCGACCAAAATTGCGCACAATACTCAAGGTGTGGTCTCACCAAGGCCCTGTACAACTGCAGCAAGACATCCTTGCTCCTGTACTCGAATCCTCTCGCTATGAAGGCCAACATACCATTTGCCTTCTTAACTGCCTGCTGCACCTGCATGCTTACCTTCAGCGACTGGTGTACACGGACACCCAGGTCTCGTTGCACTTCCCCTCCTTCCCATCTATTGCCATTCAGATAATAATCTGCCTTCCTGTTTTTGCCACCAAAGTGGATAACCTTGCATTTATCCGCATTATACTGCATCTGCCATGCATCTGCCCAATCACCCAACCTGTCCAAATCATACTGGAGTTTCTCGGCATCCTCCTCACAGCACACACGCCCACCCAGATATTACATCTAGTTCCCTCGTCTAGATCATTAATATATATTGTGAATAGCTGGGGTCCTAGCACCGATCCCTGCGGTACCCCACTAGTCACTGCCTGCCACTCGGAGAAAGACTCGTTTATTCCAACTCATTGCTTCCTGTCTGCCAACCAGTTCTCTATCCAAGACAGTACCTTACCCCCAATCCCATGTGCTTTAACTTTACACGCTAATCTCTTATGAGGGACCTTATCGAAAGCCTTCTGAAAGTCCAAATACACCACATCCACTGGTTCTCCCTTATCTATTCTACCAGTTACATCCTCAAAAAATTCCAGTAGATTAGTCAAGCACGATTTACCTTTTGTAAATCCATGTTGACTTTGTCCGATCCTGTCACTGTTTTCCAAGTGCTCTGCTATTACATCTTTTATAATGGACTCTAGCATTTTCCCCACTACCAATGTCAGGTTTACCAGTCTATAATACCCCATTTTCTCTCTACCACCTTTTTTGAATAGTGGGGTTACATTAGCTACCCTCCAATCCATGGGAACTGTTCCAGAGTCTATAGAATTTTGGAAGATGACCAGCAATGCATCTACTATTTCTAGGGCCACTTTCTTAAGTACCCTAGGATGTAGATTATCAGGCCCTGGGGATTTATCGGCCTTCAATCCCATCAATTTCCCTAACACCATTTCCCTATGGTAGCTCAAGAGGTTTGGGACCTTTGCAAAAGTTGCTCGTGGGCCTCTGGCTCGTCCCCTCCCAAGCTGAAGGAGTGGACTGTAATTCTAGGGTAGCTGGACAAAGTTAGTCACTTGTACAATCTGGCGCATTACTTGGAATTCCATTCTTTGGATTTCTCGACCCCAGAGGGCTGTGGATGCTGAATCGTTGAGTATATTCAAGCCTGAGATCGATCGATTTTTAGACCCTAGGGGAATCAAGCGATATGGGGATCGGCGGGAAAGTGGAGTTGAGGTCGAAGATCAGCCATGATCTTATTGAATGGCGGAGCAGGCTCGAGGGGCCATATGGCCGACTCCTGCTGCTATTTCTTATGTTCTCAACTATTTGTTTTTGTTCTGGTACACAAACGGCAGGGGTCCCCAGTTGTATTCGGACAAAGATAACAACTTTATTTACTGATCTTATCGAGGTCGGGGATGGAACACTACCTGAATGCTATTTTTTATGGGGGGAAATAGAAATAAATCTCTAAAATAACAGCATAGAACCTTCCGCCGAGCTGCATTGGGACGCCTGTTTGGTGCCCAACAGCTCTCTGGCCTGATGTAAATAAAGCCTGTGTCTCAAAATCGAGACCTCCTCTTAGCCGTGGGTCTGGGCAACAAGCTGGCGTGCTCTGCCAGTCGGTTGCCCAAAAGTCAAAATGGACCCCAGCATGTTTCTCCCTCTGTTACTCTCTGTCTCTGTCGGGTAGAATTTCCAACTGGCACGATCATTCCCAAGATTCAGGAGTGCAGGGACCAATCTTATCCGTTCCCTGCTGGAACACCCGCTTGCAATTTTCCATTCGGGGTTTATGCCTGTGTAAATGTTCTGTTCCCCATTCTCTGCGAGAGCTCCGTTTCACGTGCATCCTGCTTTCAAATAAAGAGCTTTTGGTGCATCAAAGTATTTCCCGACCTTCCACCCATTCACACCAGGTGTTCTAGATAAGTTGCGCACGGAAGGCAACGGGAAAGAACCACAGACTCTTTTAAAGATTTTTTTGTTGCTGAATTTTAATCTTTCCTCATAACTCAACCCTTGAAGTCCGGGTAACCCTTGAAGGGCCGAATGGCCTACTCCTGCTCCTATTTATGTTCTTATGTTTTTATGCTTGCACCCAAATGGCCATGCAGGCTTCTAGACACAGTGTAATGATGTTCATACCATTCATGAACCACATAGGTTCCCAATTCATCAATGACCAGCTGGTCAATATTCATACACTTGCATTCCTTAGTTATTATCTGTAAGTAGATCTTTAGGCCTCGATTTTAACTGACCTGTGGCGTCGGGATTGGAGGCATGCGGGGGGTTAAAGTCCCGAATTCGGGGTTCCCGACACCATCCCACACCCAACCCGCCTCCATGTAAGTTTCAAAGGAGGCGGGTACACGCCCCGCACTGGGACCCGCCTACCCGAGGCGGGAAGGAATTAGTGAAAATTAACTGCCTGTTAACAGGTAGTTAACAGGCAGTTTTTAGCCTAATCCCTATTTTAAACCTTGAAGTGTGGGATTCCCGACGGCTCCAAACCACGCCAGGTTAGAGCAGGCGGGCCGTCGGGTTGAAGGACTTGGAGGGGTCGAGATGTCGGTGTTCAGGTGAGTGATGGGTGCATAAGTGCAAAGGTAAGTGTGTTTGGTGTGTCTAAAGAAGTTTAAATTACCTGTACTTACCTTTTCAGCCTTCCTTCCTCTAGGCTTCGGGAGACCATCATCTAACCGGCACAGAGAGCAGAACGGCTGTGAACTGTCAAAAGTGACAGCCTTCAGCTTTCTGTGCCAGAGAGATTTCTAACTGAGCCTGTGTTAGAAGTAAGACTGTCAGTGTTTGACAGCTTCAAACAGCTGTGAAACACTGATATTTCGTCTGTCAAAATGTCTTGACAGATGAAATTTCAGTCTGTGATGTCACCTGTTGCCAGGTGGCCCTTAATTGGCCTGCTGAACCCACTGGGCGGGCTCAACAAGGTCAATCAAGTTAAAATCGCGTGGATTGGCCGCATCTCGATGGAGGCGGGACTACAACCCCGAAAGTTGCAGTCCCACCTCCTTCCCGACTTCTGAGTGAAAATCACCCCCTTAGCCTTTATATAAATGTGGATAATCATAGAAATACTGATAGGGTCAGCTGAAGAGGGGTGGGAGGAGGCTCATGTGGAGCATAAACACTGGCATAGACCAGTTGGGCCGAATAAGAACATAAGAAATAGGAGCAGGAATAGGCCACTTGGCCCCTCGAGCCTGCTCTGCCATTCAATAAGATCATGGCTGATCTTGGGCTCAAAGCCACTTCCCTGCCCGCTCCCCATAACCCTTCACTCCCTTATCTTGCAAAAATCTGTCTATCTCCACCTTAAATATATTTAATGACCCCGCCTCCATGGCTCTCTGGGGCAGAGAATTCCACAGATTTACGACCCTCGGAGAGAAGAAATTCCTCCTCATCTCAGTTCTAAAAGGGCCACCCTTTATTCTGAAATTATGCCCCCGAGTTCTAGATTTCCCCACGTGGGGAAACATCAAGGGGAATGGCCTGTTCCTGTGCTGTAGACTCGATATAACTCAATGTACTGCTTGCTAATCAAAGAAGCACTTCTTTGAAGCAGCCAATTTCAGTTCTTTAGTAGTAAAAGTTACTTTTAATTCAATATGAACAATGATCTTTAATAAAATTGCCCGTAATAATACATGAATGAAGTCTGCGCATTAAATTCATATCTGAGAAGTAACCTTTATAAAAGATTTATGAAAAGTGAAGGTTAGCCTTTAGCTTGCAGGAAATATGGAAACCAATTTGAGTACACAATATAAACCTATATGGAACAGGCTAAAGGTGAAGACTATATGTTGGTACTTGTTATATGTAGACACAATATTATGTACAGATAGGGATTTCTCATTGTAGAATTCAGCAGACTAAACTGTGAAAGAAACAGAAATACAAATGGATAGTGATGGGTACAGATATACGCTGAACTTTGTTCTTAAAGATAAAGGGAAGAGTTGTGTTCAACTATTTAAAAAATCAAAGAGCTTTGATGACGCATAAGGTTAGGAGTCCAAGGCAAAATAACAGCATGTTTTAAATGAATGATGAAACACTTTGTGTGTATCTGAAACTTCACTGAGGGTCATTCAGATTGCTAATGGGTATCGTTGAATGGAAGATCCAAATAGAGTGCCAAGATGAACTCATTTCTAGAGAAGAAAATAGATAAGCATCCTTGAGATGTGCAGAAGCTATTACTGCAACAATCTTCCATAGGATCAGCTGCTAAAAGAGTTTCATATCAGTTATAGTGGGATTTGAGGCTGCCCCAACGATAAAGCACGCAAAGGAGGGCTGATTGGCCACATCCATGAGCTGAGGAGAAAAGGGTGGTCGGTCCCAGGTTGATGAGAAAGACAAAGAAACAAGCTACTTGGTTAAAAGTGCTCAGCCAACTAGCATAATGTGAAATTAGAATGTAATGTCCTTATGAACCTCAATAAAATTCTTAATAGCAAAAAATATTGCTGTAGATAAAAAAAAGCATGAGGTCCTGACTGCTGTCAGACCAGGCTGCTCTGTATTCACAGCAATGACTACTGTCATTTTGCAATATATCACACCACGAATAATTTCAACACAGGTTTTCCTTGGATAGTACATTGCTGTCACTGTAATTACAATATAGGCTGTAGTTAAAATATATCTGCAAGCAGCCAGGAAGTTCTCCAGTGTTTGTCCCTCAACAGTGACTGAAGACTTGCAATTAAGACATTTCTAATGATGCTGGTGTGGCAGAACCACCAGGAGACTCAGGACAGTTATACATAATTCCTTTAACAGCAGTGTAGTGCAGCCCATGGCTGTACCTTTAATGTATCTGTTAACTGTACTATGGCTTGTTACCTTTACTTTGCGTGGTGACGTCATGCCGCCCATCACGTGATCTCCCAATGGCGGGAAGAACGTGATGATGTCATGACGTCAGCGATCGGAATATTCTAGCTGTCCTCGAGGAGCTTCCAGCAAGACCAGACCTGTTTACAGTGTATCCAGCAGTTTACTGTTCAGCTTCGTTTGTTCATTAAATTTAATTGTTTTTGATTCTCTGAGTCGATCTCAATTCTTCAGTTAGGAACCTCCGTTCCTACATTGGTGACCCCGACTTCTGCGAACGATTTTCGTGGAAGTTTCAACATGGACACAAATGCCGTCGCCCTCAAACTGCCGCAATTTTGGGAACATCAACCAGCCGCATGGTTCCTCCAGGCGGAAGCCCAATTTGCGATCCGGGGAATAGTAGCGGATCCGACCCGTTATTATTACGTGGCCTCCGCCCTCGACAGCGCCATGGCCTCGCAGGTTGTCAGCCTCCTCGGGAGTCCACCGGACGAGGGCAAGTATGAAGCTTTAAAGGCGCGGTTGCTGCAGGTCTTTGGCCTATCAAAGTCGGAGCGCGCTCGCAGGCTTATCTCCATGCCCGACCTTGGGGACTCAAAGTTGTCAGAGCTCATGAGCCAGATGCTCATGCTCTTGGGCTCGAAATTGGAATGCTTTCTGTTCCGGGAGTTGTTTCTCTGCCAGCTGCCAGAACCAGTTCAGACGGCGCTGGCCAATTCCGCGATCACGGACTGTGCTGAACTCGCTGCAGAAGCGGATAAAATTTTTCTGGTAACCCAACAGTGCTGCGCGGCCACGAGGCGCTCATCCCCCACAAGGGCGACGCCGACCCCCCCGCCAGCTGGCTGGTGCTCATACCACGCTCGTTTTGGCGCGAAAGCCAGATGCTGCTGCCCTCCCTGCAGTTTTTCGCTAAAACAAAACTCTTCATCAAACCGGCGGTTTCCGGGATGGAGGCCCGTGCCTAAGGGACACGCCGGAGTGGCGATGGCCATCGGTTCCGCTGGAAAACTCCTTTACATCACAGACTCCCTGTCAGGTCGACGTTTTCTCTGCGATACCGGCTCCCAGTGTAGTATCCTGCCTGCATTGAATCTGGATCTTCAGACTGGCGGCCACGGTCCCGCCCTCGAGGCAGCTAATGGCGCGGCCATCCGCACGTTTGGAAAGCGTAGCGTCCAGCTGTGTTTTGGCGGCCAGCGTTTCGTCTGGGAGTTCGTCACGGCCAAGGTCTCGCAGGCTATCCTTGGGGCTGATTTTCTTTGCGCCAACGGGTTTCTCGTCGACGTCCGGCACTGCCGATTGGTCAACGCGGCCACTTTTCATTCGGTACCTTGCCACCACAGCACCGCTGTGTCGTGGTCTGTTGCCTGTGCGTACCCATCTCCGGATGAGTTCTCTCATCTTCTCGGTGAGTTTCCAGAGCACACCAGACCCACTTTTTCTTCCTCAGTCACGAGGCACGGCGTGACGCACCACATTACCACAACAGGATCCCCAGTTTATGCACAAGCTCGTAGGCTGGAACCTGGCAAACTCACGGCCGTGAAGGCGGAGTTCCATACAATGGAGCGGCTGGGTATTATTCGGCGATAGAATAGTCCTTGGTCTTCGCCACTACACATCGTCCCTAAACCAGGCGGCGGATGGCGGCCATGCGGCGACTACAGACGCCTGAATGAAGCTACTACTCCAGATCGATACCCCATTCCTCACATTCAAGATTTTTCGGCCCATTTGGCAGGAAACTCCATCTTTTCCAAAGTGGACCTCGTCCGCGGGTATCATCAAGTGCCTGTTCATCCTCAGGACGTTCCCAAAACAGCTGTCATCACACCTTTCGGGCTCTTTGAGTTCCTTCGTATGCCGTTTGGGTTGAAGAACGCCGCACAAGCCTTCCAGCGTCTCATGGATTCAGTACTCCGTGATCTTCCTTTCATTTTCGTCTACCTCGACGACATCCTAATCGCCACTACCAGCAAGGGAGAGCACATTACGCATTTGCGTACCCTTTTCACACGCCTCAGCCAGCATGGCCTAATCATCAACCCGGCCAAGTGCCAGTTCGGCTTGCAGAGCATTGATTTTCTGGGACACAGAATCACCTCAGAAGGCGCCGTCCCACTGGCAACGAAGGTGGAGGCGGTTACCTCGTTCCCACGACCTCAGACCGTCTGGGCACTCCAAAAATTCCTGGGGATGGTCAATTTTTACCATCGTTTCGTCCCCAAGGCAGCCCTATTGATGCAGCCTTTGTATGAGTCCCTGAAGGGTAAGGCGGGTAAAGGCCCCATCTGCTGGACAGCCCAGATGGACCAGGCATTTGTCGACACTAAGGGCGCTTTGGCTGATGCGACCATGCTGACACATCCTCTTCTGGGTGCCACCATCGCCCTTACCACGGGCGCATCTGACTACGCCATCGGGGCAGTGCAGGAACAATGGGTCAACGGCACGTGGCAGCCGCTGGCATTCTTCAGCCGCCAACTGCGGAAAAATGACCGCAAATAAAGTACCTTTGATAGGGAATTGTTAGCTCTTTTCCTGGCTATCCGCCATTTTCGCTTCATATTGGAGGGACGCCCATTTACGGCTTTCGTGGACCACAAGCCGCTGACGTTTGCCATGGCCAAGACGGCTGAACCATGGTCAGCTCGGCAACAACGTCACCTTACGTTCATATCGGAATTTACAACAGACATACAGCATGTGTCTGGCAAGGACAACCTGGTGGCGGATTGCCTCTCCCACGCGCCGGTCCACGCAGTCCACCTGGGAATCGACTATGTTGGTTTGGCGGAAGAACAGATTGCAGACCCTGACGTGCAGTCATACCGGACCACTCCTTCCAGTTTACGAGTGGCTGACATCGGTTTCCAGACCGCTGGCACCACGCTCCTTTGCGACGTCTTGATGGAGGTTCCCCGACCGATTGTACCAGCCGCATGGCGCAGGAGAGTCTTTGATGCAATTCACGGCTTATCGCACCCTGGCATGAGGACTTCACAACGGCTCATGTCAAAGAAGTTCGTCTGGAAAGGCATGCCTCTCGACGTCCGTGACTGGACCAATACCTGCGTGAGTTGCCAGAAGTCCAAGATCCAACGCCACGTTAAAGCCCCGGTTGCCACTTTTCCGGTTCCAGAGCGGTGTTTCGACTACGTGCACGTGGACCTGGTGGGTCCTCTTCCTTCTTCTCGCGGTTTCACTCAGCTCCTCACCGTGGTAGACCGCACCACCAGGTGGCCAGAGGCAATTCCTTTGGTTGCCACCACAGCAGCGGCCGTCACCAGGGCCTTCATCTCGTCTTGGGTGGCTTGGTTCGGGGTACCGGCCGACATCTCCTCCGACCGTGGGCCACAATTTACATCGGAGCTTTGGAACGCGGTGGCTCAAGGGTTGGGTACCAAGCTTCAGCGCACCACCGCCTATCATCCACAGGCAAACGGCCTGTGTGAGAGATTTCACCGGTCCCTTAAAGCTGCATTGCGTGCTAGTCTTCGCGGTGCTGGATGGGTGGACAGGCTCCCTTGGGTGCTTTTGGGTCTGCGCACGGCGCCTAAGGACGACCTGCAATCTTCCTCAGCAGAGCTTGTTTACGGCCAACCACTCAGGGTCCCTGGGGATTTTCTTCCTCCTCACACGGAACCTTGGTCTGCAGCTCAGCAGCTCGTCAGCCACCAAGAAGTGGCTAAGAATTTCCTTCCAGTGCCTACGTCCCATCACGACCTGCAACGCTCCTATGTCCTGGCGGAGCTTAAGAGCGCTGCATACATTTTCATTCGGCAAGATGCTCACAGGGATCCGCTCAAACCGCCTTACACTGGTCCTTTCCGCGTTATATCGGCAGGAGACAAGTCTTTCACGGTCGACGTCAGAGGGAAGCCCGATCACATCTCCATAGATTGGTTGAAACCGGCTCATCTGGATCTGAGCGAGCCGGTCGTCACTGCTCAGCCACCTCGACGTGGTCGTCCACCGGCAGCCGCCAGTCCGGTGCAGCTACAGTCATCAGCTAGTTCACCTTCGCCCGCCACACCGGTTCAACACCAGCCGACCACTTTCTCACCTACGCCTGCTGCACCACCACGGCCACGGCTGATTACCAGCTCGTCCTCCGGTGCTCCATTGCAGCTGCCAGAGTATCGAAGTCGGTCAGACAGACTCGTCAGACCCCCTTCTCGTCTCACCTTTTCTGTTAAAGACAATTCTGGGGGGGCGCATGTGGCAGAACCACCAGGAGACTCAGGACAGTTATACATAATTCCTTTAACAGCAATGTAGTGCAGCCCATGGCTGTACCTTTAATGTATCTGTTAACTGTACTATGGCTTGTTACCTTTACTCTGCGTGGTGACGTCATGCCGCCCATCACGTGATCTCCCAACGGCGGGAAGAACGTGATGACGTCATGACGTCAGTGATCGGAATATTCTAGCAGTCCTCGAGGAGCTTCCAGCAAGACCAGACCTGTTTATAGTGTATCCAGCAGTTTACTGTTCAGCTTCGTTTGTTCATTAAATGTCATTGTTTTTGATTCTCTGAGTCGATCTCAATTCTTCAGTTAGGAACCTTTGTTCCTACACTGGCCTGTTAAGACCTTTGTTGACTTCCTTTATTGCAGCCCTGATTTTGGACTGCTGTGAAATATAGTACTGTATATGTGTATTCATTTTAATCAATAAGGAATTGTTGAAATTGTATCTGTTTCGTTTACTCCACTCACGTAATGAGCAATCAACATAATCTTTTATTGACACCTCAAGGATGCTAATCTGTTTTTTGCTCTAGAAATTAGTTCATCCTGGCCCTGTACTTGGATGCAATCCTGCACTGAGGCCCACGCATTAACAATCTGAATGAACCTTAGAAGAAATTCAGATATTCCCTAAATGTTTCATCATTCATTTAAAATATTGACAGTTCATGTGATGGAACATTTATAAGGGAGCTTAGCAGTTTTCTTTTTTTTTAATTCGTTTATGGGATGTGGGCATCGCTGGCAAGGCCAGCATTTATTGCCCATCCCTAATTGCCCTTGAGAAGGTGGTGGTGAGCCGCCTCCTTGAACTGCTACAGTCCGTGTGGTGAAGGTGCTCCCACAGTGCTGTTAGGGAGGGAGTTCCAGGATTTTGACCCAGCGACAATGAAGGGTCGGCGATATACTTCCAAGTCAGGATGGTGTGTGACTTGGAGGGGAACTTGGAGGTGGTGGTGCTCCCATGCGCCTGCTGCCCTTGTCCTTCTAGGTGGAAGAGGTCGCGGGTTTGGGCCAGGATGAACTAATTTCTCATGCGCAGTGTACACACCCGTAGGGACATCAGAAATGCCGGTTTCAGGCATGCACAGCGCATGCGCTGAAAACCAGTATTTCCGATCTGTCAAGAATGCTCTGGAGAAGGTTTTTCTTTCACTCATTTATCATTTTAAAATACTTTTAAAAAAGGTAAGTTTATTTTTAGCCCCGTAAAATACTTAAATTGTTTTTTCAAAAAATTAAATTAATTGTAATTTCAACTCATTTGCAATACAGTGCAAAAATATTATAACAACAGTATTATGGGATATCTACTTCGAAAAGATGTAAACCAACTAGTTTAATGGGACTGGGTGATGCGGAAATTGTTTTCATATAATCAGACTTTCCTGCAACCGCTCTCGCCTCTCCCCACCCCCCACTGTTACCCTGAGCAGCAGCTGTGTAATCAATGCAATGATGTCAAACGCTACAACAACCAAACTAACACAAGGTGACGCAAATTTAATCTTCTTCACTGAAGGGGCCATAAATGGTTGACCCAATTCTGTTTGATGTCTTCTAATTAACTAGATATGTCAGTACATGGATGACTGTATCAAGTCAAATACAAAAAAGATTATAAGAAACAAGTGGTAAGTTAATGGATGAAATAGCTATGGCAACAGTCCTTCCTTCTTCCTGCGACAAAATGTTGTGAAGTATTAACTTGGTTCAATTGTTGAAGAGCAGTTCCAGCGCTATTTGAGTCACTTGTGGTACCCTTGGAATAACTTAAATAGGTAAACACCAAGGCAGTATTTTTCAACTGCAGCTGTTTGTAACAAAATGCTCCAGCCATCAGATTCTGTTAGTGGGAGCTGTCTTTGAAGCTTTACTTTGAGCATTTGTTTGTATTCTGCATCGATGCCAAGTTAAACAAAATTTCACATTTTGCATCTTTGAAAGGCGGAATTTTTAAATGGCATGTACAAGGTTGGATGTTTGGTATTTGGGCTCACTAAAGAAGATAATGTAGATAGTAGAGTATCGTGGTCCTACATTCATTAGTGTTGCAGACATCGTAGATTTTTAGACTAATGCACATAATTTGACAGCATTTTTACAGAGATTCAGAGTTTAAAAAAAAGAATCACTAGGTTGGTTTGCAAGTTTTGGAAATGTACATTAGTTAAAATGTATGACAATACAAGGTCCTTATTCACATTCTGTACACAGCCTCTTCTCACAGGTCAAAAGGGGCATTTCCAATTTGCTAACACCCTAATATTGTATCTTACTAATAATGCACAACATTTAAATACACCAATGGATCTCCTGTGGTTTTCCTCACAGAAAATCTTGTATAGATGGCAGTGAAGAGCAATAATAGGGAAGCTATTCGTGTAATAACAATTCTCTCCTGCACAAAGGGCCGTATTTTCCGATCGGAGGCTTCCTGCGTGCGGAGGCCTCCGATCTGGAAAAAATCTATGGACTTACCTGAGGGCTCCCGAGGTCCAGACACTTTCGCTCCCGGGCCTCTCCAAACTCGAAATGTGCGGGGTCCACGTATCCCAGGGGCGCAGGCGGTTCGCAAGCATTCCTGGGATCACGTGGACCATGGGGAGCCAATCAAAGAAGGGAATCTCCCTTCATACACTTGACAGATAGACCTGTCAAATATATGAATGGAGATCACCTCAAAAACACTGTAAAACATTAAATACATTTTTTTAATCACATTTTTAAAATGAGTTGAAATTACAATTAATTAAATATTTTAAACAAAAATTTAATTTTTTGAAAAAACAATTCAAGTATTTTATGGGGCTAAAAATAAACTTACCTTTTTTTAAAGTATTTTTAAATGATAAATGAGTGAAAAAAAAACTTTTTTTACTCTTATGCTGGTAAAAGCAGGCGTAAGATTTCTAAGGGTTTTCTGCGGGCAGAGGTTCTCCAGAAAGCGGAACTCTTCCCCCGCAGAGGCCCTTCTCCAGAGCATTCTTGACAGATCGGAAATACTGGTTTTCAGCGCATGCGCTGTGGATGCCTGAAACCGGCATTTCTGATGTCCGTACGGGTATGTGACTGCGCGTACCCACCCGTAGGGATTGGAATACCTGGCCCAATATTTGTGGTTGGAATGGGAAAACGTCTTTCAATGTCTCGACAATATCTGTGATGCAACTGCTGAGTATCTGAACTCATAAAACAACTAATAATGTAAACAGCAAAGTGATTAAGCAGTGTACGGATGGCAGGCAGTTCAACAAAAGAGTTTCATTCATGACTATTGCAGGGTATTTTTTTTTAGGCAGATCACTCAATATGGCTCTGAACAAATGAAACCGATATGCTGGCTTCAAAGGTTTCTCAGTGCAAATTGAAATTAGGTAGCTTTTGGAGAAATTCTTCACTCCCCACCCCACCTTTGTCCGCTGCTTTCCTGAAGGTGCTGATTCACACGGGGGTGCACTTCCACGGAGGGTCGCCAGTTTCTAGGTTACTTTGCCATTCTTCATGTGTCAGCATCAATGGTGAGCGTAGACAGGTTATCCCTCTGTGGAGGGCATGACTGCTGAGTCCAGACCTTTTCTTAAGCGATATCCCACACCCTCGCCCCAATTTCTCCCCCTCCCCTTCTGAAGGTGCTGAATCACATTGTTAAAAACCTGGGTCATGCTATTTTATGACTAGTTATTGTGTAGTTAAGGTAAACGCCTGATCATAGAGAATGCAGGGTCCACTTATGAGAGAGGCCAGTGACACTGAAGCCCAGAGAATATCTAGTGCATATCTGGAATTTGTAACAGTAGTTAATAATAAAGAAATACACCATGGGCTGTGTCTCAAACATTGTTATTCCAGAACAAAAGTAAAGGAATCAAGGGATATGGGGATAGTGCGGGAAAGTGGAGTTGAGGTAGAAGATCAGCCATGATCTTATTGAATGGTGGAGCAGGCTCAAGGGACCTTATGGCCTACTCCTGCTCCTATTTCTTATGTTCTTTCTTATGACCTACAACAAACATCTGCACAAATGATACTCAGGGGCTGAATATACTCAGCCTTTCTGCTGGATTTCTGCCGTAATTCCAGAAGGAGTATGTAAAATGGCTGGGAGCCTCAGCCTATCAATTAGAAAGCAGTGATATTGAGAGGCTGGGGCTAGGGCGGGAACTCCATACACTGGGAGTTACTGCTTACCCAGCACATATGGGACCCAGCATATATTAGGAGGCTGGTACTACCAGTGAGGTCATACGTACAGTCCTTCAGAAGGGTATAAGTGGGTCCCACTGGGGCAGACCTCAGAAGATAAAGGTTGAAAAATAAAATTCTACTATCGGCCCCTTGGTAAGGGAGCCAGGGAGAGCTGTGAAATGTGATTCCCGGGTAGGGAGGACTGGGCTAGTCTCCCGGATAGCAGATGGGCACCGGAGTTTCCAGCAGTTTGGAGCAGGTGGGTGCCCTAGATGTGTGGATGGTGGAGTGGGAACCCACCAGTCCCATGCAAATCAGGTGCTCTTCCACTGGCCCTGCATACTACAGGGCTGGAGGTCATCAGTGAGTGCGATCCTGGCGTAACTGCCAAGATCGTGTCCTGGATACTCTCTGGCCCTCTGTACTCTCCTTTCAACAGGCTACTAAGCAGTTTAGCATGTTCATTGATGCAAAAGTGACAGTATGAGGCCAATTTTCCAAGTATGAGGAACCTTGTCCACCGTCATATACCGTAAAATTACACAGAGCGAGGTTCCCCGTCACTGGTGCACACTCGGACACTTATCCTTTGTAAGTCTGGAGTCAACTTAGTGATCTCGCTCCCAAGTGAACTGAGGGGAGAGATACAACAACAACTTACATGAGAGCATGGGGTTAATTTTCCACGCGAGTTTCCTGATATCCTGCCGTAACGTTGGCGGAAGATCGGTGTCTGCTGCAGAAAAAAACAATTGTAAATGGCCATTTAGACCATTTCTCCAAGGTATCCACTGATCGTCCGCTGAGGTTACAGTGGGAGACCCGAAGAGCCTCTGTGGAAATTCCAGACAGACGTCTTGGGCTTCTCACCGGGTGTAGCGTAACTTCAACCTGCTGCAAAGCCTCATTTTAAAAGTGTTCATATGGTTCATCAGACCACTTGGACACTTTACAAACTTACCGTTCAACATTATTATGTTATAATATTATAATATATTATATAAAACTACGAGGGGTTTTGATGGCGTAAATAAGGAGAAACCGTTTCCACTGGCGGGTGGGTTGTTAACCAGAGGACACAGGTTTAAGATAATTGGTAAGAAGAACTAAAGGGGAGATGAGGAAAAAAATGAACGCACTGGCCTATGTGGAAGTGGGAGAGTGGGGCTAATTGGATAGATCTTTCAAAGAGCCGACATAGTTACAATGGGCCTAATGGTCTCCTTCTGTGCTGTAAGATTCTATGATTCTATGATTAGATGGTTGGTATTACCACTCACGCTCTCCTAGACCAAAAATTAGCCACACAGAGAGTGGAGCTCTCTGCATGCATCCAAAGATACACGCAGAGCCCCCCTATCGCTAAACTCCACATGAGGCAGAGCTGGTGTCACGCTGATATCTACAGTATGATGCAGCCTAATAATCAGGCGGTGAGCTGTATATAGAAATCAGACAGCTCAACATTTTTACATGTTGAGTAACATTTATACAAAAAGTTTTGACTCATGTAATTCTTACAACACTCTGTTAGAAACCTTTCATTGTCAATTGTTACGTAATTTCGAATGCATATTAAACAGGCCACAGCCCACGCAGGGCAAAATCCTTTCATATGCATTGCCCTGAAGTCCAAAAGCTGCTTTGTGTTTTCTACTAAAATAAATGAAAGTGCCAGTAATTGAGAAACTCTTTAATAATCAGCTTAGAATAAACCTTTGGTTCTGTGTTTATGCAAAATGCAAGTGAAGTGGAGAAACAATGTTCCCTTTGCATTGCGGACCCTTGGCTTTCTGCGAAGCAAGACAATCAAATCATAGCAATGATGGACAGGGCTGGCAGTGCCTTACATAAAAAATATACCCAAATTAATATTCTCAATAGATATTTGGTAGAAGTATAATTTTGTAGAAACATTGAGAGCAGGTATGTCATCCTGTTAGATCGCCTGCAGATACTTGTAGAAAATGTTACCTTGTATATGACAATTATTGATTTAGGACAGTATATTGTGTATCTTAAAGAGCTGGGGAGGGGAGAGATTTCAATTGCTCACTACATTTGAACAACTTTGCAAATGTAGTGGGAACAATTTCTCTACTTACTGTTTCTAGCAACATTTTAAGTATATTTGTGATGCAGACAGAAGCTGTATCACTGTTCAGGTAACTAAAATAACACGTTTATTGTAGAGAGAGGGTGGCTATCACAAATTTAACATGCACAGCATTACTATTACGACAACAGCTTATATTTATATAGCACCTTTAACGTAATAAAATGTCCCAAGGCGTTATCAAAAAAAAAATTGACACCAAGCCATATAGGGAGAGGTTAGGGCAGGCGACCAAAAGCTTGGTCGAAGAGGTAGGTTTTCAAGAGCGTCTTAAAGGAGGAAAGAGCAGTGGAGAGGCGGAGAGATTTATGGAGGGAATTCCAGAGTTTAGGACCTAGGCAGCTGAAGGCACGACCGCCAATGGTGGACCATTTAAAATCGGTGATGTTCAAAAGTCCAGCATCATTCTGGGGTAAAGACAACGCTAAACTCCTCTTTCCCACCACAACTAGCCTCCTTTGGCCTCCTTCCTTCACCCCCTCCATTCTCATCTCTAATGCTAAATATGAGAAGTCCTCTGTAAAGTCTGTGGGTTGTGCAGTTAATAAATACACAGACTTCAGAAGTAACAAACAAACAGGTCTTTACTATTCGAAGGTCCGGGCGAATCCGCCCCAGCAATCATGCCACAACACTTATATACTGGTGTGGTCACTATCGGTATTACAGTATACAGAAGCCAAACAAATAGTGCCACACCTAAAGTAGTTCCCTTAAAGGTGAACGGTTACATTCAATAGTTCCCTTAAAGATAGACGGGTACATACACTACAATCCTCCCTTTTTAGCTTATTACTTACAGAGTCCCCGTTAAACATACATATCTTCAACTTCTTATAAAACAAATTACAGATATAATCTCGGTGGAGTCAATGTCATATAAAACAATTTACAAATATAATCTCGGTGGAAACAGTTCACAGGTTCAGTCTCTGCGGAAACAGTTCATAGATTCAGTCTCTGATCTTGACTCGTTCCGAACAACATTTCTTTGGTGTAGCCGGATTACCTGGCTAGCGTGACTCCTCCATAGCCTTTTTCTTGACGTAACAGCTTGAACCTTCGTCCTGTTGAACCAGCAGTGCGGACTTTTACAACCAACTGGCTGTCTTGACATTTTCCAGTTTTTCAACTAATTTAGCTCCTTTCGTAATGTCCCGCCTGGAATGGTAGAAGTGCTAATATTTTAGACAGTTATTATCTTCTGCTTCTTCTTTTTCTTTTCTGCCTTTTTGAAACTCTCGGAGCTCCTTTCTCGGCTGCCAGCTGTAGCGCCACCAACTCTCTATGTTCCTTAGACCTTAAGTGCTTCCTCCGGATTTCAGCACTTTGAGAGTTTTCATCACAAGCTGGGCAGACCACAGCCTCGTAATATTCAGTGTCACTCAACAGGTCATGGTAATATTCGGGTTCGTCCTGAGTTAGGCCAGCGAGAGAGACTTCTTCTTCCTCCTCACCCGTCTGGACGTTAGCTGACGGTGGTTCCTTCCCTAAACATCTTTCTTGAAAAGCCTTCTTCATGCATTCATATTCATCCCGCTCTTCCTGGGTTATCTGCCATTCCTTCACGACGGACCTCATTTGTGAGTTCAATACCTTCCTTTCCATCGATAATTGCGTTATCAGGCTATTTAACCCTTCTACTGAAGTAACGGTTTCCACATTCTTCTGTTCACCTTGACGTGATTCAACGTACTTTTGGCATCCTTGTAAAATTTGTGTTGCCACCTCAGCTATCTCCGTGACTTTTGAGAGCTCCGAACTCGTTCCCCCTGAAGATTGAAGCTCGTGTTCAGATTGTTCCCCTTGCAGAGTCTTGTCCTTCAGCATATGAAGGAGTTGGCTGACCGTTAACTCTTCCCTGGGAACACGGTGGATCAGAGTCTTCTCCATTTCCTCCACCTCTTTCTCCAATACTTCCACCTTACGTTCCTCTTGAACTTTGGCTTTCAGCGCTCGGAAAAGTTGCGCCCTGATGCTCTCTAGTTCATGTTCAGGGACCATTCTTACAGTGTCCTGTTCTTCCACTGAAAGGATTCCCAGTTGAATCTGTTCTTCAAGTTGTTGAACCTCGGTCATTTCCGCCTCATATTTGTCTTGGGTGTCCTTCAATGTTTTTATAAGTTCTTGGACATCCTGTCTTTCATGCTCTGCCATGATTTTCACCTCTAATTTCTCATCTATGGATGGAGCTCCTACCGATGAGTCTGTCTTGGCCTTGAGCTCATCAAGAATTTCCTGCAGCCTTTGGACTTCTTGCTCATGTTCAACCTTTAGTTGTTCATATGCTTCTACTGAAACTAGCTTTTCGGAGGCTGCCGAGTTAACCCCCTCCAGAATTGTAGCCTGGGCCTGTTCATACTGTTCTTTCAACTTCTCACACTCTGCTTGTAAGGAGTCGTAGAGAAGAACTGGAATAAAATCCTGGCTCCCTGAAGATTCCTCTTCCTTTGGTTCATTCTGTAAATATTCTAGTTCCTGAACAGCATCAGGGGAATGTGATTGGTATTTGACCACGATGGCTCTATGGTCGCTCTCTGCTTGAGCTAGCTGTCTCTGTAGTCTTTCCAGGTTCTCCCATTCGGTGTCCCAGAACCTTTCCATATTTTTCATCTCTTGTACGAGACGGTCACTCAACTGTTCTAATTGTTGTCGTACTTTGACATAAGTTTGCGTCCGAGCCCGGTGTTCTTCCGTCATGGATGAATCCTTTGCTTGAACAGGCTCAGAATTCTCTGTCAACCTGGAGTTCTGCTCTGCAGCTTTATTCTTCTTGGTACCATAAGTCCTTCTGCATGTCTTCGTTTTCTTTCCCATCATCGGCAAGTCCCTTTTAGCCTTGTCTTCCATATTCGACTTGGTCTTATCATCATCCATTTCAGAATCTGAGCTAATAGCTTGCACCGAGTCCTCCCTCATTATGGCTTTTAGGTAATGCCATTCCATGTCTATTTTATTAATCCACGCCCGTCCTAGAAGTGGTGGTCCTCCCTCAGGTAATACGTACAAGTTCATTCTTGGGTGTTCTTTACCCCTATCTCTCACCTTGACTCTTATTTTCCCCACGGGGTATACGTTATGCCCCGTGTATGTCTGTAATACGAACTTGGTATTTCTTCAAGGTATGTGAGAGAATAGCCGGTGGTAGTCCCTTCGGTTGATGACTGATAGAGCTGATCCAGTGTCCAGCTCCATTCTTACTTGGACTCCAGCTATTTTTAGTATGACCCAGATGGCCTGTAGATCCGTTTCTTTACCCACATTGTGGATTCTCAGCCTACCCAGCTCCTGGTTGTTTGGGTCTGAGTCTGAATTCTGTTCGTCTGAACTCTTCTCAGCCACCTTGTGTACCTTGTTGTACTTTTCTTGTGGTGGCTTCCTTTGATTATTGGTCTTTTTCCCGGACCGGCATACCTTCGCGATGTGACCCAGTTTGCCACATTTCCTACACTCTTGGTTCTTAAACCAGCATTGATTCTGGTCATGCGTTGTCTTCCCACAATGGTAGCATTTTGTTGTGCTTGAAGTAATTTGGTCCACCCCGAGTGCCGCCGCCTTTAGTTGCATTTCCGCCGTTCCTTTCGCTGCGGCTTCGTGCGATGCAGCTATAAGGACAGCCCTGTCCAGTGTGAGGTCGTTCTCTTCCAGTAGTCGCTTCTGCGTCCCTTCTTTGGACAATCCGCATACGAACTTGTCCCGCAGCGCTTCTGTCAGATTCCCTCCAAACTGGCAGTATTTTGCTAGCCTACGCAGTTCGACCAAGTATTTCGCATTGCTTTCGTCTTTCTTCTGCGTTCTTGCATAGAATTTGAATCGTTCAGCCAGCATCAGCGGTGTGGGGTTCAAGTGGTCCTTCAGCACAGCCACAATCTCTTCGAAGGTCTGATCCGCTGGTTTATTTGGTGCTATTAGATGCTTCAAGAGCCCGTATGTTTTTGCCCCCATCGAGTTTAGCAATGTTATCGCCTTGTCGTCTTCCTCTATTTTGTTGGCTTCGCAATAGATCTCTATGCGTTCCACGTACGTGGCCCAGTCTTCTATTTCAGAATTAAAGTCGTTAATATTCCCTCGCTTAGGCATTTTTCTTCCCTTGGGAGCAGCACCAGTATTTCTTTAAGTATTCTTATTTATTTGTTTGTTTCTAAGATGGCGGTTTTCCCGCGAAATCGGCGGTTTCCCGCTCTTTCCTTCTCTCCCCGCCCACTTCAATGGCGGTATGTCAATCAAGATGGCGGTTTTCCCGCTTCTGGCGTCTTCTCCGCCTAATGGCGGCTTCCCGCGTTTCTTCCCGGTGGAAGGGGTACGCTTCCCCCACAGCGGACAGGTTCAGCCGCTGGCTGGCTTCCGCACAGCTCCCCTTACTCGGCTATGTCTTTTCCTCCCGCCCGCACGGCTCTACCGGCGCTGGGTACACCCCGTTAACAGAGGACAGTTCAGCCGCTGGACTGGCTCTCGCGCAGTCTCTCTCTCCGTACCCGGCTCTGTCGCTCTCTCACCCGCACGTTCGGTGCTACCGGCCCTGGGTACCCCGTTGGTGGAGAACAGTTCAGCCGCTGGACTGGCTCTCGCGCAGTCTCTCACCCCGTTTTCGGCTGTGTCTCTCACCCACTCCCGCACGTTCGGTTTTGCCGGCTCTGAGTACCCCGTTGGTGGAGAACAGCTCAGCCGCTGGACTGGCTCCTCACAGTCTCTCTCTCCGCACCCGGCTCTCACCCGCACGGTTCTCGTTCGCCTCCCCAGCCCTCTCGCAGACCGGTGTTTCTCTCCCCGGCTGCGGCTGGGTTTCTCTTCCCGCGCCTACTCGCAGGCTCAGCGCTTCGTGGCTGCGGTCGCTGCCTGGATTTTTCCCACCGATCACGGTCCGGCTGTCACCCGACGCCGTTGGACCCGACTTTTGGCCGGCACAGCTCCCCCTCGACCGAGGTCGAGTGCTCTGCCCTTATCCTCCGGATACTTCTACACCTTCCCCTACTCACAGTCTCTTCGGCCGCCTTGTTCCCTGCTGATCGGCTCACTCCGCACCGTGGTAGAAGGGTAGTCAGTGCCTGTTGCTAATGGAAGCTTTTGTTGCTAAAGTCTTCCACCTTTCTCCTGCTGCAGCCTCGTGTTTTCTTCCAGCAGCACGACGAGGGCGGTTGCCTCTCTTCGACGCTCTTCTTGCTTTGGTAATCTTGCCGCAGGGTACGATCGGACTCGTCGCCACTGTAAAGTCTGTGGGTTGTGCAGTTAATAAATACACAGACTTCAGAAGTAACAAACAAACAGGTCTTTACTATTCGAAGGTCCGGGCGAATCTGCCCCAGCAATCATGCCACAACACTTATATACTGGTGTGGTCACTATCGGTATTACAGTATACAGAAGCCAAACAAATAGTGCCACACCTAAAGTAGTTCCCTTAAAGGTGAACGGTTACATTCAATAGTTCCCTTAAAGATAGACGGGTACATACACTACATCCTCTTTCCCCAAAACTGAGGCTATCCCTTTGACTGTCTCATCCTCATCATCCCTTCCTGATGTGCCTCAATAATTCCGAGACTCGAAGTTAGCAGAACAAAAACAAGGCTTTTATTAACTTAGAACGTAACACGTAATAGAGAGATATGATGTCTTCCTTCTGGAGACTGAGGCCAGACTGAGCCAGCCTACAAACGGGGCCAGGTATGGGCGGAGCCCTACACACAGCACATTCCAGCACATTCCAGTATACAATACAGCACATTCCAGTACACAATACAATGAGGTCTGGGGGAAGGGAAATGACACTGAAACCGATCTCAGTCACAGGCAGTAATGATGATGAATATTTCATCGCACTTCCCATCTCGGATCCTCCAGATCACCTCCTAAACCAGCCGAATCCCACAATACGCCGTAACTTCTCTACTTCTCCCATCCTGCCAATAATAGGCTTAGCTATTCGATGAGATCCACCTCCTTCTCTCTCTCTACCCCATCCTGGTCCAGCTCCTGACCACTCACCTATCTCTGCTTGACCCAGTGCCTACTGACATTGTAAATAACTCCCTTTCTACAGACTCTCATACTTCAAAACTATTGTTATCACCCTCTTCCTTACCCTATGTCCTCTTCAACTATAAGCCGAGCTTTACCTTTCTTTCCTCTCTAAGGTCCTTGGGCACATTGTCACTACCAAGTTCCATTCTAACCTTTCATACCACTCCCTGTTTGAATTTCTTCAGCCTGGTTTCTGTTTAATCTACAGCACCAAACTGCCTTTGTAAAACTCATCAGCAATGACTGAATGAAACAATGACTGAAACCACAGTGTGTTATCTATTTTTGAACACCTCAACCCCTCAGCCACTATAGCTAAGGACGGCATCACTGTGTCTACTCCATGGGCCTTGTCATGAATCTTATCATGACTCATGAAGTAACACTGGGCGGCCAGCTGGTGGCGCCGTCCAAGGAGTATAAATACTCGGGTGTGGGCCCAGCTTGCTCTGGATGTTTCTGTAACCAGGAACTAGTGATGTAACTAGAAATCTCATGGTTTTGAAACAGTTGATTAAAGACTTGTTTTATACTCAAACCAAGTGCTCAGTAGTCTTTTTACGTCAGGCCTCTCCTGGTTCCATCCTATCTGTCCAATATAGAGAGCACATTTTCTGCAATGACTTCTCTCCCATAGTAGTATGCTCATCTCCGGTGTGCAGTCCCATCCTTGGCCAACTGGAATTATTATCAAATATACCACTGGGATCTTCAAGCAGGACTTGGCATGTCTGGACTGATTTGGAGGCAGCCTTATGCTGGATCTTGGCTCACCTTCCAGGGTTTCCAGAATTAATGTGCTAGAAATTCGGGAGTGCCCATTTTTGCCTTCCTCCCCCGTGCAGGGTAATTACCCTGCAAACAAATGGTGACGGCCAAGCAGCTCCAGATATTGGGCCTCAGACTTCATTCACATATAGACAGCGCTGCGGGAGGTGGCCAGGCAGATAAATGCTGGAAATTTGGCCCACAGGTAAGTGATTGGTGGCTGGGGGAGTGATTGCGGACCTTGGAGGGGGCAATCACAGGCCCCGGAGGGGGATCGCAGGCCCGGAGGGAATTACTGGCCTCAGAGGGAGTTTTGTGAGTCTTGGGGGTGGCTGGGGAGCCGGGAGATCGGGGCGGGAGCAAGGGAGATCCGCGAGCCTGGAGGTCGGGGAGTTCAAAGGCCGGGGCCAGGGTCTGGAGGTCAAAGGTGGGGGACCTCGGGGGCTGGGAGTGGCAGCGATCGGGATGGTGCTTTACAGGTAAGTAACTTACCTTTTTCTGCAGGTGATCTTTAGGGTTGGTTCCTTGAGAGCAAACCACTTTTTGAGAAGGGACTTGAACCAGGTATTAGGTCTCTTATTTGGATATGCAAAGGGCCTAATGTCTGCTTCAGGTGTGGGTAAAGGACGCCTCTTGTTTGTCCTTACCCAATATGGCGAGCGGCGAACTTCCTGCCAACCACTTTTAGGCCTAAGGAGGCCACATAGCGCCTGAGGAAGGGTGCTACATGACCCAATTTGTAGGCCGTGGTCTTTTGCTGCATGCATCATAACTATCCTGAAAAGAGGTGTCAGAATGCAATTAAATTAACTAGTGAGAAAATACTACCAGAGAAGAAAGGGAAAGGAAGAAGCTTTGAGGTAACACGAGATTCAAAATACTGTTGTATAAGGGGCATGCAAGGGATATAAAAAGTTAAATGAGAAAACAAACTGTAAGGGTTAACGGTCCGAAAAAAGAATCTGCCTCAGATGCAATGCCTGTTTCCTCTGGGCGGTAGGAGTCTATCGTACGTGAAATGTGTGAACACAGGAATTTGGTTGGCCAGCGCCTTAAGGGTTAATCAACAAGCCTGATGCACAGGTTAGCCGCAATGGGCACGATACCCTTAACACTTGCACAAGAATTTCAGGCCAGGCAGACACCAGACAGAAATCATGTGACCTGACAGACTCTTGACATTGCTGGCCAGTATGGTTCAGTAATGCTTAATGACAAGAGCAACGGCTAGGCTGTAATGCCCAGTATTGTTGCTCAGAACATTTCAAAAATGTATTGGCCCATATTTACCGACCCCCACGGGTGCATACGAGGTGCATACACGCCCATAGGGGCCGTACAAGTTCCAGGTTTAGGCGTGCGACGGGCATGCGCTGAAACCCGGAACTTGCGATCCAGCTTGACAGATCCAACGCATGCCCAAGAAAAGGGCCTCTGCGGGTGGAGAGTTGCGCTATTTGCTCAACCTCCGCCCGCTGAAAGGCCGTAGAATTCTTACGCCTGGTAAAAGCGTAAGACCTGCTTTTACCAGCATAAGAGTTTTAAAAAATAGAAAAATAAGATTTTATTACTCACCCTAACCCTAACCCTGTCCAACAAGGTCAGTTTATATTAAGCCCCGTTAAAACATATATTAAAAAAAATTAAAATTTTTTTATTTTTGTTTAACATATTTAATTAAATGCCATTTGAATTAATTTTATATATGCAATAGTTTTTATTTATTTATTTCAGTATGTTGGTGCATTTTTTGCAGTCATCCCCATTCATACTTTTGACAGTTCCCTACATACAGACCGGTCAAAAGTATGAAGGGGGATTCCCTTCTTTCATTGGCTCGCCATGGCCCAAGTGATCCCAGGGGCGCTTGTGAACCACATGCACCCCTGGGATACGTGGGCCTCTGCACATTTCGAAGAGGAGAGGCCCAGGAGCGGAAGCCTCGGGATCTCCGGGACCAGCAGGTAGGTTCGAAGATTTATTGCTGATCGGAGGCAGCCGCCCGCAGGGAGCCTCTGATCGGAAATTCAGGGCCATTGTGGTTTTTCTGATCTAGCTTCAGGAAATTAATGTATGTTCCTGCTGTGTCAGCCTCTTCTTCATCGATATTCTGTACCCCACCCAAGTATAGGTGGAATAAAAACACATCTTGGTCTCCCATAGTAATGAAAAGCCATGGATTGTGTGACCTGCTGTGGCTTAACTGTACTGGAGAGAAGTCTTTTATTTCAAATGTTTGCTTCACAAAGCTTCAGGAGACATTTATAAATGAACAGATGGAACTTCTGTGAAGGATTACACGTACTTTTTGCAAAGCCCCAATAATCACTGAAGTATCTTCATATATCCATTAGAGAGCTGAGCAACAAAACTGAGCAAATATGAGTGACATCCAGGTGATCCTGTAAAGTGAGCAGTGAGCTGCCACTAATATCCTTTCAATACAAGAGTCTAATCTAATGTTCGAGGTCATTATCTAAAGAGAACAAAACAAACGTTTTTTGAATAATGAATTACGGTACCATATGGTGCAAATAGATTTCATTCAATTTGTGTTTGATCCTATCCGTGCAGATGTTTTTAAACTTCCTAAATGTATTTTTCTGTAGATTAATAAAACTTAAGGTTCAATTTTTCAACATAACTACATTTTTATAGGTTTTGTCTCTGGTATGTGTTTCTGATGTCAACATTGTCAGGGAGATGTGAGGCCGGCCAGTAGAGCATTGGAATAGTCAAGTCTAGAGGTAACATCTCCCCTAACATTCTTCTAGTTCCCGTTTGGAGTCCATTACCCCCGTCCCATTTTGTGAAGCCCGTTGCACTTTTCTCTACAGTATATAGGTTGATGTTACTTACATACTCTCAGCTGAAACATTAATTAATGATTTATTTTAGTACCTCATCTCTTAATATGTGAAGAGTCGAGGGGGATCTTAGCTACAAGGACAGGTTGGAGAAGCTGGATTTGTTTTCATTGGAGCAAAGGAGGTTGAGGGGTGATTTGATAGAGGTGTACAAGATTATGGCAGGTTTGGATAGGCTAGACGGGGAAAGGTTGTTCCCACTAGCTGATGGCACAAGGACTAGGGGACACAGATTTAAAGTTTTGGGCAAGAGATACAGGGGAGACGTGAGGAAAAACTTTTTTACACAGCGAGTGGTGAGGACCTGGAACTCACTGCCGACGGAAGTGGTGGAAGCGGAAACTCTCAGGGCTGGATTTTGTCAGCCCCGAGGAGGCGGGTATGGAGGCTGCCGGTAAAGTTGCAGAAAGTGGGGACGGATGGCAAACCCACCCCCATCCCGCCTCCGTGCCCTTTTGCCAGAAGGCGGGAAGCCGTCTTGCCCCGGGTCCCGTCTCCCCGAGGCGGGAAAGGGATTGAATCCTTTTAACTGCCTGTTAACAGGTAGTTAACAGGCAGAAAAAAGGATTAGTCCCATTTTACCTTTTCAAGTGCAGGCTTCCCGACCTCGAAGAACCCCGCCGGGGTGGAGGAGTCGAGTAGGAGGTCTGCGGGGGTCAGAGGGGTCTGAAAGTGCAATGTAAAGGTGAGTGGTGGATGCAAGTGTGGAGTTGTAAGTATGTGAGGTGAGTGTAAAGTGTTAGAAAATGTTTACTTACCTTTGTTTCTGCCTACTGCCTTCAGCCGCGGTGGTTCCGGAGTCCTGACACCTTCGTTGTAGATTTCACAGACTGGCTGTTGGATCCTCCGAACCAACAGTCATCTGATTTCTACAATCTAGAAAGGTTTGATGAGTCCTGAACACAAGGACTCATCAAGCTACACAGAAAGTCAGTGTTTGACAGCTTCACAGAGCTGTCAAACGCTGACATTTCTTCTTTCAAGAAATCTTGACAGATGGCACGTCAGACGCTGACGTGCTCTGTCACTGACCTCCCCCTAATTGGCCAGCTGAGCCCGCAGGGCGGGCTTAATAAGGTCAATCAGGGGAAAATCTCGCTGGTTGGCCAGAGGCTGATGGAGGCGGGACTGAGACCCGACAAGCAGCAGTCCCGCCTCCAGCACATCTCCATTCACAAAATCCAACCCTCAGTATTTTCAAGGGGAGACTGGATAGGCACTTGAGGGAAATAAACTTGCAGGGCTTTGGGGATAGAACGGGGGAATGGAATTGACTGGATTGCTCTACAGAGAGCCGGCACGGACTCGATGGGCCAAATGGCCTCCTTCTGTGCCGTTATGACTCTTAGACTCTAGGGGCTGGATTTTACCAGCCCCGAGGAGATGGATCTGGAGGCGAGACTGCTGGGAAAATCCCAAAAAATGGGAGCGGGTCCCAAACTTGCTCCCAGCCTGCCTCCAATCAATCTTCCCGGGAGTCGGGTCCCCAATTTGTGCAGGGACCCGACTCCTAGTGGGGGGAAGAGGATTATAGCCACTTAACTGCCTGTTAACAGGTAGTTAACAGGCAGTTAAGAGGCTTTTTCCAATTTTTTGACTGCTTTTGAAGGCTTCCCGATGTGGGGGAACCCCACCAGGGTAAGTGAGGCGTGCTGTGGGTCTGTTGTTATGGTGGTGTTTGGATGACAGATGCAGAATTGGTGTGAAGGATGCAATGGGTCACTGGTTAGTATCAGAGGTAAGGAAATGTTGGGAAAGTAATTTTTAATGTGGTTAGATGTTTCTGCAGGTGATCAGCTGTGAAGTGTTTGTGCAGCCTCATCTGATTGGGAGAAGTGACAGATGGCTTCTGCAATCTCAGCTGCAGCTGCCATCTGTTTTATCCTAAGGAGAGAGTAATTGGAGAGCCTGGGTGCAAGAGCTCACCTTTGGACAGTGATTATCAGTGTTTGACAGCACCTCAAAGCTGTCAAACACTGTCAAATCATCTGTCAAACAAGTGTGGTATATATGCCTTTAAGAAAACCGGCAGATGAAGCGTCATCAACTGACGTCATCTGACACCGGCTTTCCCTTAATTGGTCGGCAAGCCCGCAGGGCGGGCTTAACAAGGCCAATCAGGGCAAAATAGCGTATGTTCATCAGACATCGCTGAGGTCGGGACTAGAACCCAGAAGGCAGCAGTCCCGCCCCCAACATGTCTCGGTGAGTAAAATCCAGCCCTATGACTCCATAATGGTTTAGATTTCATGTATAGAGACAATCCAAATGTCAGATTCTTATGCAAATATACAACACTCATCGGTGTGAAAAAGTTGACCTTGAATAAAACACAGTATGAGGTGGGGTATAACATATTCATTACCTTTCATTAGAAAATTAGAAAATAGAAAAGCCTACTGCTGATAGGGTGCGATGAAGTAGGGTGGGATGAGGTGTGTGTGGAGAATAAACACCAGCATGGACCAGTTGTGCCGAATGTTTTTGTGTCTATGCTGTAATTTCAATATAATTCTATGTAAAATGATTGGCCAAGAGCCCCATACTATTTGACAGCAATAGAAATTTTCATTAACAAATAATTTTTCATTCTGAAGAGATTATAATGGAAACGAGAGCCTTTGTGGTTCCATGCACTTCCTTGCTTGAAGAACTGCATGATGGATGCATAGATCCACTGGCATAGTGAAGTATATAAGGATAAACTGATTGCTGTGCTCACACAGCCAGATGGTTCTACAGCTGTGGCATGCATTGTTGCACTAGTCAACATTAACACTTCTATACTGTGAATCCAACACACTGGAAGTAAAAAGCATAAGGCAAACTATTAGCTGGTACAGAGGCCAATATACAGGGGTGGCAAGAGTAGGAAAGTAATCTAATTAATCCACAGTGAGTCTGTTTATTTAGAAAAACATAATAGTTCCACTCATACAATCCCTAACTCTGTTCCAAATGACTTTCCTTTCATACCATTCAAATGGCTGTGTTTCATAGGAATCTGGTCAAATTCCAACCTGATTAACTCCACTTGATTTTCTATGGACATATTCAGTTCAAGTCCCTGCATGGGATAGAGGCACATAGCATTGGCAATGTACAAAGGACCTAAGGCAGGTATCAAGCCAAATGTTGTCATTCAAAGTCTCAAAGTAACCATTTAGGTTCCAATGTTATTGTGGGTTGTTTTATGTAATTCTAAGCTCAATAATTGTAAGAGGAATGATATCCAATATACTCGATATGCAGTTTTATAGTTTTGTTTGCTAATGGAAGGTTGGTGATCAGACTTAACAGCTATTTCCATTTGTGTGGTATAATATCAAACGGGTAATATAAGCTAGTTGTGGACCAGTACAATGAGATGAGAATTGATTGTCTATTAACATGAATTGATCTTTTGGGACATGATCTCAACTTCCTCTGCCCTTCCTCCTACGTCCTGATTCTGTTAATCTACTCAGTTTATGGTTCACTCAACACACTAAATGGGTGGAGAAAAAGCTATGAAAGTGTGTGGTTGTGATACTTCCTGATTTACAGAGCGCTAACTGTTAGAGATTGCATTCCACAGTGATTTCTCATTGAATTAATCAATTATACGATGTTACTGCGTTTTCCCGACAGTTGCGTTCTCTGTTTACGACCCATCTGCTGACTTCTGCTTTGAAAAGCAATTGGGCTGCTTTCCCAGTGCCTGTTCAGAGTGGCTGTACCCGGTCCACCTGCCCTGCATCCAGTAATGCAGTTGTGACTGGTGGAGTGTTGATTGGTGGAGCCCTACAGCTTTGTTAAACATCGAACCCTGTTTGAAGGAGATTCTTGTTTCTTATTCAGAGTTTGGATGTTAGATTCATTGCACGTGAGTGGAACTCTGCCCTATGGAGATCTCTAACTCAATTCATTGATACCTCTGAGTTCATACAGGGGTCTGTGGAAAAGAACTGAAAGAAAACATAGGAATGTAGAGGACCAGAAGAAACCATTGGAGTCAATGAGACCAGTCTAGGGAGAAAGAAATGCGACTGTTGTAAGTGCTGTGGGAACAGTAGTTACAGTCGAAAATCAGTTAAATGAGCAGCCCTTTTGTGGGAAATAGAGTCATAGAGTTATACAGCACAGAAAGAGGCCCTTCGGCCCATCGTGTCTGCGCCGGCCATCAAGCCCGGTCTATTCTAATCCCATTTTCCAGCACTTGGTCCGTAGCCTTGTATGCTATGGTGTTTTAAGTGCTCATCTAAATGCTTCTTGAATGTTGTGAGGGTTCCTGCCTCTACCACCCTTTCAGGCAGTGAGTTCCAGATTCCAACCACCCTCTGGGTGAAAAAGTTTTTCCTCAAATCCCCTCTAAACCTCCTGCCCCTTACCTTGAAACTATGCCCCTGGTTATTGACCCCTCTACTAAGGGGAAAAGTTCCTTTCTATCTACCCTATCTATGCCCCTTATAATTTTGTACACTTCAATCAGGACCCCCCTCAGCCTTCTCTCCTCTAAGGTAAACAACCCCAGCCTGTCCAGTCTCTCTTCATAACTGAAATGCTCCAGCCCAGGTAACATCCTGGTGAATCTCCTCTGCACCCTCTCCAATGCAATCACATCCTTCCTATAGTGTGGCGACCAGAACTGCACACAGTGTCCCAGCTGTGGCCTAACTAGCGTTTTGTACAGCTCCATCATAACCTCCCTGCTCTTATATTCTATGCCTCGGCTAATGAAGGCAAGTATCCCAACTTTATAACAATAATTCCCCAACTGCAAGTTGCGTTCCTCAGTATAGTGATTCCATACCCATATTGGTGGCAGTGCTGTAATATAAATGACACAGAGTTGGTGAGAAGCCAAGCGGACTCTAAGAGTGGTTTTCTGAGGCTCCATCAGAGGCTGGAGCAGCACCAACAGCAAGTGTAAATGGCTGCCAGTGGCAGGAAGCCCAGGACATTGCAAGGCCTCTATAGGTTAGGATTGCCAACCCTTCAGGATTGGCCTGGAGTCTCCAGGAATTAAAAGATTAATCTCCATGTCACTGCTGCCATCAACCAGGAGAAAAATCATAGAGCCATTAACAAAAATTACATGTTGTTTTTATTTTCTTTGAGCACTTTCATTCATAAGTCGTTAAAATATTGGAGAAGGGGAAATTAGCCGTTTGACTGACAGTCAGGAATCACCCAATCGAGTAACAATGGGGGGAATTTTTCGTGGGAGTCAGTGGGCGCGTTTGGTGGCGGGTCGGGTGGGAAAAAAAATTTTGACAGCGGATCGGGAACCCGCTGTCAACCCACCACCACACACCTTTCCCAGATGTCGGGTCTGTCAGCGCTGAACAGACCCGACATACAGCGGCGGGGGAGGCAATTCAGGTCATTATGACCTTGTTAACAGCCCATTAAGAAGTATATTTTACGAGGTCGCCCACTGGGTCCATGCTGCTCGGGGATCACGTCAGGTAAACAGATCAAGAGTTGTATGACCATGGAATCATCTCATTACTTGACAGCTGCAATGTGCTATAAAAGCTCCCATCTCACATCTATTCATTTTCCAAGCTCAGAAGCTGTTGCTTACTGCATTTGGAAGACAGCTTGGGCTTTATGCAGGTTGCAAGTGTTTGGCGCAAACTCTCTATCCAGTGTCACCTCATTGGAACAACCTCTCTCACCATTGACAGATTGCTCCTGTCATCTCAACTTCACCTGCCATCTATTACATCAGCATCGGTGCCCTTGAAACCATCTCACCTTGGTCCTCAGAATCCCACCACGATCAGCCCCAACACCAGCAGCACCAGGCACACCAGCAGCACCAACAGCAACACCAACCTTCTCCGAAATCACCTGATGCTGCACAGGTCAGAGGGCATTAGCACCTGACCACATTACTGCCCGGGATGCCAGGGATGGCCTCACCATAGCCAGATTTATTTCAATTGACACTGTACACCCTGGCTGCCACATGATGCGCCAGGTTGGCACCACCCCACACCAACACCATAAAGCATCCCTACAATGCCCAAGCCATTCCTTTCACACTCATGACTAGTGCAGGGGGTACCGTTATGTCTCACCGTTCACTGCAACTCACTAAGCCACTTCCAAAGGTGTACACAAATCTGTCCACGAATGCAAAGTGTTGAAAATAAAGATTTCAATGTTTGACAGCACATTAACAGAAACTTCACATGAACATTGGCTACAACACACAGGTGCTTACCCTTGTGTGTTGTCAGTTGGTATGATCGGACTAGGATGAGGGTGAGAGTGAGGGGTGGCTAGTGAGATGGGGAAGTGATAATGTAGATAGAGAGAGATGGGTGGAGGTGCAAGGTAAATTGGTGTGAGTAAGGTAGGGAAGGCAGAGTGATGGGGATGTGATGAATGGCATAGCAGGATGAGGTTGAGAGTGGCTTTGCAGTAACATTTCGTGATCTACTGAGATCATTGAAAGGTTTGCACCACTGCAGCCTGGTCCTCCTGATGACATCCCTGCTTGTGTCCTCGTGTGCAATAAGCAACCAGGCTGTATTGATCTCCTGCGGAGGTCTCTTGCGCCCATGGGAAGGGAAGAGAACTTCCCTGCGTGCCTGGGCGCAGCCGTGCACCTCTGTGCAGTGATTGTCAGTGTTTGCAGCACCTCAATACTGTAGAACACTGACAGCACAACTGTCAAAATCAATTTGCGCATGGTCCCTTTAAGGAAACCGGCTGATGACGCGTCATCAAATGACGTCATCAGACCCGCTTCCTTCAATTGGCCGGGAAACACGCTGGGTGGGCTTAACAAGCCCAATCAGGGGAAAATCATTTTGGACAGCGGACTGGAGCCAGCAGTGGGGTCGGGACCCGCCACTGACGTCGCCCACTATGGACCCGCCAAGGTTGGTAAAATCCAGCCCAAAGAGTCTGTTCACTTTACACTTGGTATGGGAAGGTGGTGGGCTGCGAGGATGGATGTGTTGGGCAACCACTGGCGGGAGTGTGGGGGTGAGGCAGTTGGAGGCGACAGATCATATGATGAAGCCTCCAGGAATACGTCCAACTGGAGCTGGAAACCCTACTATAAGTAGGAGTAGTTCTGAATCATAAATAGAATTTAACACCAACACCTTGGGGTATATTTTTGCCCCCTTCATTAATGTCAGTGTAAAAGCCAGCATGAGTATAAAGTGAATAAATTCATGCTAACCTTTTCATTAACAGTAGTGAACTGAAGAAACAGTTTTAACCAAACTTCAGTATTATTATAAGTTAATTTATTACCGAGTATAGCCGTCAACTGGTAAAGTATCAAATCGTGTTCCTTGCAAAGATTTGTGTGTTTTGCGTGTGACCGTTTACTGTGCAGATGACCACACAACGTGTAAAAGATTAAAGGCAACCAGAAAAAGTACAAAAGTATTGTTCTCGGCTATTACCCAATGCAATAAACTGGTTTCTAGAGAGTCACAAATTACTCTTTAAACACGGATCTTATTTTTTTAATGGATGTTACCATTTCAGGGAAGGAAACATCCCAGAAGACCCTGCTGCCATGTCACAAGCAACACAAAATGGTGATTTTTGGGCATGATGACCTTTTCGCATAGGATTTACACCAGAGTGAAGTGAGATTTGTCCAGTTATTGAGCAAGATAGATGTGCCGATAGATTTCACTGTTTGCCTTGTCTCTTTATAAAAATAGAAATAATTATCTTCAGGCAGAGTCCTTACTGTTGTTTTGGCCTGGTTGCCTTATATTGTGGCTATTGCTCTTGTATACAACAAGGCTTTCATTTATTTCTCTAATCTTTAGCACACATTGGCGTACTCCAGTAATAATGGTCTATGAAGTCTAATGTCACTCAGTCCCTCTTCATTCTACTGGGATAATAGTTTATTTACACCACAAGACCAGCCTATGATGGAGTAATAGGTCTTCAGCAATATCAATCCTTCAAAGTTGAATTGGAAGATGCTTTTGATTGAAAATAAATCTCCTGATATAGCTTTTATGTGGTGTTTCTTGTTCCCTGCCTAAATCAATACAGTTGGCGTGACCCATGATAAGCTGAGGACTAGATGGCAACCTTCACTTTTCCTGTATAAATCTTTGCTCTCATGTGGCAATACCATGGATTGGCCAGCGGAGATTGGATAAAAGACAAATCTTCATACCTTATGGGCTTGATTTTGTCAATGGGAAGCTTTTGGAGGCGGGACTGCTGCTTGCCGGCTTTCAATCCCACCTCCATCAGCTTCTGGCCAACCAGCGGGATTTTCCCCTGATTGACCTTGTTAAGCCCGCCCGGCAGGCTCAGCAGGCCAATTAGGGGGAACGTCTGATGTGCCATCTGTCAAGATTTCTTGAAAGAAGAAATGTCATCGTTTGACAGCTCTGTGAAGCTGTCAAACACTGACATTCTGTGTAGTTTGATGAGCCCTTGTGTTCAGGACTCATCAAACCTTTCAACTTTGCAGAAATCACCTGGCTGTTGGTTCGGAGGATCCAACAGCCAGTCTGTGAAATCTACAATGAAGATGTCAGGGACTCCGCCTCCACAGCGGCTGAAGGCTAGAGGCAAGAACAAAGGTAAGTGAATATTTTCTTACACTTTACACTCACCTTACATACTTACCACTCCACACTTGCACCCATCACTCACCTCTACATTGCACTTTCAGACCCCTCTGACCCCCGCAGACCTCCTACTCATCTCCTCCAGCCTGGCGGGGTTCCCTGAGGTCGGGAAGCCTGCACTTGGGAAGGTAAAATGGGAATAATCCTATTTTCTGCCTGGTAACTACCCGCCCCCAAATTCTGCAACTTTACCGGCAGTCCCACCTCCATACCTGCCTCCTTGGGGCTGACAAAATCCAGCCCCTTTTAAATGTACCAGAAAAAATGGGGGAAATTTTAAGCTAACCCACCTGTTGGGAAACTGACAGGATTGGGTGCAATGCTGGGCTTGCAGCCCGTGCAAAGTCAATGGAGAGTAATATTGGGTGAGGTGTAAAACCGGCGCTTCACCCTATCCTGTGGGGTCCTTTAGGGAAGAGTGACCATAACATGATAGAATTCTTCATTAAGATGGAAAGTGAAGTAGTCCAATCTGAAACTAGGGTCCTAAATGTAAACAAAGGAAACTACGAAGGTATGAGGAGTGAGTTGGCTATGATAGATTTGGGAGCTTCATTAAAAGGCATGACGGTGGATAGGCAATGGCTAACATTTAAGGAACGAATGCATGAATTGCAACAGTTATACATTCCTTTCTGGCACAAAAACACTAAAGGAAAAGCGGCCCAACCATGGCTAACAAAAGAAATTAAGGATAGTATTAGATCCAAAGAGGAGTCATATAAAGTTGCCAGAAAAAGTAGCAAGCCTGAGGATTGGGAACAGTTTAGAGTTCAGCAAAAAAGGACCAAGAGATTGATTCAGAGGGGAGTAATAGATTATGAGAGTAAACTTGCAAGGAATATAAAAGCGGACTGTAAAAGCTTCTACAAGTATGTAAAAAGAAAAAGATTAGTGAAGACAAATGTAGGTCCCATACAGTCAGAAACGGGAGAATTTATAATGGGGAACAAGGAAATGGCAGAGCAATTAAACAAATACTTTGGTTCTGTCTTCACGGAAGAGGACACAAATAACTTCCCAGAAATGCTGGAGAACCAAGGGTCTAGTGAGAAGGAGGAATTAAAGGAAATTAGTATTAGTAAAAAAAATAGTGCTGGAGAAATTAATGGGACTGAAAGCTGATAAATTCCCAGGGCCTGACAATCTGCATCCCAGAGTACTAAAAGAGGTAGCCATGGAAATAGTGGATGCATTGGTTGTCATCTTCCAAAATTCTACAGATTATGGAACAGTTCCTGCAGATTGGAGGGTGGCAAATGTAACCCCACTATTTAAAAAGGAGGGAGAGAGAAAACAGGGAACTACAGATCGGTCAGCCTAACATCAGTTGTAGGGAAAACGCTAGAGTCTATTATAAAGGATGTGATAACAGGACACTTAGAAAATATCAACGGGATTAGACAAAGCCAACATGGATTTATGAAAGGGAAATCGTGTTTGACAAACCTACTGGAGTTTTTTGAGGATGTAACTGGTAGACTATATAAGGGAGAACCAGTGGATGTGGTGTATTTGGATTTTCAGAAGGCCTTTGATAAAGTCCCACATAAGAGGTTAGTGTGCAAAATTAAAGCACATGGGATAATATACTGGCATGGATTGAAAATTGGTTAACAGACAGGAAACAGAGAATAGGAATAAATGGGTCTTTTTCAGGGTGGCAGGCGGTGACTAGTGGGGTACCGCAGGGATCAGTGCTTGGGCCCCAGCTATTCACAATATGTATCAATGATTTGGATGAGGAAACCAAATGTAAAATTTCCAAGTTTGCTGATGACACGAAACTAGGTGGGATTGTGAGTTGTGAGGAGGATGCAAAGAGGCTTCAAGGCGATTTAGACGAGTTGAGTGAGTGGGCAAATACATGGCAGATGCAGTATAACGTAGATAAATGTGAAGTTATCCACTTCGGTAGGAAAAACAGAAAGGCAGAGTATTATTTAAATGATGATAGTTTGGGAAATGTTGATGTACAAAGGGACCTGGGTGTCCTTGTACACCAGTCACTGAAAGCAAACATGCAGGTGCAGCAAGCAGTTAGGAAGGCAAATGGTATGTTGGCCTTCATTGCAAGAGAATTTGAGTACAGGAGCAAGGATTTCTTATTACAGTTATACAGGGCCTTGGTGAGACCACACCTGGAGTACTGTGTGCAGTTTTGGTCTCCTTACCTAAGAAAGGATATACTTGCCATAGAGGGAGTGCAGCAAAGGTTCACCAGACTGATTCCTGGGATGGAAGGACTGTCGAATGAGGAGAGATTGGGTCGACTAGGCCTGTATTCACTAGAGTTTAGAAGAATGAGAGGGGATCTCATTGAAACGTATAAAAGTCTGACAGGGCTACTCAGACTGGATGCAGGGAGGATGTTTCCCCTGGCTGGGGGGTCTAGAACGAGGGGTCACAGTCTCAGGATACGGGGTAGGACATTTAGGACTGAGATGAGGAGAAATTTCTTCACTCAGAGGATGATGAACCTGTGGAATTCTCTACCACAGAAGGCTGTGGAGGCCAAGTCACTGAATATATTTAAGAAGGAGATAGATAGATTTCTAGACACAAAGGCATGGGGAGAGAGTGGGAATATGGTATTGAGATAGAGGATCAGCCATGATTATATTGAATGGCGGAGCAGGCTCAAAGGGCCAAATGGCTGACTCCTGCTCCTATTTTTCTATGTTCTATGTTTCTATGTGGGGTTCACCCGATGGGTTAGGTTAAAATGACCCCCTGTTGTTGGCGACAGCTCCTAAGGCCCACTTTAAAGCCCAATCAGAAGTTTGTGAGATGCAACAAGATTGATCTCTGCTGGATTTCCTAACCAATGCCCATTCCACTCTGGCACCATCAGCAATAGTGCCAGCAAAATCTCCCCTTATGCTTACATGAGTATTAAAGTGGATTGAGAGCCTCTAGAGATTAGGAGATCCTATCCACTGCAGTAGACCCTTTTCAAGCCTTGCATTTCCAGAATGCTTTCTAATTGGGACAATGTTATAAACGGTATCAGAGATTGAAATGTACAATGGGCTAGATTTTTCTGACTATTGACTAAGAATTATTGAAAAATCTAGCCTCGCATTGTGTTGATTATTGTTTTGCCCTCCAGTACTAAACTCAAAATAGAATGTCTTTGCTTGCTTTCTCTGCACCCAGAGGAAGCACTAGTCTCAGAAAAAGAGTCTTTTTCCAGGGATATTTGGTACAAAATCTGTTTCTATGGGAGTGGTCTACCTTCTTGATCCCCGTAGGCTGTTTTACTCAGCCATAAATGCTAAATATCTGGGTTTTGGCATCTCCGTAGATGTGTATGAGACTCTGCTGGTATGTAATTAGCATCCACACTGCCAGCCAACATTATGGCTCATCCATTTTCTCAGAAATGGATAATACCACTTGTGTTCTCTATTGTGTACCCAACCCATGGTTACTTATGGAGTATCATTATAATTGCTCATTAGACGTTTGTTAATTGTGTTCACAGAATGCCATCCTTCTCTTGGTTGATGACATTACACAACCGATGAAAGTGATAATGTGCCTCTTCATCTCAGCTTTACTCACTGTCCATTCATTTTGCTTCTGCTTTTTTTCTGTTGCGAGACTAAAGTATTTTGAGCCCTTTAATCAGTGGCAGCTTGTGTGGGACATATCTTAAAATCATACATTTCAAATAAATACCAGAAAAAATAACTTAGTGCCAAAGAATTTGCAGCTTTCTATATAAAACAACTAAGTATAATCATACTTGTTGTTCATTATGAAGCTCTCTGAGTGAATACTGCAAGTTTCTGAGTCCCTGTGTAGGCGCTGAGTGAATTCACAGGCTTCTTTCATACTGATAAATAGTAGAGCAAAGAGCAACTTTGGAACACTTCACAACAGCCTTTTGTGTTTCAAAAGATATGCAAAAATTGAGACACCTCCAAATTTCTCCTATCAGTAACATCATGTTCAACTTTGAGTTTATGTCTCCCTGCATAATTGTTTTGGTCAGTTAGATCAGCAAAAACACTTTCTGAAGAATTAAAATGATTCAGACATGTTTCCGAGATGAGCAATATCCTTCAACCTAAAGTGAATCGCTCTGGTTTCATTCTTGGGTAGAATTCCACACTGCCTCCTAACTCCCAGCTTCCACGACTGCAGTTTGTTGTTCTCTCTTTTAGCTTTCCCTTTTAGCTCCATTTAACAAAAAAAAATCTTTTAAGTTTCCTTCCACCATGCGATGGTGCTGGGAAGAAGCCTGTTCCCAGGCCTCGGTCAATGTCACTAGTTGGCTAGTAGAGAAGCAGGGGTCTCTCTTTCCTTCTCTCCCTCCCCGAGTACGTCCTTTCGATGCCATGGCTAAGATTGAAAATTTGCTTACTGATGAATTATGGCTGATTCCTCTGTGCTGGATCTCCTTTGTGGAGCACATTGGAACAGTACTACACTCAGTCTTACCCAATCCCTGGACTAAGAATGGAAGAAAATCTACTTTGCTACAACCAATGTGTTGCACTTTTATTAATATGTCAATTATTTATGGACATCTCTTGTTAGGATTATAACGCACCAAAATTGTATTCACACTAAACTGAGTATAACACAACAACAAACACTTGCATTTATATAGCACCTTTAATATAGTAAAACATCCCAAGGCGCTTCACAAGGGCAAAAAAATGGCACCGAGCCAAAGAAGCAGACATTAGCACTGGTGAGCAAAAGCTTTGTCAAAAAAGTAGGTCAACACTGTAATTCAGAAGGGACAAACAGATCCTACTTCAAATACTCCAGTTTCAACCATATATTTAAATAAATGCTGTTGTACTAATTGAAATGTGAGATTTAATACCAGGGAAATAGAATATCTTCACATTTTAAGCATCCAGTATCAGCACTGAGTACCCTCTGGTCAGGTATATTGAACTAAAATACAAAGTAAAGGTTCCTCTGCTCTGTTCAGCTATGTGCCAGAACTCCTACCTCAGAAGAGTGCACCAGTAGGGTATTTTCCATTACTCAGAGAGTGAGATTGCCTATTTAATGCCAAATGAAGGATTGTTCAGTGCCACCTGATACAGGAGATTTAAACACAGTTCCCAGAGATAACAAATCATTGTCTAACTTACTGCAGCATCTGGTTCCCCCTATATGTTATTGTATTTTGCATGTTATAAGAAACTATAGAGAAGCTGCCAAAATTTACAGTGAAGCAAAATTCTAATGGCATTTGGTGTGATTAATGTGATGTGAATTTAAATGAGGTATTTTTGGTTTAGATTGTCTTCAAATTGTATGAAAACTGATGAAGTTCAAACAACCAACCTCAATGAAAACTGGTCTGGTCCCTGGCATCATTTAACAGCTGGATGCTGTGGTTTGGAGATTGGAGATTCTTCCCTAGTTGATAAACTGGGATAGGCTAGATAATTTTGTGAATGTGCACTGCCTATTCTATCTATTAGTTCGCTGCTATTAGAAATATATTATAGTTAAGCAATCTCTACAATGAGAACATTTTAAGTGGTTCCACAAATTCAACAACAACTTGCATTTTTATATTGCCTTCAACATTGATAAACGTCCCAAGGCACTTCACAGAAGCGCAATCAGACAAAAGATGGACACAGAGCCAAAGAAGGAGATATTAAGAAGTGTGACCCAAAGCTTGGTAGAAAAGGAGTGTGAAGGGGTTAAAATTAGATTAGCAGCTTAACTGACTAGTTGGCTGATGTAATAAAGGAGACGTCTGGCAGAACAAAGACAGTTGGAAAAAGTATTTTACACGATGACTGGGGGAGTGAAAGCAGGCAAGGAGGCCATACATTGAACAATGGGCTGCCAATGTGATTTGCGAAGATGTGGTTAAGTGTACGAAATTGGATGAGAGCTAAAGAGTAGAACAATGGCAGATGTGGAAACAGGGCAAATGAGATAAACAAGATGTGCTTTGTGGAGATGTGATTAAGTGTACGTGACTTGGACAACTAATTGGCCAAGTCCCGAAGATGTGAAGGAAACAAGATGTAAGGTTGTATATAAGCCAACTGCTCGAATGTAAAAATTAGATCCTGTCTCAGCTCAGACTGAGAGGGCCTCTCCCTGCGTGTGCTTGAATAAAGATCGCTTGGAACCAGTACACACTCGTCTCCGTCTGCTTTGGGGCAGAGAGAAATCCCACAACAGTGTGTTTTAAGGAGGGTCATAAAGGAGGAGAGGGAAGTAGTGAGACGGAGGGGTTCAGGGCAAGAAGGTTCTGGGGTGGTTTGTAGAGCTGGAGGAGGTTACAGAGATAGGGAGGGGCAAGGTCCTGAAGGGATTTAAATATTAGGATGAGAATTTTAAATTTGAGGCTTTGGGGGACTGGAAGCCGATTTAGGTCAGCAAGGACAAGAGTGATTGGTGAGCAGGACTTGGTGAGTGACAGGACACAGGCAGCAGAGTTTTGGATGAGTTGAAGTTTGGGTTGGAAGTCTGATTTACAATGGAGAGTAAAATCTGACCCGGTGTAAATCAGGCGACTGACCCGAACCCGCTCGATTCCCGCTGAGCGGGTTCGGTTAAAGTCGGGGCTGTCGTTATCAGGCTACTAAAAAGTGCTTTACAGCCAATTAAGTGCTACTGAAGTGTAGTCACTGTTGTAAAGTAGGAAACAAAGCAGCCAATTTGCACACAGCAAGGTCCCACAAACAGCGATGTGATAATCTGTTTTTAGTGATGTTGGTTGAGGGATAAATATTGGCCAGGACACTAGGGAGAACTCTCCTGCTCTTCTTCAAAATCATGCCATGGAATCTTTTACGTCCACCTGAGAGGGCAGACGGGGGGCCTCGGTTTAATGTCTCATCAAAAAGACGGCACCTCCGACAGTGCAGCACTCCCTCAGCACTGCACTGGAGTGTCAGCCTAGAATTTGCGTTCATGTCTCGAGAGTGGAATTTGAACCCACAACCTTCTGACTCAGAGATGAGAGTGTTACCAACTGAGCCAATGTTTTATGCTATATCAAACATGTCACAGGACAGGATCATTTTAATATTAAGGGCGGATGACCTGTGTCTGTACAGGCATAATTGAAATGCCTGCTCTGAGGATATGGTGGAAAATCTTGGTACCATGGCAGTTTGAGAAGTTGAGTTAAAAAAAAACTAAATGTGGAAATAAAAAGCTGGTATCAGTAAAAGCGATCACGAAGCTGTTGGATTGTTGTAAAAACCCAACTGGTTCACTAATGTCCTTTAGGGAAGGAAGTCTGGCATCCTTACCCGATCTGGCCTATATGTGACTCCAATCCCACACCAACATGGTTGACTCTTAAACTGCCCCCTGAAGTGGCCTAGCAAGCGATGCGGTTGTATCAAAGTGATTCAAAATGGCCGACCACCAACTTCTCAGGGCAGCTAGGGATGGGCAATAAATGGCAGCCTTGCCTGTGATGCTCACATCCTGAGAATGATTTTTTTTTTAAAATTACTGTAAGAGTGGGACTGGCTGGATTATATCACTGGCCAGAAATCTGTCCGGTTCTACCTCTTTTGCTGCCCATGGAATATATACTTGCTTGACACAGGCACACTTGTTAGATCAATGTGGAAGTTAAGGCCTCATGGCGTTTTCCTAGTGATAACAGACTGCAGAATGGCATGGTGGATTCCAAAATTCCTCAGCCCGCAAGGGTGCTCTGTAAATGGGGTGGGTGCCCACTCCCTTTATGCAAATGTCCTCATCCCCCGCGTTTGAGATGAGGCCAATGCAGGGGCAGAGTTCTGGCAAAAAGTCCCACCTTGCCGCACTTCCTGTAGCAGAGTAGGGCTCATGGAATTTCAAGCCAAGAGGAAGGAAAATGAAAACCAAGACGAAGTGCAAAAAGTGATAATCTTGTACACTGACTGGAGTGTTTGCAGCAGAAGTGGATTTTTGCTGGAATCTGAAATAAAAAATGTTGTTTATCCCTCAAACTCATTTCAACATAAGTTGGACCCTTCAGCACGTTGCCTATTCACCTCCTAGATATAACTGCAAAGGATTCCAGAAGGTTCAGTTACATGTGTCACTCTTTATTTTTTAGACATAAGTGTCCTCCTTGGTATAATATATTCACATGGAGGGTGTCTTGACTTGTGCCGATTGCAACAGGTAAATTATTTCCTCCATATTGATAATTACATCTCATCTATAGTTTCCTTTTAGAATAACAGACTTGTATAATATAATGCAAAGAGGATTTGTTAAGCATATTGCAGTATGCACCAGGTGGGTAAAACTCCAGTATTAGTGCGTGATGCTTTTGCGTACATTATAGTACGTTGATGCATTATAATAGATTAAATGACAAAATATCTCTCCTGCCTTCCACCCTATCACAGACATTCCCTTTTGTTCCCTTTTGTTCTTTCCCTCCTCTCTCCTTTCCCTGCCCCTGCACTTATTTAAAACCTGTTACATCTCTTTTTCCAGTTCTGACGAAAGCTCATCGACCTGAAACGTTGGGGGGCGATTTTGCCAGCCCTGGGGAGGCGGGTTTGGAGGCGGGACTGCCAGGAAAATGGCAGAAACTGCGGGGGGAGGAGGGGGTGCCCAAGCCGCCTTCATGTCATCTTCCCAGGAGGCGGATACCCGACCCGTGCCGGCTCCCGTCTCCTCAAGGTGGGAAGGGGATTACAGCCACTTAACTGCCGACGTCGGGAAACCCCGCCAGGGTCAGCGAGGCGAGCAGTGGGTCTGCGGGGGTCAGAGGGTTCAAAAAGTGCGCTGTGGAGGTGAGTGATGGGTGCAAGTGTGGAGAGGTAAGTATGTGAGGTGAGTGAAAAGTGTTAGAAAAAGTTTCCTTAGCTTTGTTTCTTCCTGCAGGCTTCAGTCGTTGGGGATCCGGAGGCTCTGGCATCTCCACGGCAGAGATGACAGAATGGCTGCTGCATTCTCTGATGTAACAGCCATCTGCTTTCTGCTCAGGAAAGAGGTTTGGTGAGCCTTGAGTACAAGAACTCACCAAACAACAGAGTATGTCAGTGTTTGACAGCTTCTCAAAGCTGTCAAACGATGACAATTTGATGTAAGAAAAAGGAGTCTCACTCATCAAGTAACTTTAAAGTAAGCTTTAAGCAACTTATAAACACACTATATACAAGAGAGGTCTTCACCATGCCTCTGGTAGAAGCCTCTTACAATACTGAATAGTTCAGTATTTATACCAGTCCAACAGGAAGTGACATATGACAGGAAGTGATGTATGTACCAAGTTCATAGTTCATAGTTCACAGTTCACAGTTCACAGGAAGTGATGACATAACTTCCCGGAAGTTATTATTATTATCACACAATTCATCTGTCAAAAATTTTTGACAGATGAAACGTCATACGCTGACGTTCTCTGTCACCAGCTTTCCCTTAATTGGCCTGCTAAACCCGCTGGGCGGGCTTAACAAGGTCAATCAAGGGAAAATAGCGTGGGTTGGCCAGACGTCGATGGAGGCGGGACTCAAACCCGACAAGCAGTCCCGCCTCCATCGACGTCCCCATTGGCAAAATCACCCCCTCTAACTCTGTATCTCTCTCCACAGATGCTGCCTGACCTGCTGAGTATTTCCAGCATTTTCTGTTTTTATTTCAGATTTCCAGCATCCGCAGTATTTTGCTTTTATATACCAACAATATCCAATTCTGCAGACATGCTGGCACTCAAATAAAAATCAGAAAGAACTGAACTGCAATATTCCACTGGACTGATTGATCAGCACTCTTTTACTTAAATGAAACCAGCAAATGCTGAAACTGCACAGCGGTTTCAATCAGGATCTAAAAGAGAAAAACACATTAAGTGTAACCTTTCACAACAACTGGCAAAGCCAGGTTGGAGATGTGCCTTTTCTAAGACTCATGATGGCACAGAGCATGGTGTAGCGGTACTGTTGTAATTGTATGAAGCATAGAAGATTATCTTTGTATTCTTATATACTATAGAACTTGCTGTGTGCAAGGACATCCTGAGGAAGTGAAAACATGCTATATATAAATGCAAGCCCCTTCTTTGTTCTTTCTTACTGGTTATTTGCTAAAATAGGTCATCCGCACGCATTGTAAGTACATCTAAATTGAACCAGTTTTATAATCAGTCTGGAGGCTATGTGGTTTGTTGGAAGCTTGATGCAAAAATAAAGACACCAAACAGCTTAAAAAAAAACTACTGTTGTGCATAACGGACTTCATTACATGGTGTCAGAAATGTTCAAACTACTAAGACTGGAAAGACTGTGTAAGCATCACTGCGGCCTGAAAAATAACGGGGGGAAAATTCAGTTGTTTGCACCTCCCGTTAGCACCTTAAGAGGGCGCTAATGGGGCGCAAAGCAACTAGCGCCCGGGCGCAGCGATGTTTACGCCGCTCACAAAATTAACTAGACATTTTGCGGTGGTGCTAAACACTATCGCCACGACCTCCTGCGCCGGCAGATTGTGACGTCAGTTGAGTGCGCAACGCCCCGTTAGCGCCCTGGACTGGATATTGAGTGGCGCCCCCTGCCTTACCGCCTGCCGCTAGCAACGACAGGTTGAGGGGAGCGTTATGCTGTCAGAAAGGGACTAGGGGAGCGCTATTTAAAGGCGACCACTTCCTGCCTTTTTTTGTCGGTGACATTTTTGCACCACGCATTTTGAGAGAGAGAGAGACTTCTGGAGAGATTCAACGCTGTGTGAAGGAGTTTTGAGTACTGAGCAGCACTTTGCAGGTTTATTTTGATTTGCCCTTCCTTGCTTCGCCAGCGCTCTGAGGTAGCGCCTCGCTCCTCGGCCTTTGCGCCTTAAGACAGGTGTGAAGCGCCTGATTTAGCACTCCAATCACCTCTAGGGGCGATAAAAGCCAAGTTTGCTGTCGGAGGTGCTAATTAGCGCCAGGCGCTAAACTTTGCGCACGGCCGATAATGGCGCCCCAAACGGGGCGATACCGAATTTTTCCCCCAACAGCTCCTATTTGGAAACACAGGGCAGAGCTGAAAAAACATTATAGCATAGGTGGATGAATTTTGAGCTGCCTGTAGATGTTTCAAAAAAAGGAGAACACCCAAGGATTGCAACAAGCCTGACATGATCAGTAGTGAAGCTATTGATTTCTATATTGTCTTCACATGGGATATGGCAGGTAATGAAAAGTAAAGATTGAAAGTCATGGAGAAATTTGAGATTTTCTGCCAACCAAGGAAGAATATATGACAAATCTGTTTTCAGTTCAAGAAAGCAAGAGAGCGGGGAACCAAATGACCATTATTTTAGGGTGTTGAGGAACCTTGCGGACACATAAGGGGTGATTTTGCCAGCCCTGGGGAGGTGGGTTTGGAGGCAGGACTGCCGGGAAAATGGCAGAAACTGGGAGCGGTTACCGAACCCGCCCCCAACCCGCCTCCGTTCCATCTTCCCAGGAGGCGGGTCCCCGACTCGCGCTGGGACCCATCTCCTCGAGGTGGGAAGGGGATTACAGCCACTTAACTGCCTGTTAACAGGTAGTTAACAGGCAGTTAAGAGGCTTATCCCCATTTTTCCAACACAAGTGCAGGCTTCCCGACGTCGGGAAACCCCGCCAGGGTCAGTGAGGCGAGCAGTGGGTCTGCAGGGGTCAGAGGGTTCAAAAAGTGCGCTGTGGAGGTGAGTGATGGGTGCAAGTGTGGAGAGGTAAGTATGTGAGGTGAGTGAAAAGTCTTAGAAAAAGTTTCCTTACCTTTGTTTTTTCCTGCAGGCTTCAATCATTGGGGATCCGGAGGCTCCGGCATCTCCACGGCAGAGATGACAGAATGGCTGCTGTATTCTCCGATGCAACAGCCATCTGATTTCTGCTCAGGAAAGAGGTTTGGTGAGCCTTGAGTACAAGAACTCACCAAACAACAGAGATTGCCAGTGTTTGACAGCTTCTCAAAGCTGTCAAACGATGATAATCCATCTGTCAAAAATTTTTGACAGATGAAACGTCATACGCTGACGTTCTCTGTAACCAGCTTTCCCTTAATTGGCCTGCTAAGCCCACAGGGCGGGCTTAACAAGGTCAATCAAGGGAAAATAGTGTGGGTTAGCCGGACGTCGTTGGGGGCGGGACTGAAACCCGACAAGCAGCAGTCCTGCCCCCAACACACCCCCATTGATAAAATTCCCCCCTTAGTAACTTAGTGAAGAGTCATTGATTCATAATAGAATTGTGTTTGGGTCAGAAAGATCCATATGAGAGAGAGAATGCTAAGAAGGCCTGATCTCACACTTAAGAAAGATGTACATATGGTCAGAAAAAATGACATTACATAGGCCCAGAATTTCTTTAGAACTGCTCCTGCTCCTCTGCCATAACTTACACTTGTAAAAGGAGTTTGCGGCGTAGTTACGGCAATGTTACGATGGTGGAGCAGGACCATCTCCGAGGAAATTCTGTGCCATAAAGCACCTCTGTGATGTTCTTTTCCCCCGATATTAAAAAATACTGTCAAATCTGAAATGAACTGTCTGTTCCAACTGAAATTTTATTCAAATGAAACAGCATCACTGTCCCCAGAGACATGAGGGCATCAAATCCATTCTAATGTGATGTTTGTAAAACATATCACAAATCATAGAGCAAGAAACCGCAGAGGGAACTGTGACCGACAAGGCAAGAACACTTGGGCCGCGATTTTATCAATGGAGTCGGGTTGGGTACGGGTTTGAGGTCCGGTGGGTTCCGGTCCCACCTCCGCTTTCATCTGTCCAGAAAATGCGATTTTGCCTTAAGTGGCCTCCTTAATGTGTCTGTGCGTGCTACCCGGCCCAATTAGTGGGTTCGGGTCTGTCAGCCAGCTGTATTTAAGGGGTCCATGCAGCTTTGTTTCAAATCCTTCCTTTCCTGCTGCTTCTCCTTTTGAAATTGTACCCATGACTGCTGCAAGAGCTAAGGCCTCTCCCTGCTTTGATGATGACTCTCTCCATGCTCTTGCTGAGGGAGTGAGAGGGCGCCAGGAGGTACTCTTCCCCTCATCCAGACGGAGGAAGCCTCCTCAGCAAAGCAAAGCAGCCTGGCTGCAAATTGCTGAGGAGGTGAGCTCCAGATCTGTGTGTGCTTAATGACCTTGTACATTCAGCAAAAGTGAGTATCACATCACACTTACCTTCAATCTGCTCCCCATCTCCTCTCACCACCTGCACTCTGCATTGTCAACCTACTCCTGCACATCCCACTTTACCCTGACATCCCTTGCACCCTTAACCATCCCTCTCTCTCTATGTATAGAATTACTTCACCATTCAACTATGCACCCCTCACACTCGCTATCACTGTTATGCAATGACAACAACTAACAATGCACAGGGAGAGCCCTTGGTATTGGCACCTCACCCCATCTTTGTCTCCCTCTAAGCATCTATGCTATGGATTCTCTACAGTCACTCCAACATTCTCACTCCAACTCCACTTGTGCCCCTCGTTGCAGGAAAAGAGAGCCCACAATAAGAGGGAGAGAGGGAGGACAGGAGGAGGGCCACCTTCCATTGCCCAGCTGACCACCACTGAGGAGGCTGCTCTAGAGATCATAGGAGGTGCTGAGGATCTGGGAGTGGGGGACGGTCAGACGGGTGTAGTAGAGCAAGCTGGTGACAGAATAGATTTGTAGCCCTCTCAGTTACATTGCATGAGTGATGCACATACAGATTGAGTTATGATCATCTGCACAATTCGATGTGCATGATACGTTAATATCGCATGTCTAACTCATGCCTTTACTCCCCCACAGAACCATCGAGAGCCCCCCTCCCCACTGTCCAGGAGGAAGGGCCGGAAGACTCCTCAGAGGAAGATGCAACCTCTGAGGACGCAGCGTCAGCAGAATTAAGCGCACCCAGCACCGGCGCAGATACGCACACCTCGGTGGGACCTTCGAGAGATACAGTCGTGTTGTCACAGCTCACAAGTGAGCATCAGCAGATTGTGGAGACAGGGACAGCAGTGGAGAGTCCTTGTCGGAGGCCGCAGGGTGCTCCTAGCTCTGCTCAACTGCACGTAGACCCTGTGCCTCTGGGGCCATCCAGAAAGAGAGCGGTGCTGGAACTCCAGGAGTCTCTGGCAGGTTTTGCATCCAGGGTAACTGCGAGTGTGGAGAGGATAGAGGAGTCCATCGCTAACATGAGCACTGCATTTGTGGAGGCAATGGCACATGAACGCACCACCATGGATAAGATGGCAACCTCCGTGGAAAGGATAGCTACGGTCATGGAGGAAATAAGTTGCCAGAGTCAGGAAAACGAGGTGAATGTTCAGAATAGAATGACATCTCTGGAGGAGCAATGGGCAGCTATTGAGCAGAGAAACCAAAGCTTCATGGACGACCTTTTGAGGAGGACTGCCAGTGCAGATACGGGTCCTCATGGCCCCACTGATGTGCTGCAAATGCTGTCCAGCCACTTGTTAGCACTGAAGTGCGGCTGACCCATGAGAGGGATGTTGGTGGCAGGCAACAAGGAAGTGTGGGCTCCTCTCCAAGCGCTCACACAACCATGCCACTGCGGAGCCCTCGGTCAGAGGCCCACCAGAGTCCTCACCCAACTGAGATGGCCATCTCAGCCCCTGCACAGCCGCAGGAGGAGCAGACTGTGCCAGAGGACGCCCGCCAAAGGTATCAAAGCAGGAGCAGCATGAAAGTGAGCAAGGTGGCTCCACATCTGCTGAAGCCACAGGGGAAGCACCACGTAGAAGCACGCGTAAGAGAAAGATGAAGCACCTATAGTCACAAGGGTGTTTTGGTGTAATATATCTTTAATATAATCATCGCCATTTCTGTTAGATCCATGTGTTAATGGAGACACGGAATGCAGGAGTAGATTTAACAAGTGTTTACTGAACAAAGTCTGGAGGTAAACTAACAACACAAGACGCTACACAGGCTTATATACCCGAGTGGTCACTACTGGTACTACAGTATACAGGGGCTTCAAAAACATAGTTCCTCTTAAAGGTACATACACTACAATTCCTCCCCTTTTAGATAAATAGTACATAACATTTTAAGTAATCATTAAATAACATTTTTACAAGAACAATAATATACATATTTGCTGAAGTTAATCAATTACAAATTCAGTCTCTCTGGAGACTTCCTGACTCGGTCCGGATAACGCCTCGGTGGTGTAGTAGGTTCTTTTGGCAAGGTCGATTCGGCTTCAATGCCAGTGTCGGGTTTATCTGGTTCCAGTATCACCGGATCGGAGGTAGCTACTATGGGTATCTCTGCTTTATCACTAGGCGTATAGAGTTGTGGTGTAGGTTGTCCTTTTTCGGAGGACTCTATGATCTGGTCAGCATGGCGCCTTATTATGCTTTCTCCAATGTCCACGGTATACATCAGCGGTCCTAGTCGTGTGCAAATAGTTCCAGGCTGCCATTTCTCGGTACGGTAGTCCCGGGCCAAAACTGGTTGACCTATCTGGAAGGTTCTAGTTGGCCTTTCATTCATGCTTTGAAATTGCTGGTTCTCTACGTCCCTTCTGACGATTGGCTTGACCAAATCCAGCCGGCATCTCAGTCTTCTATTGAAAAACATCATGGCGGGGGTTTGGTTTGTAACCACATGTGTTGCATTCCTGTACGCAAACAAGAAGTTATCCACCTTATGCTGAAGTTTTATGTCTTCATTACCCATGGCCTTTATGGCCTTCTTGAAGGTCTGGACAAACCTTTCAGCCAATCCATTAGTGGCAGGATGGTATGGGGCGGACGTGTAGTGCTTAACCCCATTGTTTTTTAAGAACTTCCTGAATTCTTCGGATACAAATTGCGGTCCATTATCAGAACAGATCTGTTCAGGCAGCCCATTCCTGGCGAATATGGTCCTTAATACTGTGATGGTTTTTTCCGTGGTGGTGGAGGACATCTTTATTACCGCCGGCCACTTGGAGTGTGCATCCACCGCGATTAAGAACATTGAGTCCATAAATGGACCAGCAAAGTCGATATGTACCCTTTGCCATGGAGATGAGGGCCACTCCCATGGATGTAGAGGGGCTTGTGGTGGGGCGTCTTGGACCTTCTGGCATCCTAGACAGCTCTTGGTCATTTCTTCGATGTCTCCATCGATACCTGGCCACCACACAAACGCTCTGGCTAAGTTCTTCATTTTCACTCCACCCAGATGCCCCTTGTGAAGCTCCTTTAGCACTCTATCCTTGAGTTTGGGTGGAATCACCACTCTGGATCCACACATCAAGGTTCCTCAGCACACTGACAGCTGTTCCCTTCTTTGCGAGAATGCTGGCAACAGTGGTTCGCCATGTGCTGGACATCCCTTCACCGTTAAATCGTAGACTCGTGAGAGAGTCAGGTCATTTTGCGTTTCCTTTTCAATGGTAGAATTTGTCACCGGTAGACATTCCACTATGGTTGAGTGGAATATCTCCACTGGGTCCACTGTAGGCACCTCTTCCACCATTGGCAACGGTAGTCGCGATAACCCGTCAGCATTCCCATGCTGTTTTGTTCCTTTGTACTCTATGTCATATTGGTGTGCCCCTAGGAAAAGGGACCACCTCTGTAGCCTTTGCGCTGTCATAATGGGAACGCCCTTTTTAGGGTTGAATATGGAGACGAGGGGTTGATGGTCAGTCAACAAGGTAAACTTTTGTCTGTGTAGGTAATGGTTGAATTTCTTCACCCCCCACACCAGGCTGAGTGCCTCCCTGTCGATCTGGGCATAGTTACGCTCAGCTGAGTTCAATGAGCGTGACGCAAAAGCTATCGGCCGCTCCGAGCCATCAGGGAATCTATGCGATAATACCACTCCCACGCCATAAGGGATGCATCGCACGCCAGTCTGATTGGCAGTGATGGGTTGTAATGAGCCAGCACTTCCCTGGACGTGATCAAGCCTTTGCATTTATGCAAGGCACGTTTACAGTCTTCGCTCCATTTCCAAACTACTCCCGTTTGTAGCAGTGCGTTAAGCGGGTGCAGAACCGTCGACAAGTTTGGTAAAAATTTATGATAGTAATTTACTAATCCCAGGAACGACCTTAATTGTGAGACATTTTCAGGCGCTGGGGCCTTTACGACCGCTTCAATTTTTTCAGGTGACTTATGCAACCCTTCTTCGTTAATGACATGGCCACAATATGTTATTTGTTTCTGGAAAAATTCGCATTTGGGGCGATTTGTTCGTAGGCCCTGTTCTCTCAGCCTCATGAGCACCTGCTCCAAGTTGGCAAGGTGCTCGTTGTCATTTTCTCCTGTTACAAGGATGTCGTCTAGGTAGCATTGAGTCCCCGGAATCCCTTGCAGGACTTGCTCCATAGCTCTTTGCCAGATAGCCGGAGCTGATGCCACTCCGAAAACCAGTCGATTGTACTGGTACAGGCCTTTGTGTGTCTTTATCGTGAGATACTTTTTAGAGGCCTCCTCAACCTCCATCTGTAGATATGCCTGTGCTAAGTCAATTTTGGTGAAACGTTTCCCTCCGGATAGTGAGGCGAAAATATCTTCTATCCTCGGAAGAGGATACTGTACCGTGTGAAGAACCAGGTTTACAGTCACCTTGAAGTCCCCACAGATGCGAACTTTTCTCTGTTCTTCAGATTTATCATTATTCAACATTTTCTTCATGACCGGGACGATGGGCGTTGCCCACTCGCTCCAATCTACCTTGGATAACACGCCTGCTTTTTCCAAATTCTCCAGCTCTGCCTCGACGGCTGGACGAATTGCGTATGGCACCGGCCTTGCCTTAAAAAACTTGGGAATTGCCGCATCTTCCACTTTTATTGAGGCGGTGGCGCCTTTCAGGGTTCCTAGTTCCTGTTGAAACACTTCTTTGGCGTTAGCCAAGATTTCTTTTAATCGTCCAGGTATGACGTCATCATCGTTTTTTTTCTTACTGGTCACCGTCAGTGCCTGAATAGAGTGCCAGTCTAAACGTATCTTTCTGATCCATTCACGTCCCAACAACGGTGGACCACCATCTTGCAGAACGTATAAATACAACTTCTGTATTTCCTTGCCATTGTATGCAACAGGCACCCTTATTTTCCCTCTGGGGTATACTTTCTGCCCCGTATATGTTTTCAAAATAATGGATGTGTCTTTTAAAGGTATATGCGGAAATAGCCGCTCGTAATCCCGTCGACTCATGATGGTCAGAGCTGATCCTGTATCTAGCTCCATTTTGACTGGGGACCCCGCTATCGTGAGGGTAACTCAAATGGTCTGGTAATCTTCTTTGGCAATTACATTATGTAATTTGAGACAGCTTAGTCTCTTGTTTCCGGAGTCGCTATCGCTCTTCTGGTCTTCGGAGCTACTGTCCATCATCATTTGTACCTTTCTGTACTTTTCCTTATTGACCTTTTTAGCGGATTTCTTTCCAGATCTGCATACACGTGCAATGTGTCCCATCTTTCTGCATTGCCTGCATGCTTTGTCCTTGAACCAGCAGTCCTTCTGGTCATGGGTGGATCTGCCGCAGCGATAACATCTCTCAAAACCCCGTGTCATTTCATGGGTGCCGAAGTCCTGTGGCTTTTGCTGTATCTCTGCAGCTCCTCTTGCTGCTGCTTCGTATGATACAGCCACACTGAAAGCCTTGTCCAGTGTCAAATCTTTCTCAGAAAGTAGTCTTTTCTGTGTTCCTTCGCTTAGGAGACCGCAGACGAATTTGTCTCGTAGAGAATCTGCCAGTCCTGCCCCGAATTGGCAGTGCTTTGACAGCTTTCGTAATTCGGTGAGGTAATCAGCGTTACTTTCATTCTTGTGCTGATTCCTCCTGAATAATTTGAATCGTTCCGCTATCAGCAGCGGTGTTGGGTTTAAGTGCTCCTGTAAGGTATCAACAATCTCCTTAAAATTCTTGTCCATCGGTTTGGCTGGAGTGATCAAGTTTCGTAACAGCCCGTATGTCCTTGCGCCCATCAGATTTAGAAGTACCGATGCCTTTTTATCATCCGCTACTTCATTCGCCTTGCAATATACCTCCACTCTTTCCACATATGTGGTCCAATCTTCTACATCACTATCGAAAGCAGTAATATTGCCAGTCTTCGGCATCTTGAAAATCTAAAATGGCGCTTCCCGCGCTTTTCTTTCTTCCCCCGCCGAGTTAAGATGGCACCTCCCGCGCTTTCCCGCCGCTGCCGCTGCTGCCAATGCTGTTCTCCACGGTTCCTGTTGCGACCTGCAGCTTTTCGCGGTATCTCTATTTTTTTTTATATATCGCTTCAATAGTTTCTCCGTTACTTGGAGAACCGTTCCCATCGTGGAGCGGACCCTCTGGGACTCTCCCCTCCCTCTGCTCGGTCCAAACGCCGACCTGCTTTGCAGCACCGGCCACGCCCTGAGTGCTCCACCCTCTCTCTCTCTTTGCTTCTGCTTCCCGACTCGCTGCCCGGCCCTGTTGCAGAGCCACCCGATCGAGCACTAGTCCGCTGCAGCCCAGGAAGGATCAGTGCACTACCTGCCACCAGCCCGTTTAGCTGGGGAAACCACAGACTGGAGACCAAGCCTGGCCCTCGTTTTCGAGTTTCTTTGAGTTATTTTTTTTTTCTTGCTTCTGGCTTCGACCTTCGTCTGAGGAATCGATCCCCTTGAGGTGCTGCCGAATTGCAGGTAAGTTCGTTTCTAACTCGTCGCCACTGTTAGATCCGTGTGTTAATGGAGACACGGAATGCAGGAGTTGATTTAACAAGTGTTTACTGAACAAAGTCTGGAGGTGAACTAACAACACAAGACGCTACACAGGCTTATATACCCGAGTGGTCACTACTGGTACTACAGTATACAGGGGCTTCAAAAACATAGTTCCTCTTAAAGGTACATACACTACAATTTCAATTTCAATAAAGAAATGCGATGGCAAACATTCAAAGAGTTGGCCTATGTGTGCCCAGAAATGGAAGTGTCACAGTGAGGTGCCAGGGCGCCTTTCATCTGTAATGATGGTGGTGAGAGTGATAGAAACGCACACTTTATTGTACATTGCATATGGTGTGTTAAGAAGGCGGCAGCCACATGTGTTTGGTTCGTCAGCTTAAGCGAATCTGGCATAGATTAGTGCATCCCTTGCATCATGGGCAGCAATGTGCTTGCGTGCTGGTGGAACTGGCGCATCCGCCTCCACAAGGTCTTCCTCCTCCTCATCCTCCTCCTCCCCCTCATCCTCATCCTCCTCTGAGGAGGAGGCTGTGCGCTGAGCCACTTGTTCCTTAGGCAGCGGTAAGCCACGCTGCTGTGCGATGTTGTGCAGTGCACAGCAGACCATGATGATTCTGGAGACCCTGGCTGGTGAGTACTGTAGGACTCCACCTGATCTGTTGAGGCATCTGAATCGCATTTTGAGCAAGCCAATGGTTTGCTCAATGATGGCTCTGGTGGAAACATGGCTGGCATTGTAGCGCTCCTCAGCTTCGTTTGATGGCCTCCTTACCGGCATCATTAGCCACGTCTTCAGGGGATAGCCCTTGTCTCCAAGTAGCCATCCGGAAAGTTGGGGTGGCGGATTGAAGAGCTAAGGCACAGTAGACTGCCGCAGGATGAACGAGTCATGGCCACTGCCAGGGAACGTGGCGCAAACATGCATAATGTTCTTCCTGTGGTTACACACCAGCTGGACATTAAGGGAGTGGAAGCCCTTGCGGTTGACAAATACAGCTGGGTTGTGATGGGGTGCCCCAATGGCCACATGGGTGCAGTCTATGAGGCCCTGCACCCTTGGCAAGCTTGCCATCTTTGCAAAGCCAACCGCACGCGCGGTAACACTTGCTTCATCCGTGGAGAAGTGGATGTAATTGTGCACCTTTGCAAAGAGGCCATCGGTTACCTGCCTGATGCAAGTGTGTGCGGCCGACTGGGAGATTCCGCTGATGTCTGCTGATGATCCCTGGAAAGACCCTGAAGCAAAGAAATTGAGGGCGGTGGTGACTTTGACAGCCACTGATAAGGGGTGTTCACCCGCTCCTCTGGGCTCCAGGTCTTGCTGCAGCATTGCGCAGATGTCAGCAACTACCTCTCGCGAAAACCTCAGCCTCCTTTGGCACTGCTGCTCACTCATGCTGAGGAAGCTGATCCTCTGCCTGTAAACCCTGTGTTGGGGGTATCTCCTGCGGCGAGGTGCAGCCCTGCGCCGACGCCCTCTGTCCTGTGCAGCATCAGGTGGGTGAGGAGGAGATTGGCGCTCCTGTTGTTGCTGCTGCTGTTGTGCCTGGTTCTGCTGCTGCCGTGGCTGTTCTTCCTCCGAAACTGAGGACCAGGATGACAGGGTATAAATGGTTCCCATGCTGCTGGTAGATATCTCAGTTGAGGGCTAGAAGTTATAAGTGCTCAGTCAATGTGGCCAGAGGGTTTTCCAAGGAGGCCACAGTGCATATGGATCTCAGCTTCAGCACTTACAAGCTCAGTAGACCTGTAAAAAGTGTTCCAACACCTGAAAAAACAAAGTTCTGTCATCTGTAAGTGAGCCTTGTTAGAGTTCCATTTTTATGCTGGAGCTGCAGCTGTCAAGAAGTCAGACACTTGTTGAACCCGACACAATCAGCTGGCGGAGTTTGGGTACGGCATGGAACACGCTGAAAATGTAATAAAATTGAAATACCCTGTTAAAATCGGCTTATCCAGGCAGTTAACAAGCTGTTAACTGCCATAAGTGCCTCTCCCGCCGCTTGGTGGCGGGACCAATCGGAACTCCCAGAGCCGGCACTTGGCAAAGTAGCATGAAGGCGGGTTGACGGCGGGATCGCAACCCGCTGTCAATCAAAAAGATTTTAACCTCTGACCTGCCTCCCAACCCGCCCTCTGAGCGCCGGCAAAATCGCGGCCTTGGAGTCAAAAACCCCAGCATCTCAAATAGAAGTAAAAACAGCAAGTCTAAACTTTAGATTTGGAGATTTAAATATAAAGCTGAGATTCCAGTTAGTCCAATGTGCTGAAGTCTACTGTCTTAGTTTTACATGGTGTAATTGTCGGGCAGTCGCATTTTGCACACAATCAGAGCAGTAACCATGGCAACATGTATAAACTAATTTCTTTGGGAATTGGGAGTTAAAAGTATCCAGATAAAAGTCTGTAAATAAATAGAAGCTCAAAAGGTTAAACCTCTTTTGTAATCAGGACCTTTATTACAGTTCAGCCTGAGAAACGAGCCAATAAGCTATTCTTATCAACTCATGTTGTTCTTCCATTTTATTGAAATGACTTTGGAATGATTATCTAGCACCAAAACAATGATTTCAGTTTTGTGTAATGTCTACGCACAGAACCTCGAGAAACGTTGAATGCTTTCACAGTATTTGCATTTACTTCTGGACATTAGGGAGAATAAATGTTTATAACTGGATCTTTGCGTTTAACAGTCAGTTTTGAAGCTCCTAAATCATAGATCAATATCCAGAGGTACAATTCCCCCAGTGACCAAAGAAAATTAGCACATACCTACCACTAAACCATCAATGATTGAACCCTACCCTTCTGGACTGCTGAGGAAAATCACACCACTAAAAGATGGACACCCACCTTCACACTGCTAAGCTCCTAATTTTTTTTTCAATACTAGTGGACCTGTGGTAAGTTGAATGACATACTTTTTTTATAAGGACTAGAATATTATACCTTGTAATGCACAAAGTATTTGAATCTCCAAATCTTCACATTCTCAAGTCCAAGCACCATAAACTTCAGCATATATGGACTTCGTTATTCACCTTCTGATCTGGTTTGGTATTGTTACCATATGCTTGCTTTCTGTAGCCAAAGTTTTCTGTTATACCAGGATCATCCTCGAAGTCAAGGATAACCATAAACTTCTCCACTCCATAACCGACAACATCCTCAAACTCCCGGTACCCCCTCCCTCCACTCTCATTTCCAATACCAAATGCAAAGAGGTCATGGATTTCTTTGTCTCTGAGATTGATACCTTCCATGCAGCTTCTTCCCCCTGCCACCACCTCTAGATCTTCACCCAGCCCAGCTCCCACTCCAACCCTGATCTCCTAACACTCTGCTGGTTACCTCCATCTCCCCTGTAGCCTCTCAATGCTCTGAGACCCACACCCTGCTGCCTTGACCCCACTCCCCACCCAACCCTTGGTCACTCAACTGCCCCCCCGCCCCCCCCCCGGCTCGATGAAAGCTGACACATGAATGGCTCCCTTTCCTCAGGCACCATTCCTATCACTTTCAAAACTGCTGTTGTCATCCCACTGCTCAAAAAACCCACCCTCAACTCATCTGTGTTCTCCAACTCCAACTCCATCTCTAACCTCCCTTTCCTCTAAGGTCCATCGAGCACATTGTCACACCCAGCTCCGTGCCCACCACTTTGGCAGGTCCTTCTTCAAATCCCGCCAGTCTTGCTTCTCTTCCTGTCACTGAACTGAGACAGTTCTGGCGAAAGTCAGAAAGACATTCTCTGTGGCTGCAAATGTGGTTTATTATTTCTCATTGTCCTCCTTGACTTCTCTGCAGCATTTATTACAGTTAACCACACCACCTCCTCCATTGTGTCTCTCCCATGGTCCTGTTTTGTGGGACAGTCCTTGAATAGTTTCACTCCTATCTATATAAACATTGTCAGCATATCTCCGGCAATTGTTTTTCTTCAAGCCCACGCCATCATCTCCAGAGTCCCAAATGCATTTATCCTTGACCCTCTCATTTTCCTTATCCACATGCTTCCCCTCGGTAAGATTATCCACAGCTACAGGGTCAGCTTCCATATTGTATGCTGATGAATCTACCTCTCTATTACCTCTCTTGATCCCACAGCTCCTCCATGTTATCAGACTGCCTACCTGACATCAAGTCATAGATTACTCACAACTTCCTTCAAATCAACACAAGGAAAACCAAAGCCCCCACCATGAACGGGAGGGGTCCGATCGCATGGCGGGGGGGGAGGGGGGAGGGCGGGGGTAGATTTACTGGGTAGCTTGTTGGGCCTGGATGAAGCACTCCATTGCTCCTCCTGGCCCACAAGCAGTGCAATAAAGGCACTTATCTCTTGGATTCAGCCCTTCTCCCCTCCTTTCAGCTGCCTGGATTGCCCGAGGCCGACTGTGGTTAAAAATAGAATCACTGTCAAAATGAAGGCACGCAGCCTCATTAAAATATTTAAATGACCAACCCGCCTCCTGCGAGCGGATTGGTTGCCCGCCCCTCGTCCCGCTGCCGTTAAAACCAGAAGTGGGCGGGTTCGAGACGGGTTGGGTTCCTGGTTCAGGTGTTGAGCTTTATAACCTCCCACGCAAAGTAAACCCACCTGTTCAGGGGGGTTAAAATTCCCCCCATTGTCACAGAATGACGGGATAAAGCTTGTACCTGGAAAACCCACTGACGGAAGCTGGGAAATTTTGGAAGCTGCAACGATTGGACAAGTGTGGTTGATCATTTCCCACAATTCTTCTGCAAGGAAAATATTGAGTTGAAACCCAGCATTAAAAAAATAAAAGACAATTTTATGAGTATATTTAATTATGTTATTGTGAAATTAGTATTTTTTCATTTATTTTTTTATTTCAAATATTATTTTGGATATCATAAATCTAATGACTGAGAGAAAATTAAATATGAAAATGGCTTGGAGATTTATTTGCTTTTGAGCGATTTGTCTTTCTATTATTCATGGGACCTCCTAACTGGCAATTGAGGATCGGTTATCTTTATTGGGGGGGCTGAATTTGCTCGTGGCTACTCCCACTCCATCACCGTAAGTTCGGCATGAACCCTATTTACGCGCAGTAGAGCAGGAGTAGATCCGAGGATATTCATCCCCTAGACCTTTAATAGCTTCCCCTAGGTAGCGTTCGAGCTGGTTTTCCTTGTTTGGATCCAGTTTTTTCCACGTGGCTTCAGTTCTACGAAAATGCGAACATGCATCAATGATGAACAAGAAAAGATCAGCTGGTCCTTGGCAACTGAACATCATGACCAAGGTTCCCTTTAAGCTGTGAGGTCCCCCGCAGCGGGCTCACCGGCTTTTGAATGGAAAAACCGCGCTTTGCGGAAATTTAAATGGGCCGCGCAGCCCGCTAAAGGTGCCGAGTAACCCCCAAAAAATTAAAGGGAGCATTGATCATGACCCCCAATGCTCCCACCCAGCAGCAGGCATGTATTCCCTTGGAAGAGGCAAAAAAATAGATCCCAAAAAAACCCTTGGCCAATTCAGGGAATAAAGGAATTCTGGGAAATTATTCTCTGACCCCCGAAGGTGATCAAGACAAGTTTCAGGAGATCGCAGTGACAATGAGGCACATCGGTCAACATCCCAACTATCTTTTGTATGTAGTGATATCAGCCACAGCCAGGATCTCGTTCAGCTCCCTTTTGAATGCTTGCATCAAATCTGCACTCATTACACAAGCCAGCTATTTGTGCCAAAATCGATGACCCTCTGCAAAAAGAACAACCTCCTGACATTTAACATAATTCTATGTTTACATAACTTACATGTATGTTCCCTCATTAACCCCAACCTATCTAATTCAAATAGTCTATCCACATGGAGCCGTTCGAGTCCCTTCAATAATTTAAATACCTCAATCAAATCTCCCCAAAGACTATAGTGTTCTACTACTATTACAACTTGTAATTATAAAGCGCCTTTAATGTAGTAAAACGTCCCAAGGCGCTGCACAGGAGTATTTTAAGACAAAAAAATTTGACACCGATCCACATAAGGATAAATTAGGGCAGGTGACCTACAGGTTGATCAGAGAGGTAGGTTTTAAGGAGCGTCTTAATGGAGGAGAGAGAGGTAGCAAGGTGGAGAGGTTGAGGCAGGGAATTCCAGAGCTTAGGGCCCAGGCAACAGAAGGCACGGCCACCAATGGTTGAGCGATTATACTCAGGAATGTTGAAGAGTAAAAAGATCTAGCTCTCTGACCCTATTGTGATAACTAAGGTCTTTAAAACTCAGTATCAATCTAGTGGTCCTCCTGTAAACCTTTTTCAGAGCCTTTGGCCGCGATTTCGCCTACCTCGGCGGGTCCGATGCGGCCGGGATCGGTGGCGGGGTGCGACCCCGCTGCTGGCTCCAGCCCGCTCCGTGAAAAGATTTTACATTGATTGGGCTTGTTAAGCCCGCCTAGCGTGTTTCCCAGCCAATTAAAGGAAGCGGGTCTGATGACATCACTGGATGACGTGTCATCAGCCGGTTTCCTGAAAGGGACCATGCCCAAATTGTTTTTGACAGTTGTGCTGTCGGTGTTCTACAGCATTGAGGTGCTACAAACACTGACAAGCACTGCACAGAGGTGCACAGCTGCACCCAGGCTCTCCCATGACTCCCTCCATATGCTTATGGAGGGGGTCACAGCACGCAGGGAGGTCCTCTTCTCTTCCCATGGGCGGAAGAGATCTCCCCAGGAGATCAATGCAGCCTGGTTGCTCATTGCACACAAGGACACAGGCAAGGATGTCGTTAGGAGGACCAGGCTGCAGTGGCACAAACCTTTCAATGATCTCAGCAGATCACGAAACGTTACTGCAAAGCCACACTCAACATCATCCTGCTGTGCCACTCATCACATCCCCATCACTCTGCCTTCCCTACCCTACTCCTGCACATCCTTACTCACACCAACTTACCTTGCACCTCCACCTATCCCTCTCTATCTACATTATCACTTCCCCATCTCACTAGCCACCCCTCAAACTCACCCTCATCCTAGTCCAATCATACCAACTAACAACACACAAGGATAGGCATGTGGGTGTTTTAGCCAATGTTCATGTGAAGTTTCTGTTAATGGGCTGTGAAGTTTCTGTTAATGTGCTGTCAAATATTGAAATCTTTATTTTCAACACTTTGCATTCTTGGACAGATTTGTGTGCACCTTTGGAAGTGACTTAGTGAGTTGCAGTGAATGGTGAGATATAATGGTACCCCCTGCAATGGCGATGTGTGAAAGGAATGGCTTGGGCATTGTAGGGATGCTTTATGGTGTTGGTGTGGGGTGGTGCCTACCTGACGCATCATGTGGCAGCCAGGGTGTACAGCATCAAGTGAAGTGAATCTGGGCATGGTGAGGCCATCCCTGGCATCCTGGGCAGCAATATGGTCAGGTGCTGATACCCTGTGTCCTGTACAGTATGAGTTTATTGCGGAGAAGGCTGGTGTTGTTGTTGGTGCTGGTGGTGTGCCTGGTGCTGCTGGTGTTGGGGCTGATCGTGGTGGGATTCTGAGGACCAAGGTGAGATAGTTTCAAGGGCACCGATGCTGATAGCAGGTGAAGTTGAGATGACAAAAGTGATCTGTCAATGGTGAGAGAGGTTGTTCCAATGAGGTGACACTGGATAGAGCGTTTGCTCCAAACACTTGCAAACTGCATAAAGCTCAATCTGTCTTCCAAATGCAGTAAGCAACAACTTCTAACCTTGGAAAGTGAACAGCTTTGAAATGGGAGCTTTTATAGACCATTTGCAGCTGTCAAGTTAAGAAATCATCACATGCTGACATAACTCCTGACCTCCTTACCTGACTGATTCCTGAGCAGCGGGGAAGCCGTGCGCAAACTCTTAAAATCTAAAGGCGAGCTTAAAATAGTTTTTACGTGCCTGTTAACATGCTCATAATAATCTAAATTGCCTCCCTCGCTGCTTGGTGTCGGGTCTGTTCAGCGACATCTGGGAGACTAGTGTGAAGGCAGGTTGACGACAGGTTCCCTACTGCAGGAAACCGTGAAAAAAACTGAAACAAGTAAGGTAAGGTTTTTTTTACTTACCTCGGCCACCTCATCTTTAATCATCGCCCCCGAAGCGGCCGGCCACCCGACGTGCGCCTCCTGCAGCTGTCGGTGTTTTCGACCGGCGCTGCTGCAGGGGGTGGAAGTCAATTTCGGGTTCGGGCGAAGCGCATGCCGATGACATCACGATCTCTGGGCGAAGGAGATCAGGGTGCAACGCCATAGCGCCACCGCAAAACTCCCGCCCAATATGGCGGGAGTCGATGTCAGTGTCGCGCCCGGACGCAAACCAATTGCTGCCCTGTTAGTGCCCCCCGAGGGCGCTAACAGGAGGTGCATAGGCATCCAATTTCACCCCCAGAATATTTTACAGATAGTACGCTAGGATTTATACTGGTGATTTGTGGATTGAATTCTGCAATTCTATACTTTTTTTTGAATAAAAATCATAAATAAGTAGGCCTGATTATTATTGTTACACCTATCTACTCAATTTTAATCTCTTACCTTTTTTAAAGGCTAGGATACACAGCATGGTAAAGGGAAGATGGACCAGTTAGGTACTGAGATCAGGCAGGGAGACTTTATTCTGAAGTGTTGCGTCTGTGTATAATAAGATACAGACTGCAGCAGAAACGGTACAACAGGTGTTTACTCAACGTGGCTCACAGTTGAACTGATTGCACAGATTACTACTCAGTGCTATATACAGGTTTGGTCACTGCCGGTACTACAGTATACATGAGCTGTAAAAAGTAGTTCTCCCCCTTAAAGGTATATACATTACAATTCCTCCCCTTTTAGATTAACAGTACCATAACACTCATTTAACAATTAAATATCAAACTAATTACAATGAACACTTTTAACATGCAACATTAGCTGAAAATAGTCTATTTATATATTCAGTCTTTGGGGAGGCCGCCTGATCCTTTCTGGAAAGCGCCTTTCCCGAGTGTCTTGCTCTTGGTGCGGAGGCGATTCTGGCCCCCTGTCGTCGGTTGGTTCATCAGCTTCCGATGCTACTGTTTCTGGGGTAGATGCGACCTGTACATCGGGTTCATCACCAGGTACATATGGGCAAGGCATGGGGTTGACTTGTTCCTGTGACTCTAGGATCTGGTCAGCATGGCGTCTCACGATGCTCTCCCCAACGTCCACTGTGTACATTAGTGGGCCCTGCCGTGTGCATATCGTTCCTGGCTGCCATTTTTCTGTTCGGTAGTCGCGGGCCAAGACTGGTTGCCCTACATTGAAGCTCCTTGTTGGCTTCTCATGGATGTGCTGGAATTGCTTACTCTCAACATCTCTTCGTATGTTTGGTCTGAGCAAATCCAGGCGAGATCTTAACCTTCGGTTAAAGAACATCATGGCTAGGGCCTGGTTGGTGACTGCATGTGTCGCATTCCGGTAGGCGAACAGGAAATTGTCCACCTTGTGCTGCAGCGGAATGTTGTCATTGTACATAGCCTTTATTGCCTTCTTAAAGGTTTGTACGAACCTCTCAGCCAATCCATTTGTGGCTGGATGATACGGGGCGGATGTGTAATGCCTTACCCCATTCTTTTTCAAGAACCTCCAGAACTCTTCGGACACAAACTGTGGTCCGTTGTTGGAGCAAATCTGTTCTGGCAAGCCATTCCTGGCAAAAATGGTCCGTAGGACTGCAATAGTTTTCTCCGTGGTGGTGGAGGACATTTTGATGACCTCAGGCCATTTCGAGTGCGCATCCACGGCTATTAAAAACATTGAGTCCATGAATGGACCAGCAGAATCAATATGCACCCGTTGCCATGGAGATGAGGGCCACTCCCATGGGTGTAGAGGTGCCTGTGGTGGTGCATTTTGGACTTTCTGGCATCCTGAGCAGCTCTTGGTCAGGTCCTCGATTTGTTTATCGATTCCCGGCCACCACACATAAGCCCTGGCTAGGCTTTTCATTTTTACCCCTCCCAGATGACCCTCATGAAGCTCATTGAGCACTCTATCCCTTAACTTGGGTGGAATTACCACTCGGGATCCACACATCAAGGTCCCCCGGCACACTGACAGCTGTTCTCTCCTTGTCGAGAATGCTGGCAACAGTGAGTCGCCATGTGCTGGCCATCCCTTCACCGTCAAATCATATACCCGAGACAGTGTCGGGTCATTTCGGGTTTCCTTTTCGATACAAGCGTTAGTTACCGGTAGGTATTCAACTATAGTCGAATGGAATATTTCGACAGGATCCACTGCTAGTGCTTCCTCCGCAGTAGGCAGTGGCAGGCGTGATAGCCCATCGGCATTTCCATGCTGTTTCGTGCCCTTATATTCAATCTCATAGTGGTGCGCCCCTAGAAAAAGTGACCATCTTTGTAGTCGTTGCGCAGTCATCACCGGAACGCCCTTCTTCGGACTAAAAATGGAGACAAGAGGCTGGTGATCAGTCAGCAAGGTGAATTTCTGCCCGTGCAGATAGTGATTGAACTTTTTCACTCCCCACACTAGGCTGAGGGCCTCCCTGTCAATCTGGGCATAGTTACGCTCGGCTGAGGTTAGTGATCGTGACGCAAAGGCTATTGGCCTCTCTGAGCCGTCCGAGAATTTGTGTGACAGCACCGCTCCAATGCCGTAGGGTGACACATCACATGCCAACCGAATTGGTAATGCTGGGTTGTAATGGGCCAATACCTCTTTCGATGTGATTAGTGTTTTGCTCTTCTGGAAAGCTCGTCTACATTCGTCACTCCACTTCCATGGCACCCCAGTTTGCAGTAAGGTGTTCAGTGGGTGTAGTATTGTAGACAAATTTGGCAAGAACTTATGGTAGTAGCTTACCAGCCCGAGGAACGACCTCAGTTGTGACACATTTTCCGGTGCTGGAGCCTTGACTACTGCCTCAATCTTCTCTGGGGACTTATGTAACCCCTCTTTATCGATAACGTGGCCACAATACGAGATCTGTTTTCTAAAAAACTCGCATTTGGGGCGGTTAGCTCGGAGCCCATATTCCTGCAATCTAGTGAGCACCTGCTCCAGGTTGGCAAGGTGATCACTGTCATTTTCGCCCGTGACCAGGATGTCGTCCAAATAACACTGGGTCCCTGGGATCCCTTGCAGGACTTGTTCCATAGCCCTCTGCCAAATAGCCGGAGCTGATGCTACCCCGAATACCAGCCGGTTGTATTGGTAGAGACCTTTATGGGTGTTGATTGTGAGGTATTTTTTTGATGCTTCTTCTACCTCCATTTGCAGATCCGCCTGGGCCAGATCAATCTTAGTGAAGCGTTTCCCTCCAGATAGCGAGGCAAAAATATCTTCAATCCGCGGAAGTGGATATTGTACGGTGTGAAGGACCGGGTTCACTGTTACCTTAAAGTCCCCACAGATGCAAACCTTCCTTGGTTCCCCAGGCGTGCTGCTCAACGACTTTTTCATCACAGGGACGATGGGTGTAGCCCACTCGCTCCAGTCTACCTTGGACAGTACACCTGAACGTTCCAGACTCTCCAGCTCTGCTTCGACGGCTGGGTGGATCGCATAAGGTACCGGTCTGGTCTTAAAAAATTTTGGGCTTGCGTTTTCTTCAATTTTAATCGTCGCTGTCATGCCTTTTAGTGTTCCGAGTCCTTGCTGGAACACTTTTTTTGCGTCAGTTAGGATCTTTGACAGTCACCCAGGTGTGACGTCGTCATCCTTTTTGTCAGCCACAGTCAGTGCCTGTATGGAATGCCAATCCAGTTGTATTTTCCGGATCCATTCACGTCCCAGTAATGGTGGTCCTCCATCTTGCAATACATACAGGTCTAGTTTTGGTGTTTCCTTACCGTTATATATAACGGTCACCCTTATTTTTCCTTTGGGGTAGACTTTTTGCCCCGTGTACGTCTTCAAAATAATTTTTGTGTCTCTCAAGGGTATGTGTGAGAATAGCCGCTCATAGTCCCATCGGTTTATGACTGTTGGGGCTGATCCTGTGTCCAATTCCATCTTTACCTGGACTCCTGCTATCTTGAGAGTGACCCAAATGGTTCGGTGATCTTCCATTGTGATCACATTATGTAGTTTCAGACAACTCAGTTCCCTGCTTTTGGAGTCGTTATCACTCTTTTGTTCGTCTGAACTATTCTCCGTCATCTTATGTACCTTCTTGTACTTTCCTTTGGTAGGTTTCTTATTGCTGGTTTTCTATCCCGACCTGCAGACTCGTGCTATGTGTCCTACTTTTCCACACTGTCTGCACACTTTGTCTTTGAACCAGCAATCATTCTGGTCATGTGTTGTTTTGCCGCAGTGATAGCACTTCTCTGTTCCATATGACATTTCGTTTGTGCCATATTCTTGCGGTCTCTGTTGTATCTCTGCAGCACCCCGTGCTGCTGCTTCATATGATACCGCAATGCTGAAAGCCTTTTCCAGCGTAAGGTCCTTTTCAGATAAAAGCCGTTTCTGGGTTCCTTCACTTTGAAGCCCACACACAAACTTGTCCCTTAAGGTATCTATCTGCCAGTCCCGCTCCAAACTGGCAGTGTTTTGATAGTTTGTGCAGTTCTGTTAAATAATCAGCATTGCTTTCATCCTTATGCTGGTTCCATTTGTGAAACTTGAATCTTTCTGGTATCAGCAGCGGTGTGGGGTTTAAATGTTCCTGTAGTATCGTTACTATGTCTTCAAAATTCTTTTCCATTGGTTTCGTTGGGGTTACTAGATTTCGTAATAACCCATACGTCTTTGCACCCATTAAATTTAACAATGCCGACGCTTTCTTGTCATCTGACACCTCATTTGCCTTGCAGTACACCTCTATTCGCTCGACATATGTAGTCCAATCTTCGACTTCATTGTCAAATGCGGTGATACTGCCACTCTTCGGCATTTTGGGTGCGGTTTAAAATGGTGCCTCCCAATGGCTTAAAATGGCGTCTCCCACACTTTCCTTCCTCCCCCGCTGCTGCCAACGCCGCACTCGGCGGTCCTCGTGGCAATGGCGGCGCCTCGCAGGTTTCTGCGCGTCTCTCTCTCCCTCTCTCTGACGCTGCTCGGCCCCTGAACACCAGCTGCACCCTGTGCGCTCTGCCCTCTCTCTCTCTCCCCCGTCGACGCTGCTCGGCCCTTTGCTGTGCCGCTCGGTCGGGCTCTAGCCCGCCGCTGTCTGGGAAGGGTCTGCGCACTACCTGTTGCCAGCCCATTTCGCTGGACCACCTTGACTGGAAAGTCAAGCCTGGCTCTCAACAGCCTCCCCCGTAATTCTCGAGTCTCTGCTGGATGACTGGGCGGTTGCCCGTGGTCGACGCCCGAGTCTCTGGCCTTGACCTCCAATCCACTGATCTCCAGGAATGAATCCCCGGGAGGTGATGCAGAGTTGCAGGTAGGTTCGAACTTGCCTCGTCGTCAATGTTGTGTCTGGGTATAATAAGATACAGACTGCAGCAGAAACGGTACAACAGGTGTTTACTCAACGTGGCTCACAGTTGAACAGACTGTACAGATTACTACTCAGTGCTATATACAGGTGTGGTCACTGCCGGTACTACAGTATACATGAGCTGTAAAAAGTAGTTCTCCCCCTTAAAGGTATATACATTACATGAAGGTGATGGAAGACATGAAGTGAAACAGGCTGGGGACACAAACTAGGAGGAGTGAGGAATTAGGCAACAGGAAGAAGGCAGCAGTTGTTGGGTTTTAGGTCGTGCTGCTGGGAAGCTGAAAGGCAATATTGAGTGGAAGAATTTGCAAATATATTTGGAAAAGTTCTACCCAGACACAAAGAAGCAAGTGTGTTTTGGTTGATTCCTGCAAAATAAATAATTAGTGTAGCTGGATAAATGAAATCTGTTCTATCCAGTTCTCAGTTTTAAAAAAATTGCTGTAGTTATCTCCCTCTGTCTCTCTATCTGTCTGACAACGCCTCAATTTTAAAATCCTCCTCCTAGTTTTCTAATCCCTCCATGGCCTCACCCCTCCCTATCTCTGTAGCCTCCTCCATCCCTACAAGTCTTCGAGATCTGTGCGCTCTTCCAATTGTGGCCTCTTGTGCGTCCCTGACTTTAATCGCTCCACCGTAGGCAGCTGTGCTTTCAGCTACCTTAGCCCTCAGCTCCGCAATTCCTTCCCCAAACCTCTCCGCCTCGCTACCTCTCTCTCCTCTTTGAAGATGCTCCTTAAAACCTACCTCTTTGATCAAGCTTTTGGTCAACTGTCATGATATCTCCTTCTGTGGCTTGGTGTCAAAAATGTTTTTATGGATATCACTCTTGTTAAGCACCTTGGGACATTTTACTACGTTAATGGTGCTATATAAATGTAAGTTGTTGTTGTTGATCAGCTCTCAGCTACCCTCTGCCCCTGGATTGATAAATAAGTCAAAATATACCTTAAAAATTCTAAAGTTCATGCTCCAGCTGTATTTTATGTCATTTGGAAAAATAAATACTTACTGTTTTCCTTACCCATTGAAGCTGGATAGATAGCAGAGCTTCATAAATAAGGCTTTGATTTGCCACGCCGCTTGTCCGACATCCAGTCCTGGATGAGCAGAAATTTCCTCCAACTAAATAATGGCAAGACCGAAGCCATTGTCTTCGGCCCCCACCGTAAACTTTGTTCACTAGCCACCGATTCCATCCCTCTCCCTGGTCACTGACTGAAGCTGGCATCCTATTTGACTCTGAGAAGAGCTTCTGACGACATATCTGCTCCATCACCAAAACCGCCTACTTCCACCTCCGTAACATCGCCCGTCTCCGCCCTTGCCTCAGCTCATCTGCTGCTGAAACCCTCATCCATGCTTTTGTTACCTCTAGACTTGACTATTCCAATGCTCTCCATGGCCTTACCCCATCTTATCTCTCTGACCTCCCCCCTGCCCTACAACCCTCCGAGATCTCTGTGCTCCTCCCAATACTGGCCGCTTGCACATCCCTGATTTTAATTGCTTCACCATTGGCAGTCGTGCCTGGTTCCCAGAGTCTGGAATTCCCTCCTTAAGCCTCTCTGTCTCTCGACTTCTCTCTCCTTTTTTAAGATGCTCCTTAAAATCTACCTCTTTGACCAAGACCTACCCCAATATCTCCTTATGTGGCTCAATGGCAAATTTTGTTTGATAATGCTCCTGTGTTTTACTATGTTAAAGGCGCTATATAAATGCAAGTTGATGTTGTTCCTCATGATCTGTCACTCCCAGGAGGCAAGGTCCTGCTCAGGAATGTGCATTCAGAAAATCAACCCTACATGGGAAGTGTGGTGCCACAGTGTGTTGTCTGAACTGTGACAAACAGGAAGTGTTTACACAGATGTGCCATTTCTATAGTACTTATACAGATAAAGAAGTATACTTAACAATTTTTTTCTGCACAATAGGATGCAAGTTGAGATTTTCAAAAACATTTTTGTAGGACCTCAGTTAGCAAGAGATTCTCATCCCGTAAATCTGGGATGGTTTGAAACCCAGCGGTGAGAGGAAAATGTGGTAATTCACTGGAAAATCTACTCTCCAATAATTTATTCTCCAGGTAAAATTTAAAAATGTAAAAAGCACGAGAGGCAGGAGATACTTTGAACCGAAAGTGAATGGCTGGACATGCACAATTACATTGGGCATACTGTACTACTTTATAGCAAAAGATATCCGAATTGAGTATATTTCAGGAATTGGCAAATCAGTCTGAAATGGCCCAATTCTGGTCATTTAAGACCCTTAATTTCAATCCTGTTTTCAATCCAGTGCCCTTGTTTGTCGTCTCAAATGTTAATTATTAAACTATGTTTTGCTCTTAAACTCATGGCACTGTGCAAAGCCATTTGCACTCGACAAAATTCTCTTGATGGGGGGATCTAGTACAAGACTAGTTGCTATGGGAACTCCTTTTAAACAGCTTCTGAAGCGAATCATTCAATTTAATAAGATTTTGTTTTGCATTGAAAAACTGAGGTGAAGTAAAGCTCCCAACTAACAGGAGCAATCATTAGAAAATTTACTTCAAATAGTCCGATAATGGACTGGGCGAGTGGATTCCACTTCTACCTTGTAAGATGCTTTTCGCTGATAATTTGCCCATCTAACCTTCCAACACATGTGTTTTCATTGGAAACATTAAGCACAAGGTGGAAGGGGTGAGCGACTGACGGATTTTGAGAACATGCCTCTGCTGATGACAGCAGCTGTCACTAATTTCCTAGTGCTGTCTCCTGGCAACTTTTCACTTAGCAACCAAAATTAAGCCCACTATAAAAAAGGAAACAAGACGAACACGGAGTTACAAAACAAAACATTTTCCGACCGGCTAGAGCAAGATCAAGAAAGGAATATCCCCTCAAGTCCCAGGCTATTACAGGTATCTCTGAATGAGACTCATTCCTAAATAATCGTAATATCAGTGCTGTCGGAACCAGACAGAAATTCAAAGTCAATGGACGAATGACAATTGCTGATTTTTAAAAAAATGAATGTAATGTGTACATCTGATTATATTTTGACAAACAAAAAACAATTTAATTAATAATAATCATTCATAGTGCACTAATCTTCCAGCCGCTATGAGTTAATCTATTAAAAAAAATACATAGTAGAGTTAGATCTTTTATCATTATTCAAAGCAGAAGATCTCAATCATTTTGGTTTGATGCTGGAGTTTTAAAGGAGAATATTGAGCTATTGCAGTTTTAGATAATTCTCAGACTATAAAAACAATATAATTTCACACCAAAATAGATTTGGAGTAATATTGATTGAAGTTTCAATGTGTGTTTTTTTTTACTTTGGGTAAAGTATACTGCTATTTTGGCAAATCGTTTCTACACCATTTTAAATGGACCTCCCTGAGAGCAAAAAAGTCCCAGGTAGAAAATTGTTTTCAATTCCCTTATTAAGTTACTCAAGGCAGGGGAGTGGGCATTGATTGCAAAGCCTAACTGAGCAGACCTGAGTTGGAACTGTACGGTGTGATTAGCAACCCTCTTCTGAAAGGAAGAAGCAGGGTGTTTGATTACGATAAATTTAAAATACGAGGTGAGCCCATCAGTTACCATTATAAGGGGAATTTTTATGTGGAGGTGGGAGGGGGGAGGTACTATCAAGTTGTCCTCTTTCATGTAGATGTGAAGCTGTTTTGGGTGTGAACCAACAAAACTTGGCATTGTAACTCAGTAGGCTACCAGGCTAACAGTGAGAAGTGAGAGATTCCCTCCAGGAGTCTGCCTACTACCAGTTTGAGTCCAGTGTAACTTTAGCATTCAAATCATTTCTCAGCATTTGGCCCTCGGGCAGGTTTTCAGACAAAATAATGTAAGGGGGGGCGGTGGTTGTAGGTTCTAACAGTAAATGTTATGTCCAAATAATATAAGGTCAGCCGCTGGCCTGGAATAAGGACAAGCAGTTGGTATGCAGGAAGAAGACGTGAGATTAAAAAAAGGAAACGATCAGGGACCATATTTAGCGATGGAAAGAGGTGATAGGACTGGAAGGAAAATTAACTAGATGCCGAGAATTATTTTACAAATGCAGATGAAAGAAAAATATCGGAGAGCAAAACACTTCTTAATTCACCGAACTTAGGAAAGAAACTGACACCAAAGTGCACTTAATAACATTTATAGACATGTCCGATGCATTTAATATAATTTAATTGTTATCAACCTCAATGGTTAGCCTGAGTTTATTGTCACCAATGGCTGTTCAAGGACAAGATTACAGATAAAAATTAGCACTGCAAATAGCATTTTAGTTGCTTTATACCAAGGTTAGCCAGAATTTTCTCTTTGAAAAAGTAACTTATCTCTTTATTTTGACTTCAGTTCCAGTCCCTCCTGTCTGAACCCCTCCCCTATTGCCTTATAAAAATGCATCTCATGCAAGGCTCTTTAACACTGATCGACAACCACAATACGCTCATCAACAGAATCAGCCTTAACATGCTTTGCAATCTGCTTTTCTTCTTTCAAAATCCAGCTCGTGTGGAAATGAGGCAGTTTGCCCTGGATGACACGGTGCTGCAGATGTCGAAACCGGCTCAGCAGAATCTGACAACTGGGCTGGCACCTGGAGTGGGATCGAGGGTCACAGCTCCTCTGCTGCTTTTCCTGGGACTGCTCTTCATTTTTATCAAGATCTCCCAAAAGAAAGCGACGTTGCCAGGTAACAAAAAAAAAAGGCACAAGTGTCTATTAGAGAGTTAACCAGAGGAGCGATGGTTCGAGCATTCCTAACTGTGCAATGTCTTTAAGCAGGTCCTTCCTTCTGTCTGGGCATTGGACCTCTAATCTCTTATGGTAGATTCTTGTGGATGGGAATTGGCAGTGCCAGCAATTACTACAACGAGAAATATGGCGAGATCGTGAGAGTGTGGATCCATGGTGAGGAAACACTTATTATTAGCAGGTAAATCCATTTGAAAGTTTGCAGGAAACCAATATTCCCCTGAACAATACTCTGCCGTGCATATTAACTGCACTGCCACTGAAGAACAGAAATATGTATTTCCCTTATATTAAAATTAAGCAGGCATTCTATGGCTTTGGAAGTTTTCTGTATTTCTTGCATTGTGGAAATGGCCAGGATTCTATTAAGAGATCACCCAGGCTTGTGACAAACCTTTTTCCAACTCTGATTTCTTGTCTAGATCCTCTGATGCGCTTGTCCCGTTTATAATTAAACTCAAGCAGGTATTTTACTACATTATTTTGAGTTTACGACTTTTCTACATTGACCTTATCCTGTGCAAAAGGCCAGGATTGGACGCGCTGATCACCCAGGCTAGTGACCAACCTTCTTTCAATTCTGATTTCTTGTTTAGATCCTCTGCTGTGAACCATGTGATGAAGAAGGGGCACTACATCTCCAGGTTTGGAAACAAACAGGCACTTCAGTGCATTGGCATGAATGAAAATGGCATCATTTTCAACAATAACCCTTCCATCTGGAAACAGACGCGTCCATATTTTGCGAAAGGTAAGTTTTTCCAATTTTATGGGAAAGTATTTTCTCAGTCTGTCTCAGATGACTCAACCATGCATGGGAGAGCCATCCAGAAAGGTGCATAGTATTAACTGACAGCCGTGACACTGGAAAACCTCCTTCTCAATTGAAGTGCTACCTTCATTATATTATATTCTAAAGTGTACAGTAGTGTAGTGGTTAACTGCCTACTGAAGTGGCCTTGCAAGCCACTCAGTTGTATCAAACCGCTACAAATAGCAACAAGAATACAACTACATGGTTCAAGAAGGCCCACCACCACCTTCTTGGGCAACTAGCGTTGGGCAATAAATGCTGGCCTTGCCCGACTATGAATCAAAGAAAGAATTAAATAAATATTTCACGGCACAGTGCTCCTGTTCTAATCCTTAGACTTCTGACAGCTGCATGGAATTATGTGCTCCCTGGTGCCAGCCATCGATTTAGCATTTCAGCTCACACAATGATGCTAAGCAAACCTCCAGATATGATCTTAACGATGCTGTATTCCGTATTACTAATCATTTATGTGATTTAAATATAACACGTACCACTATTGTAAATAAAAGCACCAGTGTTTTAAACTGTTAATCCATGAGGTGACAGCAATCTTAGGACCTAGGTTTTTCAGTTGCCTTTAAGGCAAATTTTGAGTCAATAAAAATCTATTGTTTGGAAATGACTCCCCTCTCCAAAATGGAGAAAGGGAGGAAGAAGAGAAGAAGCAATGAGAGGATTTAAGGTTAGTTTTAAAGTCTGATAACAGTTAGAAAATTGAAATAATTTAAATGATAGAGTGGGGACAGCGGAGAAGGAGCAAGCAGAATTAAAGTGCTTCATTATTTGATCTTCATTCAAAATAATATTTTTGTATTTTGGGGTTAATATTGCAGTAATAAACCCACTTCCGATATTTGAAATGCTTTATTATTGTAATATTACAGTTTAGTAAAACATCATAGTGTATGAGCTGTAATTTAAGAACCTGACCACCACAGGGAGATTGCTATTCCCGGAATCTGCTGGAGATCTCAGGGTTAACATCTTTACTTCTGCTCTGCCTGTCTTTTTGTATACCTCTATTCTCTCTTAGTCCGCTCCTTCTTCCACACTTATTATTTTTACCTTTGCCCTGCACTATTCTCTTTATTGCTTAATATTACATTGTACCTTTTATTTCGCCTCATTACTTATATTTCATTTAAGTTTAAATAATATTCCAATTCATTTTGCAGTGCATCCGCTGGTGTACCATTTTAGTAATGACGGAGGCCCACATAACTTTAAATCAGATCTTGACTAGCTAAGCAAGAAACCGAAGAGAGTAGCTAGATCTGGCTGTTCCACTGGAGTGAGAAGATCAAACTATGATGTGGAAGTCAGGGGCTCCCTAAGTCTCGGGTGTAAGCAGGTGGGGGTTCCTCAGCCTTGGTTCTTGCTCTATGGATGTAGGGCGTGTCCCTAAGAGGAGAGAGGGCGCACTCCATATTTGGCAAAGAGAAACTACACCAGTGTCGATTTCTCAGTAGTTTGGCTTGAAAACGCTTCAGAATAGTGATGATCATGACTGAACTGGGGGTGGAAGCAGATTCAATAGTAGCATTCAAACAGGGAAAGAAAGAAAAACTTGCATTTCTATAGCGCCTTTCACGGCCACCGGACGCCTCAAAGCGCTTTACAGTCAATGAAGTACTTTTGAAGTGGAGTCACTGTTGTAATGTGGGAAACGCGGTAGCCAATTTGCGCACAGCAAGATCCCACAAACTTCAATGTGATAATGACCAGATAATCTGTTTTTGTTATGTTGGTTGAGGGATAAATATTGGCCAGGACACCGGTGATAACTCTGATAAATACTTGAAGGGGGAAAAATGACAGGGCTATGGGGAAAGAGCACTGGCACGGTCGGCTGAATGGCCTCCTTCTGTGCTGTATCATTCTATGATCCTGTGATACCTTCCGCCCTACATTTCAGGAGCTGGCTCTACAGGAGTAGAGTGACTGCTGTATTTTGGAAGGCTGTCAGTTCTAAAAAAAAAAAAATATTAAAAGCGGGTCTGGTTAAAAATGATCCTAGGGTGGATTTGAACCGTATTTTCTAAACGGGAAAAGGTTCAGGAGTTGAACAAATACCTTTTACTAGAACAATAGCAAGATACTGCGGATGCTGGAAATCTGAAATAACAACAGAAAATGCAGGAAACACTGTTACAGATCATTGATTCATCTACTGTGCTTGCTTACTCATAGCAGAGTGTTTGGTTCCATTCAATTACAATATTATCAACTAAAGCAGAATTTTGCTGCCTATCCATACATCCTAACCCGCACCCTCTGCTCCCCAGTTGTGGTTCACTACCCATCCTTTGCTCTCTCCACTCCATTATCAGAGGCTGGGCTGTCAATCACTAAACCCTTACTCTGTGGAACTCTCTTACGAAACTACTTTGCCTTGCTACTTTCAAACGCTCTTTAAAGAACCTACCTCTGCTTGATGTCCTCATCTGCCCCTTGTAAACCACTCTCAGATGTTCTGTGCAAAGCATGCTACATAGATGTAATAAAAACAGAAAATGCTGGAGATACTCAGCAGGTCAGGCAGCATCTGTGAAGAGAGAAACAAAGTTAACGTTTCAGGTCGATGACCTTTCATCAGAACTGGTTCCCAGTTCTGACGAAAGGTCATCGACCTGAAACATTAACTCTGTTTCTCTCTTCACAGATGCTGCCTGACCTGCTGAGTATCTCCAGCATTTTCTGTTTTTATTTCAGATTTCCAGCATTTGCAGTATTTTCTTTTTGTATTTTCTTTTTCTACATAGATGTAAGTTGTTGTAAAAAAATCTTTATCGCACGCTGCATCATGGGCTGTTAATACACATTGAACTGCAATTAATTTTTTTTTTAATAGTCATTGTGTACAATGTTGGAGTTGTTGTGAGTGGTGTGTGTGTGTGTGTCCGTTTCAGCCTTGACTGGCCCTGGCCTTCAGAGGACCCTTGCTGTGAGTGTGGAGTCTACTCGTAATCACCTGGAGAAACTGTTGGGAGGGAACGACACCAGCACTGCCTGCGTGGATATACTGCTGTTCCTGAGAGCCATCACATTAGACATCTCCAACAGGCTGTTCCTCAGAGTCCCACTGCATGGTAATCCCAATTTCTACCCTGTTTAAAGCAGTCATCTGGCATATAGGTAGTTATAATAATTAATATGCTCCTTTATACAACTTGAGTGCAGTGCAATACCAACTTCTTCTATACAATGCTGTCTGAACTAACTGGCATTCACTTTGATGCACCTAATCTCAATGTGAATTCTATCCTATTAGCAGCCATTCCGACAGTGAGGATTAAAATGGTGCAAAATTAGTCACAAACACAATACCATCGTTCATGTGAAATCTCTCGGTGCCATGTTAATTCATTCATTCATTAACCCATTTGCTTTATGCATGAAATTGCACGTGAGCACAGTTCATTACAAATACCACAGGGGTAAATTACACCCCAATGGCCTTCTGACATCTTAATCAAGGATCAAAATTGAAATTCGCGGAAAACTGAAGCTGTGGATAATGTCAGTGTGCAGAATTGGATTCAAATTACGCATTTCTTTTCCCCCCCCACAGGAAATCAATTTACAACCTCCAGCCGCATCATTATTGCGATTGCACGCTTCTTGTACACTGAGGGGTGGAGGTGGGGGCCGGCTGTGGATTACTAAGCCAATCATTCATTCATTCATTCAGTCATTCAATCATTTCTACATTTAATAGTATGTTTTCGAATAAAAGAAGTATGGAGTATTTGACATTTTCTTTTTTTTGTAGAGGGAGAAATTGTGTCTAAAATTCAGAAGTATTTTGACACATGGCAGACACTCCTGCTGAAACCAGACATCTTCTTCAAATTCAAATGGATGTATAAGAAGTATGAAAAAGCTGCGTGAGTATCACTTCCTTTATCGCTGGCTATCTGGAGCTTGGACCTATTGCTTAAGGCTACTAAAGTTGGGAAGATTTCATTAGCTGTTACCTTAGATTAAACAGAAATCTCTAAAACATTGCAATCCTTCAAAATAATAGAACATGTTGCACATTTATTTTAATGATCTGTAAACTATCTAGGCCAATACATTACAACAAGGAGACACAGGCTAAAACTGGTGAAAGGACAATTTAGGACAGTTCAAGAAGGAGTGTGTGATCATCACTTGAAATGATTTTTGGTGGCAAAAACAGGAAGGCAGATTATTGTCTGAGTGGCAATAGATTGGGAGAAGGGGAAGTGCAACGAGACCTGGGTGTCCTTGTGCACCAGTCGCTGAAGGTAAGCATGCAGGTGCAGCAGGCGGTTAAGAAGGCAAATGGTATGCTGGCCTTCATAGCGAGAGGATTCGAGTACAGGAGCAAGGATGTCTTGCTGCAGTTGTACAGGGCCTTGGTGAGACCATACCTTGAGTATTGTGTGCAGTTTTGGTCGCCTTATCTGAGGAAGGATGTTCTTGCCATGGAGGGAGTGCAGCGAAGATTCACCAGACTGATACCTGGGATGGCAGGAATGACGTATGAAGAGAGATTGGGTCGATTAGGCTTATATTCGCTGGAGTTTAGAAGAATGAGAGGGGATCTCATTGAAACTTATAAAATTCTAACAGGACTAGACAGACTAGATGCAGGAAGGCTGTTCCCGATGGTGGGGGAGTCCAGAACCAGGGGTCACAGTCTAAGGTTAAGGGGTAAGCCATTTAGGACTGAGATGAGGAGGAATTTCTTCAACCAGAGAGTGGTGAACCTGTGGAATTCTCTACCACAGAAGACAGTTAAGGCCAATTCATTAAATATATTCAAGAAGGAGTTAGATAAATATGCCTCCTCCGTATGTGTGAATGGGGCATTGAGTCGTTATATGTTCCATGGTCTGTTCTGGGTGACCACAGTCGCGCAGTGGAGAGTTTTTAATGCTCCATTTGTGCATCAAGTCTCCGCATCTGCCATGGTTTGTGCAGATGGGGTTTAGGTTTGCTTCGGAGTAGAGTTGGGGAAGTGAATATCTTGGACTCATTCACGAGCCAGTTAGGTAACACGATGGGAGGAATGTTAAGTTTGGTTTTCATGGAAGTGTGATCTGAAATGAAACTAAAATGGCCTTCCTCATCTGCGATTATCTTGTGAATGTGCAAAGTTACCCTTTGAATAATCACTGCGAACGGTCACTCTTTTCCAATACTGTAGCCATCTCTTGACGGGATGGCGTTTCTTATGCAACCATACCTAATATTTACAAACCGCTGGCTAGCTCCAAGTAAATGAGAGCCTGTTGTCATGCTCACCATCATTCTAGTCTGTTCTCAAATTGCAGCCAGGATCTGCAGGATGCGGTGGAAGGGCTGCTACTGAAAAAGCAGCAAGAGCTGAGAGAGGCTGAAAAACTGCAAGACATCACCGACTTTGCAACCGACCTGATATTTGCGCAGGTAGACACTTGCCAATGAAAATCCCAATAAAAATCGAATTAGCATTGTCATTTACAAGGATATCGTCGAATGAAAAATGATGTTTGCAGACATATTGGCCGAGAAATTCACTATAGCCCCGTTTGGGGCGCCAGCCTCGCCAGGACGCTAAAAGTAGCGCCCCGGAAGCAGTCGCGGCCGCCCGCCAGAAATTCAGTTTGCGTGCCCCAGAGGGAAGCGTGGCACTACTGGAGGCGCCCTGCATCCCTCTTGGGGCGCTGCAGCTGAATATCGCTGCGCAACGTGCTGCAGCGCCACATGCTGCAGCACGGCGCGCTGCGGTACTGCAGGCCTTCCTCCCCTTCTTAAAGGGGAGGGGCCTTGTGCAGCGCGATCAAGGATCGCAAGTGCCGGCAAAAGAGCCCGGCACCGAGGAGAAGTGCCGGGCTCTTGGAACGCAGTAGGCACTCCGCCGGGGGGGGGAGGTGGGGGCTCAGGAGGCCGGGGACGGCAGCGTGGAGAGGTGCTGGCAGGTGCCCAGCAAATAAAATGTCCACCCCGCACCTCCTTTAATTGGCGCCTCTACCGTCGCAGGTAGGCCCCCCTGAACTGGTTGCAAATAGCGCCCGGCGTTCAAGCAGGGAGCGCATCTAAATATTGCGATCGGGGCGTTAGCGGGGCACTGCGCACGATTGACGTCATCGGTAGCGGCGCAGCACTAACGGCTAGCACCACCATTAACATCCCGCTGAATTTAGCGGGAGGCGTGGCCAGTGGCTTCCGACCCACTTAGCGCCCTCTTAAGGCGCTAACGGGTGGCGCAGCCCACTGAATTTCTAGGCCATTTTTTCTTGCTGTAGCCATCCAAAGTCTTGTCACCTTTAAACACCGGTGCACAATGTTGATCTCCTTACCTAAGGAAGGATATACTTGCCATAGAGGGAGTGCAACAAAGGTTCACAAGATTGATTCCTGGGATGGCGGGACTGTCGTATGAGAAGTGATTGAGTAAACTAGGCCTGTATTCTCTTGAATTCAGAAGAATGAGAGGGGATCTCATTGAAGCATACAAAATTATTACAGGGCTTGATAGGGTGGATGCAGGGAGAGTGTTTCCCTTAGCTGGGGAGTCTAGAACCAGGGGCCACAGCCTCCGGATAAAGGGTAGGCCATTCAGGACTGAGATGAGAAGAAATTTCTTCACAGAGGGTGGTGAATCTTTGGAATTCTCTACCCCAGAGGGCTGTGGAGGCTCAGTCATTGGGTATATTCAAAACAGAAGTCGATAGATTCCTGACTAGTAAGGGCATCAAGGGATATGGCGATAGGGCCGGTGAATGGAATTGAGGCAGAAGATCAACCATGATCTCATTGAATGGCGGAGCAGGCTCGAAGGGCCGAATGGCCGACTCCTGCTCCTATTTCTTATGTTCTTATGTAAACTTGGAGCAGATGTTTGCCAGCTCTTTGTTAATTCACATTATTTCTGCTTCTTTGCTTTTGTGGTTCCTATTGTCCGATATAAAGACAGCCAGTTCAGATATTACATGACACCTCATGAATATTGCCTGGAGGTCCATTCCAGAATATTTTTATTTTTAATTTAATTCATGACTTTTATTGTTGGCCCCCATGTTTGCTTTAACATTCTAATGTATTTATATTTTTATTCTTCTCTCTTATTTCCTGTTACATATTTATATCTTTTTATTTTTGTCTAGTTCATATTTTTAAGTTTTTTTTTCATTATTTTCTCTTTCTAATTTATTTTGTTAATCTTCGATCATTTCAGGCCGCTCTGTATTACTGATGCTCCTTTTCCTTAATTCAGCTTCACTTTTCTGTCTCCTTCCTTTTCACATTTGGTTCCCCTTCTTCATCCTTTTGCTTCTATTTGAATTTTTCCTTTGTTTCTTTTTTCTTTTTGTTTATGACTTTCTCTTGTCCTTTTTGTACGTTACTTCCCTATTTCCAATCCTTTCTTTCCAACAATATTACTCCTCTGTTTGTGATTTTCTTTCCTTTTATCATCACCTTTTCAATACTCTTCGCTTTTAAGATAAGTGAAACTTTCTTTTGTCGCCTGTCCGTTTTCCAATCCAATTTTCTCCCCTGCTTGCCTTACGTTGCTGACTCAGGGCAGGGTCCAATTCTTAATTAATTAAGTATAAATAACTTAAAATTTATTTTTTAAACCTACAATTTCACTTAATTTGTGCAAGAAAATCCACACAACAGATAGTCTGGATCTCACCGTACTGTAGGTCTCAGCAGCATGATTCAAACATTTGAAGAAAATGGATGAAATTATGTATAATTTAGCTAAATAAGATTAGTTGACAAGACAAAACATGTACAGTTCATGAAAGTTTACACATATCTTAGAGCAGCACTGAGCAAGGACACCTATGACAGGAAACATTTGAAAAAGAATGTCATTCAACCGTTGTCCTTGTGGCACTAACATTTACTGAAGGTTAGGGGCCAAGAGTCTGTCTCATTCCAGAAAAATTAGTGTGCTAAGCAATAAGACTGTGAGGAAATAAGGGGGAAAAAATGAATTTTTGCTTATTCCTACATTCTAGAATGATTGGGGATGAGTTTGCAGCATAATTGCTGCACGCTGAGCTTGTATTTTCAAGCCGTGCTGATTCACAGATCAGCAGACTGTGTGGAGCAAAGCTCATTTCTGGCCCCTAATGGCAGCTATAGTTTGACACTGGCGGAGGCTGGGAGTGGGTTGCCTGCCTTGATTGTGGTGCCAGGAGGAAGAGGGGGAAGGAAGCAAGCAGCACCGCATGTCCACAAAATAGTAAAAATGATCAAATTCAAATTCAAACCCAAATACAAATTACTAATTGTTGCCTTCTCCTTTGATTCAACTTGAATGAACCATTAGAGATAAACTCTCTTTCATATATTTATTTGTGAGGTAGGTGATCATTTGGAAGTAAAACCCTTTTTCAATATTTGCATTTTTGTACATCATGAAACTCTCTCACATCAGATAACAGCGCACATCTCTGTTTTTCCATCACTCACCATGTCCTGTCCTGTTTGTTAATAATTCTACCATCTATACAGGTGACATGACCTTTATCCACAGTAGCCATGTTTGTGGCTTCTGCAAGCGGTTACAGTTGAATAATGTAGATTGCAATGTAATATAGATTGATATTTTACACAACGAGTGGTTAGGATTTGGAATGCACCTGGGCGATGGATACAGATTCAATAGTAGCCTTCAAAAGGGAATTGGATAAATAATTGAAGGAGAAAAAATTGCAGGGATATAGGGAAAGAGTGGGGGGGGGGTGCAGACTCGATGGGCCGAATGGCCTCCTCCTGTGCTGTACTATTCTATGAATCTATGATAATGCTCACATCAAATCTACCAGTGTCAAAATAAGGTTGTTTTTCTGCTGCTCTGTAGACACATGGGGAGCTGACTGCGGACAACGTGAGACAGAGCATGCTGGAAATTCTGATAGCAGGACCGGACACAATGTCTGTCAGCATCTTTTTCATGCTAATGCTTATTGCGCAGCACCCTGAAGTGGAAAAGAAAATAGTCGAAGAGATTCAAGCAGTTACAGGTATGAGACACAAAGTGGGAAACAATCATTTCAATGCCCACAGTTCGACTTTCTTATGTTTGAGTCCTCATTATGTTTGAATTTTATTTTTTCCTCAATTTGGGTCGGAACAGCCAGGTGAACTCGGCTGCAAGCAAATATGCGCTGTTTGGGTCAAAAATAAAATAAAAAGAAAACTTTGGATTTAATCAATCAATCTCCATTCCCATCCTTTGGCCTGCCACCCTCAAATGACAGCAATGACTCCATCGATCTCCTGTACAACTGCCTTTCCTCCCCCACTCATTGTTCAAGGCCCTTCAATCTGGCTTCCACTCTGCCTGCAGCATCAATCAAAGTAGCAAATGGCATCCATGCACCTAGGATTGTGGGTCTGTGTGTCCCTCATCCGCATGCCCCTCAGATCCAGGACTACCTCTCCTCCCAACCGCTGTACCGGTGTAACAGTCACGTCTGCGGTCTTGAATCTGCTGACTCTAAGCTTGCATGCACTTGACGGTCAACTGGTCTGGGAGGCCACCACCATCTTTGGCTGGATTATTTCAATCTGTACTGTTGCTCAATCCCCTTGGCCAAAACTGCTTACGACTTCATGATAGTCCTACAGAGTAGAAACAACTCCAAACTCGTTTTTGGCATCACAAAACACATCCTCAGGCTTCCCTCCCCCATCCCTTACCTCAGACTCAAAATACAAGGAAGCCAAGACTTTGCCATGTCTACAATCCGCTGACTCGCCTGCCGGCAGCACATAACAGATCTTCGGGTGCACGTTGTACCTGATTTTCCAACCATTTTAGTTAAATTATGCTCAGCTTGCGCTCAGATTTCCCAAATATACTTCTGGCAGGCAAAGAGAAAGGGGATATGGCAACAGGGCGGGCACAGGAGAGTAGGACTACTGCTCGTGTGGAGGGTAAACATGAACACAGACTGGTTGGGCCGAACGGCCTCTTTCCATGTTGTAATTTCTATGTAAAATAAGTAAAGCACCTTTTACAACTTTTCACAGAATACAATGCTGATTAAAATTGCCTTTGAAAACTTGATTGTTCCAAATTGTCAAAATAATGAAATAATCTGAAAAAATGAAGTACGACCCCTTAGGTTTTATTTTTGCACTGCCATAGCAAAAGCTTGAGCTGGATCAGGCATTTGGTTAGATCTCAGGCCAATGTTGCCGTTAATTTTTTGGGGGGGTACACGGCCCCTTTAAAGGGGCTGCGCAGCCCATTCAAAATACTGTGCAAGCGCAGTTTTTTTTGCATTGAAAAGCCGGCGAGCCGACTGCGCGGGAGGTCCAGAGAGCTGCGCAGCCGCGACACCGTCCAACCTAAAGGGAACGTTGCCTCAGCCCCTTTGCCCAGCGTTGCTGGATTGGCCTTGCAAAGCACTCAAACAGCTAGATGTTGCAAATGTAACAGCTTGATTTTCCGAGCCTCTGTCAAGGTTAGCGAGTACTCAAGGGCTACATTTACAACATCGAAAATGATAAGTCAAAGCTTCTCTTTCTTCCGACCATACACATTGGGCCTGTTTCAAACCCATTAGCCAGCTTGGTGAACCAATGGTGGAGGAGCTGTCAAACAATCAGCCCGTATCATCACTGACCACAGGGCTCGAGGTCACTGCTCCAGGGGCGATGGCCAAAGAGTCTCTGTTCCACATCAGGCCGCTAAGCCCGCTCCTCGCATGACTTGCTCTATTACTATCTTGCAATGACCGCACGTGGTAGTGAGCATTGCTTTTGAGATTACTTGTCCAGTCAGAATGACCAATACAGAATCTGGCATCTTTGTTTTCTGTCACAGAACGCATGTATCTGCTGCCAGTGTGACAGGGCTTTGGTTTTCCACTGCACTGCTGGGGGGGACTGACTGAGACGGATATTTTGTTTCAATTTTCATGTGTTGAAAGCCTGCTGAGTAGACGTTTGGCGACTCAACAGGCCTTCAACGCTGCATTGTCAAAGGACTTTACCAGTGCTTTCCTAAGAACAAGGCTATAATCTGTGTGGAAAGGGGTTTCAAATTTTATGATGAGTAATGGACTAATAGATCAACATAAATGCCTGCCTGTTTATTTGAAGAAGAACAAATGCTGGGACAATAACATATTGTCTAGAATGCCAGCTCAGTGTCTTTTAGGTGGCACTGATGCTGGCTCATTTCCTGATGGCACAGTTCCTTGATTTTGTTTCAGTACATAGTGTCCTTATGTCCTTGATTTCGCCGAAGCAATTTATTGCAGACTCCTCGCTAAGAATTAAAGTGGCAGTTCCATTAACTTGCCGTTAAATTAAAATAATGCAAAGTCCAAATGTAATTGATTTTGTTTCAATTTCCCTTAATATGGCACCCATATATAGCTTTTAAGGAGGCCCTTAAATCAATGTCCCAGCTGTACTTTCAGACCTCACTGGTGTGAAGCATTGTAGGTAAATAACCACCATATATCCTTTTATCTTCTCTTTGAGAGTAAAACTCACCCTTTTTAAAAAAATTAAAAAAAAACTGTATTTTGTCCCCTTTCTTGATTACACGTGTCGGGCAGCATTTGTAGGAGAGCGGGCAAGAGACCTGCCCCTAGGTACCTGCGCTGAAACTAGCTGCTAGGATGTGCTTGAGAATGACTTGGGACAATGCCCCCTCTGACTCGCCCTTGCTCTAAGCCGAGCTTGGTCCTTAACTTGGTATCTCCCCAGTGTGATCAAGATCTTAGCAGAACCTTTTCTTCATCTGTTGGACCATCCACCCGCCCCCACTATTCCATCCACCTCCCCCCCCCCCCCCCCAAATTTGCTCAACTTCCTTTAGATCTCATGTGCTTTGTGTTTGAGGCCCTATTGACTGGGCTGCTCGCTTTAACATGGTGACATGGGGACCTATTACTCACATTCCTATTATGGACTAAGCATGGTTACAAAGTCACTTCTTCACAGTGGGAGTTCAAATTCTTTTACACTATCAACATCCTGGGGGTTACCATTGATCAGAAACTGAACTGGACCAGCCATATAAATACTGTGGCTGCAAGAGCAGGCCAGAGGCTGGGAATTTTGCGGCGAGTGTCTCCCCTCCTGACTCCCCAAAGCCTTTCCACCATCTACAAGGCACAAGTCAGGAGTGTGATGGAATACTCTCCACTTGCCTGGATGAGTGCAGCTCCAACAACACTCAAGAAGCTCGACACCATTCAGGATAAAGCAGCCCACTTGATTGGCACTCCATCCACCACCTTCAACATTCACTCCCTCCACCACCGGCGCACTGTGGCTGCAGTGTGTACCATCTACAAGATGCACTGCAGCAACTCGCCAAAGCTCCTTCAACAGCACCTTCCAAACCCGCGACCTCTACCACTTAGAAGGACAAGGGCAGCAGACGCATGGGAACATCACCACCTACAAGTTCCCCTCCAAGCCACACACCATCCTGACTTGGACCTGTATTGCCGTTCCTTCACTGTCACTGGGCCAAAATCCTGGAACTCACTTCCTAACAGCATTGTGGGTGTACCTACACCATATGGACTGCAGCGGTTCAAGAAGGCGGCTCACCACCATCTTCTCAAGGGCAATTAGGGATGGGCACTAAATGCAGGCCTAGCCAGCCAGCGACGCCCACATCCCATCAATGAATTAAAAAAAAGTCACTTCTTCACAGTGGGAGTTCAAATACTTTTACAACATATGGTTAATGAGTAGTCAGCCCCTATGGATATATCTGACCACCTTTCTAATTTCCAATAGTGTAAAATCAATGAGAGCTATAATCACTCCAATTTTCTATGAGTTATTACATACACAGCAATGCTGGATTACACTCTTCCCTCTTCATTTCTAGGTGAAAGGGATGTACAGAACAGTGACCTGCAGCAGCTGAAGACTGTGGAGAATTTTATTAATGAGAGCATGAGGTACCAGCCCGTGGTGGACTTCACCATGCGCAAGGCACTTAAAGATGACGTGATTGATGGCTACCCAGTAAAAAAGGGCACCAACATTATCCTTAACCTGGGCCGCATGCACAAAGTCGAATTCTTTCTCAAGCCAAATGAATTCAACCTGGAAAATTTTGCACAAAATGTGAGTATCCCCACTTGCTGAAAATTGAGCTCCACGTATGACAGTCCTAAACACTATTCCAGCTTCATAAAGTCAGTGTAAGGGCAATATTCAATACACATGAAATGCTATTTAGGTAGATGGTGATGTGCTGACATTTTTTGTTGCAGGGTGTGTAGTTATGCCCACTGGTTCATGTTCAGATGATGCTCTGAGTCAGAAGACCAACGTACAGACAGCTCAGGATTCTAAGTGCGCCAACTAAACACAAGTCCCAGGCGAAGAAATCAGCCAGGGTTCCCATTGCTCACTATCCAGGGAACCCCCAGCTGGAAAGTGAGCATGCCTGGATGTTGGACAAGCTCAGGGTTGGTTGTAATGCCTGCGGATGCTCCATGTCTGGCCTCCCATTTGGCCAGGTGTTAGAGAGAGTTCAGTGCCTCTCATCCCAGGAAAATTCCTCTGACCCTGCATGCAATTTTGAATTTGGATTTTTAACTCCTCGAGTTCTCCCCCCCCCTCCTTTCCTGAAAGTGCTACTCATGATAGGATACAAAACCATGGGCAAGGTCAGCTCCAGTGCCTTCAGTGATGGAGAGGAGCCCTATTAATTGCATAATGGCTTCATTGATGGTAACGGCCATAATGTTGGACGAGTTGATCCAAAGTTACCTGATCTGGTCAACACACTACAGGCTGGGCAGCTCCAAAACAAATTGTGGCCCTCAATTAACAGTCATGGCCAGCCTCGGGCCACCCTGCTTTTATACAGTCAGCCTCCAAATATATGAAACCTGCACATGTGTCAATATACTTCATCTGAACATGTGGGCACAGGCATGTTGCTGCATGTACAGCTTCATTTCAAATAAACATTTTTAAGCTCCTTTCTACACAAAAAGAAAGAGGTCAAGCCAGTCTTTTGAAAAACCACTTGGGAACTAGAACTGAAGGATCGGGTGTTGGGGGTGGAAACTGATGGACTCCCACAGAAACTCTTACAGATATAAATGAGTTATTTCACCAACAGGGAGGAGATACTATGAACCTCAGAGCCACTTCTCAGTGCAATTCTGTAGCATAAACACAGCGCTAAATGGATAGTTACAATCCAGCTGTTGGTGACCAGAGTCATAATTTGACTCCAATTGGTCCTAATATTGGCAGTCTCACCCAAGGTTGACTCGTATGGAAAACAGAGCTACCACTTTGGTACAAGTTGCTATAGCGGCCATTACAAAATACCTTTACAATTTTTGTTTCAGAAATTCTGGTTGAAAAAGCTGTTATACTAAATTCCGCTCTTGTGTTAACGAGGAAACCGTACCCAGTTTAGAACTTTTGATGAGGAGGAATTTCTTCACCCAGAGTGTGGTGAACCTGTGGAATTCTCTACCAAAGAAGGCAGTAGAGGCCAATTCATTAAATATATTCAAGAAGGAGTTGGATATATTTCTTATGGCTAAAGGGATCAAGGGATATGGGGAGAAGGCAGGAACAGGGTACTGAATTTGGATGATCAGCCATGATCTCATTGAATGGCGGAGCAGGCTCGAGGGGCCGAATGGCCTACTGCTGCTCCTATCTTCTATGTTTCTATGTTTTAACATATTATTGGAGTCATACAGTAATAATGTTACTTTCTGCACAAAGAAAACCGTAAGACTGCATTCATCAACTCCTTTACAACATTCTATCAGAGTCACAGCAAAGTCGAAGCATAGATTTCTGATTTCAACAATAACATTTTCCAAAAAAAATTGTGAGCTGTTTTTACTTTTTCCTTTTCTTAAATTTTAACTAATTTGTTTTTACATGTACTGACTTTTGTTTGTGGCCATTTTTTCCCCACTCTACCCTCTGATAGTGTTGACTTCTTGTTGAGTGAGGTATGGTTTCATGGCACTGATGACCCTGCTATGCCTCCCCCAAGTAGCCATTGTTCATATGTGAACTTGGCAGTGAGGGCCAGAAAAGTATTTGATCATGACGAGCACCACAGACAAGCCTGATCCTGTCTTCACCTGACGTCAGAACATATGACCAGGAGCAGAAAGCCCGGTCAATTTATCTCTCCCTAAACCAAGAGTGCTGAGGGCAACTGTAATGTCCCTACTGTTGTCCCAGCTAAATTCAGCAACTCAGTACAGACTGAGGATCCAACCTGAGGCCTACCTTGCCTGTTTGGCTCAGCTCCTTGCTGGTAAAGACTCACTCAACTTTTAAGCTTTAGATTGCCAACAACTCGGTGGGGGAAGGGCGGTCATCGCCTGCCATGGTCACACAATGGAAATTCAGGCATGCAGAGTGAGATAGGGTCTCAGTGGCAAAGGACGCCGAGTTATCTTGCCATTTGTTTCATCATCATCTGAAAATCAACCAGAGCCAGCCTCGAATGCCAGGAATTTCTCTGGATCTTCCCACAGTCCAAAGGTTTCATCAAACCATATGTTTTCTGTGTTCTAGATAGTGGCAAAGGTCTGGTTTAAACCTCGTGCAGACATTGTACATAGTCGCGGTTGCTTATTTTAAAAACATATGCTGCTCCTACCTATTTGTGCAAGCGTAATATAACTTTAACTCTCCGGTATTTGTAGGTTCCTCACCGCTATTTTCAGCCATTTGGTTGCGGCCCTCGATCCTGTGTGGGAAAATATATTGCCATGGTGATGATGAAAGGTATCTTGGTGACCATGCTGAAGAGGTACACAGTGCATTCACATAATGGAAGCACCCTAGAAAATGTCAAAAATAACAATGATTTGTCCTACCATCCCAATGAGTCACACTCTCTTAGAATGATCTTTACCCCAAGGAAACAAGCAGAGGCCTAAGATCCCAATCTCTATACAAATAGCATGTACAGGGTTTCATTAGCATGATGCAGAGTGACCATAATGAAACCATCCAAATAAAACACCTGCCATCTTTTTATAAAGCTGAACCAAAGTGCTGATTAAAATTAGGATCCAAATCATTTGTGGTAAAAGACCTTTATCATCTTTAGATCTACTAATATTATCGTTCTTGGGGTAGTCTTGAGATAGAGCACTCTATTCGCAACCATTGGGTTATCATTTTAATTACTGTAGTTTCTGCTGTCACCTTCAACCCTCTCCAGGACTCAGCCAGGCCACTAGGTGGAGCAACACGGCGGGGGTTGGGAGATGAGGACGGTTAACATTAGTGCATCAATGGCAGATCACAGAGCGCCATTGGCTACCTGTGTGGAGAGGTCTAGAGATGTTTTCTTTCTAAAGTTGTCTTTCCAGCAGAAGGAAGAAGCATGTTGGGTGTATTGGGGGCCTGAAGAGTTGGGGCGGAGGGAAGTGTGACGGTGGGATTTTTAAAATTATTATTTTCAAAATTCAGTTCAGTTTTGTCAGGTTGTGTTTTGAGAATCCGTTTCTTATTTAGCCTTTTCTATACTCGTGTATAATTATCTGGGTTTTTTCAGCTGTAGAAACTCATGCAAGTCCTTTTAACATGAGGGTTGGATGTTGAAAGGTTATTTATCAACATTAAATAATTGTCCTATGAATTTCTCCTTTTCCACTGCATGTTAATTAATGTGATGTAAATAAGAATGTAGCTGAATAGAAACAAAATGTTCTCAACCTTAATTAGTGCATGACCCAGGGAGATCTGAAAAAAGAGAGAAAATAATCTTTAGAAAAGAGAGAGGTAAGTAACCTCATCAAAAGAAATAAACTTAGGTGGTCTTAAACATAGAAGATAGGAGCAGGAGCAGGCCATTCGGCCCCTCGAGCCTGTTCCGCCATTTAATGAGATCATGGCTGATCATCCAAATTCAGTACCCTGAACCTGCTTTCTCCCCATATCCCTTGATCCCTTTAGCCTTAAGAAATATATCTAACTCCTTCTTGAATATATTTAATGAATAGGCCTCAACGGCCTTCTGTGGTAGAGAATTCCACAGGTTCACCATTCTCTGGGTGAAGAAATTCCTCCTCATCTCTGTCCTAAATGGCTTACCCCTTATCCTTATGTAAGAAGTCACACAACACCAGGTTATAGTCCAACAGTTTTATTTGAAATCACAAGCTTTCGGAGCGCTGCTCCTTCATCAGGTGAAGTGGAGAGATCTGGCATTATTCTCTGACTATATAATCTGTGTCTATAGGCATCTCACCACTTCACCTGACGAAGGAGCAGTGCTCCGAAAGCTTGTGATTTCAAATAAAACTGTTGGACTATAACCTGGTGTTGTGTGACTTCTTACATTTGTCCACCCCAGTCCAACACCGGCATCTCCACACCATGGCCCTTATCCTTAGACTGTGACCCCTGGTTCTGGACTCCCCCGCCATCGGGAACATCCTTCCTGCATCTAGTCTGTCTAGTCCTGTTGGAATTTTATAAGTTTCAATGAGATCCCCTCTCATTCTTCTAAACTCTAGCGAATGTAAGCCCAATCGACCCAATCTCTCTTCATATGTCATTCCTGCCATCCCAGGTATCAGTCTGGTGAATCTTCGCTGCACTCCCTCCATGGCAAGAACATCCTTCCTCATAAGGCGACCAAAACTGCACACAATACTCAAGGTGTGGTCTCACCAAGGCCCTGTACAACTGCAGCAAGACATCCTTGCTCCTGTACTCGAATCCTCTCGCTATGAAGGCCAACATATCATTTGCCTTCTTAACCGCCTGCTGCACCTGCATGCTTACCTTCAGCGACTGGTGCACAAGGACACCCAGGTCTCGTTGCACTTCCCCTTTTCCCAATCTATTGCCATTCAGATAATAATCTGCCTTCCTGTTTTTGCCACCAAAGTGGATAACCTCGCATTTATCCACATTGGGCAGATGCATCTGCCCAATCACCCAACCTGTCCAAATCATACTGGAGTTTCTCTGCATCCTCCTCACAGCACACACACACACCCAGCTTTGTGTCGTCTGCAAACTTGGGAGATATTACATCTAGTTCCCTCATCTAGATCATTAATATATATTGTGAATAACTGGGGTCCTAGGACCGATCGCTGCGTAACCCCACTAGTCACTGCCCGCCACTCGGAAAATGACCCGTTTATTCCAACTCTTTGCTTCCTGTCTGCCAACCAGTTCTCTATCCAAGTCAGTACCTTACCCCCAATCCCATGTGCTTTAACTTTGCACGCTAATCTCTTATGTGGGACCTTATCGAAAGCCTTCTGAAAGTCCAAATACACCACATCCACTGGTTCTCCCTTATCTATTCTACCAGTTACATCCTCAAAAAATTCCAGTAGATTAGTCAAGCACGATTTACCTTTTGTAAATCCATGTTGACTTTGTCCGATGCTGTCACTGTTTTCCAAGCGCTCTGCTATTAAAGCCAGGGGGATGGGGGTAAGTTCCATTCTGTGTTTCGGGGGGGGTAAGTTCCATTCTGTGTTTGGGGGGGGGGTTCCATTGTGTGTTGGGGGGGTAAGTTCCATTCTGTGTTTTGGGGGGGGGGGTTCCATTGTGTGTTGGGGGGGTAAGTTCCATTCTGTGTTTGGGGGGGGGTGTAAGTTCCATTCTGTTGTTGGGGGGAGGGGTAAGTTCCATTCCATGTTGGATTGGGGGTGTGTGGGTTAGTTCCATTCAGTGTTGGGGGGGGTAAGTTCCATTCCATGTTGGATTGCGGGGGGGGGGCAGGTTAGTTCCATTCCGTGTTGGGGGGGTAAGCTCCATTCTGTTGTTGGCGGGGGGTAAGTTCCATTCCGTGTTGGATGGGGGGGGTAAGTTCCATTCTGTGTTGGGGAGAGAGGGTAAGCTCCATTCTGTTGTTGGTAAGCTCCATTCTGTTGTTGGGGGGGTTAAGCTCCATTCTGTCGTTGGGGTAAGTTCCATTCTGTGTTGGGGGGGTAAGTTCCATTCAGTGTTGGGGGGTGGGGTAAGTTCCATTCTGTGTTGTGGGGTAAGGGGGGCATGGTGGCATAGTGGTTAGCACTGTTGCCTCACAGCGCCAGGGACCCGGGTTCAAATCTGGCCTCGGGTGACTGTCTGTGTGGAGTTTGCACATTCTCCCTGTGTCTGCGTGGGTTTCCTCCGGGTGCTCCGGTTTCCTCCCACAGTCCAAAGATGTGTGGGTTAGGTTGATTTGGCTATGATAAATTGACCCTTAGTGTTAGGGGATTAAACACGTGGGGTTACGGGGATAGGGTGGGATATGTGTCGGTGCAGGCTCGATGGGCCGAAATGGCCTCTATCTGCACTGTGGGAATTCTGTGTGTGTGTAAGTGCCATTCTGTGTTGGGGGGGTGGTTAATTCCATTCTGTGTTGGGGTGAGGTAAGTTCCATTCTGTGTTGGGGGGTGGGGTAAGTTCCATTCTGTGTTGGGGATACCAAAATCATATACCGCACACATTTACAAGTCTGCGCCACTGACAGCAGAGGGAGTCTGCCTTTGTGGTCTGGCTCCAGTGCAGCTGGAGATGGTGACAACCAGGCTTGCTGTGTAGGATAGATATGAAATGTTTATACTTCAAAAGATTGAAAAATTAAAAATAGTTCATTAATTATGAGGTGAGAAAATATTTTTCATAGTGCATGGAGCTGTTATAATCATGGATAGCATAATCTACCATTTTACAGACATTATAGTTTTGTACCTTTATTTACACTTTGGGCCAGCCAAGAATCCTTTAAAAATGTTCAGTATTCAGAGCATTGACAGCACCTGCTCCATGGGGGCAGAACGCCAGGCCTATATTTGGATGAAGCTACAAGAAAGTACATCGTTTGTGTGGCTCAGCCTGCAGTTTTTGCCCCCCTATTTTGAACAAAAGCTGTTCTGTGACAAAACAGTGCGGTACTTACAAACAATGCGGCATTTCAAACCAAGGGCTGGAGCTATTCTTTAATCCTCCCTCATAGTCAGTGGAAGGAAATCCTATTCCAAACTGCTTGACTCCCATAGGATTGAAGCAAAGTGAAACAGGCCTGGAAGAGTGGGGTGGGGAGAAGAAAGATGTACAAATAACATTGAAGATACAATTATCGACATGCTTGTAATATTTATCTGACTGAAAATGTGAGTTCTAGCCCATTACGTGTTAAGTGACATTACAATGTTTTCGTTATAAATAATGTTGAAATGAAAATTACTTCAAAACCAAAATATTGAAATGATCAGATCTTATTCAGAATTGAAATGTTTCTGTGCCCTTCAGATGAAGGCCTGCACAACAACTGCTGATGGGTTTACATCAGCCTGAGCTGCAGTGATATCTTAGCTAGTTGTATAATGATGGGTTAACATGGACAAGCCTGGATCTACAGCAGCTTGTGTTGAAAACAGACGGGTTGTTTCTCTTTACTTGAGTAGTTACAAAATGATGGACCATGACCCCACTACCAAACATCAAGCCATTGTTTCCTAGACTGTCACTGACCTCATCTCCTCTGGAGACCTTCCCTCCATGGCTGTCAACCTCATCGTCCCCCAACCCCGCACAGCCCGCTTCTACCTCCTTCCCAAGATCCACAAACAGGGCTGCCCTGGTAGACCCATCATTTCAGCCTGTTCTTGCCCCACGGAACTTCTTAACTCTACTCTATTTTTCTCCCCTTGTCCAGTCTCTTCTCACCTACATTCGGGACTCTTCCGACGCCCTCCGCCACTTTAACAGTTTCCAGTTTCCTGGCCCCAACCGTCTCCTTTTTCACTATGGATGTCCAATCCCTCTACACCTCCATCCCCCACCAAGACGGCCTGAGGGTGCTCCGCTTCTTCCTTGAACAGAGGCCCAACCAGTGCCCATCCACCACCACCCTCCTCCGCCTGGCTGAACTTGTTCTCACATTGAACAACTTCTCCTTTGACTCCACTCACTTCCTCCAAATTAAAGGTGTTGCTATGGGAACCCACATGGGCGCTAGCTATGCCTGCCTTTTCATGGGATATGTGTAACATTCTTTGTTCCAGTCCTACTCGGGTCCCCTCCCTCACCTCTTTTTCCAGTACATTGATGACTGTATTAGTGCCATTTCCTGCTCTCCCCCTGAACTATAAAATTTAATTCACTTTGCTTTCAATTTCCACCCTTCCCTCACCTTTACATGATCCATCTCCGACTCTTCCCTTCCCTTCCTCGGCTTCTCTGTCTCCATTTCTGGGGATAGGCTGTTGACAAACATTCACTATAAGCCCACAGACTCCCACAGCTACCTAGACTACACTTCCTCCCACCCCGCTTCCTGTAAGGACTCTATTCCATTCTCCCAGTTTCTCCGTCTCTGCCGCATCTTTTCTGATGATCCCACCTTCCATACTAGTGCTTCCGACATGTCTTCCTTTTTCCTCAACCGAGGATTCCCCTCTACTGTGGTTGACACGGCCCTTGACCGTGTCTGTTCTATTTCCTGCACTTCTGCTCTCACCCCTTCCCCTCCCTCCCAGAACCACGATAGGGTTCCCCTTGTCCTCACCTTTCACCCCACCAGCCTCTACATTCAATGGATCATCCTCCGCCATTTCCGCCAGCTCCAGCATGATCCCAGCACCAAACATATCTTCCCCTCCCCTCCTCTTCCAGTATTCTGAAGGGACCGCTCCCTCCGCGACACCCTGCTCCACTCCTCTGTCACCCCCAACACCCCTTCCCCTTCCCATGGCACCTTCCCGTACAAGCGCAGGAGATGCAACACCTGCCCTTTTACCTCCACCCTTCCTACTGTCCAGGGCTCCAAACACTATTTCCAGGTGAAACAGCGATTTACTTGTACTTCTTGCAATTTAGTATACTGTATTCGCTGCTCACAATGTGGTCTCCTCTACATTGGGGAGACCAAACGTAGATTGGGTGACCGCTTTGCGGAACATCTCTGTTCAGTCCGTAAGCATGACCCCGAGCTTCTGGTCGCCTGTCACTTTAATTCTCCCCTCTACTCTCACACTGATCTTTCCGTCCTCGGTCTCTTACACTGTTCCAATGAAGCTCAACATAAGCTCGAGGAACAGCACCTCCTCTTTCGATTAGGCACTTTACAGTCTTCTGGATTCAACATTGAGTTCAACAATTTCAGACTATAACCTCGGCCCCTATTTTTTTTCTCTCACATGGCTGCTGTTGATGATTCTGCCATCTAGAGTCATCTTTTGTTTCTTAACTTGTCCCATTACCATCTCCTTTTACCTTGCACCATCATCTCTTTTGTCTTTTAATCTCTCCTGCCTTCCATCCTATCACAGACCTTCCCTTTTGTTCTTTCCTCCCCTCCTCCTTTTCCCCGCCCCTGCACTTGCTTAAAAATCTGTTACATCTCTAACTTTTTCCAGCTCTGAGGAAGGGTCATCGACCTGAAACATTAGCTCTGTTTCTCTCTCCACGATGCTGCTTGACCTGCTGAGTGTTTCCAGCATTTCCTGTTGTTATTTTATTGCTAGGTACATTGTCTGATGAGGAGATGCTAATATTGGGGATTAGTCAGGACAATGGGGGAGTTGGGGAGGTGCTGCTATCAGATTGGCCAGAGCAGTGGAGGCACCGAAGTTAACACACAGCAATGTCACTTTAACTATTGTGTGGTTTAGCTGCAATAGCCTCTATTCAATCTTCCACCTGTTTTCCTGCTAAACCAGTTACTTCGTCTTATATTAGCCTTACCTTCTCATCAGCCTCTCTGTCTCTTCCCCCTTCATGTTCCAACAGCTTGAGATTGTAAAGTCCAGGTCAATTGTCTTAAATGGAACCTGGGGGGGAGCGGGGGTCACATTGTCACTGTTGGTGGGGAATCTCACAGGCTGAACCTCAGGGAATCACACGTGTCTGCTCATAATTTTCAGTCGATTCAAATGAAAAAAGAACTTGCATTTCTATAGTGCCTTTCATGACCTCGGGGCATCCCAAAGCGCTTTACAGCCAATGAAGTACTTTAGAAGTGGAGTCACTGTTGTAATGTAGGAAACGCGGCAGCCAATTTGCGCACAGCAAGCTCCCACAAATAGCAATGTGATAATGACCAGATAATCTGCTTTAGGTGTCGGTTGAGGGATAAATTTTGGTCAGGACCCCAAGGAGAACTCCCCTGCTCTTCTTCAAAATAGTGCCGTGGGATCTTTTCTGTCCGCCTGGGGCCTCGATTTAATGTTCCATCCGAAAGACGGCACCTCTGACAGTGCAGCATTCCTTCAGTACTGCACTGGAGTGTCGGCCTAGATTTTGTGTTCACATCTCAAATAAACCTCCAGATAACCTATGAGAAATGGTACAAAAATCACCAGCCCAATTGCAGTGAATAGTAATCATAACTGACATATGAGCATCCTATCTATGGTTGAATAATGGTTCCACAGGCTTTCAATGTCACAAGGCCCAGCAGAAGAGAGGGTTGTTTAGAGATTTATTTATCCATGATTAACATCACTCAGAACCAGGGGGCAACATCCCTTTACCATGTGACCCAATAGTTTCCCTTTGTAATAAAAACAGAAAATGCTGGAGATATTCAGCAGGTCAGGCAGCATCTGTGAAGAGAGAAACAGAGTTCTTTGTTTCAGGTCGAGACCTTTCTGACGAATGGTCATCGACCTGAAACGTTAACTCTGTTTCTCTCTTCACAGATGCTGCCTGACCTGCTGAGTATCTCCAGCATTTTCTGTTTTTATTTCAGATTTCCAGTATCTGCAGTATTTTCTTTGTGTTAGTTTTCCTTTGTGGATGTGGAGCTGCACCTGAAATGTCCGTTATATAAAGAGCTCAACTAGCACAGATAAGCTGGGCTGGAGCGTCCTGTTTTATGCTTTTCTTTCAGATGGACATCATTCAGTGAAAATAATTAATTAAATTATTAGTGGGTTTTTTTCCTCAAAAACAAAAGTAATTTCGGAAGACTTTCTAACACTCTGCTCGCTACTTCAATTCCCCAGTGCAACTAAACTGTTCTGATATCTTACAGTTCTAACAGGGTATCCTCACCATAGTGCTATGCAGGTGTCAAGCCATCGAACAAATGTCATATTATAGACAAAAAGCAGAAATCTGAATCTAAAACAGAAAATGTTGGAAACATTGAGCAGATCAGTCAGTACCTGTGGAAAGAGAACAGATTAGCTCATGTTTCCGGTGTAGACACTTCATTAGGTCCCAGCCTTGCGCAAAAGTCTCTCTGGGCTGGATTTTGTCAATGGGGGCGCGTTGGGGGCGGGACTGCTGGTTGTTGGGTTTCAGTCCCGCCCCCAACTATGACCAACCCACGCTATTTTCCCTTGATTGACCTTGTTACGGCCTTGTATTGGCTTACCGGCCAATTAAGGGAAAGCCGGTGACACAGGACATCAGCATATGACGTTTCATCTGTCACAAGTTTTTTGACAGCTGAATTGTCAACATTTGACAGCTTTGAGAAGCTGTCAAACACTGACAATCTCTGTTCTAAGGTGAGCCCTTGCACAGAAGGCTCACCAAAACCCCTCTCCTCAGCAGAAAGCAGAAGGCTGCTGCATCTGAGAATGCAGCAGCCATTCTGTCATCTCTGCCATTAGGATGAGGCACCTCTGGATCCTCAACGGTTGAAGCTTGCAGGAAGAAGCAAAGGTAAGGAAACTTTTTCCAACACTTTACACTCACCTCTCATACTTACCTCTCCACACTTGCACCCATCACTCACCTCCACAGTGGACTTTTCAATCCCTCTCACCCCCGCAGACCCACTGCTCGCCTCGCTGACCCTGGCGAGGTTCGCAGCTGTCGGGAATCCCGCACTTGCAGGGGTAAAATGAGGATAATCCTCAAACTGCCTGTTAAATACCTGTTAACAGGCAATTAATTGGCTCTAATCCCCTTCCCGCCTCGGAGATGGGTCCCTGCACGAGTTGGGGACCCGCCTCCTGGGAAGATGGCATGGAGACGGGTTGGGAGCGGGGTCGGTACCCGCTCCCAGTTTCTGCCATTTTCCCGGCAGTCCCACCTCCATACCCGCCTCCCCAGGGCTGGGAAAATTCCCCCCCCATGTGTTCGAGGAAGAGCCTCCCACCTGCCCCAAACACGCTCACCATTGTAAAGGGGTGCGGCCTATGTCGGGAGTGCCAACACCCTGGGCCTTCACTGGCACCCGTGTATGGTTGGCAGAGGTACCACCCCAACCACCAGCAGTTTATGACATTTCTCCGGGCTTTCTGTGGCTCTTCCACTGAAGTTATGGTGGACGAGATGGAAAACCCTTGGGGAAATTCAGTCCCAATCGCTCGGATGTGGCATGTAATGAGGGCACAGGTTTCAGATCACAGCAATCTGGAATTTGATTATAAAAACAAACTTTCTGCTATGAGCTCAAGACAGATTGTTCAGTTCAGGCTTTTTTCGAACAATCATCCGATAACCAGCCTGAAGGAGATATGTGGGGTTGGTCAGTCCTGCTTTTTTTCTCTGTCTCTCTCCCTGTAGAGGAAGTGCCTGTCCTTTACTCAGTATCTCCCCTGGATGAGTTGGCTAAGGTTGGGAATTAACCAGATGGGGAAATACAGGGACAGCTCCCAGAATTCCATTGCCAGGACTGTCCGTTCTGCATGAGCAGCCTTTGGTGCAGGCAGTCACTGAGATTCCACTAAGACTGAGGGAAAGGGCTGGGGGGACCCTGTGAAACTTGTGGATATATCCTAAAGTTTGCGTAGAGTGCTTTGGACATTCATTATGGAATGTCGCAGGAATTCAAGGACTTTGCCGGCACAGACACGGTGGGCCGAATGGCCTCTTTCTATGCCGTAAACTTCTATGAACAAATGCGGCCTGTGGAAAACTTGCATCTCTATTCATGACACAGTACACCGTGGCTCACTTTACAGTTTTGTAAATAACAGTATAATTTAATCACACGCCAGCTGTAACCTTTAAACGGGCAGATATTGAGTTCTCAAACTGTCATTTGTTTGCTCCCATAATATGTTTGTTTTATAACGTACAGGGCTATCAATTAAATATTTAGCCAATCCTATTTGCATTTTTAAGTGCAGGGTCCTGAATTTTTTTGATCCACTCTCTTTTTAAATGACTGCTCCAAAAAAACTTCAAAATATTAAAGGGATTAAGTCACCTTGGTCAATTGGTCAGTAAATCATTTTTGCAGGTTGTTTAAATAGAGATGTGCGAGGATGGGATCGATTGACCTTAAAATAAAGTTTTTTAAAACGTTTTTATTCCATGAAAGTTACACTGCATAAATTCTGCAGCCTGGTGACTCCTCAAAGTAGCAAGGGTTGGCCCCTTAACCAGCACATGGGAGTATACATGCAGATTGGAGCAAGACTGCTATTGCATGAAGTGAATCCAATTTATTTCATTTTGGAAATATATGTTTGTCGTCAAGCTTAACTCCGTGGAAGAGCAGCCTTTAGGTTGTAACTGGGAGCTTGACAGTCATGAGGTGGGATAGCTAAAGTTCACCAGCAAACTGGAACAAATCAGCGCATCATTCATTCTACAGCTGCTTTCAAATAAGCAAATCGCCAGAAGTTTAAAACTTTTCCACTGTTCCAGAAAGGGATGGCACAGTGTGGAACATTCATAACCTTACCATAAAAAGAAAGAGAAGACAACAGATGCAGACACAAGCAGTGTTCTTCATTGCAAAGGCAAATAGAGACTGCAGGCAGTGGGATTACACTGAATGTAGGAGCAGTACAATCCAACCAGATTTTCTGCTTTTTTCCACAGTCAATGGGTAGAAAATCTTGCCCTTTGCTGACTTCATCTGAAGACATTTGAACAGTTCAATAAATCGAATAATTACCAAACTGGATGATTGAGAATTGTGGCTGGTCACTCCCCTGCTCAAAAAAAAAGCCATTCTTCTAAAGAGTTTGTGTTTTAAAAATATTGTCTAATGTTATAGTTCAGTGAACGTAATATCTGTGTATTTCTGAAAGTCTCTTTGCCCCAGGAACCTGAATATCATCTTAGTTCAAGTTGGGTTTTCATAGTCAGTCTCATTTATGGTTTTTAGTAAATAGGTTTACATAAATGGCTTTTATAATTAAACTGTTCAACACAACTCTGATTTTACTGTATAAAAGTCATATTCTTATTACTCTATTTATTAGAAAATAAAAAGGCATTTAAATGAAAAAGCATACCTTTTTTGTTTCATTATTTAGAACAGAAGCAACACTGGAACATATCCCTCACCTTTATTTGCTTATCTTCATTAAAAAAAAACATTTTTTCTACCCTTGGTTCAGTCATGGAGCCCAAGCCATTTTGTACATATTATTCTGTGTATATATTACTTGCTGCTTTTACAGTTAGATGGGTTTGCTTATAAACATCCAGTCATACATGCATGTAAACTCAAAGTCACTTGCACAAACATGAATCTCATGACCGCTCCCTCCACGACACCCTGGTCCACTCCTCTATCACCCCAACACCCCTTCCCCTTCGCCCGGCACCTTCCTGTGCAAGCACAGGAGATGCAACACCTGCCCTTTTACTTCCTCCCTTCCCACTGTCCAGGGCCCCAAACACTCCTTCCAGGTAAAACAACAATTTACTTGTACTTCTTGCAATGTAGTATACTGTATTCGCTGCTCACGATGCGGTCCCCTCTACACTGGGGAGACCAAACGCAGATTGGGTGACCGCTTTGCGGAACGCCTCCATTCAGTCCGTAAGGGTGACCCCGAGCTTCCGGTCGCCTGTCACTTTAATTCTCCGCTCCACTCCCACTCTGACCTCACCATCCTCGGCTTCTTACACTGTTCCAACGAAGCTCAACATAAGCTCGAGCAACAGTACCTCATCTTTCGATTAGGCAATTTACAGCCGTCTGGACTCAACATCGAGTTCAACAATTTGAGACCATAACCTCTGCCCCTATCTTTTTTTTTCTTCTCTCTCTCACATGGCAGCTGTCTTTCATTCCGCCAGTGCCATTTACACTTCATCTAGAGCCATCTTTTTGTTTCTTAACTTGTCCCATTACCATCTCCTTTTGCCTTGCACCATCACCACTTTTGTCTTTTAATCTCTCCTGCCTTCCATCCTATCACAGACCTTCCCTTCTGTTCATTCCTCCCCTCGCCCCCTTTCCCTGCCCCTGAACTTGCTTAAAAACCTGTTCCATTTCCTGCTTTTTTTCCAGTTCTGACGAAAGGTCATCGACCTGAAACGTTAACTCGGTTTCTCTCTCCACAGATGCTGCCTGACCTGCTGAGTATTTCCAGCCTTTTCTGTTTTTATTTTATAAATCTCAAGTATCTGTACCTTGGCACCTATACACCTACTAATCACAGTGATACAAAGTTAAACATTCTTGAACATGATATATACCTTGCCCACAAACATAAGTCACAGTTGGGAGATGTACATTTGTAGAAGGTGCATGTGATGTGGTGCATGTGATGTTGAGCATGATCTCTGCTAACATTGCCACCAGTGGATGTGGAGATGATACAGAAAAACTTCCATTTACATTGCACTTCATCACATCTCAAAGCACTTCGCGCTCACAATGAATTACTTTGAGATGCAGCGAATGTTTTTTTTTATATGCAGACTCGTGTGGCAGTCATTCTTGTATTAACAGCATTCCACAAACCCAAATGGATGAATGGCCATTAACCTGTATTTGGTGCTGTTGGTCAAGGCACTAATGTTGGCCAGGACAGGATAGTTCCATGGGACTTGAGGTCCACCAGAGCAAGAAGCCACAGTCTCTGTTTAACATCTCTGAAGATGGTACTTTTTGACAATGAGGCACTCCCTCAGCACTGGATCATCAGTTTATGTTACATCGCCAAATCCTGGTGTGTGGTTTTAATGTCGAACCTTCTGACTCAGAGGTGAGAGTGCTACCAAATAAGCTAAGCTGACACGCCAGTGACCTCCTGCTTACATTGGGGTAGACCTCGACTTTGTGCGATAGCGAGTCAGCAATCCGTTTTACATCGCTCCCGATTGTTATTGCCTTTTGACTTCAACGGAATGATTTCAATGAGATGAATAACGGGATGCCGACTCGCTAGCACCCGTTTTACAATTCACAATTCAAATCGCTTTATTGGCATGATAAGGTACATCTTATGTTGCCAAAGCATCAAAATACATTTATGGTTGAACACATAAACGCGGTTCTATTCATACAGTTTATAAATATACATTCGCCTTGTTTGTATATATTCTTGCACAAAGTCAAGGTCTACCCCATGTGGCCCAGTCACACGGTTTGTACGTGTCAATGAAGAGCACATGAACATCGTCTGTTGCCACATATTGTAACATCTCATTAAAAATGGCCATTTTTTCGTGAGGGGTTGTTTTGGTTAGAGTTGGTCTCGGGTTATTTTTCACGCAATTTACGTTTCTGAATAAAAATGTGTAAAGTTGGCAGTCAGTGCAATTGGAACTGCTCGTGTGCGTGCTGCAGCATGTGGTGAACAAACAGAGGTTTGTGCCCACTGGGGCAGCCTTTTTGTGCTGCTTTGAATGACAATTTTCTGATCCCCTTTGGAGCTGTGCTGTGCTGTGAATGGGTACAGCACCTGTTAATGAAGTGAATGGAGAACAGTGGAGCACGGTCAGAACAAAGGGAGCTATGAATGTGGTCCACTAGGCACTTTCACAGCGTGTTGAATTTAACCCAGATTTCCTCGCGCACGTTGGAACCAGCAAGCTCAACGCTGCTTCATCAAGAAAACAAAAATCTGTCTTTTACCCACTGGGAACCCACAACAAAATGTCAAAAATACAGAGATTTCTCTCACTGTGCAGCACGCTGAATTTTGTGTGTATATATAGAGGGAATAAACAGCTTCAAATGGCTAAATGATTGAATCGTAAAGGCACTGACACTGGCTGGACCTGAATTGCATACACATAGATATAGAGATGGATGTGTAAGGGCAACGTCAAAAGCACAATTAAACTAAAATCAAAGGAGTTGAAAAGTAATTAAAACGGAATTGTGATAAATTGTGACATGGGGGGAATTTTAACTTAAAAAAAGGGTGGGTTTGGAGCGTGGTGGGGGAGTTGACCCCGCCTCCAAACCGCCCACTTCTGGTTTTAACAGGAGGCGGACTGTCTATATAAATATTATAATGAAGCTGGAAGCCTCTTTTTTAACCTGCAATTTGTTTTCAACTGCATGTGGATGGATTTTACACACTTTGTAAAACCCGGCAGTTACAGCAAGGCAAGGATTGCTGCATCCAGGAGGTAAGTGCCTTTACACCTGCCTCCTGTCATGGAGCAGTCCCGTGCAATGTGTTTTTAAATAGGTTCACGGACTCCCAGGCCGCCTGCATTTTCTGCGGCCTGGAGGAGTCCGTGTTTCATGTTTACACAGAGTGTGAGAGGTTGCAGCCCCTCTTTCACTACTTGAAGGGGCTGCTCCTCGATTTTTGGCTGCACTTCAGTCCCATGCTCCTGATCTTTGGTCACCTGGTGCGGAGGGGAGCGGGCAGGTCGGAGGACCTCCTCATAGGACTGCTCCTGGACCTGGCCAAAAAAGCCATCAATTGGTCCAGGCAGCGGACGGTCGAGGGGGTCGTTCGGCCCGATTGTCTGCCTCTCTTCCGCGGCCATGTTCGCGCCCGGGTGGCCCTGGAGGTGGAGCACGTGGTGTCCGCCAGCACGCTTGAGGCTTTTTGCGACCGGTGGGCACCGCGGGGACTGGAGTGCACTATCAACCCGGACAATCAAATTTTAATTTAATTTGTTAAGTTTTGTTTAAAGTTTTATTAATTTACAGACAATTTGTTTACGTACCCAATCAAAAGAGTACACCTACCTCCTGGATCCAGTGCCCCTGCCTAGCTCACTGCCCCACCGCGATCGAAGACCCCTTCACGCGGCCTCTGACCACCTTCGCAGACGCCCCCACCCTCCCCACCAATCATCCTGAGGCCGGCCACGATCCTCTGGTGGCTGACCCCGATTTGATGTTTTCTTTCAGACACCCCACACTTCCCCCCCCCCCCACACACTCACCCCCCGCCCCCCTGATGGTCCTCAGGCTGGTCAAATTCCTCTGGTGGCCGCTCCTGATGTGCCCGTCCCCCGCCTCCCCGATCGTCCTCAGGCCAGCCTCGATCTTCCTTCCCACCACAACCCCACGACACCCCCAATCTTTTCTTCTCCCCCCTCACCCCATTCCTCGATGGCCCCGATCTTCTTCCCTTCGCCTCCACCCACCCCGGTCCCACGATATCCCCGATCTTCTTCCCTCCTCCCGCCCCCATCCCCTGGTGGCTGGCACCTTCCCCAAACCCGATCCCGCCCTCCCTCCTCTGTGCGGCCTAGTGCCGCAGGCCTACCCGCCCGCAATTCGCCCGCCTCTCAATCTGGCTGGCTGCGGGCGGGAAACCGAGGTGTCACATGCAAATCAGGCCCTGCCGTTAAAGTCGGCAGAGCCTGTGGGAAACCCGTTCTCCCGGGTTTCCCGCCCACATCGGAGCCGCCCTGTCCTCCAACCCGCCTTCCCCATGAAAATCCAGTCCAGAGTTTTGCCAAGAAATGTTCTTCTTGGATGAGACTTTCTGTAAATTGCAGATAAAAATAGCCAGTTTGCACATCTTAATAAGACAGCAAGGTGTAGCCTCACACCACTTACACAGCCCTCCTAACGCAGCAATTTATCCTAAAGGATCACAACACAAAATACTGAAAGAAGAAGGACTGTCATGGGGCAGTGTGTTCAGATCAAAGCCCCTACACATATTGGGCCATAATTTGCGGGTGCGTACGAGGTGCCTATGCACCTGTGAGGGCTGCGCAGGTTCCGGGTTCAGGTATGCGAAGCACATGAGCGAAAACCCGGAACTTGCGATCTGTCAAGAATCCGCATACTCAGGAAAAAGGCATCCGCGGGCAGGGAGTTGCGCTATTTGCCCAACTTCTGCCCAGTGAATGCCCGTGAAATTCTCACGCCTGGTAAAAGCCGGTGTAAGGCCTCCTTTTACCAGCATAAGAGTTTAAGAAAATATAAAAATACCTTTTTATCAATCATTTATACATTAAAAGACCTGTACAATAAGGTAAGGTTATTTTTAGCCCCTTTAAAACATTTAAGTTTATTTTTCAAAAAAATAAATTTTTGTTTTAGATATTTAATTAAATAGCATTTTAATTAATTTTAAATATGTATTTTTTTTTATTTATTTGACACGTACGTGTATTTTTTGGGGTATTCCCATTCATGCTTATGGGGTTTCCGTACCTACGGAATCCTCATCACCATGAATGGGGATCTCCTTTAATTCATTGGGCCAACCCACGTGATCCATGGGGCGCTTACGAACCTCCTGCACCTCGGGATACATGGACATCTACCCGTGGGACCCGGAGAGGTCCAGGACCGCGAGTTCAGGGCCATTAAATGGACAAAAAAAATTGAAAAAGGTATCTCATATTTGACAATACCTGCAAATGATTGCCAGGGAGATCCACTGCTGCTGGTCTGTGCTCACACCTGGAGTTGCTCCAGATTGTACACACATGTGTGGCTCACAGGCTCTCTGAAGTAGCTCCATTCATTTCAATGGCAGTCTGTTCTCAGAAAATAGCTGCTACTAATTTTTCCAGCTTGGCTGTCTCTGGATCTATACCCAGGCCAGTGAGAAATATCGATTCATGTATAAATGTAGAAAGAGACCCTAGCATGTCCTTTCCCTTAAAAAAAAAACTGGTTTTAGACAAATGTGAGAGGTGACTGAAACATATTGCTATCTCTGGATGCGAGTGACAGGGCAATGAGTAGGTTTGGTGTGCTGAACAGGTAATAAAAAATAGTGAGTACCAGAACAGTATGTCCTAACTCTCTTCCCCCTTCTGAATCAGAAGAACCCGAAGGGGATATCTAAAGATGCACTTACACTCCAGCTACTGGTCTGATACTGCAGATCAGGTTCCAGCCAGGCAGAACACTTTCCATTGCTTGGCTCCTAACTGATGGGAATTTTAACTCCCTTGCTTGGGGAAGAGAGCTCTGTGCATTTCTAGATATATGCATGCACCGAAAATTAGACATTTAAATGTTTAGAGAGCGGGGAGGGGAGACTCTCTGCTTTCTAAACATTTAAACCAAAGTAGGTTTACAGATTGCTCAGGGGTCTACCGGACCCTTCAACAGTTTGCAATCCAGCTGCGACTCTGCATTGAATTTACACTCCATGCAGTGTCAAACTGAAGTGGTGTGAGACTACAGAAAGAAACGAAGACTTGCATTTCTATAGCGCCTTTCATGGCCTCAGGACGTCCCAAAACGCTTTACAGCCAATGAAGTACTTTTTGAAGTGTAGTCACTGTTGTAATGTAGAAAACATGGCAGCCAATTGCGCACAGCAAGCTCCCACAAACAACAATGTGATAATGACCAGATAGTCTGTTTTTTGTTATGTTGATACACTCTGCTGTCTTACTTCATTTCTCTCTAGAGTCAAATTGGCCTCTAACACTGGAATTGCATTTCCAGTTTAGCACTGGTGTGAAGTTAACACTAAACCTGTTGTATAATTACATCACCAAGATCCTTGTTACCAAAGCAGACTGAACTGGAGTGTGTGCAATAGAGAAGGGTGGCACCGATGAAATAGGCTGTTATCAGCACCCAATATAGATCAGTATTGATGCCCTTTTGAAGTCAAGGCCAAAGTTATGACTTGATGAATTGGGTCAGAAAGAGCAAGTATATGTATATAGGCAGGTAGATTTTTTAATAATTGAAGGATTTCGGGGGTGGGTGTTGTGTTAAACTAAGGAATTCCTTTGGCCAATTCTAGCTTTGTAAGATCAAGCATGTCGGTACTTCACCTGAAAAACTCTCTTTAAATAAAAGTTCCAAGGCCCCAACCAAATTGTAGCAGCCTGTGTGCATGTCCACCAGACCAGAGGTATTGATCAATAGCTCAGAAATCTTTTTAGAACCATGAGTGCTTTTTGAAACAATCCCAGCACTGGTATCAAAAGTTCCTAATAATAGACTAAAATCATGGTTTGGAGAACTTTGGATGAAGTCTAAGGAGATATCTGCACCCTTGCCTGGAAGAGTTCAAGGCAAATGGTCGTGTAGTGCTATGTAGTACCAAATCCTCTTCGGCACCTGCTGATCTCCATGTTTCAGGGCACAGGCTGGTGAAAGATATAGAAGAACGTTCACCTTAATTATATAATTTGTGAAGGATTCTGCTATAGTCAGTGCTCTTCAAAAGGATGGGTCTTGTCCAAATAAAACGTTCATCTATGGTAAACAATGTCTTTCTGGCATTAAGTGCCCATTTTTAGATTTGACCCATGGATTTGAAAATGATTCCTGCCACGTAATGTCACATGGAGTAAAGGAAGCAATGTTTTTCAAGGAAAATGTGTGAAAGGACGAGTCAAAATTGAAGTACAGTGTGAACATGTAGCAGAGCACTTTTAGTTTGATCAAATATAATAAACCACTTCAAAGAGGAAATATTTATATTGACAGCAACATTTCTTTAACGGTTACCGTCCAGGGCTCCAAACACTCCTTCCAGGTGAAACAGCGATTTACTTGTACTTCTTTCAATTTAGTATACTGTATTCACTGCTCACGATGCAGCCTCCTCTACATTGGGCAGACCAGGCGCAGATTGGGTGACCGCTTTGCGGAACACCTCCATTCAGACCGCAAGTGTGACCCCAAGCTTCTGGTCGCCTGTCATTTTAATTCTCTGGACTACTCCCACTCTGACCTCTCTGTCCTCGGCCTCCTACACTGTTCCAATGAAGCTCAATGTAAGCTCGAGGAACAGCACCTCATCTTTCTATTAGGCACTTTACAGCCTTCTGGACTCAACATTGAGTGCAACAATTTCAGACCATAACCTCTGCCCCCATTTTTCGGACGGCAGCTGTTGCTGATGATTCTGCTATTCCCATTTACACCTCCTCTAGACCCATCTTTTGTTTCTTTACTTGTCCCATTACCATCTCCTTTCGCCTTGCACCATCATCCTTTTTGTCATTTAATCTCTCCTGCCTCCCACCCTATCACAAACCTTCCCTTTTGTTCTTTCCTCCCCTCCCCCCTTTCCCTGCCTCTGTACTTGCTTAAAATCTGTTATGTAATATATGTGGGTAGAACAAATGAAGGACAGAGACACGATGAGTTGCTAGTCCATGTGCTTGCTTTACTAGGCCAGAGCGAACTGAGCATGCTCATACCAAACCATGTGACAAACCGTGTGACAAACCATTACACTGCTTTCCCCCTTTTAAAAAAGTACATATTCCCCTCTCAAATACAACAGACCTATAGTCCCACCTTTCCCAGCATTACATGCACCACATAACAAAAACTCCTGGCTATTTTCCTTTTAAATGAACTACAAATCCAGTTTAATAACAGGTTTGCAGAGCCTTCCTGATCTCCTTACAGAAGGTTTTGGTGTTGAACCAATTTTCGGGCTGATTTGTTTTATTTCTGAACTCAAAGATGATCCTGTTTCTATCTCAGACGTGTTTGAACCTGGTACTTCAGTTACTGAAGTCTGAACTGAGTCAAGCTCATGTATGAGTTCATGATCAAGTGGTTTGTGATCATGTCTTGGTTCATCTCTAGTGGAGATCATTTGATCTACATGAACACTTCAGATTTTGTTACCAATTTCAACCAAATATCTCTTGGTTCCACCAACCTCTACTATGGTTCCTACATCCCACTTGTGTGAACTCGACTTTCCAGGGGGACTGAGAACACGAACACACTCGTTTTGTTTGAAACTGCATTCTTTCTGATTGCTGTCATAATAACATTTCTGACTCAACTGTTTCTGTTCAAATCTTGAGGCCAAATTCGGTTAAACAAGAGTCAATCGTGTTCTGAATCTCCTCATCATCAAGAGTTCTGTTGGGGTATATCCAGTTGTAGTGTGCGGAGTAGTTCTGTACTTCAGCAAGAAATTTGCCAAATGTTGCTTCATGCTGAGTCCTGAACAACCTGGCAACACTTGCTTTTTGAGAGCTTCTTTCACCATTCTGACTGACCTTTTGGCTGCTCCGTTTGAAGCTGGATGATATGGTGAAACGAGAGTGTGCCTGATACTGTTCTGTTTCATGAATTCTTGGAATAGAGCAGAACAGAACTGAGGACCATTGTCAGAAACAAGCTCTTCAGGTAAGCTATGACATGCAATGATAGGTTTTTAATAGCTACAATGTACTCACTGATGGTTTCACTTTCTTTTTGGTTTCTGGTACCAAACTTCTAGCACTCTGTTACTTCTAATGGCTTTGGATCGAAATGGTCCTCAAATTTCTCGACAATGTCTTCAAACGGCGCATCCTTCGCTTTCCCTGGCGTGAGTAGGTTTGTCAACATTCCGTAGACATCTGGCCTGATCTCCGTTAGCAAAATTGTTTTTTTCCATTCACGAATGACTTTATTTTGAGCTTGAACATTCTCATCTGCATGTTCGGTCTCAATAATGTTATTGGCCTTAAAAAACACCTCCATCCGCTCAATGTAAGAACTGAATGGTTTGCGAGCTCGGTCATACATGTCGAGGCTTCCGATGAATCCCGTAGGTGCGGCCATGATTGTCCCGATCCCGTTGAACAGTGATTCAGCACGCTACCTGTGTACCTGTGAGAATCAATGCCACTGTTGCTGTGTATACATACACGTGAAGGCAAAGCACAGACAATTCTGCATCAGCATTAACAGTAAAACATTGCAAAGGTTCAGTTTAGGTGTCACAAATTCACCTTAAACTTTTCCACTCGAAGGTTGAACACTGTGTCCTTCCATGATTCCTAGAAATGGCTTTGGGATCCCATCCTCATCGAAAAAATGTAATATATGTGGGTAGAACAAAGGAAGGACAGAGACAGGATGAGTTGCTATTCTATGTGCTTGCTTTATTAGGCCAGAGTGAACTGAGTATGCTCATGCCAAACCATGTGACAAACCATGTGATACTACATTACATGTTACATCTCGAACCTTTTTCAGTTCTGACGAAGGGTCATCGACCTGAACCGTTAACTTTGTTTCTCTCTCCACAGATACTGGCTGACCTGCTGAGTATTTCCAGCATTTTCTGTTTTTTTATTTCTTTAATGGTATTGACCATAAGAATTATGGATGATGCTCAAGTTGGAATTGGCCAATTGCAGTGCTAAAAGAAATCTAGAACTTTCCTACTGGAACAGAAACCGCTATGACAACTGCTTGAAGGGTGTGAGATTGGGTAAGTGTCAGTTTTAGCTCAGTAGTAGCATTCTTATCTTTCAGTCAGAAGGTTGTCAGTCTAAGTCCCATTCCAGGGACTTGAGCACATAATCTAGGCTGACATTTTAGTGCAGTGCTGAGGGAGTGCTGCACTGTTGGAGGTGCCGTCTTTCAGATGCGCTGTTAACCCGAGGCCCTGTCTGCCCTCTCAGGTGGACGTAAACAATCCCATGGCATGATTCTGTGAAGCACCTTGGGATGCTTTTCTACTTGCAGCCTTCGCTAACCCAGGGTCACTGAGCTACTTGACAGATTAGAAGGACTGAAGACTAAGAAACGCCATAGATTGCATGGCACATATCCCAACATGCTAAAGGAGGCTAGGGAAGACATTTGTGGGTATTAGCTATCATCATGAAGGAATAATTGGGCGCTGGTGAGGTTCTGTAGGACTGGAAGCAGGCGATTGTGATACGTATATTTAAAAAGAGATAAATATTTGACTTAGGAAATTATTAATATAGCAAGTAACGTAATGGAAGCCATTCTAAGGTGCAGACTAGAGGAGTACCTGTACAGCAATAACAGTAAGAAGTGGAAGATCCTACTTGACAAACCTTCTTGATTTCTTGTCTAGAGTGAAATTTGTTCAAACCTAAATAAGGATTTGTGTCAACACAGGATGGCAACAAATAAAAACGTTTGCATGAGATGAGTGAGCCCCTCCTCACCTCCCCCCCACCCCCCATCCCGTCCCTCCATCTCCCCTAGGAAAACATGACTGAGGAGCTCAGTTTGGGGTTATTAATATTATATCAGTGTAAATTGTTAGACAAAACTGTACACAGGAGGTACCAAGAATGTTAAGAAGGAATGAGTCCTTACGAAGACCTACAGCTATATTTTTAAAAATAAGAATGAGCTTTAAAGTTATACATTCACTGCTATTATGGAGAAATTAGACCGTGCATGAATTGCCTTCCAACATTTCCCTAGTAAAGATTTGTGTTTTAAAATAAAGCACGTGATTTGGGAGATTGCATTGTTCGCCAGTAGAGGACAGTGTTTGAAAACTAAATTATAGTTACTTACGTTGTTCTTTGACATAAAACATTCTAAATCATCCAGGCCTTTGTTCATAAAGGAATTCTATCCATTTCATAGAATGGAAGTTATATATGGAAGATTTTTAAGACCTAATGTAATAACTATTGTCGATAATCTCTGTGAGGAGGTATTCTGTACTTTTCATTCTTTGCTAAGGAGGTTGGATAGAGACCTTTTATACCAGCCTCTTGATAATATTTTATGCAGCATTCATCATTAGGAACTGCCACAAATGAAGGAGAGGTAACTCATCATAGAGTATTAGAATTAATAGAACAGCTACATGCTTGACTGACACTCCTTTGTTGTACAGGTCTTGCTAAATGACAAAGACTTGCATTCACATGGCACTTTGTTACATCTTTCAGAACTATGTCAAAGCACTTCACATACAATGAATTATTTTTCAGTGCAGTGCCTGTTGCTGTGTCGGCAAATCTACTAAAGGAGGATCAGAGTAGGAGCATGAGTTGTGAGCACCCGCAGTCTCTGCTCCTAAAAATGTCAGCAGTGCAGCTCTTTCATTAACTGTACCCAAGTCTTCGGCTTAGCGCTCCTTTTAATTTCACAAATAACATGCTGCCTTTTCATAACTAGAAGACTCGCAACTTAAAAAATGCTCTCTTTTTCCTTTTCATTGCACTGACCTAGTTGATCATGTTTAAAGGCAGTGGGTGTGCAGGATTACCAGTTGCACAGTACCTTATTATTCATCTCCTCATACTTCAAACTGGCGCTTTTGCATAAATTCCCTGAAGAGAGGCAAGAAGTGTTTCTGAAAATGAATATGTGATATTGTCTACCTATTAAGTCAAATCTGCACAAAATCTTTTAATGTATGCCTGATTTCCCAAACCTTAGATGTAGGTTTCAGCCATTATTATAGATCTAACATAATGTTCGTTTTAATACGTTTAATTTCTTTTGGAAACTAGTTAATTCAAAAATAGATGTTCCCCATATAATTCAGAAATTACAGTTCTTATCTTTATTAAACTTTGAAGGGTGGTTGAGGCAGAGATCATTGCCTCTTTTAAGAAAGAAAGGTGGATTCATATCTGAAGCAGAGGAAAGTGTAGGGCTGTGTAGGATTCGCAAAATTGAACTTTATATTATAAAGGGTCGAATGGCAGAAGAGGCCATGATTTTAAAGACTGTTTTAAAAGAAGCCTAGGAAAAAGGGGCATTCAAAATGGCCGCCAGACCCCGTGACCAACTTATTGGGACACTTTAAAATGGTTCCTGCAGTCCTCAGACAGCTTTGTGGATTCAGCCCACAGTAAGTTCTGGAAGCCGTTTCTGAGAGAACGAGATCAGACACCCACATATACATATAGATTGGATGCAGATCCAGTCAAGATCGGCCTGTAGATAAAGGCCATCTAAATGTTTAACCAGACAAAAGGGAACAGTTTCATATTCGTGAGAAGAGCATCAAGGACCCATTAAGGACATCACCAGGACATTAAAAACAATGAAGGTCATTCCAGACCAGAGATGGCCCATTACTGGCCATCCAAGAACAGTTTAAAATATAATAACTACCCCGTTGTGCTCCCAGCCCGCCAAAATTAAAACAAAAGACTAACCTGATTTGGCGCGAGATAGGGGCTTCTGATGAGAAGTATATATGGGAACCCAGAGGTAGAAAGAAAAGGGGAGGAAGCCATAGACGGAGCGGCCATCATGGAAAGAAGCCATCGAGGGAAGCCATCGTGGTGCTACCATCGTATCGGTAGCATCATCACTAGAAGAAGGAGAAGAAGACGGTTCGAGCCGGCGTCCCGCCCCGGGGTAAAACATCGGGAGATCATCGACCAACCCCAGGCCGTTGACGAAACGGGAGGCCATCGCCCCACTCCGGCTCGGGAGAAGAGACAATTAAAACCAACTGAAGAAATGATGGGGGCCAGCCCGAGGCTCCTCTGACCAGGGTTGAGCAAATGATCCCCGACCCCGCCGACATCCAGACCAGCCGGTGTCCAGCCGTCCCCGACCCCCACCTCAGGAGAGAGGTGTGGCGCAGTTCGCTGGGGCTCCACCAACCACGTGGAGACGGGACGCCTGAAAGGATCAAACGCAGACCTGTTTCAAAACCTTACACTTCCTAGTTGGATTGGTGAGCATGTTTCTGGCCCTTCATAATCAGATCTAGATAGGTTTAAGGGGGTGGACATTTAAGGGTATAATTAACATGAGTTGTTGTCCCTCGATGTTCCATGTGTTTTCCCCATTTCATGATGATCTTTGTAGAGTATAATATGCCTGTATTTGCATTAGTTAGTACTGTGTCGTTATGATTTGTTTGTGTTTTCCCTCCCATGTACCCTCTTATTTGCTTGCATTTTGATTTGTTTTAAATTATGCAATAAAATTCCATTTCGTTTCATCAAACTTGGTCTATAAGAGTTTTCTCTACATTGTAGTTCCTGCCCCAAAGTCCAGAGTACAGAATCTAAGGGGCGAGTGGGTCGAACCACTCACGGTTTTACTGTGCAAGAGAGAGAGGCCTCTAGAGAGAGAAACCTCTGTGATCTAAAACCCCTTACAGCTGTAAGGAGCGAGCAGGGCAGTGGGGCTTGTTAGGGATTCCTGTAGCCAAGAGCAGAGACAGACACTATGGGGTAGATTTTCCCGAACCTGTCGGGACGAAGGCGGGACTTCCCCTTTCGGGTTTTTGACCCGCCTACTTCGACGTCCGGCCAATCCGCGCGATTTTCCCTTGATTGACCTTGTTGAGCCCGCCCAGCGGGCTCAGCAGGCCAATTAAGGGCCACCCGGCAACAGGTGACGTCACAGACTGAAATTTCATCTGTCAAGAGTCCTTGACAGATGAAATATCAGCATTTGACAGCTGTTTGAAGCTGTGAAACACTGACAGTCTGAGTTCTGACATGAGTCATTCTGCACAGACTCAGTTAGAACTCACACCGGCACTCAAAGCTGAAGGCTGTCACTTTTGACAGATCGCAGCCGTTCAGCTTTAAGTTCCGGCTGAGTGATGCACTCCCAACGGCTACAGGAAGAAAGGCTGTTAAGGCAAGTACAGGTAAGTAAAAGTTCTTTACACACTTTAGACACACCAAACACACTTACCTTTGCACTCATGCACCCATCACTCACCTGAGCGCTGACATCGCGACCCCTCCAACTCCTTTAACCCGACGGCCCGCCTGCTCTACCTGGCGTGGTTTGGAGCCGTCGGGAAACCCACACGAAACCCCTCAAAATAGGGATTCGGCTAAAAACGGCCTGTTACAGGCAGTTAATGGACCAAATGTCTCCTTCTTTGGTTCTGTGGTATATTTAATATGATGCTAGTTGCAATCTTATAGATTGTGCTACCAGTCCCTAATTTACACATGCAAATTATGGGATCAATGTCAAGATTTAGTGCAGAGTTTCACATGATAGGGGCACGTATCGGGAATTCAAGCACAGAAGTGAACTGATCGCTATTAACTTTGATGAACATAGAAACATAGATGATAGGAGCAGGAGTAGGCCATTCGGCCCCTCGAGCCTGCTGCGCCATTCAATGCGATCATGGCTGGTCATCCAAATTCAGTACCCAGTCCCTGCTTTCTCCCCATATCCCTTGATCCCCTTAGCCTTAAGAAATACATCTAACTCCGTCTTGAATATATTTAAAGAATTGGCCTCAAATGTCTTCTATGGTAAAGAATTCCACAGGTTCACCACTCTCTGGGTGAAGAAATTACTCCTCATCTCTGTCCTAAATGGCTTACCCCTTATCCTTAGACTGTGACCCCTGGTTCTGGACTCCCCTGCCATCGGGAACATCCTTCCTGCATCTAGTCTGTCTAGTCCTGTTAGAATATGAACAGGAACTGATGTGGGCTACAAACCCATACCTGACTTTCCGATATCCGGCCCTGTCTGTGCCGGGTGTGTTAAGTTGTGAAATTTCCCCTGTAAGATTAGAAAACTGATTTTTCATAATAACTGGAAAGAAAAACACAGAAAATCCTATTGTTTTGCTCTGTCTCTGTAACCGAGCAATTTATAGGGTGGGGCAATGAAATGGCATTGTAATAATTCTGCTTGGCATGGTACTGAGCCATTTGACCACAAAGTCCCATGTTCAATGCCATGCCCGTGTTACAGAGGAAATGGCATGGTAATATTACATTTAACTGTTAAGAAAAGCCCCGATTCTAACATACCCCGGCTAACGGGTATGAGGCGGGTTTGGGTCGGACGCCCGTTTTACCCGCGTTCAATTTTACTCTCCATTGAAGTCAAAGGAGCATAAATTCATAAAACCATGAGAGCATAAAATCCTAAATCATAAAATTCAGCATAAAAAGGATCGAACCTGCCCAGTTCCCGATGGGCGGGTTAGGTTAAACCCGGGACTAGAGAGTCTCATCCTTGCTTAAAACCATGGTTTATTGTAATTAGCTGTAGGATTATTTCAGGGCTTTTTCCCCCCATTCTGTTTCTGTTGATTTTGGTACAGCTGGAGGCAACTGTGACAAGAACAGATGTCTGATGTTTTGATTTCAGTGGTTGCTTGGCGCACAGCGAAATTGTACTGGGTGCCAGAGATTTCACATAACATCGTTCATGCTCCAACACAATTTGGTTTAGTAAGTAGAAATAACAGTTTAAAAAAAAAGACCGGAAGTGCTAGAAATCTGGCCCCTGTAGGTAGGTGAACCCACACCTTCCCTCTTACACTCTAATTCCAGAATCCAACCTGAACCCGTCTGGGTGGGGTAAAATGGTCAAGGCTCACAAATCAGTACAACTCAGTATTCCTTTAACTGTTTATGTAACATTTACATATTGAATTATCATTGGCCGGCAGGCATCTGTAAGGAATACCTATTATATTCACATGTGATCACATGCTGAGTTATCATTGGCCTGCAGGCATCTGTAAGGACTGCTATTGTTTGGAAGACCCAGGAGGCTAGGGGTCCTTACTCCATCTTGTCCCCACTGTGCTGTATGATTGAGTTCACAGACCTGATGCTTCATAAAAGAGTTTAAACTATAATACTCCGTTGTCCTGCAATTTATTAGTTTTATACAAAGTGTGTAAAACAAGACAGTTTATTGTACTACAGATTTTGGGGAGGAGTGACCTGTACCAAGGGGACGGTCTACACCTGAACTGTGAGGGAGCCGATGTCCTCGGGGTAATATTTTCTAGGGTGGTTCGGGAGGATTTAAACTAATTTGGCAGGGGGATGGGAACCTAGGTAGTGGAAAAGAGGGAAGTCATATGAAGTTAGAAATAGATGGTAGAAAGGTGAGAAGCAATAAGCAAAGGAGAGAAACACAAAGGGCCAAACTAATTCATAATGAGAGTGTGAAAAAAGCAAGCCTGAAGGCTTTGTATCTTAATGCTAGAAGCATTAGGAACAAGGTGGATGAATTAGTTGTGGAAATAGAGGTAAACAAGTATGATTTGATTGGGATTACAGAAACGTGGCTGCAGGGTGGGCAAGGCTGGGAACTTAACATCCAGGGATATACAATATTTAGGAAGGATCGGCAAAAAGGTAGGGGAGGTGGGGTAGCATTGCTGGTAAAGGAGGGGATTAATGCAATGGAAAGGAAGGATATTAACTCGGATGAAACGGAATCTGTATGGGTAGAAATGAGAAATAGCAAGGGGAGGAAAACGTTAGTGGGTGTGATATATAGGCCTCCAAATAGTAATATGGAGGTGAGGGAAGGCATAAAAAGGGAAATTAGAGAAGCGTGCGATAAGAGCACAGCTGTCATCATGGGTGACTTTAATTTACATATTGATTGGACTACCCAAATTAGTAAAAATTCTGAGGAGGAGGAATTCCTGGAATGTTTTCGGGACGGTTATCTGGACCAATATGTCGAGGAGCCGACTCGAGATCAGGCCATTTTAGACTGGGTATTGTGCAATGAGAAGGGACTTATCAGCAATCTTCTTGTACGAGGCCCCTTGGGTCAGAGCGATCATAATATGATCGAGCTCTCAGTCGAGATGGAGAGTGAGGAAATTGAATCAGAGACTAAGGTCCAGAACTTAAATAAAGGGAATTACGAGGGTATGAGACGGGAATTGGGTAAGATTGATTGGGTGGTGTTTCTGGGGGGATTGACAGTGGATAGACAATGGCAAGCATTCAAAGATAGAATGGAAGAATTCCAGAACATGTTTATACCGGTTTGGCATAAAAATAAACCTAAAAAGGTGACTCAACCGTGGATAACGAGGGAAATTAGGGACAGCATAAAATCAAAAAAAAGGGCATATCAACTGGCAAAAAAAAGCACCAGACCGGAAGATTGGGGGCAGTACAGGATACAGCAAAAGAGGACAAAGGGATTAATCAGGAAGGGGAAAATAGAATACGAAAGTAAACTTGCAGCAAACATAAAGACAGACTGCAAAAGCTTTTATCGGTATATCAGGAGGAAAAGACTGGTAAAATCCCAAGTCGGTCCCTTGCAGTCCGATTCGGGAGAATATATAATGGAGAATAAGGAAATGGCAGACCAATTAAACTCATACTTTGGTTCTGTATTCACAAAGGAGGACACAAATAACCTCCCAGGAATATCGGCAAACATAGGGACTAATGAGAGGGAGGAGCTGACAGAAATTAGTATCTCTAGGGATATGGTGTTGGGTAAGTTGAGGGGACTGAAGGCCGACAAATCCCCGGGGCCTGATAAACTACATCCTAGGGTACTTAAGGAGGTGGCCCTGGAGATAGCAGATGCTCTAAGGATCATCTTCCGGAACTCCATTGACTCGGGAACAGTACCCGTGGATTGGAGGGTAGCTAATGTTACCCCAATATTTAAAAAGGGGGGTAGAGAGAAAGCAGGGAATTATAGACCAGTAAGCCTTACATCGGTTGTGGGCAAAATGCTAGAGTCCATTATTAAGGATAAAATAGCGGAGCACTTGACAAATGGGGAAAGGATCGGACAGAGTCAACATGGATTTACAAAGGGTAAATCGTGTTTGACTAATCTGCTGGAATTTTTTGAGGAAGTAACTGGTAAAATAGATGGGGGAGAGCCAGTGGATGTGGTGTACCTTGACTTCCAGAAAGCCTTCGATAAGGTTCCACACAAAAGATTATCATGCAAAATTAAGGCTCATGGGATTGGGGGCAAAGTATTAACGTGGATAGAGAACTGGCTGGCGGATAGAAAACAGAGAGTTGGAATAAACGGCTCGTTTTCGGAGTGGCAGGCAGTGACCAGCGGGGTGCCGCAAGGATCTGTCCTGGGACCCCAGCTGTTCACAATATATATAAATGATCTGGATCAGGGAATTGGATGCAATATTTCCAAATTCGCTGACGACACTAAACTAGGAGGAGGGGTGGGCTCTGATGAGGATGTCAGGAGGCTACAGTGCGATTTGGACAGGTTGGGGGAATGGGCGGATACGTGGCAGATGCACTATAATGTGGATAAATGCGAGGTTATCCACTTTGGGGGTAAAAACAGGAGGGTAGATTATTATCTAAATGGCAATAGATTGGGAGATGGGGAAGTGCAGAGGGACCTGGGTGTTCTTGTGCACCAGTCACTGAAGGAGAGCATGCAGGTGCAACAGGCGATTAAGAAGGCAAATGGTATGTTGGCCTTCATATCAAGGGGGTTCGAGTATAGGAATAGGGATACCTTACTACAGCTGTACAAGGTGCTGGTGAGACCGCATCTGGAGTATTGTGTACAGTTTTGGTCGCCCCATCTGCGGAAGGATGTTCTTGCCATGGAAAGAGTGCAACGGCGATTCACCAGGCTGATACCTGGAATGGCGGGAATGACCTACGAAGAGAGATTAAATAGTTTGGGCTTGTACTCACTGGAGTTTAGAAGATTGAGAGGGGATCTCATCGAAACATATAAAATTATGGCAGGCCTGGACAGGCTGAATTCAGAGAGAATGTTTCCAATGGCCGGGGAGCACAGAACCAGGGGCCACAGTCTAAAAATAGCGGGCAAATCATTTAAAACAGAGATGAGGAAGAATTTCTTCACTCAAAGAGTGGTGAGCCTGTGGAATTCCCTGCCACAGAGGGCTGTGAAGGCTAATTCAATAAATATTTTCAAGAGAGAATTGGATATATTTCTGAAGGCTAAGGGGATTAAGGGTTACGGAGAAAAGGCGGGGACGGGGTACTGAACTGGTAAGATCAGCTATGATCTCAGACGAAGATCAGCCATGATCTCATTGAATGGTGGAGCAGGCTCGAAGGGCCGAATGGCCTACTCCTGTTCCTATCTCTATGTTTCTATGTTTCTAACATACAAACGTCAAAGCACTGTTCCCTTTAACTTCAAACAGTGCTCACATACACTGTCCCCTTTAACTCTCTTTAATTTCAAACACCACTCACCTCGGCGATCACTCGGAGGAGTGTGTTTCGATCTGTACGGGTGATCAAATCCGTCCACAGTTCCCTTGCAAGTTGCCGAAGTTTGCCCCTAAACGCACCCTTTTTATAATACAAAGATCATACCCGTGACAACTGATTGACGCAACCCTCCCTCCCTTTGATTGTACCATCTTAATCTTGTCTGTTTCTGCAAATCTATAGAGTACTTGATTTGATCACTTCTCCATCCTGGGTCAGTGAATAGTCCATTATCACACAAGGAAATGTCCTCATTCTGTTCGATGTTCAACCATTATCACATTAAGGTGTTTTGTGGGGAAAAGTTCTGGGCTTATCATCATTCTAAAAGGTTGGCGAATGGGTTTTACTCCAGCAACAATTTTGATATTAACATCTCCAAAGGATGAGGGAACCTATCCAGACTCGGTGGAACCATGGTCGTTACCTGTCATGTTGATTTGTAAGTTTTATTAACAGCCTGACCACAGGAGTTCAATGGAGAGGACAGTCAGTTAAATTTAAACAAACACATGTCATTGTGTGGCCTGATTACTCCAGCTACTTCCTTGGTTAGCATATTCATAAAGTCAATCAATCGTGTCCTGGGATGGCAGGAATGTCGTATGAGGAGAGATTGGGTCGATTGGGCTTATACTCGCTGGAGTTTAGAAGAATGAGAGGGGATCTCATTGAAACTTATAAAATTCTGACAGGACTGGATAGACTAGATGCAGGAAGGATGTTCCCGATGATCGGGGAGTCCAGAACCAGGGGTCAGTCTAAGGATAAGGGGTAAGCCATTTAGGACAGAGATGAGGAGGAATTTCTTCACCGGAGAGTGGTGAACCTGTGGAATTCTCTACCACAGAAGGCAGTAGAGGCCAATTCATTAAATATATTCAAGAAGGAGTTGGATATATTTCTTAAGGCTAAAGGGATCAAGGGATATGGAGAGAAGGCAGGGACAGGGTACTTAATTTGGATGATCAGCCATGATCGCATTGAATGGTGGAGAAGGCTCGAGGGGCCGAATGGCCTACTCCTGCTCCTATCTTCTATGTTTCTATGTGTCCATGTCTCTGTGTGAATAATTTCCTTCTGCATTTCGTTCGGCTCACAGCTTGTTTTAAAAGTTCATTTAAAAGTCCCGTTGGTTCCTCGAGGCATGCTGGGATACGAAGCTTGGTCAATTTCTTATGATTGGTCAATTTACAAAACTGCCTGTACAGCACAGCCGCTTAACCCTTTAATGTCGGTTTACTTTAAGTTAAGTGCGTTCTTGCTGCAGGACTGGTTACACTCCCAAGGGTTGAGGTCCATAAAAGAATGAAGGCTCAGGCATTGAGTGGTGTCAGGGACAGGGCACGAGGGGCAAATTAGGGCTGAGGGAGTACTGGTGAAAAAGGAGTTTGAGAACCTATCAACAGGTTATATGTTGGTAAATTATGACTTAGTGGTTTCTTTTCAGACATTTGCCAGGTTGATTGCACAGGCTGAGGTGGGGAACTCCCACAGCAGCTGCTGTCTGATTGATTCAGATTTACTGTGAAATACACAACCAATTTTAAAATTTGGACATGACCCTACATTGACCCAATCGGAAAACTCAAACATGAACCTATTGTCAAGACAGTCACTACATTTGCAAAAAATGCTCTCATAGATTTATACTGCTACAAGTTATTTTTAGGATATTTAACTAGGTCTTTAAAGCTCTGCCCTATAAATCAGGAGAAAAACATTTATAAAACCTCCCTAAAATACAGATTACATGACAACTATAATAAAATAAACTGTGTGCAGTTTTGGTCTCCTTATTTAAGGAAAGAGATACTTGCCTTAGAGGGAGAGCAACGAAGGTTCAGTGGATTGATTCCTGGGATGAGGGGGGTGTCCTATGAGGAGAATGGACCTGTATTCTCTGGAGTTTAGAAGAATGAGAGGTGACTTCATTGAAATGTATAAAATTCTTAGAAGGCTTGACAGGATAGATGCTGAGAGGCAGTTTCCCCTGGCTGGGGAGTATAGAACTAGGGGTCATAGTCTCAGGATAAGGGGTCAGCCATTTAGGACTGAGATGTAGTCCAGAGGCCTAGACTAGTGATCTGAAGACATGAGTTCAAATCCCATCATGGCAGCTGGGGAATTTAGATTCAATGAATCGAATAAATCTGGAATAAAAAGCTAGTTTCAGTAATGGTGACCATGAAACTACCAGATTTGTCCAGATTGATGTAAAAACCCATCTGGTTCACTAATGTCCTTTCGGGAAGGAAATCAGCCGCCCTTACCCGGTCTGACCTATATTCGACTCCAGACGCACAGCAATGTGATTGACTCTTAATTGTCCTCTGAAATGGCCTAGCAAGCCATTCAGTTGTAATCAAGACGGCGGCTCACCACCACCTTCTTGAGGGCAATTAGGGATGGCCAATAAATGCTGGCCTTGCTGGCAACGCCCACATCCCGTGAATGAAAAAAAACTTCTGCTGCAAATAGAGAAACGTTCCAGAGGCGTAAGGAAAATGGAGGCCGAGCCAAAGATTAGGATGGGTGACCAAAAGCTTGATCAGACTTTTTAAGGAAGGTCTTAAAGAAGGAGAGTGAGATGGAGGAGGATTAGCAGAAAATTGCAAAGAGTGGGAAGCTTGCGTCAGAGGAACCGAGAGTTCGAGCGGGCTGTCGGAAGTTAAAAAATAAATTGGTCAGTGTCTTAGGAAGAATATTTCTCACCACAACTTACACATGCCATGGAAAAATGCACAGTGGAACTGTGATTTACAGGGATGATACCAGAGCTGAGAGGCTATACCCATCAGGAATGATTGAACAGACTGGGGTTCTTTTCTCTAGAAAAGGAAAGATAACCTGATAGAGGTCTTTAAAATTATGAAAGGGTTTGATAGGATAGACATAGAGAAGATGTTTCCATTTGTAGAGGAGACCAAAACTGGGGCCCATAATTATAAGATAGTCACTATTAAATCGAATAGGGAATTCAGGAGAAACTTTTTTACCCAGAAAGTGGTTAGAATGTGGAACTCGCTACCACAAGTAGCTGAGGCCAATAGCACAGATGCATTTAAGGGGAAGCTGGATAATCATATGAGGGAGAAAGGAATAGAAGGTTATGCTGATAGTGTTTGATGAAGAGAGGTGGGAGGAAGTTCGTGTGGAGCATAAACACTGGCATGGACAGAATGGCCTGTTTCTGTGCTGTACATTCTACAGGAGACTTTGGTTTATCCGGAGGTTGTATGTCCGGAAACCTCGATCTACCGGCAGAAATCAGGAGCCGTTTTGTTAGGTTTTTTTCCTTCTCGTGGCTTTTTTTTACAACAGCCAGGCTCTGGAAAGTCTCTCTGAAGCTGTTGCTAAGCTACAGAGACGCTTCCAAGGTACGGGCCGACTGTTTGAAGCTGTTGCTAAGCAACAGTGTTTGTTGTCAGATACGGAGATGAAAACCTCCGTATGCTTCAACATTGACGCTGGTATGTCCGGCAGTTTTGATAGATCGGCAACAGCTCGGTCCCGTCGGTGCCGGATATAACAAAGTTCCCTGTATGTAATTCCATGTAATGTAATGTAACACAGAATTTGTAATGTGTATGAAACAAGTTGGAAAGTGTACTTATGAGGATTTATTTTACAAGTGAATGCTACTGGTGGGAAGACTCGCCTCCAGCTGGCCACAATTTCCTGATATGCCTGGCCAGTGGGCAAGGCTCCCTGATGGAAGCAGACATTCCAAAACTTGGCCCCACGGTATTTGTCACAACAGTCTGCCTATTCTTCATATTTGGCTGTTTACATGCTGAAACAGTACAGTGTATGCATTGATAGCATGGCCTTGTGGAAATACAATGACACACAGAAGCTATTAACTGCTATTAGTGCATATGTTATATATATTTATTAGAAGTGGGTGAGAATCCAGCAGGGCCACATTAAGCTAATTGAACCAATTCAAACATCACAGCCATCTGATGAGGCCAAACAAAATATTATGTTAGATGTACCATTCACGTCAAATGGAATTTAATAAGTGTACTCTAATATATTGAACAGAAAAAGTAGGATTTAATATCTCTGTTTTCGACGTATGCACCACACTTTGCTAAAGCTCTTCAGTTTGCTTTTGAAAGCTATTCATAAAGCATTTGAGAGGGAATTAGTCAAACAATTGAAAAGGAAAAATATTAACAGGGAAAGAGCAAGGATATGGGATTAAAGTGTTAGCTTTGATGTGCAGCTGGCTCTAGAACAAACACATTGGGCCGAACATCCTCATTCTGTGCTAAAATATCTTGATTATGTGATAGATTCAAACAGGCAAAACTGAAAACAACTTCTACATAATAATACCACTTACACTAATGAGTAGCAGATTAACAAACGTTAAAATGCTTCTGACAGGATTCCTTCATCAAACATTTTGTTATATTCACTTATTCTTTCTTCCTTTTCTAATTCTAGCTGAAAATAAGATGGATGATTTTTTTTATTCGTTCATGGGATGTGGGCGTCGCTTGCCAGGCCAGCATTTATTGCCCATCCCTAATTGCCCTTGAGAAGGTGGTGGTTGACGTAAGAAAACTACTAGGCACTTGGTCTAAGTGTTAAACAAGGCTTTATCCAACTGTTTTTCAACATGGAGATCTAGTTGTGTCCTTCACTAGTTCCTGTTAAAGAATGTCCTGAGCAAGCTGGGCCCATGCCCGAGTATTTATACACTCCCTGGACAGCGCCACCAGCAGGCCGCCCAGTATCATTTCATAAGTCACTTCCATATGAATGACAAGATTCATGTCAGTGGTGAGCCGCCTTCTTGAACCGCTGCAATCCGTGTGGTGAAGGTACTCCCTCAGTGCTGTTAGGGAGGGAGTTCCAGGATTTTGCCCTGTGTTCCTAGATTATTTTGAATAAACAGTAGCAGTGCCCTGCTTTTAGATGACAACTATTGCAGGCATCAGCACAGCAAGCCCCTTCTTTAATTAACGCCAAAGGTAACACCAGAAAGGGCTGGAAATGAAACAGACCCGTCGCCATCTTTCCGAAGATCTTTCGAAAAATATTGTTTGTGGGACTTAACCCGAAAACTAAAAGAGACGTCCCAGGGATAGGGCTATTGTGACAAGGCCAGTAATCTAAGAATTAAAAGAATCGGCGGGAATCGCGGGCTGAGCGGCTGTATAAAGGCTCCAGAGTCCCAGGTAAGGCCTCAGTGTGAGAATCGGCGGGAATCGCGGGCTGAGCGGCTGTATAAAGGCTCCAGAGACCCAGGTAAGGCCTCAGTGCGAGAATCAGCGGGAATCGCGGGCTGAGCGGCTGTATAAAGGCTCCAGAGACCCAGGTAAGGCCTCAGTGCGAGAATCAGCGGGAATCGCGGGCTGAGCGGCTGTATAAAGGCTCCAGAGACCCAGGTAAGGCGTACCAATCTCCAGTCTCGGACCTCAGAGGGAAGGAGAGAGGTAAAAAGTAATCCAAGTGTGACATCACCAGAAAGCGGGTAAGTGATTGGTTAGTGAGTAGTTTTTTAAGTTTAAACTCTGTGGTTTATAGTTTCTAAGGTGCGATATTCATCATCTAGAATTGGGGCAGAGGGTATTTAAGAATAATATTAATAAATTTAATTAATTACATAGAATGGGAGATCAGGTGATGTGTTGCTACTGCAATATGTGGGAGCTGGTAGACACCATTGATGCTCACGGTGATCACATTTGCAGTAAGTTTTGGCTGCTCGAGGAATTCCGGCTCCGTGTTGAAGAGCTGGAGTCCGAGCTTCAAACACTGAGACACATCAGGGAGGGGGAGAGTTACCTGGACTCTGTGTATCAGGAGGTAGTCACACCAATTAGGTTAATTAATTCAGATGTAGTCCGTGGCCAGGGTCAGGATGGTGTGACTAGAAGTGAGGCAGGTACGGGGATCCAGGAGGTAGTGTTGGAGGAGCCGCAGCCCTTGCTCTTGTCCAACAGGTTTGAGGCTCTTACTCCCTGTGAGGATGGGAACGGGGACTGCGGGGAGGATGAGCAACCCGGCCACAGCACCGTGGAGCGGGGGGCCATTCAAGTGGGGGGAGATAAAAGAAATGTTGTAGTGGTAGGGGATAGTATTGTTAGGGGGATAGATAGAGTTCTTTGCTGCCAAGAGCGAGAGTCCCGAAGGCTGTGTTGCCTGCCCGATGCCAGGGTTAAGGACATCTCCTTTGGGCTGGAGAGAAACTTGGAGTGGGAGGGGGAGGATCCAGTTGTCATGGTCCATGTTGGTACCAACGACATAGATAGGACAAGGAAGGAGGTTCTGCTGAGGGAGTTTGAGCAGCTAGGGGCCAAATTAAAAAGCAGAACCACAAGGGTAATAATCTCTGGATTACTACCTGAGCCACGTGCAAATTTGGCTAGGGTAAATAAAATTAGAGAGTTAAATGCGTGGCTCAAAGACTGGTGTGGGAGAAATGGGTTTTGCTTCCTGGGATACTGGCATCAGTACTGGGACAGGAGAGAGCTGTTCCGTTGGGACGGACTTCACTTGGCCAGTGCTGGGACTAGAGTCCTGGCGAATCGAATAACTAGGCTGTAGAGAGGGCTTTAAACTAATTAGTGGGGGGGAGGTTTTAAGAGAGCGAAAAATAAAAATGACAGCGGAGAAGGCAATAGAGCAAGGTAGCAGTGGGGGAATTAAAAACCAGAGCGCGTCAGGAAGGGACAGAATGTATAATGATAAAGGTAAAGTAGTAAAAGGGGTAAAAGCAGGAATAAATTGTCAGAAAACATATTTGAAAGTTCTTTATCTGAATGCACGCAGCATTCGTAACAAAATTGACGAGTTGACGGTACAAATAACTACACATGGGTATGGTCTGGTGGCCATTACGGAAACATGGCTGCAAGATAATCATGACTGGGAACTAAACATACAAGGGTATTTGACTATTAGGAAGGACAGACAGGAAGGAAAGGGAGGTGGGGTTGCTATGTTAATCAAGGATAGAATCACTGCAATAGTCAGAAATGATATTGGGTCAAAGGATCAGGATAGTGAAATAGTTTAGGTGGAGATAAGGAATAATAAGGGGAAAAAGTCACTAGTGGGCATAGTCTATAGGCCTCCTAACAGTTGCAACTCTGTTGGTCGGAGTATAAATCAGGAAATAGTTGGGGCTTGTAATAAGGGAACAGCTATAATCATGGGGGATTTTAACTTTCATATTGACTGGACTAATTAAATTGGGCATGGCAGCCTTGAGGAAGAGTTCATAGAGTGTATTAGGGATGGGTTCCTTGAGCAGTATGTAACTGAACCAACCAGGGGGCAGGCAATCTTAGATCTGGTCCTGTGTAATGAGACAGGATTAATAAAAAATGTCCTAGTAAAGGATCCCCTTGGAATGAGTGACCATAATATGGTTGAATTCCAAATTCAGTTTGAGGATGAGAGAGTTGGATCTCAAACCAGCGTACTGAGCTTAAATAAAGGAGACTATGAAGGTATGAGAGTAGAATTGACTAAAGTGGACTGGGAAAACAGATTAAAGTGTAAGACGGTACAAGAGCAGTGGTCTACATTCAAGGAGATATTTCACATCTTTCAAGATAAATATATTCTACTGAGGAAAAAGGGGATTAAAAGAAAAGACAGCCATCCGTGGCTTAGTAAAGTAATAAAGGATAGTATCCGACTGAAAACAAGGGCATATAAAGTAGCCAAATCTAGTGGGAGGATAGAAGATTGGGAAGCATTTAAAAGCCAGCAAACAATAACTAAAAGATTAATTAAGAAAGGGAAGATAGATTATGAAAGTAAACTAGCAAAAAATATAAAAACAGATAGCAAGAGTTTCTACAGCTATATAAAAAAGAAAGGGTGGCTAAAGTGAACGTTGGTCCCTTAGAGGATGGGACCGGGAAACTAGTGGTGGGGAACATGGAGATGGCAAAGACGCTGAACAAATATTTTGTATCAGTCTTTACAGTAGAGGACACTAAAAATATCCCAACACTGGACAAACAGGGGGCAATGGGGGGGAGGAGCTAAACACGATTAAAATCACTAAGGAGATGGTACTCAGTAAAATAATGGGACTTAAGGCGGATAAATCCCCCGGACCTGATGGCCTACATCCTAGGGTCTTGAGAGAAGTGGCGGTAGGAATTGTGGATGCATTGGTGATTATTTTCCAGAACTCCCTGGACTCAGGAAAGGTCCCGGCAGATTGGAAAACTGCTAATGTAACACCCTTATTTAAGAAGGGAAGTAGACAAAAAGCTGGAAACTATAGACCAGTTAGCCTAACATCTGTGATTGGCAAAATGTTGGAGTCCATTATTAAGGAAACAGTAACAGAGCATTTGGATAAACATAATTTAATAGGACAGAGTCAGCATGGTTTTATGAAGGGGAAGTCATGTTTGACAAATTTGCTCGAATTCTTTGAGGATGTAACAAAAGAGGGTGGATAAAGGGGAACCAGTGGGTGTAGTGTATTTGGACTTCCAAAAGGCATTTGACAAGGTTCCACACAAAAGATTACTGATCAAGATAAGAAATCACAGGATTGGGGGTAATATACTGGCATGGGTGGAAGATTGGCTATCTAGCAAAAAACAAAGAGTTGGGATAAATGGTTCATTCTCGGGCTGGCAATCAGTAACTAGTGGTGTTCCGCAGGGGTCAGTGCTGGGACCCCAACTCTTTACAATCTATATTAATGATTTGGAGGAAGGGACCGAGTGCAACATATCCAAGTTTGCTGACGATACAAAGATAGGAGGGAAAGCAGTGAGTGAGGAGGACATAAAAAACCTGCAAAAGGACATAGACAGGCTAAGTGAGTGGGCAGAGATTTGGCAGATGCAATATAATGTTGGAAAGTGTGAGGTTATGCACTTTGGCAGAAAAAATCAAAGAGCAAGTTATTATCTAAATGGAGAGAAACTGCAAAGTGCTACAGTACAAAGGGACCTGGGGGTCCTGGTGCATGAAACACAAAAAGTTTGTATGCAGGTGCAGCAGGTGATCAGGAAGGCCAATGGAATCTTGGCTTTTATTGCGAGGGGGATGGAGTATAAAAACAGGGAAGTCTTGCTGCAGTTATACAGGGTATTGGTGAGGCCACACCTGGAATACTGCATGCAGTTTTGGTTTCCATATTTAAGAAAATATATACTTGCTCTCGAGGCGGTTCAGAGAAGGTTCACTCAGTTGATTCCGGAGATGAGGGGGTTGACGTATGAGGAAAGGTTGAGTAGGTTGGGACTCTACTCATTGGAGTTCAGAAGAATGAGAGGCGATCTTATCGAAACATATAAGATTGTGAGGGGGCTTGATTGGGTGGATGCGGTGAGGATGTTTCCACTGATGGGTGAGACTAGAACTAGGGGGCATAATCTAAGAATAAGGGGCTGCCCTTTCAAAACTGAGATGAGGAGAAACTTCTTCACTCAGAGGGTAGTAAATCTATGGAATTTGCTACCCCAGAGAGCTGCGGAAGCTGCAACATTAAATAATTTAAAAAGGAAGATAGACAGTTTCCTAGCAGATAAGGGAATTAGGGGTTACGGGGAGAGGGCAGGGAAGTGGACGTGAGTCTAGATTCGGATCAGCCATGATCGTATTGAATGGCGGAGCAGGCCCGAGGGGCTGTATGGCCTACTCCTGCTCCTACTTCTTATGTTCTTATGTTCTTATTGGCTGATTGCACTGAAGGACTGGAGCTGCAGGAAGAAACGCACTTCAAGACCTTTAAAGAGGACTGAAGGGTCTCCAGCCAGAACGTTAAGTGCTCTCTTCTCTTTTCAGGTGCTGACAGGCCAGCTGTGATTTTTCCAGCATTGCCTGGTTTCTTTGCTGTTTTATCTCCCCTTTCAAACACCTTGCGATTACAAACTAACATTTGGAACAACAGACTAACAGTACCAGACGAATGTGTGCATGCTCAGAATGTACCTTTGCAGCCAGCTAATGATTTCTGTAAGGAAACCGGAGATAGTTTGGATGTTACTATACCTTCTAATGCCTGGTGAGGCTTGATTTGATTTGTTGTAAAATTGATAGCAGAATCAGAATTAAAATAGCGAATTACAGTATGATAGCACCAGTATCATTAGCAGTGAGAGGAAGATAAATGTTATACTTTAAATGCTAAAATAACAGTTATATATTTTCACACTTCCTTTTCAATGAAAATTAACTAATTACAGTGAACCCACAGCTGCATAAGCAGATGGATGTGATCCGTTTTCAACTGATGGGATTGCATGTTGCCCTTGGACAGATAGACAATGAGCGTTAAGTAGATTTGACAGAACTCTTTCAGCGAGCACATCTGGAATAGACTTCTAATTGAAGATTTGGAGACTGAAAAATCCTCTGACATATGAAAATCTGATTTATTTTGAATTAGAAAATATTCAATTGCTTTTAAACCATTTTAATGGAAGAAGCCATTGCAATACTTAATAGTCCACCTACTTCATATTAAATATCTAACCAGTGCACTTTCATTTAGCATGTTGCATATTTATTCATGGGCGATAAGCAGTACTTAAAGAAGAGATTTGCCCATTATGATAATTCAGGAGGATTCTTAACCTATTTTAATGTTTAAATCCATATCAATGCAGTATATTAATACAGATTTTACTTCTTAGGGAAATATAGTTGCATCAGTCGTAAGTCAGTGTTTTGTGGGACAGCCCAGACGTGAATGTTAAGGGCTGGATATTCCTCTCAGTCGCAGTAACTGGTTGCTACCTGATGGTAAATCTTCCCGTCACCTGCTTGAACTACTGCCAATAGCCAGAAGCTGAAATAGTCCAATGATTTTTCGGCCCATGTCTTTGCATTTGGAACAGCAGAAACACAGACCCGTCAGCAATGAGTAGGAAATGGTCGAGAGTCCAGCCTGGGGATAAGTAACGGGCAGGAGCAGTACCTCTGACTTCCAACTCCTAGCTGCCACCCACGCCATTCCAACTGGAGTTCTATCCATGGAGAGGACTGTTTCCTTGGTTCAATTGACAGTGCAGCATAAAGGCCATACGGGCATTAACAACAATTACAAGTTGTGACTGTGCACCCTCTCTTTTCTCTGTGGCTGCAGCAAGTTGCCGAACCAGGTATAACTCCCCCCACAAATGAAGTGATGTAGGAGGAAGGTATTCATTGGTTGCTGTGTGTTGGCAACACCACAAACATAGCAAAGGGATTTTCTCCGCTCGCTGTTTCCAGTGGAATCACAAATGCAACCTTTTTCACAAGAAACTTAGGAAATCTTCCTATTACGTTTCCAGAGTCACCAACACAAATCGATGGGTAAATTGTAATCTTGGAAATTTCCCTCATCGGCTTAAATAAATTGGGCAGAGTTCATGACCTGCTGGTTGGAACAGACTTGATGGGGCAAATGGCCATTTCTCATTGCAAACTTTCTTATGATCTGATAAGTGATTGGTAATTAGCCAATGAAGGAGAAAATCAAGCCACTTGAACTCGCAGGATTAATACATCTGTCAGTGACTTGATCTAATTAGAGCACTGTCTGAATAGCAAAGTACCAGATACAATTATTAATTACTTAGAAATGAATAATTACAATTCTCCGAGCCAGTCTAATATCAGGCAGCAGAAATGTAGGTCAGGTGGGGGAGTGTGTGCAATCGAGTGGGGGGTGGGAGCGGTGGGGAGAGCCTGGGGCAGCAATGGCCCACATTATTGTTGTGGTGCCTGGAGGACTATTCTTTCTCCTCCTGGCCCCACAAAGATAATTTTAAACATACCTTGTACGCTCTGTCCAGTTTCCAGTCAAAATTGCAATCAGAATCCTATGTACGGCGTAAGACCTCAGTTTGCATATCAAAGGGACCTACAGTCGGAAACAGATCAGCGGAAGACCCTATGAGGATAGCTGAAGCTTGATGATATTCAACGGCATTACCATCGTTGAATCCCCCACCATCAGCATCCTGGGGGTCACCATCGACCAGGAACTTAACTGGACCAGCCACATAAATACTGTGGGTACGAGAGCTGGTCAGAGGCTGAGTTTTCGGTGGCGAGTGACTCACCACCTGACTCCCCAAAGCCTTTCCACCACCAACAAGGTACAAATCAGGAATGTGATGGAATACTCTCCACTTGCCTGGATGAGGACAAGAAGCTCGATACCATCCAAGACAAAGCAGCCCGTTTGATTGGCACCTCATCCTCCACCTTAAACATTCACTCCCTCCACCACTGGAGCAAGGTGGCTGCGGTGTGTACCATCTAAAGATGCACTGCAGCAACTCACCAAGGCTTTGACAGCACCTCGCAAACCCGCGACCTCTACCACCTAGAAGGACAAGGGCAGCAGGCGCATGGGAACACCACCACCTCCAAGTCACATCCAAGTGACACACCATCCTGACTTGGAAGTATATCGCCGATCCTTCATCGTCGCTGGGTCAAAATCCTGGAACTCCCTCCCTAACAGCACTGTGGGAGAACCTTCACCACACGGACTGCAGCGGTTCAAGAAGGCAGCTCACCACCACCTTCTCAAGGGCAATTAGAAATGGGCAATAGCTGCTGGCCTTGCCAGCGACGCCCACATCTGGTGAAAGAATACATTTTAAAAAAGTGATGGAGTAATCAGGACGTTAAGCCACTTTTTAGGTCGCCATTGTCAGCTTTACGGCAAGAGGCCCAAGTTACAACAGGCCTCATTGTGTCTGCCTGCTCGTGCACTGCAGCACGGTGAGCTCACGGTCTCAGCTAACTGCGTTTGGGAGAGATGTCTCATCAGACACTTCATGAGAGACAAAGGGCTGGATTTTCATTGAGGAGTCGGGTAGGAGGCGGGACTACAACTTTCGGGGTTGTAGTCCCGCCTACATCGAGTTCTAGCCAACCCACGCGATTTAGACTTGATTGACCTTGTTGAGCCCGCCCAGCGGGCTCAGCAGGCCAATTAAGTGGCACCTGGCAAAAGGTGACGTCACAGATTGATATTTCACCTGTCAAGACCTTTTGACAGATGAAATACCAGCGTTTCACAGCTGTTTGAAGCTGTCAAACTCTGTTTCTCTCGCCACAGATGCTGACTGACCTGCTGAGTATTTCCAGCTTTTTCTGTTTGTATTTCAGATTTCCAGCACCCGCAGTATTTTGCTTTTGTTTAAATGTGAATGAGGCCCGGTCATTAAAATCACCGGGCCTCACACTAATGACGTTAGGTGGACTGCCTGAAAAGCGCTGTCAGTTAAAATTCCCCCTCCAGTCGCATCTTTAAAAAAGTCATCAACTACTTAGTGTATTTCAATGGGACAAGCACGCATTTTAGCAAATGTTTTCTCTAAAAAAATATAGGAGGAAAAATTGAGTCGCGCCCCCTTTGGGGCACTAACTTCGCCGGGGCGCTACTTCTAGCGCCCTGAAAAAATTAACACCACCGCGGCCGAAATTCATCGATAGCGCCCCAAGAGGGAAGCGGGGCGCTACTGGAAGCACCCCGCCTCCCTCTTGGGCGCTGCGAGGGAATGTTGCGCCACTACGTGCCGCGGTACTGCAGGCCTTCCTCCCCTTATTAAAGGGGAGGGGCCTTGTGCAGCGCGACCCAGAGCCCAGCTGGGCCACCAGGGACCGGAGTGCCGGCAAAAGAGCCCGGCACTCAAGAGAAGTGCCGGGCTGACGGAGCGCAGCCAGCACTGCGCAGGGGGGGCTGAAGAGGAGGCCGGGGACGGCAACGGGGACTGGTGCTGGCAGGCGGCCAGCAACAATGGCTGCCCGGCACCTCGCCTTTAATTAGCGCTGCCCCGACCGCAGGTAGGCCCCCCTGACCCTGTCGGACATAGTGTCCGGCGGCAAGTCAGGGAGCGCTGCCAAAGATCGCGGCCGGGGCGCGAGCGGGGTGCTGTGCACGGCGATGAGGTCATCACCAGCGGCCCAGCACTGCGGGGTGCTAATGCCACTAACCTCCTGCTGAATTTCGCAGGAGGCGTTGGCGGTGTTGCGCCTGGCGCTAGTTGCTTTGCACCCTCTCAGGGTGCTAACGGGAGGCGCAAAGCAACCAAATTTTCCCCCCATATTCTGCAAAAAACACTTACGATATTGCAGAAAACACTGAAGGAAAAAGTTACTTTGTGGCACATTTGAAAGTGCAGAGATTGCTCCCTGACGTGGAGCAATGTTCACTGGTTTGGAAATCACAGGCCTGATTTTCCATTCATTTAAGTGAATGGACAGGAAATAAATGGTTGTGGGCCGAAAGATTTCCTAGCCATTGCCCCAGGTGAGCAGCACTCCTCATCAGGAACGTGCAGTTGTGGAAAATGCCAATCCTGTATGACTCTGGAACAAGTGAAATGATGCCACAGAGCCCTAAAAGGGTCAACATTTGAGCAACTGAACGTGGAGAGATTCAAACTAACTTGAAACTCAGGTGCAACAAATCTCAGGATAAATCGTTTTCTGACTCAGCTGTTATGTGTCCAGATGATTCAGCCAGTTAATCACTTTAACAACTGAGAACAACATCTTAAAATCAGACAGATTGTGTAAAGATAAACCTGATAATGAGGAATTATGTCTCATAGCACATTCTCCATTTGCAACATTTTGCACAAATGCTTTTTTTAATTGGATAGTGTATGAATTCAAAAATTGTCCTGTATAAAAGGGACACTCTCATCGTGTTTCCTGAATGAATTAATTTCCTAATTATAACTCTTTTCCATCCAAATTCTGCCCATTCGCTCCGGAAACTAGTGACTAGTCTCGCAGGGCCCCAAGAGGTACCTCACCCAGATGGACGTCCTTCTTAGGTGACCCTTGACAGTGAATGCCGGCAGAATATTTGACTGTGAAGGGGATCATTGCCGAGCCCACCTCTGTCCTCACTCAATGCCCACACGTGTAGTTTTCAGTGGGGATCAGTTGATAGTGATCAGGAATGGGAACCGGAGATAATGCTGCATCACTTGGTAGATCTGCAAACACAGTAAATGAGTGGCACACACCAGTGGCATTGTAAGCAGAAGATTCAACTGTTGTGAATCCTGTTGGCACAATTTTTTATTTATGAGCAAGAAATCTGTATCGCCATCAATAGTAAGGGCACTTCCCAATATTTCTGGTGATCAGACCATTCCATCTATTACACCATTCACATTTCTCTCTGCTTACTAATGCTGAATGCTCCTGTGATCATTCATTGGAGACCACCTGAGCTGCCATGACATTTACCCTGGAAAATTTCTGGGTGATTGGTATATTGGAGGATCCACCTGCTTTGTAAACGATGGCCTCCCTTTGCTTTCCAAAAGGATGCGATGCAATATGATTTGCCCTTTTAAGTACAGATATTATTTAAAATTTTTAAAATGTGCCAACAGGATTCACAACAGTTGCATCTTCTGTTTACAGTGTCCCTGGTGAGTTCCACTCATTTAGTGTGTTTGAGGATCTACCAAGTGAAGCAGCATTATCTCTGGTGTAACTGATCAGGAATACATCAAGGGGGGAAAATTGGGTTGCTTTGTGCCTCCCTAAGAGGGCGCTAATGGGGTGCAAAGCAACTAGCGCCCAGGCGCGGCGCCGCCCACATCTCCCGCGAAATTCAGCGGGATGTTAGTGGCGGCGCTAACCGGTAGCGCCCCGCGACGCTGCACCGGCAGCGATGATGTCATTGCCGTGTGCAGCGCCCCGACCGCGATCTTCGGGAGTGCCCCCTGACTTACCGCCGGACGCTATGTCCAACGGGGTCAGGGGGGCCCACCTGCAGCCGGGGCGCCGCAATTTAAAGGCGAAGCGCGGGGCAGCCATTTTTGTTGCTGGCCACCTGCCAGCACCTGCCTGCGCTCCTGTCCCCAGCCCACTGAACAGCCTCCCCCTCTCTTGAGTGCCAGGCTCTTTTGCCGGCACTCCCGATCTCCGGGGGCCCAGCTGCGCAAGGCCGCTCCCCTTTAAGAAGGGGAGGAAGGCCTGCAATATTGACTCGCAGCGCCCCAAGAGGGATGCAGGGCACTTCCAGTAGCGCCCCGCTTCCCTCTTGGGGCGCAACCACTCAAGTTCCAGCGCGGGGGGTGCTAATTATTCTGGGGCGCTAAAAGTAGCGTCCCGGCGAAGTTAGCACCCCAAATGGAGCGCTATTCAATTTTTAGCCCCAAATGTTTTAGTGTTTAGTGTCTAAACCTACACAAAGCCATTAAAGAAGCATGTAATAAATGTATAATCACTCCATTCTTCACAATGTCATCCCTTCGTTGGTAGCATTTTATGTTGTCACCCAGTAAACCTTAAAAAGTGGCATAACAATGGGGTGCAACTAGAGGCAACAGATGACTCATAGATTTGGTCACTAGAGGCTGAAGGGAGCCAACATGGAGGGAACTGAACTGGGTGCCAAAGGTTAAGGCAAAGTATTCTCTTGTCCAGTGCCTGATCCAGCAGCACTGGTTTAGGAAGGGATTGTCAACTCCGCTTTTAACTTTCTCCATACAAGAGTTAGAGTTCCAATGGACTGTCTGGGAGAGAGTTTCCATAGGCAGGAGAAGTAAAGCTTGTGTGCCAAAAATGTTTGTATAGTTGCAGAGTTTCGAGGTGCAGCTGCCAAGAGCTCTTGAATTGCTGGAATAGGCGTGGACATTGAGATTAAGCACTAGTAATTTTATGGTGCGTCACCGGTCATGATCTTACAGAGGATTGGCAGCCTGGTCACATCTTTCCAGTGTGAACTCTGGCTTTAAGTAGGCCATTCATCATCCTGTTCGGATCAGAGTATTGGAAACTAGTGTGAGTAGAATTGTTTTATGACTTTATGCTAATATCAAAATGTCTATATACAAAGCACATTTTTGAAAGCTTCTATATTTTTCTTCCAGAACTTTTACAAAATAAATTATAGTTCTTACAGAATCTACCATTCTCAGAAGGTTGTTATTTTAGCTATGCCTCACTCTAATTCTGGTCTTCCTCAACAACTGGGTGAAACTTGTCCTCTTTTCTGATGACCACCCTGGTCTGTGTGGCTTTTTACTATACCTCATTCAGGAGCTAGAGTTGGATTATCTGCACAGCTAGACAGATAATATTTCATCAGTGGGCATTGGATTGATGGAACACTGAATCTGTCAAGTGCTACAAATTTCATGGGTCTCTCTTGGGTTCAATGCCATTGGTCAGACTTCATGTCCCCTATGATATGGAGTGTACCTTAATTTCCCAATATCTAGTTAAACTATAGTGAAAGAAAGAAGAAAAAAATAAGTTGGCCCAGAAATTCAGGTCTCCACGGGTGAGTACGCACGGGGTACTCACCCATAGGCCCGATGGAAGTGCCGGTTTCCTGCATGCACTGCGCATGCGCGGGAAACCGGCACTTCTGTTCCTCTGAACGAAGAGGTTCAGAGGTCGAACGCGTGCGCGGGAGAGGCTGCGCGTGTGCATCAAACTTACGTTTTTTTTACAGGTTTTCCCGGGATCGTAAGCCTGCAGGATTTAGAAATGTAAAAAGTAGGCGTACGGCCTGCTTTTTACAAGGTAAGTGGTGAATTAATTAAAATTAAAACATTTTTTCCACAGGTTTATTATTTTTAAATACTTTAAAGCAAGGTAAGTTTATTTTTAGCCTCGTTAGAATATAAAATTATTTTTTTCAAAAATTTAAATTATTGTTTAAAATAGTTATTTCGTGTAATTTATAGTTTATTTAAAAAATGTGATTTTGTAAAAAATTTATTTGAATGTTTATTTTGGGGCCGTAGTATTTATAAGTCTTGACAGGTCTTCCTGTCAGACTTATGAATGGAGCATTCCCTGCTCCGATTGGCTGCCCATGGCCCACGTGATCCCAAGGGACGCATCGAACTATGCGCCCCTGGGATACACAAGCACTGCGCGCCGGCTGCTGGACCAGGCCTCGGATCGGAATTCCACGGGGCCCTACAGCTCAACGGCCGGCGCGCTAGGTAAGTGCAGGTCGGGGGCTTACACCCGCGGGAAGCCCCCGACCCAAATTTCTGGGCTGTTGCATTTATATAGTGCCTTTCACAACCTCAGATCCTCCCAAGGCGCTTCACCGCCAATGAAATACTTATTAAGCGTACTCACTTCTGCAATGTAGGAAACCCGACAGCCAATTTGTGCTCAGCAAGCTCCCACAAACAACAATTTAATAAGTGACCGGATCATCTGGTTTCTTTTAAGTGTTAGTTGAGGGATAAATGTTGGCCATGATACCGGGAGAACTCCCCTGCTCTGTGCCATGGGATCTTTTACATCCACCTGAGAGGGCAAACAGGGCTTCGCTTTAATGTCACATCCAAAAGATGGCATCTCTGACAGTGCAGCACCCCCTCAGTACTGCATTGAAGTACCAGCCTAGATTATGTGCTCAAGTCTCTGACATGGGAATTGAACCTACAACCTTGCAACTCAAAGGTAAGAGTGCTACCACTGAGCCAAGGCTGACACCTATAGTTAAACTCCAGTGTAACCCGGAATTGTAACAGTAGACCACATATGGGATATTATGATCTCACGCATGTGCTATGTGGGTTTTCTTGTCTTTTCCGAAGATGGACTGAAAAAATCAAGGTCAGTTGCAAACCAATAAACTAGTTTATTTTGCATAACATATATGAGTAAACAGTTTTCCACCTAGATACATCTATTTCCTATTGGTCCTCCTATCATAAAATAACAAAATACACGACTTTGCCACTTCCTAGGCTGAACCCACTTATAAACTAGCTGGCTCCTGACTTCCTCTGTTACAGGTTATAGATGTTCATACCCAGGGCTGAAGTCTCCCAATCTCCATAACTGACTAGAGAGTGAGAGAGAGAGAGAGAGAGATCTTCCTGTCTCGCATTGCCTCAGACTGATTTCTCCAGAGAAAGAGAGCGAAAAGAGAGAGAGAGAGGAAGAGAGAGTGTGTCCTCTGATACCTCCATTATTCTGTGTGACAAGTCATGGTCTTCAACAACGTCCTATTGTATCAACACTGATGTAACATGCAAATTCAAAAAAAGTTCATTACAGTCTCATTTTACTTTGGAATAGCTCATTAACATTCTAACTGGCACGTGCAGCTCTGGAAGTTAACCCTTTGTAAGCTGAATCAGACCTTATAGCAATAACATAACATAAATTCAAATAAAATGCCTCCCAGCCCATATAGGTAAAAGTCCCAGAGTGTTACACCAAGCTTTCTTTCAGTATGTCACTAATTCTCCATCTTTTTCGGCCATCATCTCTACTAGTTTTCTCTTATATAATCTGGATGTGATTACCAAACTAAGGGAAGAATTAAAACTTTCCGCATCCTCAGGATTACACATCCAGTGACATACGTTTGAAGCACAGCCACAGTTGAACTGAAGGCAAATAAACCAGCAGTCAATTAGCATGAAGTCCCACAAACAACAAATGGCATGAATTATCAAACAATCTGCTTTACTAATGTTGGCCAGGACACCAGGAGAACGCCCTGTTCTTCTTTCAATAGGGCTATAGGGTATTTTACATCCACCTGGACAGGCAGATGGGACCTCAGTTTAACATCTCATCTGAAAGGTGGCACATCCAACTGTGCAGCATTCCCTCAGTACTGTGATAAAAGTGTCAGTCTCAATTATGTGCTCAGGTCCTGGAGTGAGCTTCAACCCGCAGCCATCTGATTCAGAGGCAACAGTGCTATCATTGAGCCAAGCTGACACAAGGGACGCAATGCTCATTGCAGAAAATAAATTAATATTCTTATAGTGTACAGATGGGTGAGCAGCATCCATCATTATCAATTGAGTTATTAACCTGGTTTTCTCAGTGTTGAAGACAATGGGCCGTATTTTCCGATCAGAGGCTTCCCACGTGCGGAGGCCTGCGATCTGGAAAAAATCTACGCACTTACCCGAGGGCTCCCGAGGTGCGTATACATCCGCTCCTGGGCCTCTCCAAACTCGAAATGCGCAGGGCCCACGTATCCCAGAGGCGCAGGCGGTTTGCAAGCGTCCCTGGAATCACGTGGGCCATGAGGAGCCAATCAAAGAAGAGAATCCCCCTTCATACACTTGACAGATAGACCTGTCAAATATATGAATGGAATTCACCCCAAAAACATAGTAAAACTTTAAATAAATTTTTAAAAACCATCACCTTTTTAAAATTAGTTGAAATTACTGTACAATAAATTAAACAATTTTTTTGAAAAAAATAATTAAAGTTTTTTACGGAGCAAAAAAATAAACTTACCTTTTTTTAAAGTATTTTTCAATGATAAATGAGTGAAAGCATTTTTTAAAACTTTTTTTCAACTCTTATCCAGGTAAAAGCAGGCCTTACACCTGCTTTTACCAGGCGTAAGATTTCTAAGGGTTTTCTGCGGGCGGAGGGTCTCCAGAAAGTGGAACTATCCCCCCGCAGAGGCCCTTCTCCAGGGCAGGCGTCCGATCTGTCAAGACCATTCTTGACAGATCAGAAATGCTGGTTTTCTGCGCATGCACTGTGCATGCCTAAAACCGCCAATTCCGATGTCCCTACGGGTGGGTACACAGCTCGTACACACCCGTAGGGATCGGAATATCCGGCCCAGTATATTTTTCTGTCTCTCCACTGTCCATTTCTGTTTATATTCGCCTGATTGTTTTAGAAGGTGCTGACATCACCAAAAACAACTTGCATTTATATAGTGCTTTTAACGTATGAAAATGTCCCAAGGCGCTTCACAAGAGTGTTATCAAATAAAATTTGACACCGAATCACATAAGGAGATATTAGGACAGGTGACCAAAAGCATAGTCAAAGAGTTAGGTTTTAAGGAGCATCTCCAAGGAGGAACGAGAGGTAGAGAGGCGGAGAGGTTTAGGGAGGGAATTCCAGAGCTTAGGGCCTAGGCAGCTGAAGGCATGGCCGCCACTGGTAGAGCGATGGCAATCAACCACTTTTGATGATGTTCAGGAGATCAGAATCGAGGGAGTTTTACTCTCTGGTTATATCTAACTAAGGAGTACTCGATGCTGCAATCATGGGGTAGATTGAGGGCAGATCTTCCTCTGTTCACCACTGTTAGCAAATAAAGTTGGGCCGTTGTATAATTTGGGTCGATGGCTGAAGTAGAAAAATGTTGCATATAGCAACTTTGATATTCCTTGGCTTGATGAACATAAAAAAAGAAACTGTTCATGAACTTGTCTGTCATGTGTTATTAAGCGGAGTCCAGTTATATTATATACCGCTGGGTCATTTATGTGTCCTTAATTTATTCTCTTCTATCCTGTTACATTTATAAAATGTCTCATTAAATACTTCCACAAACATGAAGCACATCAGGTGCTTTGAAGGTTTCACACATTTTCTCACCCTGTTGTGGACAGAAACATCAATATGCTGTGATTTTCAAAGGGCTTGCGACCTTAAAATTATAAGTCATAAGGTTAAAAAGGTTGAATTATGCTCGCAAAGCTACTAACTAGCTTTTGAATCCAGCACTAATTATAATGTTTGCTTTTGATGGTAGATCAAAGCCTAGGTTGCAGCAACCTATTTGTAATGAACACTCAAATATACTACAGTTACATAATTACCAGCCAATTTTGAGCATAAATGAACAGAAATCCATCTAAAGCAATGGTTATATTTCTGAAATTGTTTGAATTTCTTGACAGTCATCAATATAAATAAGTATATTGTGAAGTTTAAAGAACTTTACCTCATTGTAACAAAGGATAGTTTTAGATTTCTATTTTACAAACAAATAATGGCCCAGAAATTCGGGTCTCCACGGGTGAGTACGCACGGGGTACTCACCCGTAAGCCCAATGGAAGTGCCGGTTTCCTGCATGCACTGCGCATGCGCGGGAAACCGGCACTTCCGTTCCCCTGAAAGAAGGGGTTGAAAGGTCGAACGCGTGCACAGGAGAGGCTGCGCGTGCGCATCGAACTTACGTTTTTTTTGCAGGTTTTCCCGGGAGGTTAAGTCTCCAGAAGTTACACATATAAAAAGCAGTCGCAAGGCCTGCTTTTTACAAGGTAAGTGGTGAATTAATTAAAATTAAAACATTTTTTCCACAGGTTTATTATTTTTAAATACTTTAAAGAAAGGTAAATTTATTTTTAGCCCTGTTAGAAAATAAAATTATTTTTTCAAAAATTTAAATTATTGTTTAAAATAGTTATTTCATGTAATTTATAGTTTATTTAAAAAATGTGATGTTTTTAAAAAATGTATTTGAAGATTTAGTGATGTTTTGGGGCTTATAGTATTTATAAGTTTGACAGCCCTTCCTGTCAAACTTATGAATGAAGCATTCCCTGCTACCATTGGCTCTCCATGGCCCACGTGATCCCAGGGGATGCATCGAACTAACTGCGCCCCTGGGATACGCAAGCACTGCGCGCCGGCAGTTGGCGCAGGCCCCGGATCGGATTCCCACGTGGGCCCACAGCCCAACGGCCGGCGTGCAAGGTAAGTGCAGGTCGGGGGCTTGAACCCGCGGGAAGCCCCCGACCCGAATTTCTGGGCCAATAATCAAAAAAAGTTTAAGTGCTATATTTATGTCACCCTAAGTAAATTATCCTGATCTCTCCAGTATTTTGAGACATTTTCCATATACCTGCTCACCAAGTTGAAGGTTGACAATACTCAACAAGACAATTAGGCAGATGTAAGAGCTGGTTCCTGTACAATTATCTTAAACCTGCTCTTTGAAGAGTATCCATTAATGCATAACATGTCTCCATCTCCTTCTCCGTTAAGACCCTTGTCAAAACCCCTTTTTTTTAGCCAAGCTTTTGGTCACCCCGAATAATCTCTCCTTCTTTGACTCAGCATCCATTTTTCCTTACACCCTCCGACATTTTTCTATGCTAAAGCTGTTGTTATTTGTGAGAATTAAAAAAAAACTTCCTTACCGTGTTCTTACCTGTGCAACCAATTGGCAAAAGAACGAGAGAGGAAATAAGGAGAATATTTTTCACACAGAGGGTTGTTATGATCTGGAATGCACTACCTGAAAGGGTGGTGGAATCAGATTCCACAGGAACTTTCAAAAGGCCATTGGACACATACTTGAAGAGGACTAACGTGCAGGGTTGTGGGGAAAAAGCTGGGGTGTGGAACTAAATTGGACAGTACCTTCAGGCACAATGGGCCAAATGGCCTCCTTCTGTGCTGTATGATTCCATGGTGTACACTTACACCTTATTTTCAAATTAATTATGAGCTTACAGGTAAGAAGTGACGCACAAATTGTGTTCCGATCCAAAGAATTCTGGTAGTCACCTTAAGTTTTGCTTTTGCGGGAAAATATTTGTGACAACTGGTTCAACGGTGGCATTGGGACGGCCATCAGGAAATCCAAGAACCAATAACAGCTATTGTGGATTGTATCTCATCATATCCACTTTTTAAAAATGAGATTTTGATGGTAGAAAGTCTAATTTAAAATTTGGTGGCGAATGACGGAATTCCAATTCACTGCAAGAGGATGACAATAAAGGGGCCACCATTTTGATTTAATAGAATATTCCAAGAACAGACAAGATATTTATTTTTTTCTGGTAGAAAGCCATATTTAAAATGTGCTCATGACTGTGCAAGTGGATTTAAAATGCTTAAAATTAAAATTGAGCATTACAACATTGGTCAAAGCTCCATCATTCATAGTCAGACCACGCCATTAGCAGGCATTTAAAGTTTCATCTGATCACATCCAGTTTTGAATGGAAGAAAGAATAATATGGTAGGTGGAAATCATCCATAAAGTTTGGTGATTTGTTAAACAATTTCAGCGTCATCATGGGCACAAGTAAATCGGTGTCGCGTTCTGCCATCTTGAATCTTGTCTAATCATCCCCAATGTTAAGAAAGAATGATCTGCTATATAAAATTCCACAATAATCAACTGAACAGTTGCAAATTTATTGAAGCCACCAGCAAATGGCGCGTGTCAAGCCACCAGAGGATGCTTTTATCAGTTACTCTCCATCTGCATATTCTGTCAAAAGAAAAGCAAATGGTCTTAAGAGTTTTTCCAAAGTTTTTACACACTTACCTAGAATACAAACTCAAAGCAGAAGTAAGCTTTGCATTTCCCATATTATTAGAAACAAAAATTGAGTCAACCTTGTCTAAGTTCAAATGTAACAGGAATTAGGTCCAAGTCAATAATGTAATAATAGTGTCAGTTGTGACTCAGTGGGCAGCACTCTTGCCTCTGAGTCAGAAGGTTGTGGGTTCTAGGTCCCCCTCCAGGGACTTGAACACAAAAATCTAGGCTGACGCTCCAGTGGAGTGCTGCGCTGTCGGAGGTGCTGTCTTTTGGATGCGATGTTAAACCAAGGCCCCGTCTGCTCTTTCAGGTGGACTTCGAAGAAGAGCAGGGGAATTATCCCTGGTATCCTGGCCAATATTTATCCCTCAATCAACATAACAAAAAAAACATATTATCCGGTCATTATCACAGTGCTGCTTGTGGGAGCTTGCTGTGCGCAAATTGGCTGCCGCGTTTCCCACATTACAACAGTGACAGTACTTCATTGCATGTAAAGCGCTTTGAGACGTCTGATGGTCGTGAAAGGCGCTATATAAATGCAAGTCTTTCTTATGTAGTCACTGGAAAGAATACTTTAGTACACTGTTCAACAGCAACAGTATCAGCAGTGCTTTATTTGTTAAATATACCAGGCAACACTTTAACAATTCCATTTCTACTCTGCAGAGTGGGGAGTAGGCCATGTACAATATACTTATGATGCTGCTGCCGCCTACTGCACTGGCCAAACCCCATATGTTCCTCAGCTTCTCTATAAATAGCATGCAAGTTATGCTTTAAATTAAGTGTATGGCTGCATTCTAAAAGCTGATGATACAGAGCGGCAGACTTCAGAAGAGTTATTTCAGTACCAGTGTCAGTGGAGAATAGGGAGAGGCAGAGATCAGAATCAAACACAGCCAGGACTTTGAGTGAGACCTTGACAGAATCAATAATCCGAATATAAAACTACAGGATCAATCGTTACAAACTTCAGTAAGAAATTCTGAGAACACGGCAGCAAACTTCAATACAGCATTTTCAGGCTCAGTCGTGAATTTGCTTTTTTTCCCCCTCTCTTAACATGGGATTTTAATCATTTCACACTGAACAGGTCCCGAGGCGGCCGCCATTTTGGGCAGGTCGGCAGCGCTGCCGTTGCCTGCGCTTGCTGCAGATATTTAGACGAGGCAGATCGTGACATCGATGAGTGTGCAACGCTGATTTGACGCTCAGTCTGCCATTTTGGACATCCCCGCTCCATTGAACCCTCTCCTACTCATAAGCAGCTGACCATGTGTTTAGCAGCAGGAAGAATGACGGGCTAAAATCGTGGCAGTGTCCTTACCTCCGCGTTGGCACCGCTCCAACACCCACCGCCATTTTTACTCCTGGGATTCGGGAAGCATGTGCTAGTTGGAAGTCGGGACTTGATAACGTCATTCAGACTCCAACGCAAATTTAACCCCATGTAAGTCACACAGTGCCGACCGCGTCTGGGAAACCTCCCACAATTCGGACCCAGGGCCTGACGAGGCCCCACTAAGTTCTTTTTTTTAAGATTTCCTTCTGAGTAGCAGGGCTCCTTCAGGCCCCAAATGGTATCCTTGGGTTTCCCTTGCTCCAGACCTCCCTTCTATTCTGGCAACAGTGATCGCCTGGGTCCCTGCCTCCTCCCTCCCACCACTTAGCTTGCCAGGAGCTATTTCCTTGGGTCCCCAGCAGTGAGTTGCTGCAGCGCAATTTCCCGCTCCCGCCTTCCGGCCATCACATCATTCCTGCCGGGAGTCGGAGTTCAAATATGGTGATGAGGCCCGGTGGTTAAAATAGCCTGGGCCTATTTCGGTGCGGACGTTCATTCATTCGTTTCCCGCCTATAACTTTCTTGCGGTGGCCAATTTCCTACGGCCCCCGCCGCAATCGCCAATTATTGTAAGTGGTTTCACCCCACCCGTAGCGAGCACGCAAACCCCCTTACTACAAGTTCTGGACAATAGGGATTACTGAGGACAGATTTGAACACGGACAGTGTTTTCGGGCTCACCCGTACAGTGTTTATTAAGGTTAACAAAAACCACTCCACTCGCATACAGTACGAGCAGTGTGAACACAACAGTACAGTTTAAAACAATACAACCCTGACTTGTCCAACAAGCCCCTGCCGTGCTGACATACCACGGCCTAAAAACACCCTCCCGTGAACTAAACTATCACAGGACCCTTCCAACGCTAAACCCCCTCTGGTTTGGTAGGAACATACAGGCACCCCCTCACACAGCTAAGTGATCTTGTGGGTGTGCAGGCTTGGCAATGCTCACCTAGATTGCCCTTTTGATCTTGCTTGCAGCTTCCTCCCGTACGTCTTGGCTACCTGGTTCCGTACCGGCCTTGCGGCATGCGAGTCCCGGCCTCAGTCGAAGTCCGTCTCGGTTGGAAGAGCAAAGCTCTGCTCCCCTTGATGTTCCGTTGTGTGGAGGGCAGGAGAGAGAGAGCTATCCAAACTGTTCTCTTTTATACCCCTCCAATACATATACTGCAGTCTGTGGTATTAATGGACACATGGCCTGGGGGGAATGGTTTTCGATCTCTCTCCAATCTTCCTGCCGATTAACTTAACGAGTTCATCTTGACTGGAACAATGAGTCGTCAGCCTTGTTAAGCAAGACTTGGGAGTGGGCATCTCGGACCATTGTTCCCAAGGACAGTTCGTTTCCATATGAATGAGTCATCTCCAGCTTGAGTGGTTTTTCACTGCTCCGCCCCCCAAACAGCCTGTCCAGTTTTTAATAAGGGTTAAAATCTAAAAATCCATGAAGTCTGTGCCGACTGCTACAGGCCCCCACCATGCCACACATGCCCCAAGTTAATATCCGGGCACTTTTGTGACCTCTCTCAGTGAGATTGCTGATTTATGGGTAGTTTTATTCTGTGGGCTTGTACCTACTGGTAATTGGAATGACGTTGTCCAGACTCATTTTACTTGGGTCCCCTTAGAGTTGGCAAAGAAAGAAAACCTTTATCCCATCAGTTTTAACTGAACTTAAACCTCATCCGTAGTCTTCAACCCCATCCCACCACCGCCAAATAAATCTTCAAGATGAAACTATGTGTAAAACAGGCTAACCTCCAGTAGCATTTGCATATATTTACATAAAATTTACATATATGCACTACAGACAAAAATTGTGTTGATTAAGCATTGTTCAAACAGATGTTTCATTAATATACTGTATCTGAATGTGTGATCTTCCAGCTGCAGTGTAATCCCACTAAACTCAAAATGATTCCATGCCCAGTCAAATTATTTACAGAGTGCTAACCCCTTGTAATATTCATTAAAAAGAATTATAATAACAAGCATTGGCACCTTTGATGAGACGTTTTGCTTTGAGGTTTTAATCAGTTTTGTTTATTTTCAGTGACGAAGCAACTTGGGTGGTGCTATGGCACAGCTCATTGGAGCATGGCATACTACTGAGTGGGCAGAGATGTGCCACGCCCGTGGCTGCCATTTTTGCAGAGCTGTTGATTTCCACTGCGTCACTGCTGGGTGCGTGGAATCCAAGCGTTTCTGCGTAGGGGGAATAACAAGCTGGCGGGGTGAACGGTGAGTCAGCTCTGGGCTGCTGTCCCATATCGCCTTATGTTTGGCTGAAAGGTAACATTGGCGTGAACTGGCAGCAATTTTACTTTTCTACCCTCTTGGCTGAACTTGGCATATGGGCAGCGTGAACTGCAAGCGCAGGAGGGAGAAAATGCATTCGAAGGGCGCCCACGTACAGGCAGGCACGCACACAGACCTATATTCATGTGCCCATACATATGCATACAAACACACGTGCACACAGACACATAGCTGAAACCTTCTCCAATGCGTGAATTAAAGGATTATCTGCGAGTGAATGGAGTTTCTGTTGCTCAGAGTGTAACACTCTGCTTACTCAGTGTCTGCGGGCTCAGCAATGCCACTCCTGAGATTGAAAGCACCATGATCATTTATTGTTAAAAATGTACAGGACCTCAACAGTGGACCATAAGAGCCAGCAGCACTACAATATCAAATTTATTCACATGAACAAGTGATATCCTCTATAGCAAGTGCTCAGCCAGGAGAAGTAAAATGATCGTGGCATGTAGGAAAGGATACAGTTGGATATAGGTTCATTCTAAAACAGTATTTACCCTTAAATTTCTCTTTTCTTAAGCCGTGAACAAAAGCTCTCTATACTCAATTTAGGGGAAAAAGATCAGGTAACGTTATTCTGAGATTGACTAACTCAGCACAGATCAGGCATCAAACCTGTGACTTTCCCGATCTGTACGGTAACATACCCCACTGAGCCACAGCAAGAGCCCCCACAGACACCAAAAGAGCCATTTTGCCCTCACAAGAAAAGTCATCATGAATGAAATCAGCGACAAGATCAGAGCGCAAGACCCCTGTGCTGATTGACGATAATTGAACTCTGGACATGTTGTAATCAGATAGTAAGTGTTGAGTCTGTGTGTCCCAGTTATGCTTATGATCAATCACTGTACACAGACAACAAGAATAACTTTTAACAGGTCTTTACTATTCGGAGGTCAGGGCTGAACTGCCCAGCAAATCCCTACACAACACTTATATACCGGTGTGGTCACCACCGGTATTACAGTATACAGCAGCCAAGAGAAAGTAGTACATCTCTTAAGGTAGTTCTCTTAAGGTGGAACAGGTTACATACACCACAATCCTCCCTTTTTAGCTTAACAGTTATATCCCCATTTAACACAACATAATAACATATATATATATACAACTTCATGCAAAACAGTTCAAAGATTCAGTCTCTGAGGATGCCTCCTGATTCGAGTTGGATAACGCCTTTCATGGGTCTCTGATTCTCGTTGCTGGGGTGACTCATCTAGTTGGTCTCTTATGGATTGGACATCATCATCAGGTACATTCACTTCTGAGGTAGATGCTTCAGGTTCACTAACTTCTTCCACGGTTGTCTCTGCCGTAACCATGGGTTCGACCCTTGTTCTCGATTCTACCAGTTGGTCAGCATGACGCCGTATTACATTTTCACCAATATCTACCGTTAGTGCTTTTAAGGAATGCCAGTCCATATTTATTTTCCTAATCCACTCCCGTCCCAGTAGTGGTGGACCTCCCTCAGGTAGCACATATAAGTCCATTCCTCGGCTTTCTTTGCCCTTGTGGACCACCTTTACCTCTATCTTCCCGATGGGGTATACTCTTTGCCCCGTGTATGTTTTCAATACAATCTCCGTATCCCGTAGGGGAATATGTGGGAATAACCTTTTGTAATCTTGCTTATTCATGACCGTCAATGCCGATCCAGTGTCCAATTCCATCTTCACTTGGACTCCTGCTATCTGAAGTGTGACCCAAATTGTTTGGAGGTCTGCTTCCTTACCAACATTGTGTACTCTTAGACTACCCAGTTCATTACTGCTGGAGTCTGAATCTGACTTCTGTTCGTTCAAACTGTTCTCTGTCACCTTGTGTACCTTTCTGTACTTTTCCTGCGGTGACTTTTTGTTGCTGGTCTTCTTTCCTGACCGGCATACTCTAGCTATGTGACCAAGCCTGCCACATTTTCTGCATTCCTGATTTTTGAACCAGCACTGGTTCTGATCGTGCGTTGTCTTTCCACAACGATAACATTTTACTGTACCCAAGACCATTTGATTGGTGCTGAGTTCCGGTGACCGTAGCTGCATTTCCGCCGTGCCTCTCGCTGCGGCTTCTTGCGATGCTGCAATAGTGACAGCTTTATCAAGCGTAAGATCATTCTCCTCAAGCAGTCGCTTTTGTGTTCCTTCTTTTAACAATCCACACACAAATTTATCTCTCAGCGCATCTGCTAGTCCTGTTCCAAACTGACAGTACTTCGATAGCTTGCGCAGTTCAATTAAAAATTCAGCGTTGCTTTCGTCTTTCAGCTGCGTTCTTCTGTAAAATTTAAATCGTTCTGCTATCATCAGCGGTGTGGGGTTTAAATGATTTTTCAGGACAGTAACAATATTCGCGAAAGTCTGATCCGCCGGTTTATTTGGTGATAGAAGGTGCTTCAATAGCCCGTATGTCTTCGCACCCATTGAGCTTAATAAGGTTAGTGCTTTCTCATCATCTGGTACCTTATTTACTTTACAATAAACTTCCATGCGTTCTACATACGTGGTCCAATCTTCGATATCGCTATCAAAGGTATTAATGTTCCCATGTTTAGGCATCCTTGCAAGTTTTTAAATTTTTCTTTTTCTCAAAATGGCGGCTTCCCGCGCTTGTCTTCTTCCCCCGCCTACTAAAATGGCGGCTTCCCGCGCTTGGTGGTCTTTCCCACGCTCGTCTTCTTCCCCCGCCGACTACAATGGCGGATTCCCGCGTTTGCCTTCTCCCCCCGCTGGCTGCAATGGCGATTGCCGTGCTGCTGCCGTTCTCGCCTCCCCAGCGGTTCTCAATTCCCCGACGCTGCTTTGCCTCGCAGCCCCGCTTGCAGCCCGGTCCTTTACACCGGCTGCGTTTGAGTTCTCCGCGGCTCTCGTGCCTTAAGCTGCCCCAGTCGCTGCGCCTCTCGGCCTCGATTGCAGCCCGGCCCTTTTTACCGGCCGTGGTCGAGTTCTCCGCCCTTATTCCTCCGTTTTCCCTCCCCTACTCCACAGCCAACGCGGCCGACTTTCTGCTCGTGTCGCTGATCGGCTTACCCACCACCGTGGTAGAAGGGATGATCACTGCCTGTCGCTGATGGAGGGCTTCGTGGTCAGAATTTTTCTTTTTAACCCGGGTTCTCGATGCCTCCCGTGCGATGGTGCTCAGCAGGATGATGAGGGCGGATGCCTCTTCTCGACGCCCGTTCTGAGGACGAAGCTGCCTTGGATGTAAAACTGCCGCAGGGTAAGATCGGACTCGTCGCCACTGTTGAGTCTGTGTGTCCCAGTTATGCTTATGATCAATCACTGGACACAGACAACAAGAATAACTTTTAACAGGTCTTTACTATTCGGAGGTCAGGGCTGAACTGCCCAGCAAATCCCTACACAACACTTATATACCGGTGTGGTCACCACCGGTATTACAGTATACAGCAGCCAAGAGAAAGTAGTACATCTCTTAAGGTAGTTCTCTTAAGGTGGAACAGGTTACATACACCACAGTAAGGTTGGGGAAATGCAGCACACCAGGACCGAGTGACAACAGCACAAAGCCTCATCAGATCCTTAATGAGTTAGAAATACCTGGCAAGGACATAAGTTCTTCCATTCAGACACCAGCAAATGGCAAAGACACTACAATTAACACATTTCTTCAATCTGAATAATTAATTTCCGCAAAATGCTTTTCATATTTTATGGAGATGAAAACATTTTGCGTTCTTTGTTACTGGAGCTGCTTGTTCTTAAAAGATTTGAAGCCCCCTGATAGCTCAGTGGTTCAATGAACCCGCTGTTGCGGAGGCCCCAGGCTTTCACCCTGCTCTTTGCTGAGTTAGCTGACGTCAACTAGAGTAGCAGTAGGGGTACAATAATTAGCCTCAGTCCTCCCTTATCTAGGAAAGGGGAAAGAAAAGACAGGGTTACCGCTCCTGATCACTATCACTGATCAGGGACTTGAGCACATAAAGCTAGGCTGACACTCCCACTGCAGTACTGAGGGAGCGCTGCACTGTCGGAGGTGCCTTCTTTCAGATGAGACGTTAAGCCGAGGCCCCGTCTGCTCTCTCAGGTGGATGTAAAAGATCCCATGGCACTATTTTGAAGAAGAGCAGGGGAGTTATCTCCGGTGTCCTGGCCAATATTTATCCCTCAACCAACATAACAAAAACAGATTATCTGGTCAAATCACATTGCTGTTTGTGGGATTTTGCTGTGCGCAAATTGGCTGCCGCGTTTCCCACATTACAACAGTGACCCCACTTCAAAAGTACTTCATTGGCTGTAAAGCGCTTCGAGATGTCCGGTGCTCGTGAAAGGCGCTATATAAATGCAAGTCTTTCTTTTTTCTTTCTATCCAGTGATCCCTGTAGGGAAATATACATGTGCGTGTGGATGACGGGTGAGGAGAGGAGTGGGCTTGACTGATCTCCCATCTCGCCGCAGTTAGATGGTTTGCTGACTCTCACTGCCTCTGCTCACAGGTGATGAATGGTCCTTTCGGTGGGGTGCTGGAACCTCATGCAACATGACCATAGATCAGCATGAGTCAGTGGCTTCAGGAAGGGAGGGGAGTGAAGAGGATGTTCAATGCATAAAGACTCTCAACATGAGTCACACCTTGAACACTCAGACTGAAATCGAATCACAAAGCAATAAAGTGCATATTAAACCATTCTGATTTCCAGCATCTGCAGTATTTTGCTTTTTGTAAACCATTCCGATAACTGTTTGTCTAATTTAAGCGTGGTATAAACATAATGGGGGAAAAATTCAGTCGATTGCACCTCCCGTTAGCGCCTTAAGAGGACACCAATTGGGGCGCAAAGCAACTAGCGCCCGGGCGCAGCGATGTTTGTGCCGGCTCGCGAAATTAACTAGACATTTTGCGGCGGTGCTAAACACTACCACCACGATCTCCTGCGCCGGCAGATTGTGACGTCAGTCGAGTGCGCAACGCCCCGTTAGTGCCCCGGACCGGATATTGAGTGGCGCCCCCTGCCTTACCGCCTGCCGCTAGCAACGACAGGTTGAGGGGAGCGTTATGCTGTCAGAAAGGGACTAGGGGAGCACTATTTAAAGGCCACCGCTTCCTGCCTTTTTTTGTCGGTGACGTTTTTGCACCACGCATTCTGAGAGAGAGAGAGAGAGAGACTTCTGGAGAGATTCAACGCTGTGTGAAGGAGTTTTGAGTACCGAGCAGCACTTTGCAGGTTTATTTTGATTTGCCCTTCCTTGCTTCACCAGCGCTCTGAGGTAGCGCCTCGCTCCTCGGCCTTTGCGCCTTAAGACAGGTGTGAAATGCCTGATTTAGCGCTCCAATCACCTCCAGGGGCGATAAAAGCCAAGTTTGCTTTCAGAAGCGATAATTAGCGCCAGGCGCTAAACTTTGCGCATGGCCAATAATGGCGCCCCAAATGGGGCGATATCGAATTTTTCCCCCAATATATCATAAAGACACATGGATATGATTCCACTGATAGTGCTGCCTTTAACTCTGAATATATCTAGTTCCCCACTGGTTGGGCATAAATCATACCCCATAGGTCTAATGCCTCCTTTATATCTTCTCCTCCCCCATGTTAGTTATTTAGTCCTCACCCTCTTTAGGTCCCTTATGCTGTTTCCCCCATTGGGTGGAGGGAGAGGAGAAGAATGAATTGCTGTCAGTGTAATTATATTTTTCTCTTCTCACTTTTTCATCCCATTGTTCTTTGCAGGCACAAATGTGTTATATGAAATAAATCAATCTGTCAAGAAATGTACCAAAAATGTAAATTACTGGCTCTAATTAGATGATCAGTAAAACTATTTATCAAACGATTGTACAAGAACTTACACTTAGATTAGAAAGAAAGTACTGGTCAAGTTTCAGAAGCTCTCAAGGCATTGTACGTAAAGTACTGTGTAGTGCAGGTGAACACAACAGCCATTTTGCACACAGCAAGATCACGAAGAAGCAGCAATGCTTTTGGTGGCACTGGTTAGCCCAAACACGGTGGCATAGTGGTTAGCACTGTTGCCTCACAGCGCCAGGGACCCGGGTTCGAATCCGGCCTCGGGCGACTGTCTGTGTGGAGTTTGCACATTCTCCCCGTGTTTGCGTGGGTTTCCTCCGGGTGCTCCGGTTTCCTCCCACAGTCCAAAGATGTGCGGGTTAGGTTGATTGGCTATGATAAATTGACCCTTAGTGTTAGGGGGATTAAATACGTGGGGTTGCGGGGATAGGGTGGGATATGTGTTGGTGTAGGCTCGACGGGCCGAAATGGCCTCTATCTGCACTGTGGGGTTTCTGTGATTTCTGTGATCTGTGAATATCTGACTCTTCTTCAAATTGTTCCATAGGATGTATAGGGGAAGAACTTCGGCATGTTAGAGCCTTTCATTAGCTCCTGGGGGAGGAGGGGGGCACTAACGGTATGAAGGAATAAGCCCTATAACCTATTCAGAAACATGCACCATTCTATGAAAGAATTCTAGCCTTATTAAAACATGACAAACTGGGGTTGGAAATCTAGAAACCTAACAACGGAGAAGCTGTATTGTTAACAGCATTCAGGTTATTGAGATAAGATAAGTTGTTGACACTGAATCAATAACCTTATTGAAACAGAAGGTTAAAGGTTCCTGACAGTCTGAATCTTTGGAAACAAGACAATGGTTCACCCTGGTTGAGGTGTTCTAATTTACACTTTGTAAAGAGGCACAAACAGAAGGCCTTAGTAAAAATGACATCAAATAGAAACACCTGTCGTCACACCATTTTTTATGGTAAGCTTAGGACACCTAGGGTAGAGACATAATTCTGTATTGCTACCAGCTGAAGTGACTGTAAGAATTGCAGAAGTCAACAGAAAAATGACTAGAGATAATTAGATTACATCAGCAGAAAACCTTAAAGGAATACTACTGGAAAAGGGTATAAATATTGAACTCTCAAATAGGATACTAGACTCGCTGTAAAGGGGCAAAGCAATTCTCGGCTTCAGAGGCAGGCTCTGTAAGTCTACAACTCTTTGTACCTTGGGGATCAAAGGTACTGTACTGTATTTGATTTTGGTGGATATCCTGAATAAACTTTAAGAACTGTAAAACTGTAGTGAAATTAAGATTTGAGAATAAGGATCTCTGATAAGATTGTAAAGCTTTCCCTTTTTGGAACTGTTAATGTTGCGATTGACTCATCAACTGTAAAATACATGTCGGTTCTTTAATAAATCTATATATTTTTAGAATTGTCTCACATAATACTTCTGTATCAAACTCGCGAACTCAATCTCTGTACGCTCTTTGGTGAGGAGTTGCAGAATTCTGGGGGAGTTTTCCGGACCCTCGTAATATCCGGAACGTTACAGTCTAGCTAAACTTATTAAAAGTGCTATCTGGAGGACGGTAACATTTTCAGGTTGTTCCTTTCCTTTAGGGGGAGATAGTCCAAACCTTTAGACCCAATTAAGCATCTTTAGGATTCGGCTACCTCAAACTTTAGTTGAAAGTGAAAGTCTGAGGAATACGCCTGATCTGGGGTAGCCCTAAAGGGGCTAGGGCCAGTAATTATCCCTTCAATGGGGCGCTAATGGGTTTGCGGTGAGGCACAGCTTATCCAATGGCGCACGCAAAATTCACCCAGGATTTGCTAACAGTTAGCGCCTAGGCCTTCAGCGGCTCCCGGATCATGACTTCAATGAATTTGGAATGCCCCGTTAACGGCCCAGATACAAAATTGACTGTCGCCCCTGCACCCCCCACCACCTTAGCGCCTGGCCTGAACAACAGCAGGAAGAGGTGGTGTGATGCATTCGGATGGCTGCTGCAGGAGCCGTATTTAAAGGGATCAACATCTGCTTTCATTTTAGTGGCCAATCAATGCTGCCTTCTCAGTTTCACATTGCGAAAGAGCCGTTTTCAGTAAGTTAAACGTTTCTTACTTTCAGGAGTGTTCTGCCTGCTAAAAAATTGTCACTTTCATTCTGCTAAGATTTCAAAGTCCTACACCTGGTTACATTAATGGGGGGCTGTACTGGCACTCGACCTTGCCCTCGCCCTCCAGCATCAACGTTGGAGGCTGTGGAGGCAGAGACAAAGATTGGAAAATGTGGCCAGAAGGAGGAGGGCCAACAGGGTTCTCAATGGAGGCCTTACCCTCCCAGGGTATTCCGGGAGCACTTCTCCTACATAAATTTAACTGAGGAGCAGTGTCTTAGAAGGCTCCTCTTCAGTAAGGACGTGGTCACAGAGCTCTGCCACCTCCTGCAGCCAGACCATGAGCCTCAGATCAGGACCACCATGGCTCTCTCAGTGGCAGTCAAGGTCACCGTCGCCCTCAATTTCTACGCCAGCAGATCATTCCAGTCTGCAGCAGGAGACATAGCTAAAATCTCGCAGTTCGCCATCCATTGCTGCATCCAGGAGGTTACAGAGGCTCTCTACAGAAGGAGAAGGGACTACATTTCCTCCCCATCACCAGAGAGAAGCAGGGCGAGTGTGAATGTGGCTTTGCCAGGATAACGGGCTTCCCCATGGTGCAGGGCGCAATTTACTGCACCCACGTCGCTTTGCGGGCACCGCATAACAATCCTGAGATCTTCTGTAACCGCAAAGGCTACCACTCACTTAATGTCCAGTTGGTGTGTGACCACGGTGGCATAGTGGTTAGCACTGCTGCCTCACAGCGCCAGGGACCCGGGTTCAAATCCGGCCTCGGGTGACTGTCTGTGTGGAGTTTGCACATTCTCCCCGTGTTTGCGTGGGTTTCCTCCGGGTGCTCCGGTTTCCTCCCACAGTCCAAAGATGTGTGGGTTAGGTTGATTGGCCATGATAAAAATTGGCCCTTAGTGTTAGGGGGATTAAATACGTGGGGTTACGGGGATAGGGCTTGGGTGGGATGGCTGTCGGTGTAGGGACCGGGTGCTAGGGTTTGGATGATCAGCCATGATCTCGTTGAATGGCGGAGCAGGCTCGAAGGGCCGAATGGCCTACTCCTGCTCCTATCTTCTATGTTTCTATGTTTCACACACAGAGAATCCTCACTGTCAATGCCCGCTATCCTGGCAGCAGCCACGATGCCTTCATCCTGCCACCACATCAAGCTCGCGGTTGGCTGGTCGGAGACAAGGGCTATCCGATCTCCACTTGGCTCACAACCCCCCTCCGCAACCCCAACACTCCAGCTCAGCACTCCTATAATGAGAGCCATGCCGCCACCAGGAACATCACTGAGCAGACCATCGGAGTGCTCAAGCAACGGTTCTGCTACCTTTTTTTTAAATTCATTGATGGGATGTGGGCATCGCTGACTAGGTCTGCATTTAGTGCCCATCCCTAATTGCCCTTGAGAAGATGGTGGTGAGCCGCCTTCTTGAACCGCTGTAGTCCATATGGTGTAGGTACACCCACAATGCTGTTAGGAAGGGAGTTCCAGGATTTTGGCCCAGCGACAGTGAAGGAACGGCGATACAGGTCCAAGTCAGGATGGTGTGTGGCTTGGAGGGGAACTTGTAGGTGGTGATGTTCCCATGCGTCTGCTGCCCTTATCCTTCTAAGTGGTAGAGGTCGCGAGTTTGGAAGGTGCTGTTGAAGGAGCTTTAGCGAGTTGTTGCAGTGCATCTTGTAGATGGTACACACTGCAGCCACAGTGCGCCGGTGATGGAGGGAGTGAATGTTGAAGGTGGTGGATGGAGTGCCAATCAAGCGGGTTGCTTTATCCTGAATGGTGTCGAGCTTCTTGAGTGTTGTTGGAGCTGCACTCATCCAGGCAAGTGGAGAGTATTCCATCACACTCCTGACTTGTGCCTTGTGGAAAGGCTTTGGGGAGTCAGGAGGTGAGACACTCGCCGCAGGATTCCCAGCCTCTGGCCTGCTCTTGTAGCCACAGTATTTATATGGCTGGTCCAGTTCAGTTTCTGATCAATGGTAACCCCCAGGATGTTGATAGTGGGGGATTCAGTGATGGTAATGCCATTGAATGTCAAGGGGAGATGGTTAGAGTCTCGCTTGTTGGAGATGGTCATTGCCTGGCACTTGTGTGGTGCGAATGTTACTTGCCACTTGTCAGCCCAAGTCTGAATGTTGTCCAGGTCTTGCTGCATATGGACACGGACTGCGTCAGTATCTGACGAGTCTCGAATGGTGCTGAACAGTGTGCAATCATCAGCGAACATCCCCACTTCTGACCTTATGATGGAGGGAAGGTCATTGATGAAACAGCTGAAGATGGTTGGGCCTAGGACACTGCCCTGAGGAACTCCTGCAGTGATGTCATGTGATTGAGATGAATGACCTCCAACAACCACAGCCAACTTCCTTGACGGCTCAGGAGAAGTCCTCCAGTACTCGGCTGAGCGGGTGTCCCTTTTCGTGGTGGTCTGCAGCATGCTTCACAAGTTGGCCATCATGAGGGCACAGCCATTGCCACCAGGCATAGCGGAACCACCTCAGGAGGAGGAAGAAGGGGATGAGGAGGAGGAGGAGGAGGCAGAGGATCAGGAGGAGGAACAGCAGCGAGGGAGGAGGCAGCCACTCAATCAGCCTTTTGGAAGGGCGGTCCGTGACTACCTCATCAGACTGTGGTTCCAATAAATGAAACCCCAGATCCCCGTTGCTCACCACATCGCCATCATGCCATCCATTTCGTGTGCCATATCACAGCGCAAAGCTGAAATGAGAGACAGCACAAATTCTGCAAAATTCAATGAATAAATTTATCAACATTCAGTAAACACATGTATAAAACAACAATATTAACTAAAAATCACCCTTGTGCAAACCCTTACTTCCCCTCTTTGCAGTGCCTTTTCCTAATCTACTGTTCCTAAGTAGTGTCTCCCCAGTGGCTGCAGCAGGGCTGGCGGAAGGCTGCTGAGTGTCCGTGCGGGAGACTTCAGATGGCCTTGCAGGACGCCCTCGACCAGATCTGGGCCTGAAAGGCCCGGCTGTAGACTGCACCACCTCAGGCTTGGGTGGCAGCAGTCTGGCCTGGCTGGATGACAGGCAGTGACAAGGGCAATGGCGGAGTGGCAGTGGTGGGAGCAGGAATGCTGTCATCCTGAGAGAGGACAGCAGGTTCCTGCTCCACTGACCCACTGCCACTCCCCCGGGGCAGCACCTCAGGATCACTACCAATCTGCTGGAGCACAGATTGCTGGCCTGCTGCGACACCGTGAGATCCCCGATGGACTGTGGTCGACCCAGCGGCAATGGCAGCAATCAGAGCTTGCATGGCATCAAGCTGAGACTGCATGAGAGCAGTCTGAGACTCGATGGCAGCAACGGTTTACTGCATTACAGCACTAAGACGTTGCATGGCTTCCGCCTGTGCTGCAATGGATGCTGTTATATTGCCCATGACACGCAGCATGAGGTCTGGATCCCCACAGTCTCTCAGGGAGTCCACCATCCTTTGCAGGCTGCCAAGGATGGGCTCCATGGTGTGCGCAGAGCTCTGTGCAATGTTGGAGGTGGACTCCTCCATGCTCCTTACCATTGCTGACAGGCTCTCGGGCACCCTTGCCACTGTACCTATCATCTCGGTGTGCATGTCCATCACCCTTCTTGTGAACGCCTCCCTATCGAGGTCCTCATCTGAGTCCTGTGCAGCAGAACTCGTGCACAAACTTACCCTCCGGGGAGCTGGCTCCTGAGCTACCCTTTCCTTCTGGCCTTGCTGCAGCCCACTCATCCCCGATGCATCACCCAGTGCAGACCCCTCTACTAAACCTGCCTCTAAAGGTCACTTAGTCCCAGTATCTGAGGTGGTGCCTGTGGGTGAGGCATGCAGTGACGCGATGCTTTCTTCCTCCTCTTCTCCCACCTCACTCTCACTGGGAGGCTCAGGGACAGGCTGGTCAGCTGGTTGCTGATTACCTGAAAGCATAAAGGCACAAGACTCGCGTTAAGGTGAGGGCAGAAGGGCAGGAAGGGAACAAGGAATGCAGATAGTATAATGAGCTGGAAAGTGGGAAAGGCTTGTGGTGTGAGGGGGAAGTGGGTGTTATGTTCATTAATAACTAGTCGTTTGCATTATGAACAGCTAGCTTAGAGCTAGACATTTATTCATGCCATGTGGACTTGTACAGCATCCTGTAGAGGCAGCCATCTTGACTACTGCTTTCTGGGTAGCCTAGTGCCTCGTGGGTAGTGTAGTCTTAAACACATTCAACTAAACACACAGCAGTATACAGCTCTACAGCTCTATAGCTCCACCTAGTGTACTATTCTAGAATGACATGTTATTGATCATTACATCCCCCTTTCTCTGAGGTTAAACAAAATCATATCAATCAACCTCAATTAACTTTCAAGAAAAACGATAAAGATGATATCAGTAACACTTTTGCTAGTGCTCTATAAACATAAACATTTTCAAAGCTTTACTTTATACTCAAAGATTAAGTCTATCAGGCTTTTTTACTTCACGTGTGGATCTTCTTAACACAGGTAAGTCTGATGTGTTTTCATGAGATTGTTCTGGTGGTGAATGACAAGATTCAGTTGCGGCATTGTCATCAATCTGCTCTTGGATAGTTTCTTGTGTCTTCAGGAGGGAACGGCGATTCCTCCTGAGAATCTGTCCTTCCTCAGTTCCAACAGTGTATGACCTCGGTCGTACTTCCTCAAGAACTGTAGCTTTCCTGTTCCATGCATCTGGATCCTCAATCCTGACAACATCATCCCTTGTCAATGGTTTTAGAGTTTTGGATGACTTGTCATAGTATGATTTCTGTTTCAGCTTTAACAGTTGAAGTCTCTGTCTCAGTTCCTTACTTTGCTTTTCATTTGCACAGCAGGGCAGCGTGGTGCGCAACTTGCGACCCATTAGGAGTTCAGCAGGTGAAGAACCAGAGTCTAAAGGTGAGGCTCGGTAGCTCAGCAGGGCGAGATAAGGATCAGACTTGCTTTCTGTCGCTTTCTTCAGTAGCTGCTTGAGAACTTGAACACCTTTCTCTGCCTTACCATTCGACTGAGCATACAGAGGACTGGATGTGATGTGCTGAAAGTCATACTGTGCTGCAAACTGTTGCCACTCCTTACAGTTGAAGCACGGACCATTGTCGCTAATGGCAATCCTGGGAATTCCATGTCTGGCGAAGATGGATTTCACATGCATTATGACACTGCTTGCTGTGGTGCTTGAGAGCAGCGCCATCTCAGGATAGTTAGAATAGTAGTCAATCACTATTAGATATTCTTTACCATTTAAATGAAAAAGGTCCATACCAACCTTTTGCCATGGTGCTGTTGGTATGTCAGCTAATATCATTGGTTCCTTTGTTTGTTTGTTTTGGTGTTTCTGACATGTCTCACATTTGCCTATCATGTTCTCAATGTCCTTATTTTTGCCAGGCCAATAAACATTGTCTCTTGCTCTCCTTTTGCATTTTTCAATTCCGAGGTGTCCCTCATGAATCCTTTTGAGCATGTCTTGACGTAGAGCCTGTGGAATGACTATTCTGTTCTGTTTTAGTAATAGTCCACTTGCGACACTCAATTCTGACCTTATGTGAAAGTATTTTGGACAGGAACCTTTTGGCCAACCATGATGAATGTTCTCTATTACTGTTTGTAATACTGTATCTTTTACTGTTTCTTCTGCTATTTGCTTTGATTTTGTGTCTGACACGGGCAGCGCAGTAGTGACCATACTCACATGAACATCCACGTCTTCTTCAGTAGAGCTCACTTGACTCATTGTGGGTGCTCAGGATAGTGCATCTGCTAACAAATGATATTTGCCTGGTGTGTAGATCAGTTCAAAGTCATATCTTTGCAGCTTCATCATGAGTCGTTGAATCCTTGGAGACATCTCATTCAGGTTCTTTTTTATGATGGCAACCAGTGGGCTGTGGTCTGTCTCAACTGTGAAGGTGTGAAGTCCATATATGTAGCCATGAAACTTTTCTAGTCCAACTACCAAGCCTAGACATTCCTTTTCAATCTGGGCGTATCGACACTCAGTATCAGTCATAGATCTGGAGGCATGGGCAACAGGCTTCCAATCTTCACCCTCTGCTCCTTTGATGCATCCGTTGACACTTTGATTCCCTTTGTCGGGTCAAAGAAAGTGAGCACAGGTGTGGTTGTCAGCACTGTTTTGAGGTTCATCCACTCTTGTTCATGTTTTTCTGTCCATGCGAACTCATTTGTTTTATGTAGCAGGTCTCGCAGACAGGCTGTCTTGGCTGATAAGTTAGGAATGAACTTTCCAATGAAGTTTATCATCCCCATGATGCGTAGCACTCCTTTTTTGTCAGTGGGTTGGGGCATGTTGAGTATGGCATTTACTTTTTCCATATCTGGCTCTATTCCTTTACCAGATAGATTATCTCCTAGGAAAGTGACTTCCTGGACGCCAAACTGACACTTGGCTTTGTTGAGCTTCAGTCCATTCTGGCGTATGCTCTGTAGCACTTTAGTCAGTCTCTCATTGTGTTCTTTCAGTGTGGAGCCCCAGATGATGATGTCATCAACATAGAGCCGGACTCCTTCCAGACCTTCAATTATGTGTTCCATCGCTCTATGAAAGATTTCAGATGCAGATATTATCCCAAAAGGCATTCTGAGGAAACAATACATAGAAACATAGAAACATAGAAGATAGGAGCAGGAGTAGGCCATTCGGCCCTTCGAGCCTGCTCCGCCATTCAACGAGATCATGGCTGATCATCCAAACCCTAGCACCCGGTCCCTACACTGACAGCCATCCCACCCAAGCCCTATCCCCGTAACCCCACGTATTTAATCCCCCCTAACACTAAGGGTCAATTTTTTTTATCATGGCCAATCAACCTAACCTGCACATCTTTGGACTGTGGGAGGAAACCGGAGCACCCGGAGAAAACCCACGCAAACACGGGGAGAATGTGCAAACTCCACACAGACAGTCACCCGAGGCCAGATTTGAACCCGGGTCCCTGGCGCTGTGAGGCAACAGTGCTAACCACTATGCCACCGTGCTGCCAAATGGTGTGTTGAAGGTACAGTATTTGGTGCTCTCTTCATCCAGTTTTAGTTGCCAAAATCCTTGTGAGGCATCGAGCTTTGTAAAGTATCTGGCACCTGACATTTCACTGGTGATTTCTTCTCGCTTGGAAATCTGGTAGTGTTCACGTTTTATGTTTGCATTTAAGTCCTTTGGATCCATGCATATTCTTAGATCATTGTTCTTTTTCTTTACACATACCATGGAGTGAACCCAGTCTGTTGGCTCTTTGACTTTCCTGATGACTCCTAGTGTGGTCATTCTGTCCAGTTCATTCATGAGCCAGTCATGCAGGGGTGCTGGAACTCTTCGTGGAGCATGTACCACTGGCTGAGCATCCTCCTTTAGCTGGATCTTGTAAGTGAATGGTAGAACTCCAAATCCTTTGAACACATCCTGGAAATTATTTACTACAGAATCCACTGAGTCATCTGGTCTGTTTATGGCACAGTTTATACGGTATACTCTCTTGACCAGTTCTAAGTCCTCACAAGCTTTGTCACCCAGTAGTGAATCAAATCCTTCAGCCACAACAGAAAACATGAGATGATGCACTTTGTCTTTGACTGTCACTTTAAGTCTGCATACACCTAAGCTATCTATTTTCTGTCCATTATAGTCCTTCAGTAGTACTGACTTTTTCTGTATTTTGGGCTTTTCTTTCATATTGTTAATGTCACTCATACTGATTAAGTTTGCTTTTGCCCCAGTGTCCAGTTTCAATGTAACTAATGCTCCATTTATCTGCAGTGGGATCATCCATTTGTCCTCTTTTACTGCATTAACTTTATGTTCAGCATTGTCTATTTCTGAGGGCTGCACATTTTCTGTATCTTTTTTGATATCATCACATGACACCATTCGTACAAAAAATGTCTCACTTAAATCAGTGTCCTCGATCATATTGACTTGTTGCCCTTTCTTTGTTGTTACTTTTGAAAAGCATTGTTTGGCAAACTGATTCTTTCCATGACATTTTGTGCACATTTTTCCAAACGCTGGGCATTGTTTTAACTGGTGTTTGTAACCATAGCGTTTACAATTAAAAATTCCTTCCTCCGATTGCCTTTCATTTCTGTTCTGCCCACATTTCTTCCCTTTGTAGGACACAGCACCAACAGCAGCACTTACTACAATCGCATCATTATTGATTTCACTGAAAGTCTTTGCATGCTTTTGAGCTAGCTTGCTGGCTTGGCATATTTTCACAGCATTTTCCAATGTTAGTTCGGTTTCTCTCAACAGACGTTCCCTGACCTTTTTATCATGAATACCAAACACAATTTGGTCACAAATCATGGATGCTTCCAGCTCAGAGAAATTACATGTCTGTGCTTTCAGTTTCAGATCAGTCACAAAGCTATCAAAAGTCTCATTTTGCCACTGTGTCCTTGAACAGAACACATACCTCTCATAGGTTTCATTCTTTTTGGGAGAACAATGTGTATCAAATTTCTTTAGCACATTGTCTAAATTTTCCCTGTTCTCCTCTGGATTAAATACAAATGTATTAAATACCTCTATCGCCTGTGGGCCTGCAACCGTAAGCAGCAATGCTACTTTCCTTGCGTCTGGCTTCGTACCGAACCCAATGGCAGCAATGTAGAGTTCGAATTGTTGTTTGAAAGTCTGCCAATTGTAGTCGGCATTTCCCGTGAGATTCAAAAACTCCAGTGGCCTCAAATTCTCCATGTCGCTTTTCACAATTTTCAGCAGATCTTCACCAATCCTGGTACCATGTTATGTTCATTAATAACTAGTCGTTTGCATTATGAACAGCTAGCTTAGAGCTAGACATTTATTCATGCCATGTGGACTTGTACAGCATCCTGTAGAGGCAGCCATCTTGACTACTGGTTTCTGGGTAGCCTAGTGCCTCGTGGGTAGTGTAGTCTTAAACACATTCAACTAAACACACAGCAGTATACAGCTCTACAGCTCTATAGCTCCACCTAGTGTACTATTCTAGAATGACATGTTATTGATCATTACAGTGGGATGAGAGAAGGAGAAGGGATGAACACACCGTTGCGACCATGGCGCCCACCGCCTGGCATCCAATGACTCTCAGCACTCGCTCCTTCAGGTCTGTAAGCTGTTGGATGTCCACTTCACCCCTGCCTGTTCATTCCTGCTCCCTCCTATTGTGGGCCAGCTTGGCCTGCACGAGAAAGGAAAGTGTGTGAGTGAGTGTGCAGCTATGTGTTTGGTAGATGTGCCTGCCATAGTTGAATAGCTGTGATTGTAGGCAAGGTGTGAGATGTGGATGTGCGTTTGAGTAGCTGGAGATGCTTGGTGGGTGAGTGGTGGGGGTGTGGTGGTTTGTGCAGTGTGTACAGACTGAGGTTCAGATATTGGTGTGTAGGACTCGTTGAAGCATGTACTCACCCTGACCACCCGAGTGAGGTCGTTGAATTTTTTACGGCACTGTGTGAGGGTCCTGAGAACCACACTGCTGGTCGAGACGTCCTGGACCACTTCCCTCCACATTGCCCTGAAGACCTGGGGCGATGGCCTCCTGCCAGTGGCCGGGAACAGCACTGCCCTCCTTCTTTCGACTGCCGCGACCAATGCCTCCAGTGCCTTGTTGTTGAAACGGCGAGCTCTCTCCCTGGGACTGGGATCAGCCGTGAGGATAAGAGGTGTAGTTGTTGAGTTGCTTTGAGGTCGCCCTCAGAGCCAGCAATGTTGAGAATGAGGTTGTGCAGAATGATTGAAGCGCCCCTTTAAGAACTGGAAGGAGCCAATGTGAATGATAAGTCCCGACTGGACTGCACCTGAAATTGGTTATCGCTCTGCGGGTAGCACCCCGCTCTCTCTGTGTGTGTAGTGCCCTGCTTTCTGTGTGTAGCCCCCCGCTCTCCCTGTGTGTGTAGCGCCCCGCTCTCTGTGTGTAGCGCCCAACTCTGTGTGTAGCACCCCGCTCTCTCTGTGTGTAGCGCCCCGCTCTCTGTGTGTAGTGCCCCGCACTCTGTGTGTAGTGCCCCGCTCTGTATGTGGCGCCCCGCTCTCTGTGTGTAACGCCCCGCTCTCTGTGTGTAACGCCCCGCTCTCTGTGTGTAACGCCCCGCTCTCTCTGTGTGTAACGCCCCGCTCTCTCTGTGTGTAACGCCCCGCTCTCTGTGTGTAACGCCGCGCTCTCTCTGTGTGTAACGCCCCGCTCTCTCTGTGTGTAACGCCCCGCTCTCTCTGTGTGTAATGCCCCGCTCTCTCTGTGTGTAGCGCCCGCTCTCTCTGTGTGTAACGCCCCGCTCTCTCTGTGTGTAACGCCCCGCTCTCTGTGTGTAACGCCCCGCTCTCTGTGTGTAACGCCCCACTCTCTGTGGGTAACGCCCTGCTCTCTCTGTGTGTAGTGCCCCGCTCTCTCTGTGTGTAATGCCCCGCTCTCTCTGTGTGTAGCGCCCGCTCTCTCTGTGTGTAACGCCCCGCTCTCTCTGTGTGTAACGCCTCACTCTCTCTGTGTGTAGCGCCCCGCTCTCTCTGTGTGTAACGCCCCGCTCTCTCTGTGTGTAACGCCCCGCTTTCTCTGTGTGTAACGCCCCACTCTCTCTGTGTGTAGCGCCCCGCTCTCTCTGTGTGTAGCACCCCGCTCTCTGTGTGTAACTCCTGCTCTCTCTGTGTGTAGCACCCCGCTCTCTGTGTGTAACTCCCGCTCTCTCTGTGTGTAGCGTCCCGCTCTCTCTGTGTGTAACGCCCCGCTCTCTCTGTGTGTAACGCCCCGCTCTCTGTGTGTAGCGCCCCGCTCTCTCTGTGTGTAGCGCCCCGCTCTCTGTGTGTAGCGCCCTGCTCTCTCTGTGTGTAACGCCCCGCTCTCTCTGTGTGTAACGCCCCGCTCTCTGTGTGTAACGCCCCGCTCTCTCTGTGTGTAACGCCCCGCTCTCTCTGTGTGTAATGCCCTGCTCTCTCTGTGTGTAACGCCCCGCTCTCTCTGTGTGTAACACCCCACTCTCTGTGTGTAACGCCCCGCTCTCTCTGTGTGTAACGCCCTGCTCTCTCTGGGTGTAGCGCCCCGCTCTCTCTGTGTGTAGCACCCCGCTCTCTGTGTGTAGCGCCCTGCTCTCTCTGTGTGTAGCGCCCCGCTCTCTGTGTGTAACGCCCCGCTCTCTGTGTGTAGCGCCCCTCTCTCTGTGTGTAGCGCCCCGCACTCTCTGTGTGTAGCGCCCCGCTCTCTGTGTGTAGCGCCCCACTCTCTGTGTGTAGCGCCCCGCTCTCTCTGTGTGTAGCGCCCCGCTCTCTGTGTGTAGCGCCCCGCTCTCTGTGTGTAGCGCCCCGCTCTCTCTGTGTGTAGCGCCCCGCTCTGTGTGTAGCGCCCCGCTCTCTCTCTGTGTGTAGCGCCCCGCTCTCTGTGTGTAGCGCCCTGCTCTCTCTGTGTGTAGCGCCCCGCTCTCTGTGTGTAACGCCCCGCTCTCTGTGTGTGGCGCCCCGCTCTCTGTGTGTGGTGCCCCGCTCTCTGTGTGTAGCGCCCCTCTCTCTGTGTGTAGCGCCCCGCCGCTCTCTGTGTGTAGCGCCCCGCTCTCTGTGTAGCGCCCCGCTCTCTGTGTGTAGCGCCCCGCTCTCTGTGTGTAGCGCCCCGCTCTCTCTGTGTGTAATGCCCCGCTCTCTCTGTGTGTAACGCCCGCTCTCTCTGTGTGTAACGCCCCGCTCTCTCTGTGTGTAACGCCCCGCTCTCTCTGTGTGTAACGCCCCGCTCTCTGTGTAGCCCCCCGCTCTCTGTGTGTAGCGCCCTGCTCTCTGTGTGTAGCACCCCGCTCTCTCTGTGTGTAATGCCCCGCTCTCTTTGTGTAGCGCCCCACTCTCTGTGTGTGGCGCCCCGCTCTCTGTGTGTAGCGCCCCGCTCTCTGTGTGTAGTGCCCCGCTGTCTGTGTGTAGTGCCCCGCTCTCTGTGTGTAGCGCCCCGCTCTCTGTGTGTAGCGCCCCGCTCTCTGTGTGTAACGCCCCGCTCTCTTTGTGTAGCGCCCCACTCTCTGTGTGTAGCGCCCCTCTCTCTGTGTGTAGCGCCCCTCTCTCTGTGTGTAGCACCCCGCTCTCTGTGTGTAGCGCCCCGCTCTCTGTGTGTAGCGCCCAGCTCTCTGTGTGTAGCGCCCCACTCTCTGTGTGTAACGCCCCGCTCTCTTTGTGTAGCACCCCGCTCTCTGTGTGTAGCGCCCCGCTCTCTGTGTGTAGCGCCCCGCTCTCTCTGTGTGTAGCGCCCCGCTCTCTGTGTGTAGCGCCCTGCTCTCTCTGTGTGTAACGCCCCGCTCTCTCTGTGTGTAACGCCCCGCTCTCTCTGTGTGTAACGCCCCGCTCTCTCTGTGTGTAATGCCCTGCTCTCTCTGTGTGTAACGCCCCGCTCTCTCTGTGTGTAACACCCCACTCTCTGTGTGTAACGCCCCGCTCTCTCTGTGTGTAACGCCCCGCTCCCTCTGTGTGTAACGCCCTGCTCTCTCTGGGTGTAGCGCCCCGCTCTCTCTGTGTGTAGCACCCCGCTCTCTGTGTGTAGCGCCCTGCTGTCTCTGTGTGTAGCGCCCCGCTCTCTGTGTGTAACGCCCCGCTCTCTGTGTGTAGCGCCCCTCTCTCTGTGTGTAGCGCCCCGCTCTCTCTGTGTGTAGCGCCCCGCTCTCTGTGTGTAGCGCCCCGCTCTCTGTGTGTAGCGCCCCGCTCTCTCTGTGTGTAGCGCCCCGCTCTCTGTGTGTAGCGCCCCGCTCTCTGTGTGTAGCGCCCCGCTCTCTCTGTGTGTAGCGCCCCGCTCTCTGTGTGTAGCGCCCCGCTCTCTCTCTGTGTGTAGCGCCCCGCTCTCTGTGTGTAGCGCCCTGCTCTCTCTGTGTGTAGCGCCCCGCTCTCTGTGTGTGGTGCCCCGCTCTCTGTGTGTAGCGCCCCTCTCTCTGTGTGTAGCGCCCCGCTCTCTGTGTGTAGCGCCCCTCTCTCTGTGTGTAGCGCCCCGCCGCTCTCTGTGTGTAGCGCCCCGTTCTCTGTGTAGCGCCCCGCTCTCTGTGTGTAGCGCCCCGCTCTCTGTGTGTAGCGCCCCGCTCTCTCTGTGTGTAATGCCCCGCTCTCTCTGTGTGTAACGCCCGCTCTCTCTGTGTGTAACGCCCCGCTCTCTCTGTGTGTAACGCCCCGCTCTCTCTGTGTGTAACGCCCCGCTCTCTGTGTAGCCCCCCGCTCTCTGTGTGTAGCGCCCTGCTCTCTGTGTGTAGCACCCCGCTCTCTCTGTGTGTAATGCCCCGCTCTCTTTGTGTAGCGCCCCACTCTCTGTGTGTGGCGCCCCGCTCTCTGTGTGTAGCGCCCCGCTCTCTGTGTGTAGTGCCCCGCTGTCTGTGTGTAGTGCCCCGCTCTCTGTGTGTAGCGCCCCGCTCTCTGTGTGTAGTGCCCCGCTCTCTGTGTGTAACGCCCCGCTCTCTTTGTGTAGCGCCCCACTCTCTGTGTGTAGCGCCCCTCTCTCTGTGTGTAGCGCCCCTCTCTCTGTGTGTAGCACCCCGCTCTCTGTGTGTAGCGCCCCGCTCTCTGTGTGTAGCGCCCCGCTCTCTGTGTGTAACGCCCCGCTCTCTTTGTGTAGCACCCCGCTCTCTGTGTGTAGCGCCCCGCTCTCTGTGTGTAGTGCCCCGCTCTCTGTGTGTAGCGCCCCGCTCTCTGTGTGTAGCGCCCCACTCTCTGTGTAACGCCCCGCTCTCTTTGTGTAGCGCCCCACTCTCTGTGTGTAACGCCCCGCTCTCTTTGTGCAGCGCCCCACTCTCTGTGTGTGGCGCCCCGCTCTCTGTGTGTAGCGCCCCGCTCTCTGTGTGTAGCGCCCCGCTCTCTGTGTGTAGTGCCCCGCTCTCTGTGTGTAGCGTCCTGCTCTCTGTGTGTAGCGCCCCGCTCTCTGTGTGTAGCGCCCCGCTCTCTCTGTGTGTAGCGCCCTAATTTAGGTGATTAGCTCTTGATTTAGCGCTCCAGTTCTTTCTTGGAGCGCTAACAATAAATTTAGCGGGCAGTCAGAAGAATTAGCGCCTGGCGCTAATTGTCCAACTTTTTCAAATTTAGTGCCCCAACTGGGGCAATACCGAATTTCTAGCCCTATATATGTAATGTCTACCCAAAGCACTGGAGGAAGCAGACGTGGTTTAATGTCAATCTGAAAAGCACCACCTTTGACACAGTAGCACTCCCTCAGTGCTACACTGCAGTGTTAGCCTAGATCATGTGCTGAAGTCCTGGGGTACGTCTGAGAGGTGAAAGTGTTACCAACAGAGCACAGTTAATTCATTAAGAAATTCTGAAATACGTACACAAATAACACCATTTTGCAAGTTACATTGGGAAATATCTGAGAAGCAGAAAGAACTCCTGGCATCTGGTCTCCAGAATGGGCTAAATTGCTGCAGAAATACTCACATCATGAACACTGGGGAAGCACACACTTCAGTGGGAACAGACACACGCCAGTGGGAACAGACACACATTACTGTGAACACTTACATATCACTGGGAGCAACACACATATTACTGAAAACATACAATTATCACTGGAAACACATTGCTGGGAATGTACAAATATCACCGGAAATGCATGTATCTGCACACACAAAAATGTCACTATAGTTTCACAACTCTTCAGATTCCAACGGTCATTGCTAATAAGGGGTCGGCCATTTAGGACTGAGATGAGGAGAAATTTCTTCACTCAAAGGGCAGTGAATCTTTGGAATTCTCTACCCCAGAGGGCTGTGGATGCTCAGTTGTTGAGTATATTTAAGACAGAGGTCGATAGATTTTTGGATACTAAGGGAATCAAGGGATATTTGGATAGTGTAGGAAGCTGGAGTTGAGGTAGAAGATCAGCCACGATCTTATTGAATGGCCGAGGGGCTGAATGGCCTACTCCAGCTCCTATTTCTTATGTTCTTATATTCTTATGGTTACCCCCCAGTACAGGGAGGTAACATTCTTACTTTGGAAAGAGAGATGAATCAAACTATACAAAAAAATCATATTTTCTCATATTAATGATCATTTTTCATTTTATTTCTGTTTCACGCTGTGTAATATTTTGATTTTTTCTTTAAATGCAGTTAACAATAACTTCTAACTTATTGCATTGTCTGATGCAATGTTTAAGACAATTTAAAATAAACAGGTTAATCCCTCCCAGCAAAAAAAAGCCCACACTCACCATTCACTTTGATTCCTGCAGTTTTCAGACCGATTTTCTAATGGTCATGACTCATGTGAGATATTAAAAACCCATACAAATCTTGAAAACAGCAACGTTTTTAAATTTCTTGTGTGAGTTTCAAACATTAATAAATAGTCTGTGAATTACAGATATTCATATCGCTGTGTAGATGAGCTCACACATCCACCACATATCCACAGCAAACAACACACTGCCTTTTTTCTAGCAGCAAAAATACAGACTTCAATCTAAATTAACCTGCAGTGTGACTGCCCTTGACACCCAGGCAACATTTGACCGAGTGTGGACCAAGGGGCACTAGTAATACTGAAGTCAATGGGGATCAGGGGGAAAACTCTCCACTGGCTGGAGTCATCAAGACACAAAGGGATATGCCCCAGGACATCTCTGCAGGAGTTCCTCAGGGCAGTATCCTTGTCCTAACTATCTTCAGCTGCTTCATCACTGATCTTCCCTCCATCATAAGGTCAGAAGTCGGGCTGATCGCTGATGATTGCAGTTTTCAAATAATGAAGCAGTCCATGCCCGCAAGCAGCAAGTCCTGAACAACATCCAGGTTTGGGCTGAAAAGTGGCAAATAGAATTTGCACCACACAAGTGCCAGGCAATGAATATCTCCAACAAGAGAGTGCCTAACTGCCTCCCCTTGACAATCAATGGCATTACCATCACCGGGTCCCCTACCATCAACATCCTGAGGGGTCACCATTGACCAGAAACTCAAGTGGACCATCCAAAGAAATAATGTGGCTATTAGAGCAGGCTGGGTATTCTGCGGCAAGTGACTCACCTCCTGACTCCCCAAAGCCTTTCCACCACCTACAAGATGCAAGTCAGTAGTGTGATGGAATCCTCTCCACTTGCCTCATTAGCTGCAGCTGCAATAACACTCAAGAAGCTCAACACCATCCAGGACAAAGCAGTCCGCTTGATCGGCCACTAGCCTAAACATCCACCCCTTCCACCATCGGCATGCCATGGCTGCAGTTGAATAGATGTGACAGGAATAAGTGAAACCCTATTCGGTGTAGATAGGGTGGGTGCCTTGAATTAATCCTTTAGAAGGATCATTTATAATTCTGTGTTTGCACAGCAAATGGTCCATTATCAGATATTAAAATTTAACAGATATATGGGTTGAATTTTGTAATCTGCTATTACAGTATGTAGATTAGACTTCCCAAAGATTTTGGTTATATACCATAGGAACTGACTAATACCATTGAGGCCACCATAAGTGGGATTTTTTGATCAGCCAAGAATCTGACTTACACAGAAACCCATTACTATGCTTTACCGTTTCCAAACCAAACTACTGAGAAATCTGCAGTTCCTGTTGCTCGATGTACACTCTTTCCCCAGGAGACATATCTTATTTATCTGATCCCAGGGATGTCAGCAAGAGCCAAGCTTGGGGATCCCCAAGTATGCATAAGAGTACTGCTGCAGTTTAATCAGGTAAAACGCGACCATTTAACAGTACGGGATACTGATAAGCTTCTGATTGCTTGCCCAGCTACAACTGCATTGCTCGTTAATGCTTTGCTTGCAGGCTTACTGGTCCGCTCCCATCAATGGGCTAGGCTGGCTGGTCAATCAACAGAAACCTCGAGTACTACAGACCGGCCTGGCTGGGGTATCAGATTATCATGTCTGCTGTGGAGGTTCAACTCAGATCCACTCTCCAAGCATTTGATCTTGGAGCCCACCTGACTCCAAAGAGACTCCACTTACCCACTGGTCAAGGAGCATAGTCACTAGAAATAAAGAAGAAAGAACTTGCATTTATATAGCACTTTTTATGACCTCAGGACGTCCAAAAGTGCTTTACAGTCAATGAGGTACTTTTTGAAGTGTAGTCACTGTTGAAATGTTTTTTTTGTATTATTCGTTCCTGGGATGTGGGCGTCGTTGGCAAGACCAGCATTTAGTGCCGCCTTCTTGAACCGCTGCAGTCCGTGTGGTAAAGGTACTCCCACAGCGCTGTTAGGGAGGGAGTTCCAGGATTTTGACCCAGCGACGATGAAGGAACAGCGATATACTTCCAAGTCAGGATGGTGTGTGACTTGGAGGGGAACTTGGAGGTGGTGGTGTTCCCATGCGCCCGCTGCCCTTGTCCTTCTAGGCGGTAGAGGTTGCGGGTTCACATTTATGTGAAGTCCCTTTAGTCTGTTATTTTTTGAAATGTCAGAATAATTTCATATGAGCATTGTTTAGTTACAGGGTGTTGTATTTAGTTCTGGCTCTGAGTTCTGATTGTTTAGGTAAACAATTAACAGCTTTGAGTGTAACTGTCCATGTGTGATATTCATTGGCCCGATTCCAGACCAAAGGTGTTTCTGAGCAGGTCACAAAAACAGTTCGGGTCATGCAGAAATCTTAGGGTGAAATTACTCCGAATCCAAACTAACAGGCACATTATAAAGTTACACGCGGTGTGAAATTATGCTGTGTGATATCCAGGTACCAATGTATTAACACATTTACGTAAAGTCCCTAATGCATTTATTTTTTAATATCGCACAGCAAACTCACACCAACGTTCTTGTTGTTTAAACGTTTGCTTTGTTTGAGGGCTCTGCAGTGCAGGACTGGAGACTTCCTGAATTGTTTTCATTTTGCTCAGCAAGATTTGCGATAACGCGCTGAATGCAACAGAATGAGCTTACTGACCGGGGTGCTGTTGGGTTCCAGGGACAGTTGGCAGAGCTTCTTGTGGGTTTTTGACGTGTAAAATACATGAAAGATTGACCCGATAGCATCCTCCGAGTCTGGGCTTTAAATTGGCTGAAGAAGCAGCTTTTAAAGTTAGTTTTACTCGAATCATTGAGCGGTGACAGTCAAGTATTTATTCATTGACTGCAAAATTTTATCACAACAACCAGTTGCTCGCTCAATCAGATTACTGCAGCTTGCTCTGGTCGCTATCAGCTAGCTTATCTTGTTGTTTTATAGACTGCATGTTTTGTTTTGAAAAATAGCGCAATTAGATTTTACTTTATTATTTTCAATGGGATGTTACATTTATGAATAACTGTGGGATTACCTAAGAACATAAGAAATAGGAGCAGGAGTAGGCCATTCGGCCCCTCGAACCTGCTCCGCCATTCAATAAGATGGCTGATCTTCTACCTCAACTCCACCTTTCTGCACAATCACCACATCCCTTGATTCCCTTAATATCCAAAAATCTATCGATCTCTGCCTTGAATATACTCAACGACTGAGCCTCCACAGCCCTGTGGGGTAGAGAATTCCAAAGATTCACCACCCTCTGAGTGAAGTAATTTCTCCTCATCTCAATCCTAAATGGCCGACCCCTTATTCTGAGACTGTGACCGTTGTTACCAGTTACACACGCCAGCAGTCTTAACTGTGACAAAATGTGACACTAGATTACATTTTTGTCTTAAGGTCAGATATTAGCTTTAACTACGCCCTCAGGGCAACCACAAGATTATGGTTATTTGTTTCAACATTCTGTGCTCTAATTTACCAGCGATGGAGAAAATATGCACAGGAAGGAGAGCTTGCTGCTCTAAAACAGATTAATCTTGTGGAGTAACTTAGACTGTGAGGTCTTTTCTTTGCTATTTTACCTCTGCCCAATTGCTCAGCTTTTTTAAAATTTAGTCACGGGATGTGGGCATCACTGGCAAGGCCAGCATTTATTGCCCGTCCCTAATTGCCCTTGAACAACTGAGTGGCTTGCTGGGCCATTTCAGACGGGCAGTTAAGATTCAACCACATTGCTGTGGGTCTGGAGTCACATATAGGCCAGACCAGGTAAGGATAGCAGATTTCCTTCCCTGAAGGACATTAGGGAACCAGATGGGTTTTTACGACAATCCGGTAGTTTCATGGTCACCATTACTGACACTAGTGGGGGGTTTTTTAATTCCAGATTTATTTAATTACAGTAAATGAATTTAAATTGCCCAGCTGCTGTGGTGAGATTTGAACTAATGTCTATGGATAATAAGTCCAGGCCTCTGGATTAACTAGTCCGGTAACATGACCACTATGGTGCCATGCCCCTACAAGCTTGAATCATGCTCCCGTTTTCCTTCTAGTTTCCCTTCCTACAACAACAATGAGCTAAATCCAGATCAAGCAGGTCTTTCACATGTTCAAACAATACTTCAGGTGCTTGGACTCCTGCAGCAGCACCCCCTCGCGCACACCCTTACAATGGCACTGAAAAGTGGCCAAAACAGTTGCTACATAGAAACATAGAAGATAGGAGCAGGAGTAGGCCATTCGGCCCCTCGAGCCTGCTCCGCCATTCAATGAGATCATGGCTGATCATCCAAATTCAGTACCCTGTCCCTACCTTCTCCCCATATCCCTTGATCCCTTTAGCCTTAAGAAATATATCTAACTCCTTCTTGAATATATTTAATGAATTGGCCTCTACTGCCTTGTGTGGTAGAGAATTCCATAGGTTCACCACTCTCTGGGTGAAGAAATTCCTCCTCATCTCAGTCCTAAATGGCTTACCCCTTATCCTTAGACTGTGACCCCTGGTTCTGGACTCCCCCGCCATCGGGAACATCCTTCCTGCATTTAGCCTGTCTGGTCCTGTTAGAATTTTATAAGTTTCAATGAGATTCCCTTCCATTGTCTCTCAAGTCACACACCAACTGTCATGAGGGAAGGCGGGCGAGCTGCTCCCAGGGGATCACCAATGAAGAGCAGGCAGCGGGAAGACAAGAATTAGCCACACCATCTACCCCCTGAGAATGGACAACTGGCAGCACAAGAATTCTGACAGCAATTGATTAATGCCCCTTCTCCTGTGACATTTGCCATGTGCTGGCTGCAGTTTGATGTCTGTCCCATCTGCTTGGCAATTCTTGCCCTGCATCTTGCCATAACTCATTCTCAGCATGTGCTGATATCCCTCGGTGTTAACAGAACAGGTATAAGCCATTTGAAACAACAAAAAATCATTATAAATGTCATATAAACCGTCCTTATCTTCCCCTTGATGTTGTGGTCCTTGTGGGGATAATCACTATAAAATGGCTTTATATATTTCTTATTTCTTTTCCAATTTGAATTTTTGTCACATCTTTCAGAACATTCCAAATTGTTTCACTTGAATTATTTGGCGGTGCAGTCACTGTTGCCGTGTGGATGAATGTGGCAGCCATTTTGCACAACATCCCACAAACAGCAAAGAGATGAAGTACCAGTTAATCCACTTTTTTCAGTGGTGGTAATTGAGGGACGAGTGCCAGGTCCTAGCAGCTGAAACAGGTACGGTAGCCTAGTGGTTATGGTACTATTCCAATGCACTCTGGCTGGCCTCCCACGTTCTGCCCTACGTAAACTTGAGCTCATCCAAAACTCGGCTGCCCCGTGTCCTAACTCGCACCAAGCCCCGTTCGCCCATCACCTCTGTGCTCGCTGACCTACATTGGCTCCCAGTTAAGCAGCGCCTCGATTTTAAATTCTCATCCTTGTTTTCAAATCCCTCCATGGCCTCGCCCCTCCCTATCTCTGTAATCTCCTCCAGCCCCACAACCCCCCGAGATATCTGCGTTCCTCTAATTCTGCCCTCTTGAGCATCCCTGATTATAAGCGCTCAACCACAGGTGGCCATGCCTTCTGTTGCCTCAGCCCTAAGCTCTGGAATTCCCTGCCTAAACCTCTCCGCCTCTCTACCTCTCTTTCCTCCTTTAAGATGCTCCTTAAAACCTACCTCTTTGACCAAGCTTTTGGTCATCTGCCCTAAGTTCTCCTTATGTGGCTTGGTGTCAATTTTTTTGTCTTATAATACTCCTGTGAAGCGCCTTACATAACATCATAAGAACATAAGAAATAGGAGCAGGAGTAGGCCATTCGGCCCTTTGAGCCTACTCCGCCATTCAATGAGATCATGACTGATCTTTTGCCTCAACTCCATTCACCGGCCCTATCACCATATCCCTTGATGCCCTTACCAGTCAGAAATCTATCGACTTCTGTTTTGAATATACCCAATGACTGAGCCTCCACAGCCCTCTGGGGTAGAGAATTCCAAAGATTCACCACCCTCTGTATGAAGAAATTTCTTCTCATCTCTGTCCTGAATGGCCTACCCTTTATCTTGAGGCTGTGACCCCTGGTTCTAGACTCCCCAGCTAAGGGAAACATTTTCCCAGCATCCATCCTATCAAGCCCTGTAATAATTTTGTATGCTTCAATGAGATCCCCTCTCATTCTTCTGAATTCAAGAGAATACAGGCCTAGTTTACTCAATCTCTTCTCATACGACAGTTCCGCCATCCCAGGAATCAATCTCGTGAACCTTCGTTGCACTCCCTCTATGGCAAGTATATCCTTCCTTAGGTAAGGAGACCAAAATTGTACACAGTACTCCAGGTGTGGTCTCAGTCAAGACCATCTATGGCCCAAGCACCCAAGGTCCTACCCCAATGCGGGCCAAGAGCAGAGAGGTACTCATCAAAGACAGAGAGGCAGTCAGTGCCCGCTGGAAGGAGCACTTCAAAGATCTCCTTAACCGAGACTCTGTCTTTGACGCGAGTGTCCTCAACTCCATCACGCAGCGTGCTACCCGCCACCATCTCAGCACAACCCCAGCCCGGCATGAGGTTGAAAAGGCCATCTGACAACTGAAGAACAACAAGGCCTCAGGAGCAGATGGAATCCCTGCCGAGGCACTAAAGCATGGCGGAGAAGCACTACTGGTGTGAATTCATGAACTCATTTCTCTTATCTGGAAGGAGGAGAGCATGCCAGGGGATCTCAGACGCCGTAATTGTGACCATCTTCAAGAAAGGTGACAAGTCCGATTGCGGTAATTACAGAGGAGTTTCCCTGCTGTCTGCCACAGGGAAAGCCATCGCAAGAATTCTCCTCAATCGCCTTCTCCCAGTGGCCGAAGAGCTCCTCCCAGAGTCGCAATACGGATTCCACCCACTAAGGGGCACAATGGACATGATCTTCACCGCACGTCAATTACAAGAGAAATGCAGGGAACAGCACCAACCACTGTACATGGCCTTCTTTGATCTCACAAAGGCCTTCGACACTGTCAACTGTGAGGGATTATGGAGTGTCCTCCTCAAATTCGGCTGCCCTCAAAAGTTTGTCACCATCCTCTGCCTGCTTCACGACGAAATGCAAGCCGTGATCCTGACCAACGGTTCCACCACAGACCCAATTCACGTACGAACCGGGGTCAAGCAAGGCTGTGTCATCGCACCAACGCTCTTCTCGATCTTCCTTGCTGCAATGCTCCATCTCACCCTCAGTAAGCTCCCCGCTGGAGTGGAGCTAATTTACAGAACAAACGGGAAACTGTTCAACCTCCGTCGCCTCCAGTCCTGATCCAAGGTCGTCCCATCCTCTGTCGTTGAATTACAGTATGCAGACGATGCTTGCATCTGCGCTCACTCGGAGGTCGAACTCCAAACCATTGTTAACACCTTCACCGAAGCGTAAGAGAGCATGGGCCTTACACTAAACATCCGTAAGACAAAAGTCCTCTACCAACCTGCCCCCGCCACACAGTACTGCCCCCCGATTATCAAAATCCATGACAAGGCCTTGGACAACGTGGACCACTTTCCATACCTCGGGAACCTACTGTCAACAAAGGCAGACGTCAATGACGAAGTCCAACACCACCTTCAGTGTGCCAGTGCAGCCGTCGGTCGCCTGAGGAAGAGAGTGTTTGAAGACCAGGACCTCAAACCTGGCACTAAGCTCATGGTCTACAGAGCAGAAGTGATACCCGCCCTGCTGTATGCCTCGGGGACATGGACCATGTACAGCAGGCACCTCGAACCACTGGAGAGGTACCACCAATGCTGCCTCTGCAAAAACCTGCAAATTCATTGGCAGTTTAGGCGCACCAACGTTAGTGTTCTCGCTCAGGCCAACATCCCCAGCATCGAAGCTTTGACCACGCTCGATCAGCTCCGATGGATGGGTCACATCGTCCGCATGCCCGATACGAGACTCCCAAAACAAGCGCACTACTCGGAGCTCTGGCACGGCAAGAGAGCCCCAGGTGGGCAGAGGAAACGCTTCAAGGACACCCTCAAAGCCTCCTTGAAAAAGTGTAACATCCCCACTGACACCTGGGAATCCCTGACCCAAGACCGCACAAAGTGAAGGAGAAGCATCCAAGAAGGCGCCAAACACCTCGAGTCTCTTCGCCGGGAGCAAGTAGAAGCCAAGTGCAAGCAGCGCAAGGAGCGCATGTCAACCCAAGCACCCCACCCACCCGCCCCTTCAACCACCGTCTGCCCCACCTGTGACAGAGACTGTAGGTCCCGCATTGGACTCATCAGTCACCTGAGAACTAATTTTTAATGTGGAAGCAAGTCATCCTTGGTTCCGAGGGACTGCCTAAGAAGGATATAATTGGAGTAAGACTTCTTTACTCCTGTACTCAAAACCTCTTGTAATGAAGGCTGGTATACCATTTGCCTTCCTAATGGCTTGCTGCACCTGCACATTCACTTTCAGTGACTCATGTACAAGGTCACCCAGGTCTCTTTGAGCATCTGCATTCCCCAATCTTTCACCATTTAGGAAATACTCTGCCTTTCTGTTTTTTCTACCAAAGTGGATAACTTCACATTTATCCACATTATATTCCATCTGCCATGTTCTCGCCCACTCACTGAGCCTGTCGAGATCCCCTTGAAGCCTCTTCACATCCTCTTCGCAACTGACACTGCCACCTAGCTTTGTATCATCAGCAAATATGGAAATGTTACAATTAGTCCCCTCATCCAAATCATTGATATAGATTGTGAATAGCTGGGGCCCAAGCACTGATCTTTGCGGTACCCCACTAGTCACAACCTGCCATCCTGAAAAAGACCTGTTTATCCCTACTCTTTGTCTTCTGTCTGTTAACCAATTCGCAATCCATGCTAATATATTACCCCCAATTCCATGTGCCCTAATTTTGTTTACCAACCTCTTGTGTGGGACCTTATCGAAGGCCTTCTGAAAATCCAGATACACCACATCTACCGGTTCCCCTTTGTCTACTCCACTAGTTACATCCTCAAAGAACTCCAAAAGGTTTGTCAAACAGGACTTCCCTTTCATAAATCCATGTCGACTCTGCCCAATCTTACTATTCGTTTCTAAGTGCCCAGTTATTGCATCCTTTATAATAGATTCCAGCATTTTCCCAACTACTGATGTGACGCTAACAGGTCTGTAGTTCCCCGTTTTCTCTCTCCCTCCTTTCTTAAATAGCAGGGTTACATTTGCTATCCTCCAATCTGCAGGAACCGTTCCAGAATCTGTAGAATTTTGGAAGATGACAACCAATGCGTCCACTATTCCAATGGCCACTTCTTTCAAAACCCTAGGATGTAGGTCATCCGGTCCTTGGGATTTATCGACTTTTAGTCCCATTAATTTCGCTAGTACTGTTTTTTTTTACTAATAATCATTTCTTTAAGTTCCTTGGGAAGTTTAACTACATTAAAGGCGCTATATAAATACAAGTTGTTGTTGTTGTACTGGATTAGCACGAGATCCTGAGGTCAAATCCCACCATGGCAAGTTGTGAGACTGAATTCAATAAATCTGGTCATTTGTGGGCTAGTTCCAGAAAATGATTATGAAAGCTGCCAGATTGTTGTAAAAATCCAACTGGTTCATGGTCGTGATTGATGTTGAGCCACAGGCTTTTTTCCTGCTGCTACTACCCGCCCCCTCCACAGACAGCCTTTGAAAAAGCTGACAAATATTTTTAAGCTATTTTTAGGCTTTCCTAAAGGTTAGAATAATTTTTGCCTCTCCAACCAGTCTCATTCCATGCAGCATTTAAGTAGGCGCATCCCTTTAAATTTTCCCAGTAGCCATTAAGAACCGCGGAGCCACGACCCATCAGTGTGCCCCCTATGTCCAAGTCAATGTGCGCGGGGAGCATGTTCCAATAATTAAAATGACCTGAACTTGGTCGCAGTCCGGGTCAGGTCACGCCAGGTCAGTACGCTAATGGCACAAGTGTTGTACGCAAGGGGCAGCAATTCTGCTACTACTGCAATCTGCAATGAGACCACAGAATCGGCCTTTCACAAAAAACTCAGTGAGCTAATGTGCAAAAAATGCACTGTGAGAGCAAGGTTAAAAGCATTTTTGCAATTTTCATATAAACACACACCACAATTTTGCACTGCCTCCAAAACTTGTATCAGGAACAGCTTACTGCCAGCACAAAGTTAGCACACTGAGTGCACTGCATGCAATTTTCCAAAGCGCTAACAGTAATTTGATATTCTCGATTGGACCCTCTGTCAGAACGGACTACGCTATGCAGCTACTTTATCTCACACATTTGCTCATAAATCATCCCGACACGACTGACCCCATTTTCTCATCTGAGCGAGACAAAAACGTTATGATTGATAAAGGCTTTCTGCACCCTCCCTCTTCTTCTGCCTCCATTTAGCACTGCTGAACTCCCTAAGACTCCAGCAGCACAAAACATGTAAAACTGGAAAGTTAACTCTTGCATTGATCTGGTCTGGCTTTTTTAGGTTTTTTTTTTATTTTGTTGTTTCAAAACTGTTGAGTGACATTTTCATTCCTCTGAGTTTGTTTTTTGGTATGGGGGTGGGTGTTAAATATTCTCCTGCAGCTTGAGGTGGAAGTGCTGGTGACTGTCGCAAATTTGGACGCTTCCTTGCATTTATCAGCCTTTGCTTTTTCCTCTTTTCTCCACTCTCGTCCTGAAGGTGTTGACTCCTGCTGGATACAGTTCCCAGTAACTTGCCCAAGTGACAAATGGTTGTCCACAGCTATTTAACTGAGGGAGGAAGTATCACAGTTGAGCCCAGTCTTGCCCTCACCCAATGTCCACCTGCGTGTACTTTCCAGCATAAATAACTGGATAGTGATCAATCGTGGCAACCTTGGCATACTTTTTCCATTCGCTCAGCCAGAGGCATTGCGGCCAATTGAAACACCTCAACTACCGCCCGATCTGAGATCAGCGAACTCAGCACAAGTCAGAGTATGAACATAAGTACAACACCATATGGAGCATTTGCCCAGTAAACCAAAAGGGACCTCTTTACTCACGCATTGTACATTGTACAAGTTCATTTACATTTGAGTTGGCTATGGGCTTTGACGTAAGAAAACTACTAGGCACTTGGTCTAAGCGTTAAACAAAGCTTTAATCAACTGTTTTACAACATGGAGGTCTAGTTGTGTCCTTCACTAGTTCCTGTTAAGAATGTCCTGCGTAAGCTGGGCCCGTGCCCAAGTACTTATACTCTCCCTGGACAGCGCCACCCGTAGGCCGCTCAGTATTATTTCATAAATCTTTCTTTCATGAATGACTGATTCATGTCAGGCTTGCCAAACAGCTAAGTACGTCTCTTTCATCATTTAAATCTCTCTTTCCCTCAAGCACCATAATGATCTTTTTTTAATATTTTTTCATTCTCGGGAAATGGGCATTGATGGCAGGGCTGGAATTTATTGTCCATTCTTAGTTGACCTTGAGAAGGTGATGGTGGGCCTTCTTCTTGAAGCGCTGCAGTCCATGTGGTTACTCCTACAGTGCTGTTAGGTATTGAGTTCCAGGAGTTTGACCCAGTGACGATGAAGGAATGGCGATATATGTCCAAGTCGGGATGGTGTGTGACTTGGAGGGGAACTTGGAGGTGGCGGTGTTCCCATGCACCTGCTGCCCTTGTCCTTCTAGGTGGAAGAGGTCGTGGGTTTGGGAGGTGCTGTTGAAGAAGCCTTGGCAAGTTGCTGCAGTGCATCCTGTAGATGGTACACACTGCAGCCACGGTACACTGGTGGTGGAAGGAATGAATGTATAAGGTGGTGAATGGGATGCCAATCAAGCTGACAGCTTTGTCCTGGATGGTGATGAACTTCTTAAGTGTTGTTGTAGCTGCACCCACAAATTTATTCCTGATAATCATATTAGCCTGGATATTCTGATCCCTACGGGTGGGTACGCACCGTGTACCCACCCGTAGGGACATCGGAAATGGTCTTGACAGATCGGACGCTTGCCCTGGAGAAGGGCCTCTGCGGGCGGATAGTTCCGCTTTCTGGAGACCCTCCGCCTGCAGAAAACCCTTAGAAATCTTACGCCTGGTAAAAGCCTGTGTAAGGCCTGCTTTTACCAGGATAAGAGTTGAAAAAAAGTTTTAAAAAATGTTTTCACTCATTTATCATTTAAAAATACTTTAAAATATTTAATTTATTGTAATTTCAACTAATTTTAAAAAGGTGATTTATTTATTTATTTATTTAAAGTTTTACTATGTTTTTTCATTGATCTCCATTCATATATTTAACAGGTCTATCTGTCAAGTGTATGAAGGGAGATTCCCTTCTTTGATTGGCTCCCCATGGCCCACGTGATCCCAGGGACGCTTGCGAACCGCCCACGCCCCTGGGATACGTGGGCCCTGCGCACTTAAAGTTGGAGAGGCCCAGCATCGGAACTATACGCACCTCAGGAGCCCTCCGGTAAGTGCGTACATTTTTTCCAGATCGGAGGCCTCCGCATGCGGGAAGCCTCCAATCGGAAAATACGGCCCATTATTTTACCTAGTATTGATGTGAGACTAATGAACCTGTTTTCGTCTGGATCTATTTGTCATCCTTCCTTGAAAATGAGCATCACAATCCATCAACATACTTCACAAATTTCATCTATTATCTCTTGGTATCCAAGGATAACCACCATCCATCTCTCTGGATTTATTTATTTTGAGCACTTTTAGCTTCTAGGATTTCAATCTAATTTATCTGTGTATCTCAATGATTTTAATGCATAATCAGTTATTGACCTTAGTTCCACCTTACTTTCAGGAGCTTTAATAAATCACTAGGTATAATGGTCTCCTTGATATCCATTCTGTCATAGGGGTCTGAATCAAATCCCTAAAAGACAGCTTTTCTCAAATGGAAAGAACAAGGGAAACAAACAAGGCCATAGTGCAGGACAGCACCACCCTTTAAAAGAATTACATTTGAGTTGGCTGTGGGCTTGCCAAACAGCTAAGTATGTCTCTTTCATCATTTAAATCTCCTTTTTCCCTCAAGCACAATAATGATCTTTTTTATCTATTTATTAATTCTCGGGATATTGGTATCTCTGGCAAGGCCGACATTTATTGCCCATTCTTAGCTGCCCTTGAGAAGGTGATGGTGGGCCTTCTTCTTGAACTGCTGCAGTCCATGTTGTTACTCCTACAGTGCTGTTGGGGAGGGAGTTCCAGGAGTCTGACCCAGCGACAATGAAGGAAGGGCAATATATGTCCAAGTCGGGATGGTGTGTGACTTGGAGGGGAACTTGGCGGTGATAATGTTCCCATGCGCCCGCTGCCCTTGTCCTTCTAGGTGGTGGAGGGTGCAGGATACCACCACACTTTAAAAAAATTAAAAATATAGGCACCAAGAATTTCCTCGGGGATGCGTGAGATGGAGCAAACATCCCAGTCCTGGCTCCTTGAACCCTAGATATCAACGTTGATTTTATTTTCTGTGCAATCCTGTTGAACAGACTCCCAACAATAAGGTCTCGGGCAATGCGAACAACAAAAGTAAAACATGGGGCAGTGGGAATAACAATAGGAACTGGAGCAGTGGGAAAAACACAAAACAAAACACTGGGCAGCAGTAGCAATAAGAAGGCCTGAGACATTGGAAGCAGGAACAAAGGCTGGGATAATGGGAGCAGCAACAGCAAAACCAGAAGTTGTGGGAACACATCAAGGAGTCAACTGGCAATGGAGTGAGGTGGGAGCAGGGTAAGAATAAAGACTTCTAATTTGGAATTAGGTGCAGGGTGGAAGGAGGTGCTAAGTACACCAACCGATATTATATGCAAGTAATATAAGCTTTAAAGTAGAACAAATGAACTAAATGAAAAAATGGCAGTGCAGGAAGGGACAGCGCTGTGTCTTTCCTGCAAGATGTGGGAGTTTTGAGCACCCAGGTGTTGAATTCAATCCCTGCCCATTAAGAGACACAATATTAATGGATGTCACATTATATAATTTTAAGCAGTGACCAACAGATGAGAAAAAAGCCTTACCATGAGGGAAAGAGGCTAGTTAACCCTGGCTTAATGTAAAAACAGCAACATATTAGCTTAAACATATTCCGTTGACCTGGTGACCCCCTTGATCTAGACAGTGCCATAATGAACTCTACCTAAGAGTTTACCTGATAGATCCTGCTTGATATCACAACAGAACTAAAATACATAATCATAAACAGGCTCATGAACACCACTATCTCCAATCCCATCCACACCCCAAACAGTAATAGGGGCAAGGGCACACAAAGAAATATCCCCCAGTCAACTGCCCCACAATCACAACAGCCAAGTGCCCACCTCCATTGACAAAGAGAGGACAAGATTCTCCATGAACCCAACAGTAGAATGGAATGTGAAAAACATGAATATATATATAAAGAGCACATCGGCAAAAGGGTAGCAGAACCATCATCGATACTTTGGCAAAGAACTAGCACAAACTGCTGTTCATACGTCACAAAAATAAATAACAAAGGGCCAGCAGTAGCTGGCATTCAAACTCAGAAAGAGCAAATAGCAGAACTGCCCACAAACTGTCAGTCAGTCGGAGCGTAATTTAAAAAAAATTAAAGATGGGTGGGAGGAAAAGGGAAGCCAAAGAAGGAAACATAAATAAATAGCGCAGTCTGTAAAGTGTAGGAAATCAGTGTAGGCGAGGGAACTGGAAATATATCTCACCACTATTAAACGCCTAAAAAAAAAGCAAGGATCAAATCAGAGCAAAACACAAGTCCCTCACCCCTCCCCCACAAGTCACGTGATCAAAAACAAATTCTGACCTCAGATGTGATATCTATATAGCAAACATAGCGTCCCCAATCCCTTATCTTTTTGTATCGGTCCATATAGCTGACAGTTTGATCAGAACCATGTGATATGATCGGTCATGCAGTTAGTCGACACTAACAGTGATATACTTCTAAGTCAGGATGGTGTGTGACTTGGAGGGGAACTTGGAGGTGGTGGTGTTCCTATGCGCCTGCTGCCCTTGTCCTTCTAGGTGGAAGAAGTCGCGGGTTTGGGAGGTGCTGCCGAAGAAGCCTTGGCGAGTTGCTGCAGTGCATCTTGTAGATGGTACACACTGCAGCCACGGTGCACCGGTGGTGGAGGGAGAGAATGTTTAAGGTGGTAGATGGGGTGTCGATCAAGCAGGCTGCTTTGTCCTGGATGGTGTCGAGCTTCTTGAATGTTGTTGGAGCTGCACTCATCCAGGCAAGTGGCCTACTCCTGCTCCGAATTCTGATGTTCTTGCGTTTAAGAGCTCACTCCTGACACCACCAGGGCTGAAATTGCAGCTGTTCATCTCTTGACACCAACTGGTCAGATTCAGCTTCATCCAATCAATAAAACTCTGCCTGCACATCCCAACAGTGCCTTATGTTCGACCATGCTCGAGATGGCTGTACTAATCAATATTATTAAGAGCAATGGACAGGAGCTGTCCACATTCCAAGGGCCTGCACTTGCCAACTGTGCCAGTCCCCACACTGATTTGGCACTGCAAACAGTTCCTGCAAATTCTGACAGTAACACTATTTGAGATAGGCCTAGGCGTGTTCATGTCAACCCCCCACCCCACCTACCTTGCCGCTCTAGTGCCACCAGGTTGTCCCATTATAGACTGGCTTTTGCCTATGTTATGCAGCCCCAGGAATCCAATTTCATTTGTCCCTGGCTGCTAATGTGGAACGAATAGATACCACCAAGAGAGATGTAAAAATGCACTAAAAATAGTAAAGGACCAGACATTAGCAACATTCCTGGATCAATTAATAGGATGGGAATTTAATGTTCAAAACAACAACAGAAATTTGTAACGCATGCTGGAAGGAAGCGAAAAGGTGCAGTTATTTCTCATCATAGCACTAGAAACTGAGATAAGTCTCAGTGTGAAAATTGCAGAAGAATCAGTCTGATCACGCAGGCAACTGAAACTCTGCTGATTCTCAAAAGGTGTTTACACAGTGTGTGGCAGGAAGCACTTTGGATAAACCTTAAAATATTAACTCACCAGCATCCTGAAGACATTTTATCAATCGAGACTTGCATTTATATAGCACCTCATCACGTCGCTCGGAAATACATCTCAAAGCCCTTCATATACAATAAATGACTTTTGAGGTGCAGTCACTGTTGCTACGGAGGCAAATGCAACATCCATTTTACACACAAGGGCCTAGAAATTTGTCTCGTGCGGGCGGTGTTATAAATCTCATCATTCATCAAGAAACTACTTGTGAAATAACGTTGGACGGCCAGCTGGTGGCGCCGTCCAAGGAGTATAAATACTCGGCGTCGGGCCCAGCTGTCCAGGGACATTTTGTAAGACAAGGAACTAGTGAAGTACAACTAGACCTCCATGTTCTGAAACAAGTTGAATAAAGCCTTGCTTTATGCTGAAACCAAGTGTGTAGTGAGTTTTATTACGTCAGGCGGTATTGGATCGGCCGCCTGTTATACACAGCGCCTGATATTCAGTTGTATTAACTGCAGTGAGCTGAATATCCAGTGCCGTGTTTAACGGGCGGCCATTCTGCTACCACCCGCTTTGTGCCCCCGCCCGACAAATTTCTAGCCCCCACCGCCGCCCCCCCCCCCCCCAATCGCACAAACGTCAATCAGATGAATTACCCAGTGGCTCTGTATTTTCTGCTATTGGCTGAGGAAGGAATGTCACCCAGCAGACTGGGGAGAACACCTTCCTGCACGGCACCACTGGAACTTTAACATCCGCCCGAGCTAACAGAATAGGATGTGTGATCCAAAATGACAGCACCTCCGACAATGCAGTGAAGTGTCGGAGATTATGCATTCAAGTCCAGGATGGGGCTTGAGCTCGCAACTTTCTGACTCAGAAGCAAGTGCACTATCAAGCAGACACGCAATGTTTAGTGGAAGCCATCGGAGAGCTCACTAGTTGTTCAGTGGGAGCATTTAGAGATTTCGGGGTAGATTTTTCTGAAGCTGTCGGGAAGGAGGCGGGACTACAACTTTCAGGTTTTTGACCCGCCTACATCGACGTCCGGCCAATCCGCGCAATTTTCCCTTGATTGACCTTGTTGAGCCCGCCCAGCGGGCTCAGCAGGCCAATTAAGGGCCACCCGGCAACAGGTGATGTCACAGGCTGAAATTTCATCTGTCAAGAGTTCTTGACAGATGAAATATCAGTGTTTCACAGCTGTTTGAAGCTGTCAAACACTGACAGTCTGACTTCTAAACTGAGTCCTTCTACACAGACTCAGTTAGAACTGTCACCGGCACTAAAAGCTGAAGGCTGTCACTTTTGACAGATCACAGCCATTTTGCTTTCATTGCCGGCTGAGTGATGGACTCCCGAAACCTAAAGGAAGAAAGGCTATTAAGGTAAGTACAGGTAAGTAAAACTTCTTTACACACTTTAGACACACCAAACACACTTACCTTTGCACTTATGCACCCATCACTCACCTGAACACCGACATCGCGACCCCTCCAAGTCCTTCAACCCGACGGCCCAACTGCTCTAATCTGGCGTGGTTTGGAGCCATCGGGAATCCCACACGACACCCCTCAAAATAGGAATTAGGCTAAAAACTGCCTGTTAACTGCCTGTTAACAGGCAGTTAATTGGCACTAATCCCTTCCCGCCTCGGGTCGGCGGGTCCCAGTGCGGGGCGGGTACCCGCCTCCTCTGAAACTTATGTGGAGGCGGGTTTTGGGCGGGTGTGGTAAACCACTGTTATACCTGTCTGTGTCTGTATGTGTATTCCACTAGGTACAGGTCTGGACATGCCTCGGCTGACTCCTCCCACTATTCCAGGTATATAAGTGACTACCTCCCAGTCCCTTAGTATTCTGGACGGGTCGACCACTCGAGACAAGACCTTCATTCTTTAGTTAATAAAAGCCTGATTGTTACTCGCTCAACCTCAGTCTTTTGAGTAATTGATGGCGCATCAGCGGGATGGTGTCGGGACCCCCGATTTCAGGATTTCCCCCCCCCCCACACGCCTGAAACCCCGCCTGACGGCTCCAGGAAAATCTACCCCTTAGACTGTGGTTTTCTAGAAAGAAAGACTTGCATTTATATAGTGCCTTTCACGACCACCAGACGTTCCAAAGTGCTTTACAGCCAATGAAGTACATTATTTTGAAGTGTAGTCACTGTTGTAATGTAGGAAACATTATTAGGCTTTTAAAAGCAATATATGCCGCTGTAGGAATGGTCAAATTCCTATCTAGAGATTGAGTTCAACGCAGGCAATCAATCAAAAAGGTTTTTAATGTCAAACTAACGAGTTGAAACAGATTGATGCAAGAGAACTATGAATACAGGTCTTAACAGGTAGGAGGCTCCACGAGGACTGCCTGGGCGGTCCCGTGGATGGCGTCATGACGTCATCACGTTTTTCCCGCGTTTGGGTGATCACGTGATTAGCGGCATGAAGTCATCGCGTTTGCCCGCGCTCTTAAAGGGACCGCGCACTGTACATGCAAACAGTATATACAATGGTACAGATTTAGTCTGTAGCTAACACATCGTTAAAGGGAATTATGTACAGTTGGTCAGAGTCCCTCAGTGGCTCTGCCACATGCGCCCCCCCAGAATTGTCTTTAACGGAAAAAGTCAAATGGTGAGGGGGTCTGACAAGCCTGTCAGAACGACTCCTGTATTCCCGAAGCGGAAGCTGTTGGACGGCGGGCGGTCTGGCAGGTGGTTGCACTTGTTCTGGCGTGACGACGGTGGGCGGCCGACCTCGTCTCGGTGGCTATGCGGTCTCGATGGGACGGTCAAGGTCCAGGTGTGCTGGCTTCAAACGGTCGACTGAAATGTGGTCCGGTTTACCACCGACATCCACGTTGAAGGTTTTGTCTCCTGCCTCTAACACGTGGAAAGGACCAGTGTATGGGGCCTTGAGCGGATCCCGGTGAGCATCGTGGTGGATGAACACGTAGTCGGCTTGTTTCAGCTCTGCTGGAACGTGAGAGCTCTGAAACCCGTGATGCAATGTGGGAACTGGCGCAAAACATCTGGCTGCTTCCTGGTGACTGCTAAGCTGGCGTGAGGTGGACCATAGCTCCGTTGGTGTTGGCAGGAAATCCCCTGGCACTCGCAGCGGCTGACCATAAACGAGCTCTGTCGCGGAAGAGTGAAGATCTTCCTTGGGGGCCGTGCAAAGGCCCAACATGACCCACGGCAGCTTGTCTGCCCATCCAGCGTCTTGGAGGCTGGCCCTCAGTGCGGCCTTAAGCGATCGGTGAAAACGTTTGCACAGACCGTTCGCTTATAGAGTCATAGATTTATACAGCACAGAAAGAGGCCCTTCGGCCCATCGCATCTGCACCGGCCATCAAGCCCTGTCTAATCTAATCCCATTTTCCAGCATTTGGTCCGTAGCCTTGTATGCTATGGCATTTCAAGTGCTCATCCAAATGCTTCTTGAATGTTGTGAGGGTTCCTGCCTCTACCACCCTTTCAGGCAGTGAGTTCCAGATTCCAACCACCCTCTGGGTGAAAAAGTTTTTCCTCAAATCCCCTCTAAACCTCCTGCCCCTTACCTTGAATCTATGCCCCCTGGTTATTGACCCCTCTACTAAGGGGAAAAGTTCCTTTCTATCCACCCTATCTATGCCCCTCATAATTTTGTATACCTCAATCAGGTCCCCCCTCAGCCTTCTCTGCTCCAAGGAAAACAACCCCAGCCTGCCCAGTCTTTCTTCATAGCTGAAGCACTCCAGCCCAGGCAACATCCTGGTAAATCTCCTCTGCACCCTCTCCAAAGCAATCACATCCTTCCTATAGTGTGGCAACCAGAACTGCACACAGTACTCCAACTGTAGCCTTACCAGCGTTTTGTACAGCTCCATCATAACCTCCCTGCTCTTATATTCTATGCCTCGGCTAATGAAGGCAAGTATCCCATATGCCTTTTTAACCACCTTATCCACCTGTTCTGCTGCCTTCAGGGATCTATGTACATGCACACCAAGGTCCCTCTGATCCTCTGTCTTTCCTAGGGTCTTACCATTCATTGTGTATTCCCTTGCCTTGTTAGCCTGTCCAAAATGCATCACCTCACACTTTTCAGGGTTAAATTCCATTTGCCACTGTTCCGCCCATCTGACCAACCCATCTATATCGTCCTGTAGCCTGAGGCTTCCCGCCTCGCTATTTACCACCCCACCAATTTTCGTGTCATCTGCGAACTTACTGATCATACCTTTTACATTCATATCCAAATCATTAATGTAGACCACAAACAGCAAGGGACCCAGCACCGATCCCTGCGGTACCCCACTGGACAGCATGGGCAGCACGGTGGCATAGTAGTTAGCACTGTTGCCTCACAGCGCCAGAGACCCGGGTTCGAATCCGGCCTCGGGTGACTGTGTGGAGTTTGCACATTCGCCCCGTGTTTGCGTGGGTTTCCTCCAGGTGCTCCGGTTTCCTCCCACAGTCCAAAAATGTGCGGGTTAGGTTGATTGGCTATGATAAATTGACCCTTAGTGTTAGGGGGATTAAATACGTGGGGTTACGGGGATAGGGTGGGATATGTGTTGGTGTAGGGGTTACGGGGATCGGGTGGGATATGTGTCGGTGCAGGCTCGATGGGCCGAAATGGCCTCTATCTGCACTGTGGGGTTTCTGTGATTCTGTGATTCTGTGACACAGGCTTCCAGTCACAAAAACAATCTTCCACCATCACCCTCTGCCTTCTGCCACTAAGGCAGTTTTGGATCCAATGTGCCAAGGCACCCTGGATCCCATGGGCTCTTACCTTCCTGACCAGTCTCCTATGTGGGACTTTATCAAAAGCCTTACTGAAATCCATGTAAACCACATCCACTGCACTACCCTCATCCACACACCTAGTCACCCCCTCGAAAAATTCAATCAAATTGGTCAGACATGATCTTCCCTTGACAAAGCCATGCTGGCTATCCCTAATTAATCCTGCCTCTCCAAGTGGAGACCAATTCTGTCCCTCAGAATTTTTTCCAATAATTTCCCTACCACTGATGTTAGGCTCACTGGCCTGTAATTCTCTGGTTTATCCCTACTACCCTTCTTGAATAATGGTACTATGTTAGCTGTTCTCCAGTCCTCTGGCACATCCCCTGTGGCCAGAAAGGTTCTAAAAATTTGTGTCAGAGCCCCTGCAACCTCCTCCTTTGCCTCACATAGTAGCCTGGGATACATCTCGTCCGGGCCTGGGGATTTATCCACTTTTAAGCCTGCTAAAACCGCTAGCACCTCCTTCCTCTCGATGCTAATATGTTCAAGTATATCACAGTCCCCCTGCCCGATTTCTATGTCCACATCGTCCTTCTCCATAGTGAACACAGATGCAAAAAATTCATTTAAAACCCCACCTACATCCTCTGGCTCAACACACAGTTTGTCACTTTGGTCCCTAATGGGCCCTACTCTTTCCCTAGTTATCCTCTTGCCCTTAATATACTTATAAAACACCTTAGGATTTTCCTTTATTTTGCTCGCCAGTGTTATTTCATGGCCCCTCCTCGCTCTCCTAATTTCTTTTTTAAGTATCCCCCTGAACTTTTCATACTCCTCTAGGGCTTCCTCTGTCTTTAGTCCTTTGTATCTGCCAAAAGCCCCCCTTTTTGTCCTAATCCATTCTCGTATATCCCTTGACATCCAAGGTTCCCTGGGCTTGTTGGTCCCACCCTTGACCTTTGCGGGAACATGTTGCCATTGTACTCTCTCAATTTCCTTTCTGAATTCCGATGTGGATTTTCTTTAAGTAGCTGATCCCAGTCCACATTGGCCAGATCCTGCCTTATCATATTAAAATCGGCCTTCCCCCAATTTAGAACCTTTATTTCCGGTCCATCCTTGTCCTTTTGAATCTGTATGGGTAGAATTGAGAAATACTAAGGGGAAAAAAACATTAGTGGGAGTGGTTTATAGACCTCCAAACAGTAAGGCGGAGGTTGGGGATGGCATTAAAAGGGAAATTAAAGAAGCATGCAATAAGGGCACAGCAGTCACCATGGGTGACTTTAATCTATATATAGATTGGGCCAACCAAATTAGTAACAATACTGTGGAGGAGGAATTCCTGGAGTGTTTACGGGATGGTTTCCTGGACCAATATGTCGAGGAACCAACCAGAGATCAGGCCATCTTAGACTGGGTATTATGTAACGAGGAAGGATTAATTAGCAATCTTGTTGTACGAGGCCCCTTGGGTCGGAGCGATCATAATATGATCAAATTCTTCATTAAGATGGAGAATGAAGTAGTTGACTCGGAGACTAGGGTCCTCAATTTAAATAAAGGAAACTACGATGGTCTGAGGAGCGAGTTGGGTAGGATTGATTGGGGAATGGCACTCAAAGGGTTGACAGTGGATAGGCAATGGCAAACATTCAAAGACCGAATGGATGAACTACAGAATTTGTTCATCCCAGTTTGGCATAAAAATAAAACAAAAAAGGTGACCCAACCGTGGCTAACAAGGGAAATTAGGGATAGCATAAGGTCCAAGGAGAGGGCATATAAATTGGCCAGAAAAAGCAATAATCCTGAGGATTGGGAGCAGTTTAGGATTCAACAAAGGAGGACAAAGGGATTAATTAAGAAAGGGAAAATAGAATATGAGAGTAAGCTTTCAGGGAACATAAAAACTGACTGTAAAAGCTTTTATAGATATGTGAAGAGAAAAAGATTGGTGAAGTCAAGCGTAGGTCCCTTGCAGTCAGAATCGGGGGAATTTATAATGGGGAACAAAGAAATGGCAGACCAACTAAATACATATTTTGGTTCTGTCTTCACAAAGGAGGACACAAATAACCTCCCAGAGATGCCGGGGAACATAGGGTCTGATGAAAGGGTGGAACTGAAAGAAATCAGTATTTGTAGGGAAATGGTGTTAGGAAAATTGATGGGACTGAAGGCCGATAAATCCCCAGGGCCTGATAATCTACATCCCAGAGTACTTAAGGAAGTGGCCCTAGAAATAGTAGATGCATTGCTGGTCATCTTCCAGAACTCGATAGACTCTGGAACAGTACCCATGGATTGGCGGGTAGCTAATGTTACCCCACTATTCAACAAAGATGGTAGAGAAAAGGCGGGGAATTATAGACTGGTAAGCTTGACATCGGTAGTGGGGAAAATGCTAGAGTCCATTATAAAAGATGTAATAGCAGAGCACTTGGAAAGCAGTGACTGGATCGGACAAAGTCAACATGGATTTACAAAAGGTAAATCATGGTTGACTAATCTACTGGAATTTTTTGAGGATGTAACTGGTAAAATAGATAAGGAAGAACCAGTGGATGTGGTGTATTTGGACTTTCAGAAGGCTTTCGATAAGGTCCCGCATAAGAGATTAGCATGCAAAATTAAGGCACATGGGATTGGGGGCAAGGTATTGACTTGGATAGAGAACTGGTAGGCGGACAGAAAGCAAAGAGTTGGAATAAACGGGTCGTTTTCCGAGTGGCAGGCAGTGACTAGTGGGGTACCGCAAGGATCGGTCCTAGGACCCCAGCTGTTCACAATATATATTAATGATCTGGACGAGGGGATTGGATGTAATATCTCCAAATTTGCAGACGACACAAAGCTGGGTGGGAGGGTATGCTGTGAGGAGGATGTCGTGAAACTCCAGTACGATTTGGACAGTGTAGTGGCGCTTCTTAGTTTCCAAACAGGCAGGCCACTGGGCTGTGGGGCTTTTAACATCGAGTAGACGCGTGTCGAAATAAAACGTTCCCAAACGTAGCTTTGTCTTTTAAACGGTTTACTATAACACTTAACAAACAGAATTACAAAGCAAACACGTATAAACGAACACGGTCAAAAACTGTACTGCTCCAAACCTCACAGCTTCTGCCTCTTTCACCACGTGCAGTTTAAAACTGTAAGATGGCTGCACCCATGTGTGGCTTAGGGACTGTTCCATTGTGGCAAGAATGAAGGGGGTGTCGGACTATACTACTGGAGCAAGAAAATAGGGGGTTTCTTAATACAATAAGTCGTTCAGGTAAATTAACTGTATTATGCCATTTAGCCACTATTTTAAAGTATTTTCTTAAGCTTTTATGGCTCTTACATTCCGGCCCCTAATTGACTAGGCACATGAAGCATATCAATTACTCAAACATTAAGAGTCATAAACTAATGAGTTCAACATATTTACAATACAAGTGTCCACTTTTTTCTTTCATTCAGGAGCTTTTCACGCTGCTTCTTGTAGCAGGCAGAGCTTTGTGATCGGTCTCTCCAGGGTACTGGTCTTGGTTTGCAAACAGACGCGATGAACGACGCCTCTGGAGTCTGGCATGGTCTTAATTATTTTTCCCATCAACCAAGAATTTCTAGGGGCTGAATCATCCACAATTAAGACAATGTCTCCGACGATGAAGTTCCTCTTTATTTTGGACCATTTTTGACGCTCCTGTAGCAGAGGTAAGTATTCTCTTGTCCATCTGGTCCAAAAGAGGTCTGACATATACTGAACTTGCCTCCACTTCCGACGGGCATACAGATCTTCTTTTTTGAAGACTCCCGGGGGCATGGCTGGCTGTGTTTTCAACAACAACAGGTGGTTCGGAGTCAGGGCTTCGAGGTCATTGGGATCATCTGATGTCTTAGTTATCGGTCGGTCATTAATGATGGCTTCGACCTCGCACAGAACGGTTTGGAGTCCCTCGTCGTCCAGCGCTTGCTGCTTCAGTACAGAACTGAGTAGTTTTCTTACGGTGCGTATCTGTCTTTCCCAGACACCTCCGTGGTGGGATGCAGCCGGAGGATTGAAGATCCACTTAATTCCTGTTTGCATCATGGCTTCCTGTATTTTAAGCTGATTCCAACCTTCAATAGCTTCCCGTAGTTCTCTCTCCGCTCCGACGAAATTAGTGCCATTATCAGAACGCATAATGGACACCTGTCCTCTTCTACAGACAAAGCGCCGCAAGGCGTTAATACAGGAATCAGTGTCAAGCGTGTGTGCCACCTCAATATGAACTGCTCTGATGGTCAAACAAGTGAAAAGCACACCATATCTCTTGACAAGGCTCCGTCCTCGCTTTACCTCGAAAGGCCCGAAATAGTCCACCCCTACGTTTGTAAATGGGGGCTTGTCTGGTAACAAACGGTCTTCAGGCAGGTCTGCCATTTTCTGCTCCCCAGCTCTAGCGTGTAACCGTCTGCAAACAATACATTCAGAGAGTATTTTTCTTATTACGGAATTAGCTCCTGGAATCCAGTATCTTTGTCTTAGCTTCGCAAGCACGTGATTCCTCCCACTGTGTCCAATGCTCTGGTGTATATGCTGAAGAATGAGAGTAGCAACCCGGAGGTCCTTAGAAAGGATAGCAGGATGCTTGGCCTCCTCTGGCATAGCAGATTTGTTTAGTCTCCCTCCCACCCTCAGTACTCCATCTTGCAGTGTAGGGTCCAGCTTGTAGATATGACTACCTTTCTTGATTGGAGTATTTTGCTGTAGAGCTTCGGTTTCTTCTGGGTATCTTTGTCTTTGACTGAAGCAAACTATCTCCTTCTCAGCCTTGGCCAAATCCTCCACGGTCGATGAATTCTTGCTCAATGTGGTCTTGTGCTGATGCATATACTGCTGTAGAAGCATTCTCTGCTTATCAGGGTTACTTTCAGACTGACTGATAGTGGCTCGGTACTCTTTTCTCTTACCGCTCAGGTGTAGCAGCAACTCTTTCAACCTTAGAAACCATGCAACTGCTTTCCTCAACTGGTGCCATCCTGAGAAATGGTTAACAAGCTTGTTCACTGTGTCAAAGTTCTCTTTCGTAGTTATGAAATTTACTGTGACTGATCTCTTGACTTCGACGTCGTCTTCAGTAATCTGACTTGGCATATCTGGTCTTTCTGGCCATGATCTCTCTGTTTCCAGCAGATAACTTGGGCCTTGTATCCAAGTTTCACTCCTCATGAAGTTTTCAGCCTTCAATCCCCGTGAGGCTTGATCTGCTGGGTTTAATGAGGTGTTTACATACCTCCATTGAGATGGTTGTGTAGCTTCACTAATGGATGAGATTCTGTTTGCTACGAAGGTCTTGAAGCGTATCTTCTCATTCTCTATATACTTCAGCACCGTCGTGCTATCCGTCCAGAAGACAGATTCTTCTAATGGGAGCTGTAACTCTTTACGCATCACCTGGTCAACTTTAACTGCAACAACCGCTGCCGTCAATTCCAGTCTCGGGATGGTGACCTGCTTCAGCGGAGCCACCCTGGATTTTCCCATGAGGAAGGCACAATGTTTCTGGCCCTGTTGATTTGTCAGCAAGAGGTAGGTAGCCGTGCCATAGCCGTCCTCACTGGCGTCCGAGAAATGATGTAGTTGAGCCGTCTTTGTAACTCCAAAACTCGCGGGCTTGATGCATCTACTGACGTTGAAGCTAGAAAGTTGTTGCAAATCTGTCAGCCATCTGTGCCATCTCTGAGCTTGACCTTCTGGGATATCTTCATCCCATCCTCTCTTGTCTCTACACAGCTCTCGTAGCATCAGCTTCACCGGCAGAATGAGTGGTGCCAGGAATCCGAGAGGGTCGTAGATGGAACTGACCACGGAGAGAATCCCTCGTCTTGTGGATGGTCTTTCGTTCACCATTATCCTGAAGTTGAACGTGTCTGACTCGATGCACCATTGTACACCAAGAGCTCTCTCGATAGGAAGGACATCGTGGCTCAGGTCCAGATCTTTGACTTCAGCGGCTCTTTCCTTTTCTGGGATAGAAGCTAGAACTGCTCTGCTGTTGCTTATCCACTTAGTCAGATGGAATCCTCCATTCGAACACAGAGTTCTAAGGTCTCTTGACAGTGCGATGGCATCGTCTTCTGTTGACACGGACTTCAGACAGTCATCGACATAAAAGTTTCTGAAGATTGTCTCCACAGCCTCGGATGGTGCTTTGCCCTTGCCATCTTCTGCAGTTTTTCTGAGAGCGTAGCTTGCACAGCTGGGAGATGATGTGGCTCCAAACAGGTGTACGGCCATTCTACATTCCACCATCGCTTCACTAACGTCGCCATCTGGCCACCAAAGGAAACGCAGAAGATCAGCATCTTCGTCAGGGATTCTGACTTGGTAGAACATTGATTCTATGTCTGCCATCATGGCAACGAGCTCTTGTCTAAACCTAGTCAAGACGCCAATGAGGGTATTAGTAAGATCAGGACCTTGAAGCAGCTGGTCATTCAATGAAGTTCCTCTGAATGAGGCGGCGCAATCAAACACTACACGGATCTTTTTCTTCTTTGGGTGATACACCCCGTGATGAGGAATGTACCAGACCCTTCCATCGTCTCTGTTCAACTGTTCTTCGGGCACTTTTACAGCATAGCCTTTCGCTATGATGTTTCTCATGAAGTCTTTGTAGTCTTCGTGAAAGTCGGGGTTCTTGTTCAGCTTTCTCTTTAGACTGATGGCGCGTTGCTCTGCTATGCAGCGATTGTTCGGCATCTTCGCGGTCTGTCTTCTCAGTGGCAAACCAATGTGATAGTGGCCATCAATGAACTGTGTAGACCTTGTCATCAAACCCATGAACTGATGGTCTTCTTGTGACATCTCTGTCTTTTCCTCACAGCTGCGTTCTGAGAAGTCTGCGTTGAACTGCTGTATCAACAGCTCTTCAATGCTTGCGATAGAGATGCGATTAACTGTGACGTTTTGTCGTTCCTCCTTGTTCAACTTGTGGCCATCATCTCTCCTTACCGGTCCATTGATTACCCATCCAAGGGCTGTCCTGACGGCGTAGGGTCCGTCATCCTTGCTGTTTATCACCTGCCATGGCTCCATAGTTTTGTAGGCATTGGTTCCAATTAATAGGCCAATTTCTGCTTCAATGTATGGGAGACGCACCTTTTCTAGGTAGGGCCATCTATCCACATCCTTCTGCAGGGCTAGGTTCCCTATTCTAACAGGAATCTCCCTCTGTGTGAAAACATTAGGCAGGTCTATGAAGTCCTTCTCTTCAAGTCCACACACTTCTAGGTCTGACAGGATATAGCTTTGCATTGACTTCTCATGACCCATGGTGCGTAATAGGATTTCTGTTCTTCTGCCTCTAACGTTCAGCTGTCGCATGAGTGATTCTGTGCAGAACGTTGCTGAACTACCTGGATCCATGAAGGCGTAAGTCTCCACAACCTTCTCACTCCTCTTAGACTTGATCCTTACTGGTACGATGGCAAGAATACAGTCACTGTCACCGGCCCCAGTGAGTCCACAAGTCTCTGGTTCTAGCGACACCAGAGCACTTGAAACAACCTTCTCGTCGGTATTGTTTTCTTCACTCTTCTTAGAGACTTGTTCTTCTTTATGGATATGCAGCAGACTGGGATGTTTCCGAGTGCACTCTCTGCATGTTGTTCTTTGCTTACAGTTTCTACTCAGGTGCCCCTGAGAGAGACATCCAAAACATAGGCCGTTGTACTTCAGGAATTCGATTCTGTCCTTATGTGGCTGTGCTTTGATGTCGCTGCAGAAATCCAATGTATGATTCTTCTGGCAGAATAAGCATGGCTTCTGAAAGGCATTAGCAGGCGTCACTGTGCTGCTCTTTTTGGGAGATGAGTTCTGGGGCCTTTCTTCCTCGGCCTGAGTGACGATAGTTGCAAAGCTGCTTCCCCTGGAACCACCTTTCCTGAGAGTCTTTGATTCAGCAGGCTTGGCTTTCACTCTTCCATCGGTGGTCGGGCTGACATCCTGGATGTTTCCAAACAATGGGTCCCTAGCAATTTTAGCCTGTTTGTCTATGAAATTCACTAAGTCTGCAAACCTGGCTCTACTTTTCCGTCTCTCCATTATCTCAAAGGCTGTTCTTCTCCATTGTTCTCTCATCCTGTAAGGAAGCTTAGAGATGATGATTCTCATAGTCGTAGGATTGTCCATCTCTTCCATGAATTCAACATCCTCCATGGTGTTGCGACATCCTATGAGGAAGAGAACATATGCGTTCAATGCCTCTCCATCTTCCGATCTGATCTGTGGCCACTTGGTAGCCTTTTCGATATATGCAGTGGCTATCTTCAGCTCGTTACCATAGTGCTCCTGCAGCAACTTCCTGGCTTCTATGTATCCCCGGTCCGGTCTCATGTGTTCACAGCTTCTGACCAGGTCTTGTGGTTTACCACTGGTGTACTGTCCCAGGTAGTACAACTTATCACTGCTGCTCTCTGTCTTGGAGTCAATGGCTTGTTCAAAGGATCTGATGAAGGGCTTATACTTGAGTGGGTCGCCTTGGAACACTGGTATGTCTCTTTGAGGGAGTCGAAACAGATTCTGTTGTTTTACAAGCATCTCTGTAATTTCGTTCTGACGTTGCATCACTCGGTATAGGCTTCTCCCTGTGTCTTCAGGCCTCTGGTGGTCATCAGCAGGGTCTAGTCTAGACCGTCTGACGTCTGGGGTAGCATCACGTGCTCCTGTTAGTGGAGAGGCCACTCTTCCACGCTGTAATGCCGGGGAATTGCTTTCGGGCTCTGTTGTAACTCTTGAAGGTGCCCTGGATCCAACTCTATGTGGCAACGTTGACTGGCAGTGGCTCCCGCCGTCCCGTGAGCCTCCATAATCTTCGTACGCACTCAACCTGGCATCTGAGACCTCGATAGCTGTTTTCATCTCCAGCCGTTCTTTCTTTGCCTGCACCTGGGCCCGCTGGGCCTGCACTTGGGCCTGTTGGGCCTGCACTTGGGCCTGCACTTGGGCCTGCAGTTGGGCCTGTTGGGCCTGCAGTTGAGCCTGCAGTTGGGCCTGTTGGGCCTGCAGTTGGGCCTGCAGTTGGGCCTCTTGGACCTGCAGTTGGGCCTCTTCCCGTTCAAGAGCTTGCTTCTCATCTAAAGATGCTGCGCGCGCCATCAACGCCGCCCGTTCAGCCTCCGCTCTCATGCGTCGTGCCGAGCTTGTGGTAGAAGCGACTGACCTGCGTCCAGAAACAGAGCTACCTTCTTTTCGATTTTTGCTCGGTCTGGCGGAAGTCTCTGAAATGCTATCGTCTGGTCCGACTTCATCGTCAACCTTATCTTTCTCTGCTGTATCAGCATCTTGACGAATTTTTAACATCCACTGCTCCGTGGCCTTGATATAGTCCTTAATGCTGGTTGATTTAAGATCAAACCAGTCGTGCTGATCAGTGTTTCCCTCTTCTTCAGACAGAAGTGCTAATACATCTTCATTGAGTATATTAAATTCTTCATGCAGCTTGGAGAAATCGTAATACATCATGTCTTCAGCTTTCTTAATATTAGCATTATCTTCCATGAGACGATCAATTATCTTCATTTTTCCAGTTATCTGAACTAATTTAGCCTTCCTTGCACCTATGCTTCTATGTAACTTCTCTTCCCTTGCCTTTGGGGTGAGCTTTATTTCCCTCTTTTGGCCAGCAATCCTTCTGGCTGGGGGAAGCTCCTGGCTCCTTAAGGCCTCGGCCATTTTACCCGCAGCTCTTATTTAGCTTCTCAACAGAATGAACAAAGCAAGTAACAGTCACTGTACCTTCGCTTTCTTAAATTGTCGTCTGGCTCCGTGACCATTCATGTATACGTTCGCCGACGATTCCGTCCCTTCCTTCTTAGGGAGCTAGTTTTTGACTAATGTAGTGGTGCTTCTTAGTTTCCAAACAGGCAGGCCACTGGGCTGTGGGGCTTTTAACATCGAGTAGACGCGTGTCGAAATAAAATGTTCCCAAACGTAGCTTTGTCTTTTAAACGGTTTACTATAACACTTAACAAACAGAATTACAAAGCAAACACGTATAAACGAACACGGTCAAAAACTGTACTGCTCCAAACCTCACAGCTTCTGCCTCTTTCACCACGTGCAGTTTAAAACTGTAAGATGGCTGCACCCATGTGTGGCTTAGGGACTGTTCCATTGTGGCAAGAATGAAGGGGGTGTCGGACTATACTACTGGAGCAAGAAAATAGGGGGTTTCTTAATACAATAAGTCGTTCAGGTAAATTAACTGTATTATGCCATTTAGCCACTATTTTAAAGTATTTTCTTAAGCTTTTATGGCTCTTACAGACAGGTTGGGTGATTGGGCAGAAACATGGCAAATGCACTATAATGTGGATAAATGTGAGGTTATCCACTTTGGTGGCAAAAACAGGAAGGCAGATTATTATTTGAATGGCAATAGATTGGGAGAAGGGGAAGTGCAAAGAGACCTGGGTGTTCTTGTGCACCAGTCGCTGAAGGTAAGCATGCAGGTGCAGCAGGCGGTTAAGAAGGCAAATGGTATGTTGGCCTTCGTAGCAAGAGGGTTCGAGTACAAGAACAAGGATGTCTTGCTGCAGTTGTATAGGGCCTTGGTGAGACCACACCTTGAGTATTGTGTGCAGTTTTGGTCGCCTTACCTGAGGAAGGACGTTCTTGCCATGGAAGGAGGGCAGCAAAGATTCACCAGGCTGATACCTGGGATGGCAGGAATGATGTATGAGGAGAGATTGTGTCGATTGGGCTTATACTCACTGGAGTTTAGAAGATTGAGAGGGGATCTCATCGAAACCTATAAAGTTCTGTCAGGCCTGGACAGACTAGATGCAGGAAGGATGTTTCTGATGGCTGGGGAGTCCAGAACCAGGGGTCATAGTCTAAGGATAAGGGGTAAGCCATTTAGGACTGAAATGAGGAGAAATTTCTTCACCCAGAGAGTGGTGAACCTGTGGAATTCTCTGCCACAGAGGGCGGTGGAGGCCAGTTCATTAATTATATTCAAGAAAGAGTTAGATATATTTCTTAAGGCTAAAGGGATCAAGGGATATGGGGAGAAGGCAGGGACAGGGTACTGAGTTTGGATGATCAGCCATGATCTCATTGAATGGCGGAGCAGGATCGAAGGGCCGAATGGCCTACTCCTGCTCCTATCTTCTATGTTTCTATGTTTTCCATGACTACCTTAAATCTCATCGAATTATGGTCACTGTCACCAAAGTGCTCACCTACTAACACTTCTACCACTTGCCCGGCCACATTCCCTAGAATTAGGTCCAGTACCACCCCCTCTCTTGTAGGACTTTCTACATGCTGGCTCAAAAAGCTCTCCTGTGGGTGGTAGGCTGTGGTGCGGTGTAACTTGACACCGAGTCGTTGAGCCACCGCAGTCCAGAGTTCGGAGGAAAACTGCGGTCCCCGGTCCGAAGAGATGTCAGCAGGCACTCCAAAACGGGCGACCCATGAAGAGATGAACACCCTGGCCACGGCTGCCGAAGTAGTAGATGACAGGGGAACCACCTCCGGCCATCTGGTGGTGCGATCTACTATGGTCAGGATGTGCGTAAAACCATGGGAAGGTGGAAGTGGTCCTACCAGGTCCACATTAACATGGTCAAACCGTCGCTCAGGAACTGCAAAGGAGGCCAATGGAGCCTTGATGTGGTGCTGTACCTTGGCCTTTTGGCAGACCACGCAGGTGTTGGCCCATGGAACCTGATGTCGGCCAACTGGAGGCTAGTGGTGTTGGTGCGGTAAGCCTGCACTTCAGGGTCTGAGACTTGGCCTGCTGCCATGAGGACGTAGTCGATGCCCAGCTGGACTGCATGCACGGTCGCGCGGGAGAGGCAATCTGCCACCAGGTTGTCTTTACCGGCCACGTGCTGAATATCTGTGGTAAATTCGGAGATGTATGTCAGCTGATGTTGTTGTCGAGATGACCACGGTTCGGCGGTCTTGGCCATGGCAAAAGTCAGTGGCTTATGGTCGACGAAAGCGGTGAAAGGACGTCCTTCCAACAAGAACCGGAAATGGCGGATGGCCAGAAAAAGGGCTAGTAACTCCCTGTCGAAAGTACTGTACGCCCGCTCGTTACGCCGCAGTTGACGGCTGAAGAATGCCAGCGGCTGCCACGTCCCGTTCACCCACTGCTCCTGAACGGCGCCGATTGCGTAATCTGACGCGTCGGTGGTGAGGGCGATGGTGGCTCCTGGTAGCGGGTGCGCCAGCATGGTCGTGTTGGCTAAGGCGCTCTTGGTGTCGGTGAATGCCCGGTCCATGTCAACTGTCCAGCCCACCGGATCCTTGCCAGACTTGCCCTTGAGGGCCTCGTACAGGGGCTGCATGAGCAGTGCTGCCTTAGGCACGAAACGGTGGTAAAAGTTTACCATCCCGAGGAACTCCTGCAGGGCCTTTATGTTCTGCGGGCGTGGAAAGGATGTCACCGCCTCTACCTTCTCTTGCAAAGGAACCGCTCCCTCTGAGGTAATGCGATGTCCCAGGAAATCAATTTGGTGCAGACCAAACTGACACTTGACTAGGTTGATAATCAGGCCGTGTTGGCTGAGGCATCAAAAGAGGGTGCGGAGGTGAGAGATGTGTTCCTCCTTATTAGGACTGGCAATGAGGATATCGTCTAAGTAGACGAAAAGGAACTTGAGGTCCCGCAGCACGGAGTCCATGAGGTGCTGGAAAGCCTGGGCGGCGTTCTTCAACCCAAACGGCATCCTTAAAAATTCGAAGCGACCGAAAGGGGTGATGACTGCGGTGTTCTGGACGTCTTGCGGGTGCACCGGGACCTGATGGTAGCCTCGGACAAGGTCAACCTTGGAAAAAACGGTGTTTCCTTCCAAATGGGCAGAGAAATCTTGGATGTGGGGGATCGGGTATCGATCAGGAGTGGTGGCGTCGTCATCCACCGCCAGGTTTCGGTACGATGTGAAGAGGCGGAGACCAGGGACTATTCGACCTGCGAATAATCCCTAAGTGTTCCATTGTTGCGCACTCCGCCTTCGCGACCGCAAGTTTGCCAGGTTCGAGGCGCCGGGCCCGCGCATGGACCGGGGGGCCAGCGGTGGTGATGTGGTGTTCCACACCATGCTTCGTGGCTGAGGAGGAGAACGTGGGCCTGGTCAGGTCTGGAAATTCGCCTAGCAGGCGAGCGAACTCATTCGGAGTCGGGAAAGCGCAGGAGACGTTGCGCGACATGGTGTTACTACGGTGGCAAGGGATAGAGTGAAACATGGCCGCATTGATCAGCTGCCGGTTCCTTACATCGACCAGGATACCGTTGGCGCACAGGAAATCTGCACCGAGAATGGTTTGCGAAACCTTGGCCGTAACGAATTCCCAGAAAAACCGCTGGCCGTCGAAGCACACCTAGACCCGCCGTCTGCCGAAGGTCCGAATAGCTCCGCCATTAGCCGCTTCGAGGGGGAGGCCGTGCCTCCCAGCCTGTACATCAAGAGCTGACGTGGGTAGAATGCTGCACTGCGCTCCGGTGTTGCACAGGAACCGACGACCAGAGAGGGTATCTGTGATGAAGAGCAGCTTGCCTGCATTGCCGACTGCTATCGCGGCTGCGGGGCACCCGTTAGACCCGTTCTTCATTGGACGGAGTTGTTGTTTTTTATTTTTTTGAGAGAAGCTGCAGGGAGGGCAGCAACATCTCACCTTCGCGCCAATCCGCGCGTGGTAGAAGCACAGCCCCGCGGGCTGAGGAGCTGGGGCGGCGTCTGTGGGGGATGGGCGCCTCGTGGCAGCGCAGTACTGTTGCGCAACTGCTAATATTTTGTCTGCCTCGGCAGCGAGCGCTACGCAGTCTTCGACCTCGGATCTCACCAAGGCCGCTTGTACTTGCTCCGGTAATTGGCTGAGGAATAACTCTCTGAAGAGAAAGCATTCCGGTTCGGAGCCAAGGAGTGTGAGCATTTGGCTCATCAGCTCGGAAGGTTTGGAGTCCCCGATCCTGGGCATAGTGAGCAGCTGACGGGCGCGCTCTGATTTCGTGAGCCTGAAAACCTGTAGCAACCGCGCCTTGAGAGTCTCATACTTGCGGTCAGTTGGGGGGTTCTCGAGAAGACTGACGATCCGCGAGGCGGTAGAGCCGTCGAGTGCGGAGACCACTTATAAGTATTGGGTCTGATCCTCAACGATGCCTCTCAGGGCGAACTGGGCTTCAACTTGGATGAACCACGAGGTCGCTTGTTGCTCCCAGAACTGCGGCAGCTTCAACGAAACGGCATTTGCCTCCATGCTGTGTTCCTTTTGCGAAATCCGTTCACAAAAGTCGGGGTCACCAATGTAGGAATGGTCAAATTCCTATCTAGAGATTGAGTTCGACGCAGGCAATCAATCAAAAAGGTTTTTAATGTCAAACTAACGAGTTTAAACAGATTGATGCAAGAGAACTATGAATACAGGTCTTAACAGGTCGGAGGCTCCACGAGGACTGCCTGGGCGGTCCCGTGGATGGCGTCTTGACGTCATCACGTTTTTCCCGCGTTTGGGTGATCACGTGATTAGCGGATGACGTCATCGCGTTTGCCCGCGCTCTTAAAGGGACCACGCACTGTACATGCAAACAGTATATACAATGGTACAGATTTAGTCTGTAGCTAACACATCGTTAAAGGGAATTATGTACAGTTGTTCAGAGTCCCTCAGTGGCTCTGCCACACCGCACTATTTTTAATTCAATGGCTGAAAAGTCCAATTACCAAATGCAGGGCCAGGGAGATAAAAAGAAAACGTTTTATTCTAATCTACAAATAACATTTGAGCTTCAGTGTAACCTTTGAAGGTTATCACTTATATAATTTTCTTACATAATAGTGAGCCTATTGCTAATCTTTGAACATTTTCTGCTTGTCATTTTAATCCTTTCAGTTGGCTTTATGTTAGATTATATATGCTATAAGACTGATAACTATTCACCAACATTAAAGATACTTCCGATATAAATTTAAGGTGAACGGTTGCAAAAAGCTGATAGAATAGAAGCATCTCATTACCTTCAAAGAAACCATCAGCCATTGCATAAGCTCCCTGTTGACATTAAGGTATATTAATTATGAATATTGTAAATGTCAGAGGTAAAACCCCTGTTGTTTTTTTGTTACTTAATTAAGTCTATACTGTCAAAATGACTGCAACTGGAAGCATATTCTTACTTGTGCTGACTTACACCTATTCATTTCGTGCAATAGCCAAGCTACATATTTGGTTTCCTTGTCGTTATGTCCTGGATACACCCATCCGTTCTTTTTTTAAGTGAGGGATGTTCTCTTCTATTAGATAGTCCCAATAATATTAGGGCATTAATTGGTGATACTAATGTAGCCTGGCGAAATGGAGCAGCACAGGACACGAACTTTCGTTTTTGGGGTTTTTTATTCTGTATTAATAACTTGGGTCTAGGTTTAGGATGAAATTGTAAATACATAAAACACAGTCGACAAAATACGGCAGTGGCTTGCTGCAAAACAGAACATGAGGCAAACCACAGGTGAAGGCAGTTAATTAACTAACAATCATTATACAAAACAAAACATATCATACCATACATTCGTATGTCCCGTTATCACTTGTCACCTCTTACAAGCAAACAGAAAGTATTAAACTCGTTCGAAACGTAGCCCCAAGGGCTCAACAACAATTTTAACAAAGGTTAACACCAGCACATGGTGGGACAATCTACAAGCATCCCCGTGATATCGAGTGATTTGGGAAACAATATCACTTTAAAACTATGTCTGGCTGCACTAAATGCTGTTTTAGTTGTACTTTACGCAGACTGAGTTCATTTAAAAAGTCATATTCACCCCAACTCTCCTGAGCACACCCCCCACGCTGGATCTAGAAAATGGAGGCTGTGAAGAAAGGGGAGGTTCCTTTGGCATCACATGGCCTTACCCATAACCCTTTTCTCAAATTCTAAAGGGGAAAATGAACCGCGCCATCTAGTGGACTTAAATATTCACTGCATTTTCCCACTTGGCTACATTCTCCCCTGCTTTAAAGTCAACGTCCTCGGTGACTTAGCACCCGTTTTTCACTTCTTTTACAGCTTCTCGAAAAAATGCAGTACCCAGACTCGATAAAACATGAGAGAACACCTCAGGACTGAGTGAGACTGCATTACAGGCTGACTGAGGCAAATGGTATGGGTTAGGGTTTACCCCAGCATTGGCTCTTTTAGTTCTGCGAGGAGCCGGAATGGGTACCTCAACCTCAGTCCCACACTCAGAAGGGTCTGAATGCTCTGGCTCAGAAACAGCCTCTGATTCCTGTACATCTTGGGCGTTACCAACAGGATCATTGTTTACTTTTTCCTCCTGAGTTAACTCTGGATAGGTGACTTCCTCTACCACAACAAACTCAGTATCAGAGGGTTCTGGCAACGATTCTGTCAAAAGAGTGACAGGGGGTACGGTGACAGGGGACTTGGTTCTCGTCCGCCTAGGCTCAGGGACAGGGGTAACACATGGCCTAAGATTAACTCTATGGACCCTTTTTAAAGGACCGCCCTCTACAGGCTCAACTGCATGTGTAGTACCCTGTACCTCCACCACTCTGTACACAGTAGGACCCCACGCATCCTGAATTTTGTTCCTACCCAAAGGCCTGTGTCGTAAGTATACCAACTGACCCACCTCAATGGTTGGACAGTACACTTTGTCTTTGTTAAGTTCAATTCTTTGAGCTGATTTCTTTTCAGTGTACTCTCTTGCCCTTGCATGTGCCTCCTTCAAACGCTCTTGGTGGACAACCAACCACTCATGTTTCTTGTCTAACACTTGCTCCTGACCTAATAAAGCATCTACAGGAAGGTGTGGATGAACCCCGAAAAGCAGATAGTACGGTGAGTAGCCAGTCGTAGCATGGGGTGTTACATTGTAGGCATACACCAACTCAGATAAGTGCTCAGGCCAGCGGCGCTTCTTTTCTGGAGGCAGTGTACGCAAAAGATCACGTAAAGATCTGTTGAATCTCTCACATTGAGCATTTCCTTCTGGGTGGTGTGGGGTAGTGCGGGTTTTCTTTACACCATAAAGCTTACACAGCTCGGCAATGATTTCACTCTCAAAATTTCGACCTCTGTCTGAATGCAATCTTTCTGGGACCCCATACTTCATGAACCACTCTTTGAGAAGGACTTTTGCCGTGGTATCAGCCTTTTGGTCCCGAGTAGGGAAGGCTTGTGTGAATTTAGTGAAAACATCGGTCACCACTAACACATTCTCACGACCATCGGAGGCCGGTTCCAGCATGGTGAAATCTACAGCAACTACTTCAAGGGGCCGGGAGGCTAGAAATGATTTCATAGGGGCATGTATCTTGGGGTGGGGCATTTTTGTCAAAACACACCTCTCGCATTTCTTGACCCACTGTTCCACATCCCCATACATCCCAACCCAAAAACATCTCTGTCTCAAAAGGTTCTGTGTGCGCTCTATTCCCTGATGGCCCATACGATCATGCACACCTTCAAGCATGACTTCTTTCAAACAAGAGGGCAGTAGTAGCTGGTGACACTCACCAACATGGACATCCTCGATTACACGGTACAACAAACCATCTTGCTCACAAATACGGGGCCACTGCTTTAACGTGGATAATACTAGCTTGGATAACTGCGACCTCTCCTTGTAAGTTGGCCTCCGCTGCTCACCCCAAAACTTCCTAAACACGCTGAGGGTGGGGTCTGTGTCCTGAAACTTACGTAGTTCCTCTTTAGAGTAACCGGGAAGTGTTGGTGTGTTACCCTGCAACTCACTACGCTCAGTACTTTCTTCTGCGTCCGAAACACGGATCTGTCTGACTTTACAGCACTTGACTCCTGCTGTCCCTAAGTCTGGTCCTAGAGCTGTTCCCTTGTGAGTGACATTACATATGGCCACACAACCATCATAGTCCGCATCCCCACTGTCTGACTCGGGCTCCCCTGCTAACGGCTGCCTAGAGAGGGCATCTGCTGCTGCATTACAGCGGCCTGGGCGGTACTTGACGTCAAAGTCAAAAACAGCTAACTGAGCCACCCATCTTTGCTCAACAGCACCTAACTTAGCTGTAGAAAGGTGACACAGGGGGTTGTTATCTGTTATGACAGTGAACTTGGAACCTAGAAGGTAACCTCGAAATTTCTCTGAAACAGCCCATTTGAGGGCGAGGAGCTCTAGTTTCATACTGCTGTAGTTTCTGTCATTTCTTTCAGCATTACGGAGCCTCCTACTGGCATATGCTATCACTCTCTTCCTATCTCCCTGCTGCTGGTGGAGGATGGCACCTAATCCTAGGTTACTGGCATCCGTCTCTACAATAAAAGGCTGAGTGAAATCTGCGTAACCTAACACTGGAGCACTGATCAGCTTTTCTTTCAGCTGTTCGAAAGCAGCTTGGCACGCCGCTGTCCATGAACCTTCAAACAACCGTTTTGCTTTTGCTGGGCTGTCTTCCCTAAGGCATGCATTGACTACGTCATGGAGAGGGCCAGCTCGTTTAGAAAAATCCTCAATGAACCTCCTGTAATAACTACAGAAACCAAGAAATGACCTCAGATCTTTGACTGTACTGGGGACCGGCCACTTCTTTACGGCGGCAATTTTCTCTGGATCTGTCCCTATACCCTCCCCTGAAATTTGATGCCCAAGGAACCTGACTTCCTGCTGCAGGAAGTGACACTTTTCAAGCTTTACTTTCAAACCTGTCTCTTTCAGTCGTCTTAGAGCTGTCTCAAGCCTCTCTAAATGGTCCGGGAAGGTCTGAGAGAACACAAGGATGTCATCTAAATACACTAATAGGATGTGGAACACTAAGTCGCTCATAGTCGCTTGCATAAGTCGTTGAAAAGTCGCAGGTCCATTACAGACACCAAAAGGCATTCTGAGGTACTCAAAAAGGCCAAAAGGAGTTGTAAAAGCAGTCTTAGGCCTGTCACTTTCACGAACAGCAACCTGGTGGTACCCACTTGCAAGATCAATGGTCGAGAAGAACTTTGCACCATGAAGGGCATCAAAACTCTCGTCAATGCGGGGCAAAGGAAATGCGTCACGTCTGGTTTTTGAGTTTAGTTTCCTAAAGTCAACACATAGTCGTATGTCTCCATCAGTCTTACGAACTACCACTATGGGTGAAGCGTATGAACTATTGCTCTCCTGGATGACACGCTTTCTTAAAAGCTTAGTGATGTGGTCCCTCACCTCTTTGTACAGTGTAGGTGGGATACGACGGTATGGCTCTGTAACTGGTGCGTCATCTACCAAGTTAATCTCATGCTCAACTTTATCAGTGTAGCCTAGGTCCTCATCCTTAAAAGCAAATACTTCCGAATACCTGGCGAAATGGAGCAGCACAGGACACGAACTTTCGTTTTTGGGTTTTTTTATTCTGTATTAATAACTTGGGTCTAGGTTTAGGATGAAATTGTAAATACATAAAACACAGTCGACAAAATACGGCAGTGGCTTGCTGCAAAACAGAACATGAGGCAAACCACAGGTGAAGGCAGTTAATTAACTAACAATCATTATACAAAACAAAACATATCATACCATACATTCGTATGTCCCGTTATCACTTGTCACCTCTTACAAGCAAACAGAAAGTATTAAACTCGTTCGAAACGTAGCCCCAAGGGCTCAACAACAATTTTAACAAAGGTTAACACCAGCACATGGTGGGACAATCTACAAGCATCCCCGTGATATCGAGTGATTTGGGAAACAATATCACTTTAAAACTATGTCTGGCTGCACTAAATGCTGTTTTAGTTGTACTTTACGCAGACTAAGTTCATTTAAAAAGTCATATTCACCCCAACTCTCCTGAGCACACCCCCCACGCTGGATCTAGAAAATGGAGGCTGTGAAGAAAGGGGAGGTTCCTTTGGCATCACATGGCCTTACCCATAACCCTTTTCTCAAATTCTAAAGGGGAAAATGAACCGCGCCATCTAGTGGACTTAAATATTCACTGCATTTTCCCACTTGGCTACACTAATCACAAAAATTGTTACAGTTTTGGATGTTTTATAGAACTGGTTTCTCTCCACAGCCCCGCAGTGGCTCTTGTAAGTAGACTGTGCCCACTACAATCGGGAAGCTGGTTCTTTTCAGTGATCTGCCTTGAAGGAGTTATGAGAGCCATGGAATAAGTTACCCTACTCACAGCAATCTTCTTACTGGATTAAACATAGTCTCACACTGCAATCCCACTCTCAGTTCGGAATGACGGAATTTAAATTCAGATTGGTTTTACAGATTTCAACAAGTAATATTTATTTACCTATTTACTTCCGTCTTTTGGATGAGACGATAAACCGAGGCCCCGTCTGCCCGCTCAGGCGGATGTAAAAGATCCCATGGCACTACTTCAAAGAGCAGGGTTGTTATCCCTGGTGTTCTGGCTAATATTTATCCCTCAGTCAACATCACTAAAAAACAGATTATCTGGTCATTATCACATTGCTGTGTGTGGGAGCTTGCTGTGCACATATTGGCTGCCACGTTTCCTACATTACAACAGTAACTACACTTCAAAAAGTACTTCATTGGCTGTAAAGAGCTTTGGGACATCCTGAGGTCATGAAAGGAGCTATATAAATGCAAGTCTTTCTTTATAATTAAATATTGATATGAAGTACAATGGTTCGGCAAATACTAGGAGTATGATATAAAGCATAGGAGTAATGGGCAAAGTCTGTCGTGGTCAATTACTAGTCAAAAGAACTACTTTGGATATAAAAAGAATGTTTATTAAAAGCAAATTCCATCTATTTTTGTTCTCGTACCATTTTTGGTTTTAGTGTATTGATGTGTCTTGTAATGAGCCATTGGCAGCCATGCCTTCTGTTGCCTAGGCCCTAAACTCTGGAATTCCCTCCCTAAACCTCTCCGCCTCACTACCTCTCTCCTCCTTTAAGATGCTTCTTAAAACTTACCTCTTTGACTAAGCTTTTGGTCACCTTCCCTAATTTCTCCTTATGTGGCTCAGTGTCAATTTTTTTTTCTTATAATACTCCTGTGAAGCGCCTTGGGACGTTTTACTACGTTCAGGGTGCTATATAAATACAAGATGTTGTTGTTGTAATGTAACATAACTCGCAGACTTGGAACAGCATGAAGGACTTTGGTCAGATACCAGAGCTCATAAAACTGGAACAACCTCCCTCTTTTAGCCTATTCATTTTATTGAAGACAGATTTCCAACCAAACGTAATGATGTTACATTCAAATATTAAAATTGAAAAAAACCATATAGAATACGTGAATAAAACAAGTTACAACATGTGGAACTCAAAGGATTCGCATAACACAATAGGCAGGAAGCCACTTTTATGCCTAAGTTGCATCTAAATCATAATTTTCTAGACAAACGATTCTATCAGCTAAGGTGTAATAGAACGTTCACAAAGGACAATCATTTTGTTCATATTGATTACAAGAAACCTCTGCTATTTACATAGATGCATCCATCAGACATTTGAAACAACAACTTATCTGCTTCCTTGATTAGAAATGAAACAAAACAAAGTTCGAATTTTGTGACAGGTGCCAAATGTAAACGAAGAATGGAAAAACCAAATTCATTCCCTTTGCTACTTCTTGAAATCTCACAAAATGTCTAATATCGATAACAAATATTTAGGAGCTTAATAAAATTCATGACTGAGCTTCTTGCATACTTCAAAATTAATTTCTAAATGATCTAACAGGCTACATTTGCTAATGCCCAAGAATGCAAAGTGTTGAAAATAAAGGTTTCAATGTTTGACAGTATATTAACAGAAACTTTACATGAACATTGGCTAAAACACCCAAGTGTCGACCCTAATAACAACAGAAAATGCTGGAAAAACTCAGCAGGTCAGGCAACATCCATGGAGAGAAATTTGAGTTGACGTTTCGGGTTGAACCCTTCTTCAAAACTGGAAAGAAAAGAAAATAGATCGAAGGCAGGGCTGCGATCGGACAAAAGAAGTGAAAGAAACAAAAGAAGTAAAAGAGACAATGGCCTAGAAATTCGGTGGGGTTAGCGCCCAATTAGAGGCGTTAGAGGGCCTTGCGCCGGAATTATAGCCACGATCGAAATTGCGTTGGGCCCTACCATCGGCGTTAGCCGGTAGCGCTGCGCCGGCACTGATGACGTCATTGGTGTGCGCAGCGTCCCGGTTGCCGTGGTAACACGGCCGGACGCCCAAATTCAGTTGCGGCCGCCTCGCCCGTGGCAGCCGCAACCAACGATTGTTCAACGGGATGTTGCAGCACGTAGCGCCGGCGCATTAGGGTGGAGCGGCGGCCGGCCGCTTTCCCGGCGGCCGCCTGCCCGCACCTCCCTCCCCGGACTCCTCCACCACCCCCCCGCGGCACTGATGTGTGTGGCCCGCGAGCCCGGCACTTCACCGAGGTGCCGGGCTCATTTGTCGGGCGAATCGACCGGTCAGCGGTCGGCTGCAGGCAGCTCCTCCTTAACAGAAGGAGGAGGCCTGCAGTACCCCAGCCTGCCGCACCGCATCGGGTGCCGCAGCGGGGGATTAGCGCCGCAAACCTGCATTCAGCGCCCATAGCGAGGCGCTGAAACCCTCCATTAGCGCCCGCAGCCGTCTGGGCGCGAGGCAGCTGAATTTTTGGCGGGCGCAGCGGCAATTATCGCGGGCGCAAAATTTCGGGCGCAGAAGCCCTGGCGGAGGCAAACCTAATTTCTAGGCCAATGAAAGGTATTAGAAGCTAGACGAGATGGTAATAGGCTGAGATTAGGTGTAAAGTGTACTGGCAGGGCAAGAGATAGCTGCCAGGTGTGAGAGAGAAACAAAAGGAAAGGGGGGGGGAAGGAGTGGAAAAATTACAAGAAAAAATATGTAATAGGGGCCGAGGTTATGATCTGAAATTGTTGAACTCGATATTGAGTCCGGATGGCTGCAGAGTGCCTAATCGGAAGATGAGGTGCTGTTCCTCGAGTTTATGTTGAGCTTCCGTGGAACAATACAAGAGGCCAAGGACGGTGAGGTCCGAGTGGGAATGGAGTGGTGAATTAAAATGACAGGCGACCGAAAGCTCGGGGTCACCCTTACGGACTGAACGGAGGTGTTCCGCAAAGCGGTCACCCAATCTGCGTTTGGTCTCCCCAATGTAGAGGAGACCGCATCGTGAGCAGCGAATACAGTATACTAGATTGTGAGAAGTACAAGTAAATCGCTGTTTCACCTGGAAGGGGTGTTTGGGGCCCTGGACAGTGGGAAGGGGGGAGGTATAGGGGCAGGTGTTACATCTCCTCCGCTTGCACGGAAGGTGCCAGGCAAAGGGGAAGGGCTGTTTGGGGTGATAGAGGAGTGGACTAGGGTGTCTCGGAGGGAGCGGTCCCTACGGAATGCTGAAAGGGGAGGGGAAGATACGTTTGGTGGTGGGATCACTTTGGAGGTAGCGGAAATGCCCTTGTGTGTTGTTAGTTGGCATGATTGGACTAGGATGAGGGTGAGTGTGAGGGGTGGCTAGTGAGATGGAGAAGTGATAATGTAGATAGAGAGGGATGAGTGGAGGTGCAAGTTGGTGTGAGTGAGGATGTGCAGGAGTAGGGTAGGGAAGGCAGTGTGATGGGGATGTGATGAGTGGCACAGCAGGATGAGGTTGAGTGTGGCTTGGCAGAAATTTTTTGTGATCTACTGAGATCATTGAAACGTTTGCGGCACTGCACCCAGGTCCTCCTGACAACATCCCTGCTTGTGTCCTCCTGTGCATTGTGCAACCAGGCTGTGTTGGTGTCCTGGGGAGGTCTCTTCCACCCATGGGAAGGGAAGAGGACCTCCCTGCATATGGAGGGAGTCATGGGAGAGCCTGGGTGCAGCTGTGCACCTCTGTGCAGTGCTTGTTTGTGTTTGAAGTGCCTCAATGCTGTAGAACACTGACAGCACAAATGTCAAACTAAATTTGGGCATGGTCCCTTTAAGGAAACTGGCTGATGACGATGAGACCCGCTTCCTTCGATTGGCCGGGAAATGCGCTCGGCGAGCTTAATAAGCCCAATCATCGGAAAGTCATTTTGAAGGCTGGGATGGAGCCAGCAGTGGGGCCGAGACCCGCCACCGACATTGCCCACCTCGGACCCACCGAGGTAGGGTAAATCACAGCCTTAGTGTCAGTATGCGGCCTTCCTCTTCTAGGGTGTGTTTATTCTTGGTAGCCTTAGTTGTATAAATGTTCAAATCATTTACATGAGTAGACTTACTAAATTGAATCAAATCCATTTGACAACAAAAAGGAGTTTATACTTATAGAAACTTTTACTCAGTTAGCAAGTCTTTCTGCACCATTGAACTACACTGTTGGTTAAAGGGAATTGGTCAAGTGTCACATGAATGTTTCCATTAAGGTGATTTGACTGTACATCATGATTATCAGCAGAAAGTGAACAAAGACAAACCCCAATAACTGCAGACCATTGTCCCTACTTCAATATGTGCTAAAATGCACAGAATCCATGGCGAATGGTTTGAAATTAAGGAAGCCTTCAGGCTTAAAACTCCCAAAAGAATTAAGGAAAAATGAGCGCCTGACCTGCTTCCAGCTTTCTACTTCTGCAGCTAATAATCCCTTTAAGTAGTGCTGGAAATAGCCGCCTCCTGACCTGCACTGCCCCGATTGGTGGATGGGTTGAGTAAGTAGTGGTGGCAGCGCTGACTGACATGAAAATTGCATTGGGGTCTTAACTGCGTCATTATCCCCTATTTACAGATATTCATTAGACTCCCCTCCTGTTTCTGGATTAGAACGGAGGGACCTCCCACAGTCAATCAGCAGGACCCTCAACGAACATCACAAAAACAGATTATCTGGTCATTATCACATTGCTGTTTGTGGGAGCTTGCTGTGCGCAAATTGGCTGCCGCGTTTCCCACATTACAACAGTGACTCCACTCAAAGTACTTCATTGACTGTAAAGCGCTTTGAGATGTCCGGTGGTCGTGAAAGGTGCCAAATAAATGCAAGTCTTTTTACATCTTTTTTGCAATTTTCCTCCTGCTACCTCTCCATTTATATGCGGAAATGAGATGGTAGCAAGATAGGAATTGGTCTTGAAAGCTCCAGTTATCTAATTCATGCTTGCTGCCAGTGGAGCCATGCAAAATTACTCTGATTGTGTAAATTCTATTATATCAATCTCAATTATACAGAGTTTGAAAAGCCTATAAAAACTCTCAATGCATTGCGCAGAAACAACTGTATTACACACTTTTTTGTCTCAGTTTGTCTTGCACCAAATAAACATGACAATGATTAAAGATGATTAAACAGTCTGGAATTGACTCAAGCAATTTGAATTAGCCAGCCTGATCTTGGCACTTGATACTTTCCAATCTCGAGCACAATGTCTTTAATTTCAGGAACAGTGCTGTTGTGCAATGTACAGTCATCACTTATTCTGTCACAAGGACGAGTCTCCTTCACCTGAAGAGCTAAAAATAAAAGGTACAGCGATTCCCGCAGCACGCACTGAGCATGGGAAAGAAAATAGCATTTTTTTAGGAAAAAAATTGTAACCTCCAAATTTTCAGAGAGTTTAACTGAAAAAAGTACTTGTCAGCAGGAATTTCTGGCCTGCGCTGCAGAAAGTCCTGATGCTCCAGAATGTTCAAGCCGGCAAACAGGCTTTCACTTGTTCAACTCTTTTGATGGTGTGATAGCGCGCATAAGAGTTTGGTGGCTGGGCACTGATATGTGTACAGGTTAATCAGATATCTGTTTAGGTAACAATTCAACTCCAAGTATTGAACTGCACAACTGAATGAAGGGAATGTGTTAGCACTCCACTGATGGAGTCCCAGGGACAAGATTTAGAAACATAGAAAAATAGGAGCAGGAGTAGGCCATTCGGCCCTTTGAGCATGCGCTGCCATTCAACACGATCATGGCTGATCCTCTATCTCAATACAGGAAACTTTGGTTTATCCGGAGGTTGTATGTCCGGAAACCTCGATCTACTGGCAGAAATCAGGAGCCATTTTGTTAGGTTTTTTTTCTTCTCGTGGCTTTGTTTTCAACAGTCGGGCTCTGGAAAGTCTCTCTGAAGCTGTTGCTAAGCTACAGAGACGCTTCCAAGGTACGGGCCGACTGTTTACAAGCTGTTGCTAAGCAACAGTGTTTGTTGTCAGATACGGAGATGAAACCTCCGTATGTTTCAACATTAACTTTGTATGTCCGGCAGTTTTGATAGATCGGCAACAGCTCGGTCCCGTCGGTGCCGGATATAACAAAGTTTCCTGTACTGTATTCCCGCTGTCTCCCCATACCCCTTGACACCTTTTGTGTCTAGAAATCTATCTATTTCCTTCTTAAATATATTCAGTGACTTGGCCTCCACAGCCTCCTGTGGTAGAGAATTCCACAGGTTCACCACCCTCTGAGTGAAGAAATTTCTCCTCATTTCAGTCCTAAATGTCCTACCCCATATCCTGAGACTGTGACCCCTCATTCTAGACCCCCCCCAGCCAGGGGAAACATCCTCCCTGCATCCAGTCTGTCTAGCCCTGTCAGAATTTTATACGTTTCAATGAGATCCCCTCTCATTCTTCTAAACTCTAGTGAATACAGGCCTAGTCGACCCAATCTCTCCACATATGACAGTCTTGCCATCCCAGGAATCAGTCTGGTGAACCTTCGCTGCACTCCCTCTATGGCAAGTATATCTTAAGTAAGGAGACCAAAACTGCACACAGTACTCCAGGTGTGGTCTCACCAAGGCCCTGTATAACTGCTTGGTGCACCTGCATGTTTGCTTTCAGTGACTGGTGTACAAGGACACCCAGGTCCCTTTGTACATCATTTCCTGCAACCTTGGCCAACATTCCTCCCCCAAACAGCACTAAAATCAAATTATCTGATCATTCATTCGGTGTCTGGGGGGCCGTGCTGGGCATAAATTGGCTGCTCCGTTTGCCTATCAAACAACAATGGCTGTGCTTTAAAAGCAAGATTGTAAAGCACTTTAGGACATCCTGAGGATGCAATAAGATGCTATACAAACACAAGTCCTTAATTCGTACCTTCTTGGGCAGGGACTGGTGCATGATGTGCAGAGGTCTGAAGGAGAGAAGTGAAATAACATTCAAATGGGGAGAGGAAGTGCATGTGTGAGCTGATGTGATATTTTTCGTGGGTACTGCTGAAACAGGTGTTAACTGAAATTGCATAGAATTGCATGAGTTACCCGTCCTATAGAATTTCACTCTGATTAATGTAATTAAAAGTCCACTTGGAACTGCTCCGTTGAATAATTGAAAGCCTGTTAATTGACTAACTCTTTACTTGAATTGTGCTCAATTGTTGGTTATTTAAATCTGAATAAAACTTCAGCAAAGTAGTACATACTGTACAGGCTTTGGTATTCACCTCATTTTTTTAACTGCAGATTGTCCCTCTTCTTTTTCACTGATTTGTAAAGCTATGTCTGGACACAATTGGGTTTATTAGCTGGAGAATCACCCTGCTGGTGAAGTGATTCTATCAACTGCAACATCTGACTTTTCTAAATCTTTAAAAAAAATTAAAATGGCAAAGACCTTCAACTGAGCTAGTGCTGCAGCTGTGACCCTGTAATCCCAAGAGTGCTAACCAATTTCCCGCCAAGTGTGTGGTATAGCAACAGACCGCAGGAACACACTACCAGGTTTGTTATGATACTTGGCCCTAAATGACCACCCATGGCTACGGGACTGGCTATTTAAAATGGACCGAACATTGTGTTCCGCCTAGTTGCAAAAACCACTATCGACAGGGAGGAGCTGCCTGCGATCCATACTTACCCCATTTATTTAAATGGAGGTCGCAACTTTAAACTGGGAGCTGATCTGGAGCTACCTAACTCTAGAAAAAACACTGTAAGTTGGAGACTGCTGCATACTCAGTTAGGTATGCTAGTATCTTGCAGAATATTCTTTCAGGGGATTAAGTGGCTGAGGTACAGTCCACAGAAGAGTGCATTGTACAAGGCCTGTAGAAGGAATTGGATTAAGATGGAGAGTCAAGTGCCCTTTTCCTGCTCACTCTGTCTTAAGTTCTTATATCGCTATAACTTTGTTCCCGTTCCATGTTGTAATAGTTTTACTAGATCATGCTGCAGACAAGGAAGGCAACACTACTTTGAATTAGGGAGGGTTAGTTCAACCTTCACAAAATCTCCCCTCCCCACTGAGTTGATGGAACTGCTGACAATCCCACGAGAAGGCACAAGCTCACAGTCTGTTAACTCTTTGCTGCAAGGAGTAATCTCAAAGCTTCATGCCTTCAGCTGCCTAGAACCTTGGACATCTCCCCTTCCACTTCTCATGTATCCTGCACTTTAGCTAAAACTCGGTACATAGGTAAACAAGCATAATAATAATCAGGACCAGAAAAATAAGGGTATACTCACATAATTTCAATCTGAAAATACGAATGCTCCCATAATACTTTGTAATAAAACGCAAATTCACATACCATAAATCAGTTGCCATGACAATCTATTATGCATAACTTAGTATTAAACTGACACAGTGTGAGCAACACAACAGGAGATCCACTGGTGCGTATATAGATTTTGAGTCTAGCATGTGTCCAACACCCTTCAGATATCACACTTCAGGCTTCAACGTGTCAAAAGTATATAAAAAGAAACCCAGTCATTTCCTCCTGATTTTTTTTCTGACCTTGATAACCGAGCTTCTCCCCTAGGACAGGAGCCAGCGATTTACAAACAGCTGCCAATCAACAGATATTTCTCTCGAGAATTAGCCTCTAGTTAACTTCAGAACTTACTTGGACCATATCTCCACAAGGAGTACCTGAGCAACAGCTTTTAAGGGACTGGTCCAGTTAAACGCAGCTCCATCTTAACAGCTAAACCTCGCAGTGGGACTCCAGACCCTCGACTACTGTTCAGCAATGCCACAGATGATCAGTTAATACTTACATATATATACACCCACATATGATCTTAAAAGCCCAAAGTGTATCTCATGAGCGAAATGTGTAATGCACGTATTTGGTGATTCACTGCATCTGAACTTACTGTGAAGTTAACATATGTAAGAAAAAACTTCCAAGTGTTGTTGCTGTTCATTGCCAGGAATGACAGAAAGAAAGGAAAAAAACAATGAGTCTATTTAATTTCTTAAATGTACTTAAAGAAACGCAGGAAAAGATTTAACTATCATCTGAACGCACTCTTACATGAAAGAAAATGAACTGCTGCAGATGGTGTGCAGCATTGAGTAATAATGTGAAGTCATCCACCAAAGACAAGTTTACAGGAAACAAACAGCACTTGAGAATCCAGTATGCATATGACAGCACTTGGTGGGGATTTATTTATACTTTACACACTGCAATATGAAGGAACACCTAAGAGTAAACTAGTGAAAGGGAGAGGGGAAGTGACACCAGGTAACAGGTTCGTATACATGGTGCTGTCAGTGGTTTTGGCAAATAAATGAATATGAAAATAGCACATTGGTAAGCTTCAGAACAACGGAAAAAGCCCTAGGGAGACAACATTGCAGTGTAGCGGCAGCACGAGGATTATTAAGTTATTTTTAAACTTGTGCTATAAAAAAAATGATTTAAGCTGGAATGTGGGCTGCAGAACCTCCTCGTGTATGTTATTTTTTCTCCATTTCGGAGACACTTTATATTAATTGATTGCAGTTGGTAAAATCTGTATCCAGTTAAATGAGACAATAATTACAGCTTCAGTCTGCAGTTCTGTATGACCGAGGGGGTTTGGAGCTGGGTTTAATTTCACGATACGGCAGCGCAGTTGCAAAATGAAATCAGACTGCTAATGAACTTACAAGGGCTTCAAAAACAGACTTCAGTGGAAGCTGTGCCCATGGTTCCAAGCCAGAGGCCAGGGAGGGTTCTGTACCGTCACTTCTCCCACATTCTGGTTCATACTCTGCTAGAGGAGGGACAAACTTCAAGCATCTTCTAGTAGGAAAAATGCTCGAATCTATTATGAAGGACGTGGTAACAGGGCACTTAGAAAATAATAATAGGATTGGGCAGAGTCAACATGGATTTATGAAAGGGAAATCATGTCTGACAAATCTGTTGGAGTTTTTTGAGGTTGTAACTTGCAGAATAGATAAGGGGGAACCAGTGGATGTGGTGTATTTGGATTTTTAGAAGGCATTCGATTAGGTGCCACACAAGAGGTTGTTAAACAAAATTAGGGCTCATGGGATTGGGGGTAATATACTAGCATGGATTGAGGATTGGTTAACGGACAGAAAACAGAGAGTGGGAATAAACGGGTCATTTTCGGGTTCGCAGGCTGTAACTAGCGGGGTACCGCAAGGATCAGTGCTTGGGCCTCAGCTATTCATAATCTACATCAATGATTTAGATGAGGGGACCAAATGTAATATATTCAAGTTTGCTGATGATACAAAGCTAGGTGGGAATGTAAGTTATGAGGAGGATGCAAAGAGGCTTCAAGGGGATATAGACAGGTTAAGTGAATGGGCAAGAACATGGCAAATGGAATATAATGTGGAGAAATGTGAAGTTATCCACTTTGGTAGGAAAAATAGAAAAGCAGACTATTTTCTAAATGGTGAGAGATTGGGAAATGTTGGTGCTCTGAGGGACCTGGGTGTCGTTGCACACAAATCACTGAAAGTTAACATGCAAATACAGCAAGTAATTAGGAAAACAAATGGTATGATGGCCTTTATTACAAGAGGATTTGAGTTTAAGAGTAAAGACGTCTTACTGCAATTATATAGGGCCCTAATGAGACCACACCTGGAGTACTGTGTACAATTTTGGTCTCCTTACCTAAGGAAGGATATACTTGCCATAGAGGGAGTGCAGCGAAGGTTCACCAAATTGATTTCTGGGATGGGGGGATTGTCCTATGAAGAGAGATTGAGTAGACTAGGTCTATATTCTCTAGAGTTTAGAAGAATGAGAGGTAATCGCATTGAAACATACAAGATTCTTACAGGGCTTGACAGGGTAGATGCAGAGAAGATGTTTCTCCTGGCTGGGGTGTCTAGAACCAGGGCTCACAGTCTCAGAATAAGGGGCCGGCCATTTAGGACTGAGATGAGGAGAAATTTCTTCACTCAGAGGGTGCTGAATCTTTGGAATTCTCTACCCCAGAGGGATGTGGAGACTCAGTCGCTGAGTATATTTAAGACAGAGAGTGATAGATTTTTGGATATTAAGGGAATCAAGGGATATGGGGATAGTGCAGGAAAGTGAAGTTGAGGCAGAAGATCAGCCATGATCTTATTGAATGGCAGAGCAGGCTCGAGGGGCTGAATGGCCTCCTCCTGCTCCTATTTCTTATGTTCTTATGTTCTAGTTTTTGTCCTTTCATCTTGCATGTCAATTTTACAGTGCCCAGTGATCAGTAATAGTGATGATATATATTGTATGTACAAAACATTAGTTAGGTCACAGTTCGAGTACCGTGTGCAGTTTTGTGTGCCCCTTTATAGAAAGGGCATTACAGCCATTTAGAATGTCCAGCTTAGATTCACCAGGGTGATGCCAGGGATGGGATACTAGTTATGAAGAGAGACTTGGGATACTGGGACTATTGCCTCTGGAGCAGAGAAGGTTAACTGGAGATTTAATTGAATATGGTTTTTTTTACAATTCTGAAGGATTTTAATAGAGTGAATAGGGAAAGACTGTTTCCTCTGGTTGGGAAGTTAGTGATGAAGGTCATCAATTTAACCTTGTTGTTAGAGAGTAAGGAGACAGATTAGCAGAAAGTTGTTTATGCAAAGTGTTATTTTGGACCATATTTTCCACAGAGAGTTGTTGGGGGTGAGACCAGTGCATCTTTTAATATTTGAAGCCGAGAAAGATATACGGCTATGGCAAAGCAGTGGGATTACTCCAGCAAAGACCTAGCACAGATACAATGGGCTGAATGGCCTCCTTCTGCATTGTAAACTTGTATGGTACTATGTTTCCAACTTTTCGTTGAATAGTGCCATGGAATCTTAATAAGTAAACAGGGCCTTGGTTTAACGTCTCATTGGAAAGATGGTAAGCAAACTGAACAACTCCTTTGGTTCACCCTTTAAGATTGCAGAGTTGTTCCTTCACCAAAATCAAAACTGTTGGAAGATCACAATTTGTTTATTCTAATCGCATCATGAAGCAGAATACAACATTAGATATTAAGGGGGAAAAATTCGGTATCGCCCCGTTTGGGGCGCCATTATTGGCGGTGCGCAAAGTTTATCACCTGGCGCTAATTATCACCTCCGACAGCAAACTTGGCTTTTATTGCCCCTGGAGGTGATTGGAGCGCTAAATCAGGCGCTTCACACCTGTCTTAAGGCGCAAAGGCCAAGGAGCGAGGCGCTACCTCAGAGTGCTGGCGAAGCAAGGAAGGGCAAATCAAAATAAACCTGCAAAGTGCTGCTCAGTACCCAAAACTCCTTCACACAGCGTTGAATCTCTCCAGAAGTCTCTCTCTCTCAGAATGCATGGTGCAAAAATGTCACCGACAAAAAAAGGCAGGAAGCGGTTGCCTTTAAATAGCGCTCCCCTAGTCCCTTTCTGACAGCATAACGCTCCCCTCAACCTGTCGTTGCTAGCGGCAGGCGGTAAGGCAGGGGGCGCCACTCAATATCCAGTCCAGGGCGCTAACGGGGCGTTGCGCACTCGACTGACGTCACAATCTGCCGGCGCAGGAGATCGTGGCGGTAGTGTTTAGCGCTGCCGCAAAATGTCTAGTTAATTTCGCGAGCGGCGCAAACATCGCTGCGCCCGGGCGCTAGTTGCTTTGCGCCCCATTAGCGCCCTCTTAAGGCGCTAACGGGAGGCGCAAACAATTGAATTTTTCCCCATAACAGTTTTTAATGGACTATTTAATTAACAAATAGGCCAAGATTTAACATTTGCTTGATAGAGCAGCTGACTTCTGGATGCCTTATTTATAGCTCCCTAAGTATATAACTCTTTAAGAGCCGCCTTCGACTGTATGAGGTCCTACAGATGCTTTTCAGCCAATTGACTTTGTCATGCTTGGGGCTGAATGTACTATTATGCCCAAATTGTCAAAATCTCACAATTACAGATTTTACAGCCGACTAGCAATTATTCTATTTTTTATCCATATACGACCTTGAAATCAAATTGTATTACCTTCCATGTGTACCAGTTAATTTTAATGCGTGTTAATAGAAGTATAATATGGCGAGATGATGGCATGGATTCTATCAGTGCTATGATACAGCCAAATCTGATGTCACCTGGTATTCTTTCATTCTTACCTGTCCCTCACCCAGTTTATCCCACAATCAGTTTATTGTGCTCAATCCCCTTGAACTACAACAACTTGCATTTATATAGCGGCTTTAACGTAGTAAAACATCCCAAGCCGCTTCACTGGAGCGATATCAAACATAATTTGACAGAGGGGTTGAAAGAGGAAATTTGAGACTGTGGGGCCAAGGCGACTAAAGGGGCGGTGCCCACAATACAACAATGACTACACTCCTCCATACTTCACTGAAATGTCAACCTTGTAGGAGTCTACGTACTCCTAACAAAATATACTGAACTCGGAGAGGTTCAACAGAAAAGGTTTAATTGTTGAGACCACATGTTGAACACAAAAATGGCGTCAGAGACTACACCAAGTCCGACTGTCTTTCATCAGTCCACAGCTTAGACTGCCCCTCCCCCGCTCTGGGCTTAACTATGTTGCAGATCGAGTTTCTTAAAGGCGTGATCCTTCTTAAAGGCATGACGCCTGATTTATAGTCTACGGACCGAAAAGCGGATTGTGTCCTTTCTGTGATCGGTACGCCACACAGCTCCCCCCAGAATCCACTAGTAGGGAGTGTACGAACCGGCGTGGCGGCTTGATGGCACGGCCGGAACGGCTCTTGGCGGTTGGTGTCGGGAGCGGGGCGGTCGGACGCGTCGGGCTCTTAGGCGGTCTGCCCCGCGGTGGGGGTTGGCCCACTTGAACGGGTTCGTCGGGCTCTAGGTGCGCCAGCTTGAGCCGGTCGACCAACACCTTGTCAGTTCTGCCGCCCACTTGGAGGAGGAAGAACTTGTTCCCCGTCTGGAGTACCTTGTAGGGTCCATCGTATGGGGGCCATAGAGGTCCTCGGTGGGCATCATGGCGCACAAAAACAAATTTGGCCATGTGCAGGCTAGGTGGTACGCGGGTTGCTGGTTCGCCGTGCCGGCCGGTGGGTACCGAAGCGAACTGTTGTGCTCGGTTGGCGAAAGCGTGGCGTTGCTGGTCAGCCGACCAGGGGGTCGTGGCGGTGGGCAGGAACTCTCTGGGTACGCGCAGCGGCTGGCCGTACACGAGTTCCGCCGCCGAGGCTTGCAGGTCTTCCTTGACCGCGGAGCATAGGCCAAGTAGCACCCACGGGAGGCGGTCGATCCAAGCCTCGTCCTCGAGGCTGGCACGGAGGGACACCTTCATGGACCTGTGGAATCACTCGCACAGTCCGTTGGCTTGGGGGTGGTAAGCCGTGGTGCGGTGAATGGCCACCCCGAGGTTTTGGGCGATGGCGGCCCACAGATCAGAGGTGAACTGCGGGCCTCTATCCGACGTCATGTCGGAGGGGACGCCGAACCGAGCGACCCAGGTCCCGATGAACGTCCTCGCGATGTCGGTGGTGGTGGTGGACGTCAGTGGAATGGCCTCGGGCCAGCGGGTGGTACGGTCCACGATTGTCAGCAGGTGCGTGTGACCTTGTGATGGCGGCAGGGGGCCGACGAGGTCGATGTGGACGTGGTCAAACCTTCTTTCTGGCACGGTGAACTCCTCGAGTGGGGCTTTGACGTGCTGGTGGATTTTGGCATGCTGGCAAGCTATGCAGGACCTGGACCAGACGCGCACATCTTTGCGCAGGCCGCGCCAGACAAATCGGTTGGCCACCAGTCTAATGGACGCGCGGTTGCCAGGGTGTGAGAGGCCGTGGACGATGTCGAACACCCGTTTTCGCCAGGATGCCGGGACTACGGGGCGGGGTTGCGCCAAGGAGGTGTCGCATTTGACTCTGACGGCGGACGGGCCGCAGGCGACGTCGGTCAGTCGCAGCCCTGGGAGGGTTGTGGGCGCGGAGAGCAGATCGGGGTCGGTGCGTTGCTCCGCTGCCAGTTGAGCATAGTCCACTGCCAGGTGGGCGCCGTGGACGGCGGGGCGGGATAGGCAGTCGGCCACCACGTTGTCTCGACCGGAGACGTGCCGGATGTCCGTGGTGAATTCGGACACCGCGGCGAGCTGGCGTTGTTGCCTGGCTGACCACGGGTCCCCAGATTTTGCCATCGCGAATGTCAGTGGTTTGTGGTCGACAAACGCGGTGAAGGGGCGGCCCTCCAGAAGAAATCTAAAATGGCGGACTGCCAGGTACAGTGCGAGGAGCTCGCGGTCAAAGGCGCTATATTTGGCCTCCGGGGGGCGCAGTTGGCGGCTGAAAAAGGCCAGCGGTTGCCAGGCCCCATCGACCCACTGTTCGTACATGGCGCCGACCGCGTGGTCGGAGGCGTCCGTGGTGAGGGCCACGGGTGAGCGAGCATGGTGGCGTCGGCGAGCGCCTTTTTGGTCGAGTCGAAAGCGGTCAACATGTCCGCCGACCACTCGATCGCCATTCTGTCTTTCTTACACCGGAGGGCTTCGTATAGGGGCCGCATGAGGGAGGCCGCTCCGGGAATGAAGCGGTTGTAAAAGTTGATCATCCCCAATGTGATGAAATATTCCATTCATCACTGCCTGTGACTGTGGTCGGTTTCAGTGTCATTTCCCTTCCCCCAGTCCTCATTGTATTGTTTATTGGAATGTGCTGGAATGTGCTGTGTGTAGGGCTCCGCCCATACCTGGCCCCTTTTGTAAGCTAGCTCAGTCTGGCCTCAGTCTCCAGAAGGAAGATACCTCTCTCTCTTACGTGTTACTTTCTAAGTTAATAAAAGCCTTGTTTTGTTTCGCTAACATCGAGTCTTGGAATTATTGAGGCACATCAATTTTATTAACTTATTTTTCAACACTATGGATCAACTCCTGAAACCCGAACGTTTGGATTTGGATCAACATGCTCCGGACGCATCAGCACGCTTCGGACACTGGTTCGAATGTATGGAATTCTTCCTGGACAATTCCGCAGCCGTCAAAGACGCTACGGACGCTGCGAGGATGAGACTCGGAATTCTGCGGAATTGGGTAAGCCACCGGGTTTACCCCCTCATCCAAGACGCCGATACGTACCTGGCCGCATGTGACATCTTAAAGGCACATTACCAGCAGCCCACGAATGAGGTGTATGCTAGGCATCTGCTCGCTACTCGCGCACAGCGACCTGGGGAATCGGTGGAGGAGTTCCTAAGCACCCTGAAAATGCTTGGCAAAGACTGCAAGTGCCGAGATGTAAAAGCCGCAGTGTACACTGACGAGCTTGTTCGCGATGCCTTTATCACAGGCCTCAGCTCCACTTACATCCGGCAAAGACTGCTGGAAAAAACGGGGTTGGACCTGAAACAGGCTGCGGACACCGCGCGATCCCTGGATGTGGCCCAGAGAAACTCGGACACCTACTCTTCAGCCCGCGCCGTCCACGCCGCCACGTGTGCACCGAGGGCGCCGCCATCTTGGAAGGTATCTTCCCCGCCCGGCAGCCCGACACCGGCGGGGCCCCGCTCTCCCCCCAGAAGCCCTACGACAGCCGCGACGCGTCAAGGACCCAACTGCTACTTCTGCGGGCAGCCAAAACACACCAGAAACCTGTGCCCGGCGAAAGGCACCACCTGCTTTAAGTGCGGTAAGAAGGGGCACTTCGGGAAGGTGTGCAGAGGGAACCCCGCCGGAAAACCAACCGCCAGAAAACCCGCCACCGCCGCGTGTGCGCCGTGGGAGCGGCCATCTTGGACGCCATCTTGCCCGACCTCGTGGGGTCCGCCATCTTATGAGCAGACAGCGTGGACGCCATCTTGTATCGATCAGGGCCCTACAGTGGCATCGGTCACAGTGGACCAGACCAGGCCGCACCCGCTATCCAAATCAATGGTGGACATCGAGGTAAACGGGTGCCGGGTTAAATGTTTAATTGACAGTGGAAGCACGGAGAGTTTTATCCACCCTGAACTGGCACAACAACTCTCCCTAAAGGTGGTCCCTGCTCAGGGTACCATCTCTATGACTGATAAAACCCAGACATCGACCATTCTGGGTTACTGCACGGTACAATTGGGCGTTAACGGAACTGTATACGATAATTTTAAAGTATTAATCATGAAGAACCTATGTGCGAGCGTGATCTTGGGCCTGGATTTCCAGTGCAACCACCAAAGCATCATGCTCAAGTACGGTGGGTCCCAGCCGCCCCTCACAGTGTGCGGTCTGGCTACCCTGAAGGTAAAGCCGCCTTCGCTATTCGCGAACCTTACCCCTAACTGCCGGCCAATAGCGACCAAAAGCAGGAGGTACAGCTGGGAGGACAGGCGGTTTATCGCGACCGAGGTAGACAGGCTCCTGAAAGAGCGCATTATTGAATGCAGCAACAGCCCGTGGCACGCCCAAGTGGTAGTGGTAAGGGGTAGCGAGAAGAAACAGATGGTGATCGACTATAGTCAAACGATCAACAGGTACACCCAACTAGACGCCTACCCGCTACCCCGCATATCAGAAATGGTGAACCAAATCGCCCAATACCGGGTGTTCTCCACCATCGACCTCAAGTCAGCGTACCACCAGCTCCCTATCAGACCAGAGGACCGCCCATACACCGCCTTCGAGGCGAACGGACGCCTCTACCAATTCCTCAGAGTCCCCTTTGGGGTGACGAATGGGGTCTCGGTCTTTCAGAGGGAGATGGACCGCATGGTCGATGACCACCACTTGCAGGCAACCTTCCCCTACCTCGACAACGTCACCATCTGCGGCCACAATCAGCAGGATCACGACTCGAACCTCGAGAGGTTCCTGGAAACCGCACAAAAACTCAACCTCACCTACAACGAGGACAAGTGCGTTTTCAACACCACGCGCCTCTGCATACTAGGCAGCGTGGTGGAGAATGGGGAAATCGGACCAGACCCCGACCGATTGCGCCCCCTACGGGAGCTGCCCCTGCCCAACACTCCCAAAGCCCTGAAAAGGTGCCTGGGGTTATTTTCTTATTATTCCCAATGGGTCCCCAACTACTCCAACAAAGCCCGCCCCCTCTTGAAAGCATCCTCTTTTCCGCTCTCTGCTGAGGCCCACGCCGCCTTCAAAAGCATTAAGCAGGATATTGAGCGGGCCACGCTACAGGCAGTGGACGAGAACACTCCATTTCAAGTGGAAAGTGATGCGTCTGACTTCGCCTTGGCGGCCACCCTCAACCAGGCGGGGCGGCCCGTAGCTTTCTTCTCGAGGACCCTCCAAGGGCCCGAGATCAGACACTCCTCCGTGGAAAAGGAGGCCCAAGCCATCGTGGAGGCAGTGCGCCACTGGCGCCACTACCTAGCCGGCAAACGCTTCACCCTACTTACCGACCAGCGGTCGGTAGCGTTTATGTTCAATAATAAACAGAGGGGGAAGATTAAAAATGATAAGATTCTTAGGTGGCGGATCGAGCTCTCCACCTTCGAGTACGACATCATTTACAGGCCAGGGGCCCTTAACGAATCCCCTGACGCCCTCTCACGAGGGATGTGTGCCAGCGCCACCGGGGATCGGCTACAGACCCTCCACAACGACCTCTGCCACCCAGGGGTCACGAGGCTGTTCCACTTCATAAAGTCCCGTAACTTACCCTACTCGATTGAGGAAGTTCGGTCTCTGACCAGGAACTGCCGCACTTGCGCTGAGTGCAAGCCTCGGTTCTACCGCCCAGATAGAGCCCACTTAATCAAAGCTACACGGCCCTTTGAGCGGCTCAGCTTAGATTTCAAGGGCCCCCTCCCGTCCGTCGACCGCAATGTTTACTTCCTGAACATTGTGGACGAATACTCCCGGTTCCCATTCGCCTTCCCCTGCCCAGACATGACCAGCGCCACGGTCATTAAATGCCTCAACAGCCTGTTCTGCCTGTTCGGTATGCCGAGCTACATCCATACGGATAGGGGGGCGTCCTTCATGAGTGAAGAGCTACGCCAGTACATGCTGTCCAAGGGGATCGCCACGAGCCGTACCACCAGCTACAACCCCCGGGGTAACGGCCAAGTGGAGCGAGAGAACGGGACAGTATGGAAAGCAGTCACTCTAGCTCTAAGGACCAAGGGCCTCCCTATCTCCCGCTGGCAGGAAGTCCTCTCGGATGTGCTCCATTCGATACGGTCGCTATTGTGTACGGCCACTAATGCCACGCCTCATGAACGAATGTTTGTCTTTCCCCGGAAATCCACCTCAGGCGTATCCATGCCGTCATGGCTCTCCACCCCAGGTCCGGTACTCGTGCGAAGGCATGTGAGGGGCCACAAGACGGACCCTCTCGTGGAGCCAGTACACCTACTCCACGCCAACCCCCAATACGCATATGTCCGGCACGCCGACGGAAGGGAGGACACCGTGTCCATAAAAGACGTCGCCCCAGCCGGCATCGACAACAACCACGGCAATAGCAGCAACAACGATCACAGCAACTCTTACCCACCCACTACTCTTTCATCACCCCCGGAAGAACATCGACCAATGGCACCCCCACCAACTACCCCTTCAACAACCCTGGCGGCACCCCCGGCAGAGACCCAGGAGGCTACCGGGGACACCCAGCCGACACCCACGGCACCACAACAGCCACGTCGGTCGCAGAGGACTATCAAACCCCCGAACAGACTAAATCTATAGAAGGGGTGAATGTGATGAAATATTCCATTCATCACTGCCTGTGACTGTGGTCGGTTTCAGTGTCATTTCCCTTCCCCCAGTCCTCATTGTATTGTTTATTGGAATGTGCTGGAATGTGCTGTGTGTAGGGCTCCGCCCATACCTGGCCCCTTTTGTAAGCTAGCTCAGTCTGGCCTCAGTCTCCAGAAGGAAGATACCTCTCTCTCTTACGTGTTACTTTCTAAGTTAATAAAAGCCTTGTTTTGTTTCGCTAACATCGAGTCTCGGAATTATTGAGGCACATCACCCAAGAACTCCTGGAGGCCTTTGATGGTGGTAGGCCGGGGGAACTGCTGGACGGCTTGCACCTTGGCGGGCAGGGGAATGGCTCCGTCCTGCGTGATGTGGTGGCCGAGGAATTCGATCCTGCTGAGGCCGAATTGGCACTTGGCTGGGCTGATGATGAGCCTGTGCTCACTGAGCCGCTGGAACAGGGTGCGGAGGTACTCGATGTGTTCCTGCTTGGAGGAACTAGCTACCAGGATGTCATCCAGGTAGACAAAGAGGAACTTCAGGTCCCGGAGGACAGAGTCCATGAGCCGCTGGAAGGCCTGGGCCGCGTTTTTGAGGCCGAAGGGCATTCAGAGGAACTCGAATAGCACAAAAGGGGTGATTATGGCTGTCTTGGGAACGTCCGTGGGGTGGACTGGCACCTGATGGTAACCGTGCACCAGGTCGACTTTGGAGAAGACTGAGCGGCCGGCCAGTCTAGCCGAGAAGTCTTGAATGTGCGGTGTGGGGTACCGATCCGGCGTGGTGGCATTGTTTAGGCGCCGGTAGTCCCCGCAGGGGCGCCATCCCCCGTCGGGTTTGGTGACAATGTGGAGTGGGGAGGCCCAGGGGCTGTTGGAACGGCGGATGATGCCGAGCTGTTCCATTGTGGCGAACTCGGCCCGCGCGATCTCCAGCTTGGCCGGGTCCAGCCTGCGGGCGTGGGCATACACCAGTGGGCCTGTGGTGGGGGTGAAGTGTTCTACCCCGTGCTTAGCAACTTTCGCGGAGAAGGTCGGGTTGGTGAGGGCTGGGAACTCAGCCAGGAGTGCTGAGTAGTCGTCCGTTGAGCGGGCGCGGCACTGCCACGCCATTTCAGCGGGTTGGGGGGTGCCATGGCGCCCGGGATAGGTGACATGGTGATCATGTCCACGAGGCGGCGCCGAGGCATGTCGACCAACAGGCCGTGGGCGCACAGGAAATCCGCACCGAGGAGCGGGGAGAGCACCTTGGCGGTGATAAACTCCCAGTGGTAGCGGCGGCTGCGAGGTCGATGGTGACGGTGCGGGTGCCGTACGTCCGGATGTCGGTGCCGTTGGCGGCAGCCAGCGCAGGGCCGCGGCCGCCTCGCTGGATCTCGAGGGCGGATGCGGGGATGATGTTGCGCTGCGCGCCCGTGTCGCATAGGAAACGGCGTCCGGAGGCGCTGTCCGTAACGTACAGCAGCGCGCCTGCTTGCCCCACGGCCATCGTGTAGGCCGGTGCGGGGGCGGTTGGAAACGTGCAGGGATGGCTGCAGCGGCGTGCCCGTGCGCCGAACCGGGTATGGAAGTAGCAGTAGCCCTGGGTCGGAGGGCTTGGGGGACGTGGGGGCCTGGGGGGCCTCGTGGCCTAGCTGTGTGGCCGCGCGACAGAGGGTGGAGCGCGCGCCGACGCTGCGGAGGCCAGGTCGGGGGTGACGGCGTGGTTGGAGCCGGCGGACAGGAGCTTATCGGCTTCATCGGCCAGGTCCTCGAGGTCCGTGAGGCTGGAAGCCACGATCGCCGGGCGGATGCTGGGGGGTAGTTGGCGGATAAAGAGCGTGCGGAAGAGGGAGCCGGGCGGTTTCTCGTCGGTCAGAGCAAGCATGTGTCAGAGCAAGTCTGACGGCGTGGAGTCACCGAGGCCCGGGAGGTCGAGGAGGTGGCAGTTGCGCAAGAATTGGGAGGCTGTGAATTTTTTAAGGAGCGCAGCCTTGAGATGTGTGTACTTGCCTTCCTCCGAAGGGTTTTGTAGTGTTGTCCAGACTTTCGTGATTGTGGAGCTGCCCAGGGAGGCGAGGAGGTAGTCGTACATCGTTGCGTCGGCGGTGATGCCACGGAGTCGGAATTGCGATTCGGCTTGAAGGAACCAGGCGGTGGCTAGGTTCTCCCAGAACTCCGGCAGCTTCACAGAAACTGCGTTTGTGTCAGCCATGGTTACGCTTAGGAGTCGTCCTGAGCGTCGGGGTCCCCAATGTAGGAGCCTACGTACTCCTAACAAAATATACTGAACTCGGAGATGTTCAACAGAAAAGGTTTAATTGTTGAGACCACATGTTGAACACAAAAATGGCGTCAGAGACTACACCAAGTCAGACTGGCTTTCATCAGTCCACAGCTTAGACTGCCCCTCCCCCGCTCTGGGCTTAACTATGTTGCAGATCGAGTTTCTTAAAGGTGTGATCCTTCTTAAAGGCATGACGCTTGATTTATAGTCTACGGACCGAAAAGCGGATTGTGTCCTTTCTGTGATCGGTACGCCACAACCTAGAGTATATACTCAACTCATTAGATGGCGCTTGAACTCACAGTCTTCTAACTCTGATGAAATTGCTGCCAACTGAGCCAAACAACATAGAAATACAACCAGCCATGTTTGATACTTCTACAAGTTAGTAAAGCATATGGGGGGGAAAATTCAGTTGGTTTGCGCCTCCCGTTAGCGCCTTAAGAGGGCGCTAATGGGGTGCAAAGCAACTAGTGCCGAGGCGCGGCGATATTTGTGCCTCTCGCGAAATTGACCAGATATTTTGCGGTGATGCTAAGCAATACCGCCCGATCTCCTGCGCACGCAGATCCTGACATCATTCAAGCGTGCAACGCCCTTGTGGCACCCCAGAACGGAAATTGAGTGGTGTCCCCCTCCGTTCCGCCTGGCACAACCAACGACAGGTAGACTGGAATGCTTCCCAATCGCTGTGGGGCTGGAGGGGCGCTATTTAAAGGGGGCCTCTTCCTGGCTTTTTGTGTGGTAGACATTTTTGTACCACTCATTCTGAGAGAGAGAGAGAGAGATTTTGAGAGAGAGAAAGAGAAAAAGAGAGACTTCTGCATTGAGTCAACACTGTCTGAAGTAGTTTTGGCTTCTGACCATAACTTTGCAGGTACTTTGGTTTTTGACCTTCATTACTTTGATTGCCAAGATACTATGGGGGCTGCACTGATTGGGGGCGTCGTCCTGCGCCAGCAGATTCGGAGGGCACAGAGACGCAGAGAGAGAGTGGCAATCATGGCCAGATGGAGGAGGGCCAACAGGCCTCTGTACAGGAGACCTTACCCTCTCAGGGTATTTCGCCAACAATTCTCCTACATTAATATGTCTGAGGAGCAGTGTTTGCGAAGGCTGCGCTTCAGCAAGGAGGTGGTCACTGAGCTCTGCCACCTGCTGCAGCCAGATCTGCAGCCTCAACTGAGGAGCAGGACATCTCTGTCGGTGGCACTGAAGATAACAGTGGCTCTGAACTTTTATGCCACCGGCTCATTTCAATCAGCTACTGGGGACATCGCCAATATCTCCCAGTTCGCGGTGCATTGCTGCATCCGTCAGGTCACAAATGCCCTCTATAAAAGGAGACGAGAGTACATCTCTTTCCCCATGACCCAGGACAAGCAGCAAGAACGCGCAATGGACTTTGCTAGGATAGCGGGCTTCCCCATGGTGCAGGGCGCCATTGACTGCACGCATGTGGCTTTGCGTGCTCCGCATGAGAATGCCGAGGATTTCCGCAACCAAAAGGGGTTCCATTCCTTAAACGTTCAGTTGGTCTATGACCACAGACAGCTGATACTCGCTCTCAATGCCCACTATCCTGGCAGCAGCCATGATGCATTCATCCTGCGCCAGACTACTGTGGCAGAACTTTTCCAGACACTGCATCACCCTGGTGGTTGGCTTCTCGGGGACAAGGGATATCCACTGTGCACCTGGCTGATGACCCCGCTCCGTACGCCCAACGCCCCTGCTGAGCTGCGGTACAACGAGAGCCATCAAGCTACCAGGAACATCGTTGAGCACACAATCGGTGTGCTCAAGCAACGGTTCCGCTGTCTGGACCATTCTGGAGGAGCCCTGCAGTACTCGCCTGAGCGAGTCTCCCACTTCGTTGTTGTGTGCTGCATGCTGCATAACCTGGCAATCCTCAGGACCCAGCCAATGCCACCCGGCCTTGGAGCACCACCAGAGGAGGAGGAGGAAGAGGAGGAGGAAGATGAGGAGGATGATCATCAGCAGCACCAAGGTGGGAGGGAGGCACACAATGTAGAAACTGGAAGGGCCGTCCATCAACAGCTGATAGCAAGCCACTTCTAGGCCCCTGCTGAGGAAATGGCTTCTGCCATTGAGAACAACATGAATGAAACCAACCCGCAACCCCTAAGCCAGCCAAGGCAACAATGATTGCAAAGACCAAACATGTACATTTTGAATACAAAAACGTATTTATTTTACAAACTCTGTGTGTCATTTCTGCATGACAAAGTAATAGAAAGAAACACAAAAAAACAGTCATTAACACAACTGGTTCTCACAACCTGGAGATCATGTCAAAACACTAAAAAAAATTTGACCATGAACCTCGGCCTTTAATAAAAAAATGAACAACATTTTGTCACACCTCCTACTTTTTGCCCTTCGCGGATGATCTCCTTCCCTTGCGCACTTCCCCATTTCCCACCCTACTGCTCCTCCATAATGGGACCCCAATGGCTGCAGCAAGGCTGGTGGAAGGCTGCTGATTGTCACAACCTGAGACTGCAGATGCCCTTGAAGGACAGCCTCGACCAGCTCTGGGCCTGGAGGGCCCAGCTGCAGACTGCACCAACTCTGCGTGGGCGGCAGCAGTCTGTCCTACAGGCGGTGGCAAGTGCAGTGGAGAAGTGACAGTGGTGGCAGTAGGAATGCTGTCATCTTGAGGGAGGACAGCAATTCCCTGCTCGACCGACACACTGGCACTCCCACGGGGCAGCACTTCAGCATCCGGAGCAATCTGCTGGAGCACAGATTGCTCGCCTGCTGTGGCGCGGTGAGAGCCCTGGGGAAATGTGTCCGAACCAGCCAGGATGGCCGCAGTCAGTGCTCGCGTGGCCTCAATCTGAGTCTGCATGAGAACAGTCAGAGATGGGGTCATGGCAGCCAATGACTGAATTGCAGCACTAAGCATTTGCGTGGCATCCACCTGTGCTACAGTGAAGTGCTCCACACTCCTTGCCAGTGCATCAATGGATTCGGGCACCCTTCCCACTGCACCCATGAGCTTAGTGTGCATGTCCACCGCCTGGGTGTTCATTTCAGCGATGAGCCGCTCCTCCTCTGCGTCCAGTGCAGCAGGACTCGCTGGCATGCTCTCCCTCCGGGGAGAAGGCCCCCAAGCTTCCCTACCCCCATCGTGTTGCTGCAGCCCACTGGGCCCTGGAGCTTCACCCTCATCACTATGGGATGTCTGTACTATGGGATGTCTGTACCATGGGGTGTCTGTACTATGGGATGTCTGTACTATGGGATGTCTGTACTATGGGGTGTCTGTGAAGGGATAATTACAAGTCCTAGCTCTTTTGGGCTATCCCAGATCAGGCGTATTCCCCAGACGTTCACCGTCAACTTAAGTTAGAGATAGCCGAATTCCATAAGATGCTTAAATGGGTCTAAAGGTTCAGGCTATCTCTCCCTAAAGGAAAGGAACGACTGAAGATGTTACCATCCTCCAGATCGTACTTTTAATAAGTTGAACTAGACTGTAACCTTCCGGATATTATGAGGGTCCAGAATACTCCCCCAGAATTCTGCAACTCCTTACAAAAGAGTGTACAGAATTTGGGTTTGCAAGTTTACACAGAATTACTCTTTGAGACAATTCTAAAAATATATAGTTTTATTTAAGAGCCGACTTTCTGTTAACAGCTGTTGAATCAGTCGCAACATTAACAATTCAAAATACCAATAGCTTACTTTCCTTATTTCTCAGAGATCCTTATTCTCAAATCTTTACTTCGTTACATTTCTACATATCTTACTTATTTCTAAATCCAGAACATCCACCAAAATCAATTACTTTGACTTCCCAAGACTCATAGTTAAAGACTTACAGAGATGCCTCTGAAGAGTTGAGAAACGCTTTGCCCATTCATAGTGTCTGTACTATGGGGTGTCTGTACTATGGGGTGTCTGTACTATGGGGTGTCTGTACTATGGGGTGACTGTACTATGGAATGTCTGTACTATGGGATGTTTGTACTATGGGATGTCTGTACTATGGGGTGTCTGTACTATGGGGTGTTTGTACTATGGGGTGTCTGTACTATGGGATGTCTGTACTATGGGATGTCTGTACTATGGGGTGTCTGCACTATGGGGTGTCTGTACTATGGGGTGTCTGTACTATGTGGTGTCTGTACTATGGGATGTCTGTACTATGTGGTGTCTGTACTATGGGGTGTCTGTACTATGTGGTGTCTGTACTATGGGGTGTCTGTACTATGGGGTGTCTGTACTATGGGATGCCTGTACTATGGGGTGTCTACTATGTGGTGTCTGTACTATGGGATGTCTGTACTATGGGATGTCTGTACTATGGGATGTCTGTACTATGATGTGTCTGTACTATGAGATGTCTGTACTATGGGGTGTCTGTACAATGGGATGTTTGATTTCAGAACAGCTGCAGGTTCTCAATATAGCAAAATGTGCAGCCAAAGTCTGACGCCTTGTTTTTACTACGGGGTAGGCGCGGCGCTGGATCCTGTCGCCAGTGTAGAATTACTGAAGTCGGGCCAATTATACTGGCTGTGCACATCAGCACCGGCGAGTTGGTAAGACAGCACTGTAATATGCACAATAGAGACTTATACAATGTTTGAATATAAAAACATTTAGGAAACATTTAGAGCTCTTGGGCTTGTGGGACAAGGAGTGTTTTAGCTACACTCTTGGATATTCTCATTAACACCTGGCGAATGTCTGCAAAACAAATCCTTGTAGGTGGTCTCATTTGGAAGTGCTCCCATGGATGATATTAGGGCGCCTGTGCTGCATGCTAAGTAGTAGTGTAAAACAGCTCCCAAGAGTACAGTATAATAAAGGAGTATGAGTGAGGTTGCCTGCTACAGCTCTACAGAATGATAGCAAGTGAAGCTTTGTGTGCATGGGTATCATAAGTTCTCCCTTTCAACCCAGCCAAGCTCTTGAGGATTTACATTGATAACTATTAATACCTAATACTTACTCTCTAATTTAACCTATCCTGAGATGCCCGTAATGTAGTCTACATAATCATTTTCATTATTTAACAACATTTTGCTACAATTTGCTCAATGGTTTAGTTGGTTAATGTTATCACCTGGTGCTGTCCTGAGCTATACAGACCAAGGAAGTCCCAGGTTCAATCCGTGGTCTGTCCGGAGTTGGCTGATCTGAGCTGGAATGGCAGAATAGATAGATACTACAATTAGAGTCTGCACCCGCCCAGAGAAGGAGTAAAAAAATCAGCCAGGGTTCCCATTCCTAATCCCAGGAGATGCAACACCTGCCCTTATACCTCCCATCTTCCCACTGTCCAGGGCCCCAAACACCCCTTCCAGGTGAAACAGCGATTTACTTGTACTTCTTGCAATCTAGTATACTGTATTCACTGCTCACGATGTGGTCTCCTCTACATTGGGGAGACCAAACGCAGATTGGGTGACCGCTTTGCGGAACGCCTCCGTTCAGTCCATAAGGGTGACCCCGAGCTTCCGGTCTCCTGTCATTTCAATTCACCGCCCCATTCCCACTCAGACCTCACCGTCCTTGGCCTCTTGCATTGTTCCACGGAAGCTCAGCGTAAGCTCAAGGAACACCTCATCTTCCGATTAAGCACTTTACAGCCTTCCGGACGCAATATCGAATTCAACAATTTCAGATCATAACCTCGGCCCCTATCATATTTTTATATATTTTTTATCCACACTTTTGGTTTGTGCCTTTTCCTTTTTTTTTCTCTCTCCCACATGGCAGCTGTCTCTCATTCTGCCAGCGCATTTCACACTTCATCTAGAGCCATCCTTTGTCTCTTTACCTGTCCTATTACCATCTCATCTCGCCTTGAATATCTCTTAATGTCTCCTCACCCCTCCCAGGCCTTCCCTTTTGTTCTTTCATCCACTCCCTCATTTCCCAGCCCCCAAACTTGCTTCTTAATCTGTTTCATTTCCTGCTTTTTTCTCAGTCCTGACGAAGGGTCTTCGACCTGAAACGTTGACTCTGTTTCTCTCTCCGCGGATGTTGCCTGGCCTGCTGAGTTTTCCCAGCGTTTTCCGTTGTTATTTCCCATTCCTAATCCCTATCCAGTGACCTCCTTCTGGAAAAGTGCATGTTTTTTTTTATTCATTTATGGGATGGGGGTGTCGCTGGCAAGGCCAGCATTTATTGCCCATCCCTAATTGCCCTTGAGAAGGTGGTGGTGAGCTGCCTTCTTGAACCGCTGCAGTCCGTGTGGTGAAGCTACTCCCACAGTGCTGTTAGGTAGGGAGTTCCAGGATTTTGACCCAGCGATGATGCAGGATCGGCGATATACTTCTAAGTCAGGATGGTGTGTGACTTGGAGGGGAACTTGGAGGTGGTGGTGTTCCCATGCACCTGCTGCCCTTGTCCTTCTAGGTGGAAGAGATTACGGGTTTGGGAGGTGCTGCTGAAGAAGCCTTGTCGAGTTGCTGCAGTGCATCTTGTTGATGGTACACATTGCAGCCACAGTATGCCAGTGGTGGAGGGAGTGAATGTTTAAGGTGGTGAATGGGGTGCCAATCAAGCGGGCTGCTTTGTCCTGGATGGTGTTGAGCTTCTTGAGTGTTGTTGGAGCTTCTTGAGTGTTGTTGGAACTGCACTGATCCAGGCAAGTGGAGAGTATTCCATCACACTCCTTACTGGTGCCTTGTAGATGGTGAAAAGGTTTTGGGGAGTCAGGAGGTGAGACACTCGCCACAGAATACCCAGCCTCTGACCTGCTTTTGTTGTCACAGTATTTATGTGGCTGGTCCAGTTCAGTTTCTGGTCAATGGTGACCCCCAGGATGTTGATGGTGGGGGATTCAGCGATGGTAATGCTGTTGAATGTCAAGGGACGGTGGTTAGACTCTCAATAGTCATTGCCTGGCACTTGTGTGGCGCGAATGTTAACTGCCACTTATCAACACAAGCCTGAACATCGTCTAGGTCTTGTTGCATGCGGGCATGGACTGCTTCATTATCTGAGGAGTGTATGTATGTGTGGACAGGAGCGGGCTTGCTTCTGATGCCCCTCCCCCATGTTTCCCTAGCCTGTTAACACCTACTGTGTGGGCTCAAAGATTAAAAATGGCCACTTCGATAAGATCTAATATTGGCAGAAGGGTCGAGAACCAGAGGACACAGATTTAAGGTGATTGGCAAAAGAACCAAAGGCGACATAAGAAAAAAACTTTTTTACGCAGCGCGTGGTTAGGATCTGGAATGCACTGCCTGAAAGGGTGGTGGAGGCAGACTCAATCACGGCTTTCAAAAGGGAGTTGGATAAGTATCTGAAAGAAAAAAAAAAGGTAGGGCTACGGGGAGAGGGCAGGGGAGTGGGATTAGCTGAGGTGCTCTTGCAGAGAGCCGGCATGGGCTCGACGGGCCGAATGGCCTTCATCCGTGCTGTCACGATTCTATGATTCTATGATTCCAATACAAAAGCTAAACACTGCGGATGCTGGAAATCTGAAACAAAAACAGAAACTGCTGGAAATACTCAGCAGGTCAGCCAGCATCTGTGGAGAGAGAAACAGAGTTAATGTTTCAGGTCGATGACCCTTCGTCAGAACTGGAACTTGCTTAAAACCTGTTGGGGGAAAAATTCAGTTGTTTGTGCCTCCTGTTAGAGCCTTAAGAGGGCGCTAATGGGGCACAAAGCAACTAGCGCCCGGGTGCGGCGATGTTTGCGCCGCTCACGAAATTAACTAGACATTTTGCGGCGACACTAAACACTACCACCACGATCTCCTGCACCGGCAGATCGTGACGTCAGTCAAGTGTGCAACGCCCCAGTAACGCCCCGGACCGGATATTGAATGGCGCCGCCTGCCTTACCGCCTGCTGCTAGCAATGACAGGTTGAGGGGAGCATTTTGCAGTCAGGAAGGGACTGGGGGAGCGCTATTTAAAGGCGACCGCTTCCTGCCTTTTTTTGCTGGTGACATTTTTGCACCACGCATTCTGAGAGAGAGAGAGAGATTTCTGGAGAGATTCAACACTGTGTGAAGGAGTTTTGCATACTGAGCAGCACTTTGCAGGTTCATTTTGATTTGCCCTTCCTTGTATCGATTTAGAAGAGACTGTGGGGGCTGCACTCTGAGCTCTTTCCCTGGGTCTCTCCATTGTTCTTTCCAGCAGATTTTATGTACAGGTCTCTCCTGGCCGAGATTCAAGGCTGCAATGAGTAGGATGTGGATGGAGAGCAAAATCAACCCTCCCCTTTAAGATAAAAACAGAAAATGCTGGGGAAACTCAGCAGGTCAGGCAGCATCTGTGAAGAGAGAAACAGAGTTAACGTTTCAGGTCGATGACCTTTCGTCAGAACTCCCCTTTAAGAACTGGCCGGCGCCAGTGTGTCTGTGTTCCATTGCTGACTGACATCACATGAGCTTCGCCAGCGCTCTGAGGTAGCACCTCGCTCCTCGGCCTTTGCGCCTTAAGACAGGTGTGAAGCGCCTGATTTAGCGCTCCAATCACCTACAGGGGCGATAAAAGCCAAGTTTGCCGTCGGAGGCGATAGTTAGTGCCAGGCGCTAAACTTCGCGCACGGCCGATAATGGCGCCCCAAACGGGGCGATACCGAATTTTTTCCCCGTTACATTTCTAACCTTTTTCCAGTTCTGACGAAAGGTCATCGACCTGAAACGTTAACTCTGTTTCTCTCTCCACAGATGCTGGCTGACCTGCTGAGTATTTTCAGCATTTTCTGTTTTTATTTCACTTCGATAAGATGCTGGACAGTGGTTGATCCCTGTACGATTATAACCCAGCACAAGTCAGTGCTTTCAGGAGAGGAGGGACAAAAGTTGGAAGAAAAAAGCCTGTATGCTATCTGTTTTATCTTTGTCTGGATCAATTTGCCTCAATAGCATGTCAGAGACGGTCATAGTGATACCAAAATGTTTAAGATTATTAAACCTGGTGGCAAAGAGACCGAAAAATAGGATCCTCAAAGCAGCATATTAAATCCAGACCCTGTTATTGGTCTTCTGCAACTTAGATTGTATATTCACAATGGACTTGATCTGTTTGCCACCATATTGGATATCACTGAACATGAAGCTATCAAGCTCCCTCCATGGCTCAGTGCATATATGCAGCTCTTGGTGTAGCACGCAGCCAAACAGAGCAGGTGGACGCTGTTTAATTCTCCGGACCACTGCCACTCTGACTCAGCCTCCTACACGGTTCCAATGAAGCTCAATGTAAGCTCGAGGAACAGCACCTCATCTTTCGATTAGGCACTTTACGGCCTTCTGGACTCAACATAGAGTTCAACAATTTCAGATCATAACCTCAGCCCCAACTTGTTCAGACGGCAGCTGTTGCTGATGATTCTGCTATTCCCATTTACTCCTCCTCTCGACCCATCTTTTGTTTCTTTACTTGTCCCATTACCATCTCCTTTCACCTTGCACCATCTCTTAATGTTTCTTAATCTCTCCTGCCTTACATCCTATCACAGACCTTCCCTTTTGTTCACTCCTCCCCTCCCCCTTATTTCCCAGCCTCTGTACTTGTTAAAACCCGTTACAGTTTTGTCCATTTTTGATGAAAGGCCATCGACCTGAAACGTTAACTCTGTTTCTCTCTCCACAGATGCTGGCTGACCTGCTGGGTATTCCCAGCATTTTCTGTTTTTATTTTTGTTTTTATTTCAGAGCATGTGGGCCTCAGGTTCGATCCCTGATCTGTGCTCAGTTAGTTGCTCTCAACTAAGAAGATGGTGGAGCTGCTGCAATTGACTTTAGTGATTCTTAAGTTAAGGCATGGGGGGAAAATCAGGCAGGGTTCTCTCTCCAGATTAGTATCCAGTGAAAAGTATGCGTAAGCAAATGTCAGGTGTTGTGTCAGATGCAGCTCAGTGGGTAGCACTCTCGCCTCTGAGTCAGAAGGTTGTGGGTTCGAAGTCCCACTCCAGGGACTTGAGCACATAAATCTAGGCTGACACTCCAGTGCAGTACCGAGGGACAGCTGCACTGTTGGAGGCGCCGTCTTTTGGATGAGACGATAAACCGAGGCCCCATCTGCCCTCTCAGGTGGACGTAAAAGATCCCAAAGCACTATTTCGAAGACGAGCAGGGGAGTTATCCCTGGTGACTTGGCCAATATCTATCCCTTAATCAACATAACCAAAACAAATTATCTGGTCATTATTACATTGCTGTTTGTGGGAGCTTGCTCTGCGCAAATTGGCTGCCGCATTTCCCACATTACAACAGTGACTACACTCCAAAAAACCTGTTACATCTTCAACTGTTTGCAGTTCTGAAAAAGACCTGAAACGTTAACTCTGTTTCTCTCTCCACAGATGCTGCCTGACCTGCTGAGTATTTCCAGCATTTTCTGTTTTTATCTCAGATTTCCAGCATCTGCAGTATTTTGCTTTTGTGCTCCAAAAGTACTTCATTGGCTGTAAAGCGCTTTTGAGACGTCCGGTGGTCATGAAAGGCGCTATATAAATGCAAGTCTTTCTTTCTTTCTCTAGGGGAGAGTCGGGGACTGTTACGCCTCCTGCAGTCAAACAGTCTACTGATACTCGCTGCCTAGATGAATAGTCACTTGGGTGCCTGCTGGTGAAACCATAATGAATCACTGCCTTCAGGATAGGAGAGGAGAAAACTGCAGACAAAATGCAGCCATTACAGTCACCAGCATCAGAAAACTGCAAAGACTGACATCTCTCCCCCTGCTTTAAAGTAATAACAGAGACAGGGCTGCTTGTTAAATTCTGAGGGGACTGCAGGAGAGGAGCGCTTCAATCACACAGCTACTTTACAGGTTAGCAGTTAAAAACATAACTGCATCAAATCTCATGATTTTGCATCAGGAGTGTCCTGGAACCCCCCAACAGAACAAAAAAAGTACTTGGCCCAACATCAAAATAGTGTAGACTGTACCATCTTCCCTCCGAACCTACAGGAAGCCCTGTGTCGAAGTGAACAGCCTCTCTCATGAATGATGGCACAGGCAAGGGAAGTGACTCACACGTACCAGTGTTTTTTTTCTTCAGAGGAGTTCAGTGGAACAAAGCAGTGTGCCAAATTTTTTGTAGTTTAGTCGAATTGAATAGAAAAATCAGACATTAATAGGTTTATATACCGACCTGACACATGTCCTTCAATCTCAACAATGCCAGAATCTCACCTCTTCCACAGAACCTTATTTCACAGTCGCTGTACTAACGACCATGTAATAGATGTCTGCTGTTTTAAAAATGAATAGACATTTTGCAGCAAAGAAGGACAGAATCCCACTCATAATAATTCCAGTGTTATTTCAAAAGGCTTGTAACGAACTATGACTAAAGCTGTTAGCTGTTAGCAGTGAGCACTGAACTAATCCAGGGAACAGCTGGACTCCCGAGTCTATCACTTTATTAATCATTTAGTCAGCTTGAATCCTCAATGTGCTATTCCTTTGAGCAGCTCCTGCTCAATCATTAGAATACTTATGGGCTTTTTTTTTTATATAGTTCGTGTAAGAGGAACTTAGGCAGTTCTGCTCTTCAGATTAGTTTCCTCTGCACCGAGCAGTCCCTTTAGAGAATGGTCTTTAGTCGGACGTCACAGCCAATCACCCAGCAGCCCAGTCTCTGTGGTGTGTTAGAAAAAAATAGGAGAGATGATGAGGCAGGGCTGGAAGGCAGCAGAGCCCAGAGCTGACTCACTTTAGGATCAGTCTGCTTCGAACTTACAGCAGTGGTTCTGTCTGCTGTGCTGTCTGCGTGCAGCAGGCGCTGGGCTGAAGAGTTCACTTCAAGCAGTCAGCTGCCAGTCACTAAGGAGAAGGTTTAGAACCAAAAAAAAATGGATTTGGAATCTGGGGAACTGAGTGAAGGAGATCTTTCCCCAGGTAAGAAGTTTCTCTTTTCATCTTGAAAAAGGACTTTATATCATTTTCTTGAAACTATTGAAATCTTATTAGGTGTAATTGACCTTATAGTGTGCCCTGCTCAGTACCTGTTGTATGGCTGTTAATGAGATCACAACAAGGGCTCATTTAAATAGGAATTCTGTCTTATTCTGTACTTTGCTTCATTAAGTAAAATGTATATCACTGACGTTTCTAACGTAACAGGAGAATACTCAGAAAAATTCACCCAGCTCCTTCAGAGGAAGCTTTCAGCATCAAACTCCACTTCCTGCACAGTCTCTTATTTGTGCTTTTCATTTCTCAACTTGTGATTAGCATTTTACGCTGTTCTGAGTGAGCGTCTTTCAGACAAGCCAAACATAGAAATAACAACAGAAAATGCTGGAAAAACTCAGCAGGCCAGGCAACATCCGTGGAGAGAGAAACAGAGTCGACGTTTCAGGTCGAAACCCTTCTACAGAACTGAGAGAAAAAAGGCAGGAAATGAAACAAAAGGCAGTTTGGGGGCTGGAAAATGGGGGAGGGGATGAAAGAAGAGACATTAAGAGATATTCAAGGTGAGACGAGATGGTAATAGGACAGGTAAAGAAACAGACAATGGCTCGAAATGAAGTGTGAAATGCGCTGGCAGAGTGAGAGACAGCTGCCATGTGGGAGAGAGAGGAAAAAAGGAAAAGTCACAAACCAGAAGTGTGGATAAAATATATAAAATGTAATAAGGGACGAGGTTATGATCTGAAGTTGTTGAACTCGATATTGAGTCCGGAAGGCTGTAAAGTGCCTAATCATAGAGTCAAACATAAAGTCTGGACAAATTCACCGTAAGAGGGGTCAGTCGCTATGTGTTAGGGGACTATTTTTTTTTTAAAAAGGTTATATCTACTTTTCAAATTAATTTCTTAAATTGGAAAAACTCCAATTTCTCCAGGAGCTGGAAAACAAAAACGTATTTCCTTTTCACTGCTATTGAATTCTCTAAACCAAAGGATAAAAGACAAAACCTGTTTAACATCTGCATAAAACTGTTCTTGTGCCTTTATATCACAGGCCAAGTTTGGCCTAATAGTGTTTTCTAATTCTTCAAAGGGACTCTCAATTCACAACACAGCTTTAGAATAAAACATCTGTATTGTCAAGCTGGTCGAGCTGCTCATCGCTGAACAGCAATAAGGAAGTGATGGCCCTGTCCACACTTTCTGTGTGTGTGTGTGGGGGGGGAGGGAAGCAACCAGGAAACACACATGACTAATAATCAATTAATTTTTAAGAAGTAGCAAATGTCGGGATCCGTTCCACTCCGCTTTAATGCCCATCTGAAAACGTGCTGATTTCTTTTGGCAAATCTCAGGATTTCCTGCCTTTGTACTAATGAGTAGCTGTGTTCAGCATTTAACGCCTGCTGTACCAGACAGTTGTCAACCCGAGTTAACGATCTCAGTCATTTCCATTTGTTGGATTCTTCTCTCTGATTCATGGTAAAAAATTGCGATTGTAAAGTGTTGTTATTTATGCAGTCTTAGTCCACAGTTAAAAAAAAAACCTGACATTCCTAATGCCAGATTTATACCAGCTGGAAATCAGCGGCCGAGCACTAGCTGGGGTGGACAGGCTGAGGTGAGTCAATTGGCACTTTCTGCCGCACGGAAAATTGCAATGGCAGTCCGACTCAATTTTGTGATTTTACACTCCTGGCGAGGGAGAGAAACCTTGGCACACTTGCCTCCCTCTTTTACTTTCTGATTGCCTGCTGGTCGCTCTAGGCTCTTTAATATGGATTCCCATTTGGTAAATACAATGTAAATTCAGGGGGGCCAGTTCCCTTCATTTATTTTAATTAAACCAGTTCCTTTAACCTAATGTCAGGTTTGGAGGCTCACATTACCATTGATCTGCGATACTATCCGTTCCCTGAACTTTGAGGCTTTTATGCTGTGGAGTGCAGACACACATCCTGCAATATAAAGTTCCTTAAAAGTGAGCCAATATGCGGATCTGGTTATGTGGCCGTGCCTTCAGCTCCCTTGGCCCTAAGTTCTGGAATTCCCCCCCTGAACCTCTCAGCCTCTCTCTCCTCTAAGTCACTACTTAAAACCTACCTCTTTGACCAAGCTTTCTAATAGCTCCTCATTTAGCTCAGTTTCAAATTTTTGTCAGATAACGCTCCTGTGAAGCACCTAGGGACGTTTTTACTACGTTAAAGGCGTTATATAAATACAAGTTGTTGTTCACATGAGTCGGTGCAAACACTACAAGAGCAATTTCAGCTTAGGTAATTCATGTCACCCAGGTGTGAATGGGCTGCACTTTCTCCTACCCTGTTTGTATTATATTATAATATACTAGCTGGAGTGCCCAGCGGTGCCGAGGGTTTTTTGAGGGCATGTTGTTGTTGGAAGAGAGAGAGAGAGAGACTGGGGGGAGAAGAGAGAGACGGGGAATCCCTGCGAAGGAAGGAAGGAAGAAGGCGAGCTCTCCCTCCTTCTCCCACCCCCTCACTCTTTCCCTCCCTCACCCTCTCTCTCTCCCTCCCCCGTTTCTCCCTGCTTTACTCTCTCTCCCTCCCTGCCCCTCTCCTCTCCCTCCCCCCTCCTCTCCCCTCCTCCCCTTCCCCCCTCCCCCTCCTCCCTCCTCCTCTTCCCGCCTCCCCCTCCTCCCTCTTCCCGCCTCCCCCTCCTCCCTCTTCCCGCCTCCCCCTCCTCCCTCTTCCCCCTCCCCCTCCTCCCTCTTCCCCCTCCCCCTCCTCCCTCTTCCCCCTCCTCCCTCTTCCCCCTCCCCTCCTCCCTCTTCCCCCTCTCCCCCTCCTCCCTCTTCCCCCTCCCCCTCCTCCCTCTTCCCCCCTCCTCCCTCTTCCCCCTTCCCCCTCCTCCCTCTCCCCCTCCCTCTTCCCCCCTCCCCCTCCCTCTTCCCCCCTCCCTCTTCCCCCTCCCTCTTACCCTCTCCCCTCTCCTCTCCCCGAGCCCTCATCCCCGCTCCAATCCCTCTTTCCATCCCGGGGCCCGGGCCTCGGCACCTGGATGAACGCGTTCCCCTGGACGCTTTTGGCGGCCTCGGCCGTCACCCCGATGCCGTTGGCCGAGGCGAAGATGGTGATGTGGTCGCGGAAATGAACGGCCTTCAGCAGGTTCGACAGGTTCCGGGCACACCAGGGATCCGCTGAACTTGAGGCCCAGGCTTCCCGCGTGCTAGGCCGAGGCTCCGCGCATCCACTACAATAAAGAGAGATTCCTAAATATTAAAGTTCAGGTTTTTAAGTACCCCATAGCTAAGAAGACAACTGCAGAAAAGAACCTAATGGGATACACACAGAAAGTGGGAAAAATAAACACGCAGAAAGTGGGAAAAATAAATCAATAGTTAGGAATCAAGATGGCGGCCACTCACCTCAGCTCAGAAGGATTAGGCCTGCCCACACACACAAAGAAATGCCCCCCGTGATGCACCGATTGGCCAACCATCAGGTTAATCCCCTGTACGATTGGTCAACCATCACGTCACTCAACGCTAATGAGCGGAATGTTGCCGTTTTTTGAAGCTTTTTTGTATACTGTCCGAACAATTTTTGTCTGACCAAAAAGTAAATACACCTATTGGACTCCCCTAATGATAAGCTTTCTTTTGATATAACATATGTGTAGGTACGCTCTATAACTTTTGATTGTATAGCCGGACAGACAGACAGACAGGCAGACAAACAGACAAACAGACAAACTCTTTTATATATATATAGATAGATTACTAGCTGGAGTGCCCAGCGGTGCCGAGGGTTTTTTCAGGGCATGTTGTTGTTGGAAGAGAGAGAGAGAGAGACTGGGGGGAGAAGAGAGAGACTGGGGGGAGAAGAGAGAGACGGGGGGAAGAGAGAGAGAGAGACTGCTGGATTTAGTTCGGGATTGGCCTGGAGAGAGAGGGGGGGAAGGAGCGCCTCAGGCCTGACACCCGATCGACCCCTGCGAAGGAAGGAAGGAAGGAAGAAGGCGAGCTCTCACTCCCTGTCCCACCCCTTCACTCTTTCCCTCCCTCACCCTCTCTCTCTCCCTCCCCCTGTCTGTCCCTGCTATACTCTCTCTCCCTCCCTCCCTCTCCTCTCCCTCCCTGCCCCTCTCCTCACCCTCCCTCCCCCTCTCCTCACCCTCCCTCCCCCTCTCCTCTCCCTCCCTCTCCCTCCCTTCCCCTCTCCTCTCCCTCCCTCCCCCCTCTCCCCTCACCCTCCCCCCCTCCTCTCCCTCCCCCCTCCTCTCCCTCCCCCCGCTCTCCTCTCCCTCCCTCCCCCCCTCCCTCCCCCCTCCTCTCCCTCCCCCCTCTCCTCGCCCTCCCCCTCCTCTCCCTCCCCCCTCTCCTCTCCCTCCCCCCCTCCTCTCCTCTCCTCCCCCCTCCTCTCCCTCCCCCCCTCTCCTCTCCCTGCCCCCATCTCCTCTCCCTCCCCCCCTCTCTTCTCTTTCCCCCCCACTCCTGTCCCTCCCCTCTCCTCTCCCTCCCCCTCCTCTCCCCTCCCTCCCCCCCTCTCCTCTCACCTCCCTCCCCCTCCTCTCCCCTCCCTCCCCCCTCTCCTCTCCCCTCCCTCCCCCTCTCCTCTCCCTCCCCCCCTCCCCCTCCCTCCCCCTCTCCTCTCCCTCCCCCCTCTCCTCTCCCCTCTCCTCTCCCCTCCCTCCCCCCTCCTCTCCCCTCCCTCCCCCCTCCTCTCCCCTCCCTCCCTCCCCCCTCCCCCTCTCCCCTCCCTCCCTCCCCCACCTCCTCTCCCCTCCCTCCCCTCCTCTCCCTCCCCCCCTCTCCTCTCCCTCCCCTCTCCTCTCCTTCCCCCTCTCCTCTCCCTCCCCCTGTCTCTCCCTGATTTCCTCTCTGTCCCTCCCTCCCCCTCTCTCTCTGCCTTTCCTCAGAGCCCGGACGCGGTGAGCCGAAGCCTCCGTGTGCGGATCAGCGACTCAGGGCCGGCCGGTGCGTGGCCCAGCACGTGAGGCCCGGCCGGACTCACCTTAGCTCAGGTTGCGCTCCGGGCCGACGTTGACGCGCGCGCTGACTCCCGCCCCACCAGCCTTTACTAAGATGGCGGCGATGGCTACGCTCGGCTCAGTCCCGCGCCGCCAGCCTTTACCAAGAAGGCGGCAATTGCGGGGCGGGACGGGCGGTGCCTAGCTCAGGCATGGCTGGCAAGGAGAGGCCGAGGCTTCGAGGCCTGAGGCCTGCAGGCAGCTCATCCACCGCCGAGGGGTGGAAAGCCCGAGTCCCCTTTGCAAAAGGATTTTTTTTTCTTTTAAAAGCAACTTTTTTTTGCTGGAAATCTATATTTCAAAATAAACACGCAGAAAGTGGGAAAAAGAAATCAATAGTTAGGAATCAAGATGGCGGCCACTCACCTCAGCTCAGACGGATTAGGCCCACCCACACACGCAATGAAATGCCCCCCGTGACACACCGATTGGTCAACCATCAGGTTAATCCCCTGTACGATTGGTCAACCATCATGTCACTCAACGCTAATGAGCGGAATGTTGCCGTTTTTTGAATCTTTTTTGTATACTGTCTGAACAATTTTTGTCTGACCAAAAAGTAAATATGCCTATTAGACTCCCCTAATGATAAGCTTTCTTTTGATATAACATATGTGTAGGTATGCTCTATAACTTTTGATTGTATAGCCGGACAGACAGACAGACAAACAGACAGGCAGACAGACAGACAAACAGGCAGACAAACTCTTTTATATATATATAGATAGATAGCACTTGGAGGCAGCACTGTAATATAAAAGAGCTGGTGTCCGTGCCTCATGAGATGTGAAACAGCACCCTGCAAAGTGGTTTCCTTCCCTGTCTCGAGGAGTGTTGGACGCCTTGGTTTGCTGGTCCTCGTGTGGAATTATGAACCAGGGACCACGAGGCAAAATATTTTTTTTTAAATAGGAAAGGTTAAACCGCCACCGCTGGCATCACTGGATGCCACCATTTTACGCCAACTGCAGCTGCTCCTGCCCCTCCTCACTAAGAAAAATAAAAGAGAGATTTGCATTTATATACGTAATGCTTTCAGGACGTCAGGACGCCCCAATGCGCTTTACAGCCAATGAATTACTTAATAAGTTGTAATGTCGGAAGAGCAGCAGCCAATCTGTGCACAGCAAGCTCCCACAGACAGCAATGTGATAATGACCAGATAATCTGTTTTAGTGATGTTGGTTGAGGGATAAATATTGGCCAGGACACCGAGGATACCTCCCCTGCTCTTCTTCGAAATAGTGTCACGAGATCTTTTACGTCCACCTGAGAGAGCAGACTTGGCTTAACGTCCCATCTGAAAGACGGCACCTTCAACACCCTCAGTTCTGCAATGAAGTGTCAGCCTCGATTTTTTCTGCTCGAGTCTCTGGTGTGGGAGCTGAACCCACAGCCTTTTGACTCAGAGGCAAGAGTGCTGCCCACTGAACCATGGCTGATACAAGACTGCAATTTGACAGCACGACCTCCGAACAACCACACGTGCAAAATATTTGGCTTCCTTCCGATGCTGCCACTGGTGTTCCGAATCCACCCCGCGGTGTAAACGGGATGAATTCAGAAATACCGCTGGAAAGCAGTTCTACAGCATGAACAGGCAACAGGATATGTTTTTCTTCCAGTTGCTAATCTGACTGGAAAAAAAGTTGGTGCGAATATAAAACAGGAAAATGTGATGATTTGAAGATATGGAAACAGTCAGGCCACAGTACAGACCGGCTCTGCTGGCTCCAATCTGTATTTAATGCATCACATCGCAAGTAATTTATTGCTCAGACCCCCAGCTCCGTCCTGTGGTATTTTAGATTTGTGGAAATGTTAAACAAAAAATAAATCCAGCAGTGATGCATGGTGCCCATAAACCACATACTTCATCGCTTTCAGATACCTAGGGATTTAATTGTTCATTAATAAACTGCCTGTTTCAGCGGAAACATCTGAAGCCAGTGTTTGTAGCTGATTTGGGTTTAAGTAACCTTAGTGCAGTGTAAATATTTTGAGCATTATAACTCATTGTTTAAAGGGGCCCTGACTGCATGAAAAAGTGTCAGAAAACATTTTTTTGCCGGGGGGTTGGGGGGGAGATCCTTGCGTCATTTTCATTATGGCAAGAAGACAAACAAATGAAGCAGTGATCAAGATCACAAGTTAAATGCAGCTGAGGAAGCTCGTGCAGCCCCTCCATGCCGATGAACCCTGAGTGCTCCCCATTGCAGTATCGAATTTGTTCTTAAACGACTCTGAGGTTTTCGATGTGATTTATGTCATTGCAATGAGTGTGTGCCAGCCCGGCCATGTTGGCAGCATCTAGGCTATGGCGTCGAGTCCCACACCAGGACTTGAGTTCAGAATCAGGAAGTGCTACGTTGTCAGCGGTGCCATGTTTGGGTGCAGGTCGAGCCCGGATCCTGTTCAGATGGAGAATAAAAGCCGCGTTTGTATTTCACCCAAGCAACACAAGGATAAATGTACCAATGAAAATGGTCTTCCTTTCTGCAAATCTGGCAGGTTTACTTTGGATCTGGTGTCAGCTGTGTGTGACTCATTTTGCCACTGGCACTAGCCTGCCCCTAGGTGCAATGTTGAAGCAGCTAAAGATCCCAATTTGAAGAAGCCCTTTGACACGTTTCAATGTTGGTACCGAGCAGCCCACCTCATTCACTTACTGAACCGCTCTGCGTCCAGCGAGACCCACCAATGTAGGTGGCTCAGCAATGGGGGAGTGCATTATTGGCTGCAACTAAAAGCTGCGTTTTAATATAACGCCCAGAAACTAATGCATTTCACAGCATTACGATATATAGACAAATCGCCCTATCTAGCTAAAGGCATGAAATCAGGTCTACAATCGCTCTTCGGCTGGTAAATATAAGTGTATCCAAGTGAAAGCAACACACACATTGTATCACTGTTTACTTCAAACTTCAGTGGCACCATGTTTGTGCCGCGGGATTCTGAGTTTCATCATATTGGGATGTACACTATGAAGTAGGAGAATAGAATAGAAAGAATAAAACCTATGTGACAATATGCCACACAGGCTCCTATGAGATACAACAATTTTTTTTTTTATTACCTGATGAATTTTCATGTTGATCAAGGGAAGAGGCAAAATATTTTGCTTTTAAAACCCAATGTCAGGATTGTGTCAGAATCAATGCTCCCTTATCAAGTACATTATAGTTAGGAACCACATAAATCTCCTACTTTGCCACGCCAATGTGCCTTACCGTAAATCTCAGAAGAGTACTCCCCTCCCTACCGCACTAATGAGCTGCTCCATTTCCAATAATAATCATGTTCATGGTCTGTCTGAGCAAGGTCGACAATTTTTGACTGAATTATGAAGTGTTCTTGAAGTGCCTACGAGGAAATTGGTTGATATTTCCCAAGCACGTTTAATATTTCAACCTCACAGCTGTCAAAGAGAAGAGGCTTTCATCTTCTCAATTTGCTTGAATATAATATAGTAGACATGAAAGAACGGTGTGCAAGTCCACGATTACGCTGCAATGGTACAAAGCCCTGGTTAGACCACACCTGGAGTACTGTGTGCAGTTCTGGGCTCCACACCTTAGGAAGGATATATTGGTCTTAGAGGGAGTGCAGCGTAGGTTTACCAGAATGATACCCGGATTCCAAGGGTTAAATTACGAAGAGAGATTACACAAATTAGGGTTGTATTCCCTAGAAATTAGACGGTTATGGAGTGATTCGATTGAAGTTTTCAAGATATTAAGGGAAACAAATAGGGTAAATAGAGAGAAATTATTTCCACTGGTTAGGGAGTTTAGGGCTAGGGTCATAGTCTAAAAATTAGAGCCAGACCTTTCAGGAATGAAATTAGGAAACATTTCTACACACAAAGGGTGGTCGAAGTTTGGAACTCTCTTCCACAAATGGCAATTGATGCTCAATCAATTGTTAATTTTAAATCTGAGATTGATAGCTTTTTGTTAACCAAGGGTATTAAGGGATATGGGCCAAAGGCAGGTATATGGAGTTAGGCCGCAGATCAGCCATGATCTCATTGAATGGCGGAGCAGGCTCGAGGGGCTAGATGGCCTCCTCCTGTTCCTATGTTCCTATTTTCACTGTGCCACCCAGTTATCCCAGGATACATTAAGTACCACATAATAGCATAAGTATGTTCTGTCTAGACATGGTAACATAGCCACAATTTGCAGGCAGCAGTAAACCATTGGTCCACCTACCCGACCCACCCCACTTCTCACAAGATTATATTGAGAAATTTCTAAATCTAATAACTCTGAATCTTATTTGCTGACAGGAATTTGCTGATTCCTTTATCCTAGTTTCTTGTTCCAACGTCCCTTTGCTGATAGTCTGTTTCGTATGTCTATCGGCTTGTAATTGAAAAGGAATTAATGTATTTCCCATTTTCTCTTGTTGTCCTTAATTTAGAATTATGATCATTTCTTAGTGGTCCAACATCTCCCTATACACCTTGCTTGCTTCTGACATATTTGAAATTGTTGCTTGTTCTACTTTATGGTTGAAGGTATATTGTTCTTGTGTTCTTTTTTTAGTAGCTCATCAATTTGCTCACATTTCACAGTCTATCTTTATAGGTCTCCCTGTCCTGTTCCATTCCTGAGCATGTAAAAACTGCCCTACTTATCCTATTTACTGGGATAAAGGTATCACCTCAGCTTAGCTAAAGACCGTCCCAAGTCTTCCCTTGCCCCAGAAATAATCACAATGCCCCAGGAAGGTGAAACCGTTTTTCATACACCATTTCTCAAGAAACCTCTGACCTGCCTTTCTATCTCTCCCTAATATTTCAGCACTTGGCGTGGGGAGTAATGCTGAGATTTCTACCTTTCACCTGAAACTCCCCTTGAAGGACCTCCACCTTGCTCCTCCCTACATTGTTGTTTCACGCACAAACCTTGACCTCGAGCTGTTTGCCCTCCCTTTGCTGAATATTTTTCACTTGCTCATTTAAGTCCCAAACTCTGCTTTCTGGGGGGGAAAACATTTGACATTGACGATACTATCAAACAGCACTTACTTGCCTGGATGAGTGCAGCTCCAACAACACTCAAGAAGCTCGACACCATCCAGGACAAAGCAGCCCGCTTGATTGGCACCCCATCCACCACCTTAAATGTTCACTGCCTCCATCATCAGCGCACCGTGGCTGCAGTGTGTACCATCTACAAGATGCACTGCAGCAACTCGCCAAGGCTTCTTCGACAGCACCTCCCAAACCCACGACCTCTACCACCTAGAACGACAACAGCAGCAGACACATGGGAACACCACCACCTCCAAGTCACACACCATCCTGACTTGGAAATATATTGCCATTCCTTCATTGTCGCTGGGTCAGCGCACTGGACTCCCTACCTAACAGCACTGTGGGAGCACCTTTAGCACTCAGACTGCAGCGGTTCAAGTAGGTGGCTCACTACCACCTTCTGAAGGGCAATTAAGGATGCGCAATAAATGCCAGCCTTGCCAACGATGCCCACACTCGTGAATGAATAAATTTAAAAATATGTATATATATATATATGTGTGTTTTTTGATCTAAAGAAGGGGAAAAGGAAACTATGAAATACTAATTTTAAATAAGAAAAATCTATAATGCACAACTAGTTGTGGTACTGAGAAATGCACACCAAGAAGATCTCTGGTCGATGCTGATTAAGTTGATCTCAGGGTCAGAAAAGACTCTTGGTCCAGATCACTATCCAGTGACTCATGTTGGAAAATATACTTTTTTTAAATTCGTTTATGGCATCAGGGCGTCGCTGGCAATGCCAGCATTTATTGCCCATCCCTAGTTGCCCTTGAGAAGGTGGTGGTGAGCCGCCTTCTTGAACCGCTGCAGTCCGTGTGGTGAAGGTACTCCCACAGTGCTGTTAGGGACGGAGTTCCAGGATTTTGACCCAGCGACGATGAAGGATCGGCGATATACTTCTAAGTCAGGATGGTGTGTGACTTCGAGGGAACTTGGAGGTGCTGGTGTTCCCATGCGCCTGCTGTCCTTGTCCTTCTAGGTGGAAGAGGTCGCGGGTTTGGGAGGTGCTGCCGAAGAAGCCTTGGTAAGTTGCTGCAGTGCATCTTCTGGATGGTACACACTGCAGCCACGGTACGCCGGTGGTGGAGGGAGTGAATGTTTAAGGTGGTGGATGGGGTGCCAATCAAATGGGCTGCTTTGTCCTGGATGGTGTCGAGCTTCTTGAGTGTTGTTGCAGCTGCACTCATCCAGGCAAGTGGAGAGTATTCCATCACACTCCTTACTTGTGCCTTGTAGATGGTGGAAAGGCTTTGGGGAGTCAGGAGGTGAGACACTCGCCGCAGAATACCCAGCCTCTGACCTGCTCTTGTTGCCACAGTATTTATGTGGCTGGTCCAGTTAAGTTTCTGGTTAATGGTGACCCCCAGGATGTTGATAGTGGGGGATTTGGCGATGGTAATGCCATTGAATGTCAAGGGGAGGTGGTTAGACTCTCGCTTGCTGGAGATAGTCATTGCCTGGCCCTTCTGTGGCACGAATGTTACCTGCCACTTATCAGCCCAAGCCTGAACGTCGTCCAGGCCTTGTTGCATGCGGTTATGGACTGCTTCATTATCTGTGGCGTTGCGAATGGCGCTGAACACTGTGCAGTCATCAGCGAACATCCCCATTTCTGACCTTTTGTTGGAGGGAAGGTCATTGATGAAGCAGCTGAAGATGGTTGGGCCTAGGACACTGCCCTGAGGAACTCCTGCAGTGAAGTCCTGGGGTTGTGATGATTGACCTTCAACCACCACAACCATCTTCCTTTGTGCTAGGTATGACTCCAGCCAGTGGAGCGTTTTTCCCCTGATTCCCATTGACTTCAGTTTTACTAGGGCTCCTTAATGCCAGACTCGGTCAAATGCTGCCTTGATGTCAAGGGCAGTCACTTTCACCTCATTTGTGGACATTGAGTGAGGACAGTATTTGGCTGAGCTATGACATTACCCACAGCCAAATATCCTGCTGACACTTATTGAATAGGGACATTAATGAAGAATTACCATTTAGGGCAAGGTATTAAGAGTCCCATTCCACTCTCAGACCCTGAAATACATTGACATCACTCAGCTCTGTGCTCACGTCTCCTACAATGTTGGACAAATTAAATACACAATGTTGGGACATTGGTGTATCGTAAAAGTACATCAGTCATCCGCAGCCTGAGTAGTTCCCTAATTTATGTGAGTTATTGAGCTTCATTTCATCTAGGGATATACTTTTGCTGTCATCACTCAGCCCCATCCTCATTTTCTGTTTATTCACTTAAATATTTGTATCTCATATATTCACTTTTAAAGGAACTAAGCTAGACTCTTTTGGGTTCTGAATTTAGATCATTCCAAAGCTATCCAAACATTAGAAGGTTTGGTTAAAGCACAGGCTTCAGACTTCGAGCTGGGCAATAATTAATCAAAGTAATTTGGCTGAAAGACAGAAGAAAGAATTAGTCAAACCTAATTCTCTGGCCAAGTGTCACCTTCATGAACTCCTGCTGAATTGAGTTTGGTCGACTGATACAGAACTTTGACTAAAAAGGGAATGGAAAATTGTAGCCAAGAGGCAATGAAGCTGATTGTTGGATATTTCTGACTTTGTTTTATATTAAACAGTATTGTTTAAACTATGTTGACTTCAGTTTGGGGGGTTGGCTTTCAGGAATTATTGAGGCTGAGAGTGTAAAAAGACCAAATTAAGACAATTGATGATAAGGGAATGAAATTCATCTATTAAAACAAGAAAATGTCTGTTTTTCTCCACATCTACAACAAGAAGTTACATTTATATAATGCCTTTAATGTGATAAATCTTCTCAAGGCAATTCGCGATTAGGAATCAGGCCCAAGCTGTGGTAGGAGAAGTGCAAGGGTCTGTTGAAAAGGTTTATGGAGAGAGTTCTAGATTGTACATGGAAGATTGCTGAATCCTTTGCCCTCAGTGGTAAAGTGGGGCGCAGAGCTAACACTAGACCAGAGCTGAAGGAGCAGAGAGAGCGAGCAAGGATGTAAGTAGGGGGGAATGAGGTTGTGTTGGGATTTGTAGATGAGGATGAGCATTACGAAGTTGATATGCTGAGGGACAGAGAATCAATGAAGAGCAGCAGGGACATGGGTGCTAGAGGAGCAGGACTTTGTGCAGGATAGGATATTGTGGTTTATGGACAGTTAGTTTTGGAGGCTAGTTGGGAGATAATTGATTCTGGAGGTGATAAAGCATGAATATGAGTTTCAGCACCAGTGGGGGTGAGGTAGGAAGTTAGACAGGCAACATTTCAGAGGTAGAAGTAGGCAGTCTTGGTGACGGATTGGATGTGGGGCTTGAAATTCAGCTCGGAGTCGAGCAAGGCGCTTAAGAACATAAGAAATAGGAGCAGGAGTCAGCCATTCGGCCCCTCAAGCCTGCTCCGTCATTCAATAAGATGATGGCTGATCTTCTACCTCATCTCCACTTTCCTGCGCTATCCCCATATCCCTTGATTCCCTTAATATCCAAAATCTATTGATCTCTGTCTTGAATATACTCAATGACTGAGCTGCCACAGCCCTCTGGGGTAGAGAATTCCAAATATTCACCACCCTCAGTTCAGGAATTTCTCCTCATCTCAGTCCTAAATGGCCGACCCCTTATTCTGAGACTGTAACCCCTGGTTCTAGATTCCCCAGCCAGGGAAAGCATCCTCCCTGCATCTACCCTATCAAACCCTGTAAGAATTTTGTATGTTTCAATGAGATCACTTCTCATTCTTCTAAACTCTAGAGAATATAGGCCTAGTCTACTCAATCTCTCCTCATAGGACAATCCCCCCATCTCAGGAATCAGTCTGGAGAACCTTCGTTGCACTCCCTCTTTGGCAAGTATATCCTTCCTTAGGTAAGGAGACTAAAACTGTACACAATACTCCAAGTGTGGTCTCACCAGGACCCTATATAATTTCAGTAAGACGTCTTTACTCTTATACGCAAATCCCCTTGTAATAAAGGCCAACAACCATTTGCTTTCCTAATTGCTTGCTGTACTTGCATATTAACTTTCAGTGATTCGTGTACAAGGACTCCCAGGTCCCTCTGAACACCAACATTTCCCAATCTCTCACCATTTAAAAAATGGTCTGCTTTTCTATTTTTCCTACCAAAGTTGATAACTTCACATTTCTCCACATTATATTCCATTTGCCATGTTTTTGCCCATTCACTTAGCTTGTCTATATCCCCTTGAAGCCTCTTTGCATCATCCTCACAACTTACATTCCCACCCAGCTTTGTATCATCAGCAAACTTGGATATATTACATTTGGTCCCCTCATCCAAATCATTGATATAGATTGTGAATAGCTGAGGCCCAAGCACTGATCCTTGCAGTACCGCACTAGTTACAGCCTGCCAACCTGAAAATGACCTGGTTATTCCTACTCTCTGTTTTCTGTCCATTAACCAATCCTCAATCCATGCTAGTATATTACCCCAAATCCCATGAGCCTTAATTTTGTTTAATAACCTCTTGTGTGGCACTTTATTGAATGCCTTCTGAAAATCCAAATACACCACAGCTACTGGTTCCCCCTTATCTATTCTGCTAGTTACAACCTCAAAAAACTCTAACAGATTCATCATAAATCCGTGTTGACTCTGCCCAATCCTATTATTATTTTCTAAGTGCCCTGTTACCACATCCTTAATATTAGATTCGAGCATTTTCCCTAACTGGTCTGTAGTTCCCTGTTTTCCCTCTTCCTCCCTTCTTAAATAGTGGGGTTACATTTGTTACCTTCCAATCTGTGGGAACCATTCTAGAATCTATGGAATTTTGGAAGATGACAAACACCTCTTTTAAAACCCTAGGATGTAGGCCATCAGGTCCAGGGGATTTTTTGGCTTTCAGTCCCATTAATTTCTCCAGTACTATTTTTTTACTAATACTAATTTCTTTCAGTTCCACATTCTCGCTGGACCCTTGGTTCTCCACTATTTCCGGGAGGTTTTTTGTGTCTTCTTCCATAAAGACAGACACAAAGGCCTGAATTTTGCCGGCGCTCAGAGTGCGGGTTTGGAGGCGGGATCACTGTCAAAATTGCAAAGATTAACAGCGGGTAGGAAACCCGCTGTCAACTTGTCTCCAATCAATCTTCCCAAAGTCACTAAACAAGGTTATTTTAGGTTCAACTGTTCTTGTTACTTCAACCTCCAGATACAGTAAGTTCTTGAGAGCATTCGCCTCCTTGCCCCATGATGTCACTCAACACAAAAATGTATTTTTTTTAAATGACAGAAACAAACAAATTGATAAAGTTAGTGGTCATTATTTCAAGGGGTTTGATTTGGGTGCTGTTGATGATACTGATCCTTAAAAAAAAATACATTTTTAGATTCAGAGCAATGCAAGATAATCCAAACCAGTATCAGTTCAGGACTTGGCATTGGCTGGGAGACCACCATGATGAGGTAATCTCATATGAGATGACCCCAAGGAGGAAATCTCTCATCATTTGGGCTTCACATCAATTGCATTTATATTTTGATGCAAAATCAACTTTGTAAACTTTAAAATAAAAGTCACTGAAGTAACATTAAAGCTTTGAATGGGCAACCACAAACATTAAAAAACTAAAAAATATATAGTGACTTTCATCTCCGTGTTTTCTGCCTCATGAGACTGGAGAAGTTTAGGACAACTGAACAGATTCGGGATTTTCAAAAACTTTTCTTCACTAGAATGCATTTAATTTCTCAGTGGGGAGGATGTCCTCACCATAAACTATTAAATTATTAGCTTTTAGCTTAGTGCAAATCCAAAATACCTAATTAGTGTCAAAGCTTCTTTGAAATTTAAGATGAAAAGATTGTTTTAATGGTCTAACTAAGAAGAGTGAGATTGAAGATGAAAGATTTCCCAGATTTACGCCATTAGTCTGCAACAGGGCAATCATCAACTTGGCTTTACTGTCTGCTCATAGATTTGAGCAACAAGGTCCTATTATTAATAATTAATTAATGTGCCAGCTGCTCACAGTTTAGAGACAAATATATTTAATTGGTGCATGCAGTCCATTATTGAAGCATGCTGACAAAAAAATCAGCTGATGAAGTTATCTTCATTTTTTTTAATGATGTACTTCTGTGGCTAGCACCAAATCCTTGCCTAATACAACCAGAGTATCCTACAGTGCTAATGTAGTGTCTTACATTAGTGGCACCCTATTGAAGACTTGGCTAAAGTTCAAGTAGTCTTCGCCAGGCCTTGAGGACTGTTTCCAGCAGGATATGGCAAATCCATATCACCCTGGCGTCCAGAGTGGCAAGGAAATCTAGCATGGTTTGAGAGCACAGTTCATAAAGTAAATGGCATTTTTTGCTTTCTGGGATCCCAAAGATTGTCATTGGCTCTGTTTGTCAAAATTGCTTGATACTTTTCCTGTTCAGTTAGAAATTCAATGTGACTTTCCAATTCTGCACATCTGCTGTTGTGTTCGACAGTGATGTTCTCCAGAGTTGACATCTCTTCTGTCTGATTTAAGATTCTTGATATTGGAGTTCATTGAGGTTCCAACGGATGCAATGGGCACAGCCAAATTTAATTGCCACCTTTTGCTAAATATTGGCACCATTCCTGTGGCGTATGGAAATATGTGTTGCATTGCTAAATATCTATTGCATTCAGCTGGAGTGGTTGGGAACCTACTGTCTTGAGAAGTTTATAGGGGGGGGGGGGTGAGAGTTCTGTAAAAGCAGTGTTGCTACTGGTTTATTCTGTAGTTTCTCCCCCCAAAACCCACAATGTTTATTGGTTCGCATCTTAATTCAGGAAATGTTTTACTTTTTTTAAAAACTCTTGCAGATAAAGAGTGCATGGAGCTCTTGCAAGAGAGGTCCATTATCACAGCGACATCATTAGGTACGTTCCTTTAAAGGAAACATTTGCTAAGGCCGCAATTAGTTAATTCTGAAACATCTTATAATGCTGACCTAATAGGAACAATTGGGAACATTTTGCTTGCCATGGTTTTGTTCCTATTAAGAAATGTATACTATAAGCCCCTTTTTTTATACAACAAATTTTATACATGTATTACAGAAACCCGTAAAATTCATTCACACTGTAAATCTCCTGATGTTGTTGGGTATTGTACCGCCCGGGATGGTACAGAACCATGCAGATAAGGAAGGTCCCAGGCTTGATAACCAGCGTGTGTTATGCTAGCTGATCTCAGATAGGTCAGCAGTTGTGGAGATACTTCTTCTTCTTAGGCAGTCCCTCGGAACCGAGGATGACTTGCTTCCACATTAAAAATGAGTTTGCAAGTGACTGATGAGTCCAATGCGGGACCTACAGTCTCTGTCACAGGTGGGGCAGACGGTGGTTGTAGGGGCGGGTGGGTGGGGTGCTTGGGTTGACGTGCGTTACTTGTGCTTGGCTTCCGCTTGCTCCCGGCGAAGAAACTCGAGGTGTTCGGCGCCTTCCTGGATGCTTCTCCTCCATTTTGTGCGGTCTTGGATCAGGGATTCCCAGGTATCGGTGGGGATGTTACACTTTTTCAAGGAGGCTTTGAGGGTGTCCTTGAAGCATTTCCTCTGCCCACCTGGGGCTCTCTTGCCGTGCCGGAGCTCCGAGTGGAGCGCTTGTTTTGGGAGTCTCGTATCGGGCATGCGGACAATGTGACCCGTCCATCGGAGCTGATCGAGCGTGGTCAAAGCTTCGATGCTGGGGATGTTGGCCTGAGCAAGAACACTGACGTTGGTGCACCTATCCTGCCAATGGATTTGCAGGATCTTGCAGAGGCAGCGTTGGTGGTACCTCTCTAGTGCTTTGAGGTGCCTGCTGTACATGGTCCATGTCTCTGAAGCATACATGGTGTGGAGATGCCGGAGTTGAACTGGGGTGGACAAATGTAAGAAGTCACACAACACCAGGTTATAGTCCAACAGCTTTATTTGAAATCACAAGCTTTCGGAGCGCTGCTCCTTCGTCAGGTGAAGTCACCTGACGAAGGAGCAGCGCTCCGAAAGCTTGTGATTACAAATAAAGCTGTTGGACTATAACCTGGTGTTGTGTGACTTCTTACATCTGAAGCATACAGCAGGGCGGGTATCACTGCTGCTCTGTAGACCATGAGCTTAGTGCCGGGTTTGAGGTCCTGGTCTTCAAACACCCTCTTCCTCAGGCGACCGAAGGCTGCACTGGCACACTGAAGGCGGGGTTGGACTTCGTCGTCGACGCCTGCCCTTGTTGACAGTAGGCTCCTGAGGTATGGAAAGTGGTCCACGTTTTCCAAGGCCTTGTCGTGGATTTTGATAATTGGGGGGCAGTACTATGTGGCGGGGGCAGGTTGGTAGAGGTAGAGGAGATACACATGAGTCCAGCAGCCCTGGGCTAGGGAGGGATAGAAATTAGCCATGGCCATGGATCAGTGGTGATGCCTCTCAAGATCATATAATCTATCAACACTCGGGATGGAGTTTTCCACTTCTGCCCACACCAGCCTGCGATTTCCACCCATTCACCTTTAATGGGTGAACTATCACAGGCTGGTGAGTGCAGAATGAAAAATGCCAGTCTCCCTGTCTAGGCTCACACATGAAGAATGGTCACTTAGACAGTATATCAGACATTTTTTGTCACTTGTAGAATCATCCCACAGCAAGAGTTGGTGCCTTGAGGTGAATACCTTCTTTTAATCTTTAAATTTGCCAGTGCAATACTGAAAGCTGTGGGCACACAGATAAAGAAGTGGGAGGACAAATTACCAACAGCTAAACACATCTAGAGAACAACAGGAGTTTCAAGAGTGTAACCATTGGCTGTAAAAACAAATGTAATTTTTGGTAGGATTTACTGATGCTTTCAGCTTGGACCAAAGTCTTGCAATGATCCGCTGCACAGCTGGAGGCTACGTAAGTTTCCTTCTATCAAAAGTTCCATTATCAGGCTCTATTGCACACGAATTTTCGAATGTCATAAGCAATATCTTCAGACCAAAGTCCAGCCAGGACTGATTCCTTTTCAAAGCATGCAACTGAAAGACAAGTTAAAGTACCTTTTTAATCATTTCCATGTACAAGAATACTGAGCGTCATGTTCTTGGCTGATAACATCATGTTCACGAGGTTGATTCCTGAGATGAAGGCGTTGACTTATGAAGAAAGGTTGAACAGGTTGGGCCGATACTCATTGGAGTTTAGAAGAATGAGAGGTGATCTTATTGAAACATATAAGGTAATGAGGGGGCTCGACAAGGTAGATGCAGAGAAGATGTTTCCCCTCATGGGGGAATCTAGAACTAGGGGGCATAGTTTCAGAATAAGGGGTCGCCCATTTAAAACTGAGATGAGGAGGAATTTCTTCGCTCAGAGGGTGGTAAATCTGTGGGACTCTCTGCCCCAGAGAGCTGTGGAGGCTGGCTCATTGAATATATTTAAGGTGGAGGTAGACAGATTTTTGAACAATAAGGGAGTGAAGGGATATGGGGAGCGGGCAGGGAAATGGAGCTGAGCCCAAGATCAGATCAGCCATGATCTCATTAAATGGAGGAGCAGGCTCAAGGGGCCGAATGGGCGACCCCTGCTCCTGGTTCTTATGTTCTTATGCTTGTTATAATTAAAATAATTACTCATTAGCAAAGAGCTACATAAAATAGAAAATGGTAACTCCCCTTTCTTACATTCTCCCTATTACCAAGTAATACATGCACCATTCATTACACTGCTAATCCTATTAATCCCAGTTTTAGAAGTGATTCTTCTGCTTCCACCCTGCATTTACACTTCTAATTCTATGGATTCTCAAAGCTGAGATTCCAAAACATATGACATTAGTTTTTAAATTGAAGAAGGGAGGAGGGTGACGGAGGGCTTTTTGTACAGAAGTTTGCTTTTTTTCCACCTCTTCTATTTTGCAAAATCAGTTTTACACCAGTGCAGCCGTCATAAAGGTACGCCTCAATCGGATTAATTGTTCAAATCCTTGCACAGCACAGAGTCAACACGTAGCTCTTTGTTCATGTTCGAGGTGCTGCGCCTGCGGTGCTTAGTTGTAAAACTGTTAAAAGTATGAAATAACTGAGGGCGTTTCTCACATGGAAAGGAAACAGCTGCACTGTGTAATGCAAATAATTCCATTTAGTTTGCAATTGGAAGTAAGTATCCAGTTCTAACACATTGGAGAATTTAGATAAAAAATATGGAAAGATGCAAAAATCAGTGAGTCATCGGACCACACAGTTTCCTGAAACAAGGCAACAGATAGAGACTAGAAGCAAAACACAAGGAAACATCTGCCCTGAAGACAATGTTAAGGTTGACTAGGTCACTGATGAAGTTCTGGTCGACTCTCTAATAAAGTATAGGCTGACTCTTTTAAATTCAATATGACATGGTGATTTACATCATGCCAAGGAGATTTAGGAAGATTGTATCACATGCTTTTACACATCAATCGAGATTAAATTTAGCGTTCAAAAACATCCTAACCAGTGCTGAGTCTATCTATATATCCTGTCCATAATGACCAAGTTCAATTAAATCCAGCTTCATATTGTGTGTAGATTGCAGCTGATTATTTTAAACCCTTCCCTAACCTAGCCTGAAATGGTTTAACTAAAAGGTGGAATGATAGTGCAGATGCTGGGCTGAAATCTTTAATCCTTTCAGCATCCTACACAAATGCTGAAAAAAACAATCAGGAATAGATATAAACACACATTGCAGACTTCCTGTCAACAGAACCTTAATTCCTGTTGTCACATTTTTGTGTCAACCTTTTTCTATTATAAATACTTATGCCTGCATTTATAATGCAAATTGTCTATGTAAACTTGTCACGCAGTAATTGCACCCTCCCACCAGTGGCGGTGCTGTAGCACCTGTTTTGCATCTCATTCCTCCTCAGCCTGTAGTGCAGAGAAAGTCCTATCCTCCAACCAACTGTACTTCTCTGTTTCCCTGGTTACCTTCAATTTTGTAATTTAACTATAAATAATAATATAAAATTAAAGTATTATATTGTAAAAAAAATAAGAGCAGAACATATGACTTTAAAATGAGGACTGATTTACATCTGTGCTCCTTGGTCCAATTATCCCCGGCACTCTAACCTCATTTCACTTGAAGGCTACACTCCCTGTGTGTAACACCACAGGGAATCTATTAAATCTGAAATAGGGAGAATCATAGCAATCCAAATTTTCACTGTCCTTTACTTTACTGTGCTATTTGGACAGTTTGTGTGTGCAGCAAATTCCAGATTTTGTGTAGAGTCATTTTAGGTGAATTCATAAAATCCTGGATTTGGACCAAAGGTAGCTTAAGTTTCATTTGGGCAATTCCTTCAGAAAAATGGTGGGATGACAGAGCAAAAGACCATAATTTCGATTCAGCGTGGCTATGTGGACATCACAGTTTTAATTTGCTAACAATTTTGTAGGTGAGTCATGGCTGTCTGTGCTGGAGCCACAGTATTAAATAAACAAAGCAAAGTTGTCATTTTGTTAATTGTGTACATGAGTGCGTGTGGGTTAGTGAGTGTGTGTGTGGGGTGGGGGTGGGGGCGGGCAGTGGGGGGCGGTCTGATCTCTGGCCACCTAGCACCAAATCTGTTGTTTCTGAGTGACATCCATTTTCCCTAGTGGCTGAGAGGGGAGAGAGTTGATCTCCTAACACTCTAGTGGAAAGCATCTGCCAGTTTATCTAGGGATGTCTGCATTTGATCACTGACAGTGCAAAGGCAAGTATACATCTGCTTTCCACCTTGCTATGTTGGAGGGAATGCCCCAATGTTTCCTCATGCCCCAATGTTTCCTCATGCCCCAATGTTTCCTCATGCCCCAATGTTTCCTCATGCCCCAATGTTTCCTCATGCCCCAATGTTTCCTCATGCCCCAATGTTTCCTCATGCCCCAATGTTTCCTCATGCCGCGGCAAGACTTGTGTATCAACTAGCGGGAACAGATTTTTGCCTACATAATTTTCCAGATTTAAGAACCTCAAAAGACAAAGCAAATTTAAACCCTATCTAAAAAAACTCTTCTAACCTGATTTATATTATAAGTCTTTAAAGCACCAGACTCAACAAATGCCTTGCTGGCCATGAGACATTCTTGTTGCATAAAATATAAATTAAACTCCAATATAATAGCAAAATACTGCGGATGCTGGAAATCTGAAATAACAACAGAAAATGCTGGAAATACTCAGCAGGCCAGGCAGCATCCGTGGAGAGAGAAACAGAGTTAATGCTGTATTTGGTGAGAATGGTTCTCAGACACTTCCTCAATTAACTGATTGCTGAAGAATCTTCTAAAATTAGTCCAGCATGCCTCACTAAAAATTCTATTTATATAATCTCTACAGTGGAATAAACATTAAAGGCAGGATTATGCCAAATGACAGCAGATTTAACTAAAATGTCCCTTAAATCAATCACACTGCTATTATGAAGTCACTCGCTATAATTCCTATTGTGGAATGGTTTTAAGCTGGTTTCTACTTTTATGACTATAGAGAAGAAACGATAGGGTAAATTCACCAATCTCACCCTCCCAGGAGGGAGTCACACTCGAAAGGAGTGCCGGTCAGAGTTAGGCTACAGCAGTGTAGCGCCAATCCTCCAGGCCACGTTCCTTTCAAAGCTGGCTCCTCGCTGGGAGCACGGGGTCGGCGAATTAACCCTTCTAAAGATGGAGTCCCATATCATTACTGCTTTTCTGCCGCATTGATTTCCTGATGTTATCACCCGCTCAAACAGTAGTCAGGAGTATGACCTGCCCAGCAAGAGAAAACCTCAGCATTTTCAGGGCAATTGTTAAACTGCAATATACAAACAACATATATGGGGTAATACTTATAAAATTCTAACAAGACTAGACAGACTAAATGCAGGAAGGATGTTCCCGATGGCCGGGGAGTCCAGAACCAGGGATCACAGTCTAAGGATATGGGGTAAGCCATTTAGGACTGAGATGAGGAGGAATTTCTTCACCCAGAGAGTGGTGAACCTGTGGAATTCTCTACCACACAAGGCAGTTGAGGCCAATTCATTAAATATATTCAAGAAGGGGTTAGATATATTTCTTAAGGCTAAAGGGATCAAGGGACATGGGGAGAAAGCAGGGACAGGGTACTGAATTTGGATGATCAGCCATGATCTCATTGAATGGCGGAGCAGGCTCGAGGGGCCGAATGGCCTACTCCTGCTCCTAACTTCTATGTTTCTATGTTAATACGAGGTTGACAAATTGTATGGCCTATAAGTACCAGCTAACATAGAGGAGCAGCAAAATTCACCATTCATTGGCTCCACGGGTTGGTCAATTTTTGTAATGAAGTGAATACTCAAGATCTTTTTTTCCAACAGTAGTTTTATTAATTGGTCTTTCCCCTTGTGTCAGCTGTGGCTCAGTGCTAGCACTCCTTCCTCTGAATCAGATAGTTGTGTGTTTGGGCCTCACTCCAGGTCTTGAGCATATAATCTAGGCTGACACTTCAGCACCGTACTGAGGGGTGCCTCATGGTTGGAGGTAATGTCATTTTGATGAGAGGTCTGGTTGGCTGGACATAAAAGATCCTATGGCGTTGTGGTATCTATGCAATGAAAGTGAAAATCGGGAGAGATGGATAACATCCGACATTGCCCATTTTACACTCTCGCCCAAAGTCAAAAGTAGCCCCAGAGAGTTGCAGTTGCACTGTCGGTTCACATTAAAAGGGAATGGCAATATATGGAGCTCTGAATGCAATACTCAAAACACCTCTGACTCCAGTCAGTGACCGAAAAGAGCTGCTGAAAGAGTCAGTCCCCTTCGATCAATAGAAATTGTAAAGCTGCATCCTGTACCATCAGAATATTTTTAAAACATATTACTACCTGCACAAAGCAAACATGAAAACCATTTCTAGAAGATTGTCTCACTTACTCCAGTATTGTCCTGCAGTGACTGCTTTATATCGTGCTTTTAGCATCAGTACCAGAGTGATGGGGAACTAGAAAAATGGCTCCCCATCCTGATTTTCCTCCCCACCCACGGCAATTATGCCAGGAAAAATCTACCCTAACATCTTTATTTCCAGTGCATTTATCTTAAATTGTGATAAATATATATTCACTAACAAACTCTTGCAAAAGTCAGTGTACTGAGTGTTTATTATCTATAATACAACTCTTAATTGGACTGAGTAAAACCATTGCTGGACAAAGATCAACTTAAGTAAAGCATCAAAAAAGGTTTTTTAATTAAAAAGGGCATTGCCTTTATAACGATGAACACAAATTAATGGATGCCAGATTTATAAATAGCTTTAATTATGTGTAGTTGTTCTATTGATATGGAATTTCTAAAAGCAAATGTAGTAGGGATGCATAAAAATCTCAATGGATCAGCAAATTTTGGGGTTAGACACTGTTCAAAGGCTCAGTCATGATCAATACTCCATGCACTGGTTTGCACTAACTTGAATCTCTCTGTAAGGTTAAAGCTAAACGTCTTCTCTTTCTGTTGGCTGTTTATCACAGATGGGTAGTCTTCTTCCAAGGTCAACCTACACTACAATGAGCATGCACCCACCACCTAGCATAGAGATTTTTTTTATTGCCCATCCCTAATTGCCCTTGAGAAGGTGGTGGTGAGCCTCCTTCTTGAACCGCTGCAGTCCGTGTGGTGAAGGTACTCCCACAGTGCTGTTACGTAGGGAGTTCCAGGATTTTGACCCAGCGATGATGAAGGAACAGCGATATATGTCCAAGTCAGGATGGTGTGTGACTTGGAGATAAACTTGGAGGTGGCGGTGTTCCCATGCGCCTGCTGCCCTTGTCTTTCTAGATGGAAGAGGTCGCGGGTTTGGGAGGTGCTGCCGAAGATGCCTTGACAAGTTGCTGCAGTGCATCTTGTAGACGGTACACACTGCAGCCATGGTGGGCTGGTGATGAAGGGAGTGAATGTTTAGTGTGGTGGATGGGGTGCTTTTTGCCCAGAGACATCCAAAATTGATGGTCATGGGTTGATACTCTAGCACTGCCTGACACTCGAGTCTGCCTGCAACGCTTTAGATTGATTTTGTCAGTTCTTGATCTGGACAACAGATAGATGGCTCATAATAGCAGAGCAAATAATAATGACAAACTTTTTATTTTATTAATTATGAACAAAGAATTTAAAGTAGTGTGATAAATCCATGTAGTGAGACAAGGACTCGAAGAGGCGATATCGTAGAATTAGCACGAGTACTTTATTAATGTAATGTATGTACCTTTAAGGGGGGGAACTACTTTCTACAGCTCATGTATACTGTAGTACCGGCAGTGACCACACCTGTATATAATGCTGAGTAGTAATCTGTTGTTTCAGTTGCAGTTTGAACCACGTTGAGTAAACACCTGTTGTACCGTTCTCTGCAGTCCTTTTCTTATTATTACACGGATGTAACAGTGGCGACGAGCAAGTTCGAACCTACCTGCAACTCTGCATCACCTCCCAGGGATTCGCTCCTGGAGAACAGTGGAAGGAGGTCAAGTCCAGAAGCACGGGCGTCGACCACAGGCAACCGCCCAGTCATCCAGCGGAGATTTGAGCATCGCAGGGGAGGCTGTCGAGAGCCAGGCTTGGCTTTCCAGTCACAGTGGTCCGGCAAAACGGGCTGGCAACAGGTACTGCGCAGACCCTTCCCGGACAGCGGCGGGCTAGAGCCCGACCGAGCGGCACAGAAAAAGGCCGAGCAGCGTCGACGGGGGAGAGAGAGAGAGGGCAGAGCGCACAGGGCGCAGCCGGTGTTCAGGACCGAGCGGCGTCAACGGGGGAGAGAGGCGAGAGAGAGCAGAGCGCAGCCGGTGGTCAAGGGCCGAGCAGCGTCAACGGGGGAGAGAGGCGCGCAGGAAAACGCGAGGCGCTGCCATTGCCATGAGGACCGCAGAGAGCGGTGTTGGCAGCAGCGCAGGAGCAGCGCACGAAACCCACAGGGCGTCGCCATTTGCCACGAGGACCACCGAGTGCGGCGTTGGCAGCAGCGCGGGAGACGCCATTTTAAACCGCAGCGGGGAAGAAAGGAAAGCGCGGGAGACGCCATTTTAAGCCAGTCTAACCACACCCAAAAATGCCGAAGAGTGGCAGTATCACAGCGTTCGACAATGAAGTCGAAGATTGGACGACATATGTCGAACACATAGAAGTATACTGCAAGGCGAATGAAGTGCCAGATGACAAGAAAGCGCTGGTATTGTTGAATTCAATGGGTGCAAAAACGTATGGCTTACTACGAAACCTAGTAACCCCAGAGAAGCCAGTAGAAAAGGATTTTGAAAACATAGGCCCCGATTTTCGGCTTGTGTGGGGAATGGTCGGATTTCCCCGAATGTGGGGTTTCTGACACACATAAAAAAGTGTCAGCCAGCCCCACGCAATTTTCCCTCAATTGGCCAATTAATTCCCAGCATGTGGGAAGCCTTGCTAATTGTCTAAATCGAGTCAGAAATCCCCACAGCATGATGTCATCATTCGTGGTGCTTTCAAGGTCCATGGCAAGCACTGCATCCTCTGAAGGCTTCCAAATGAACCATACAGGATGGCGGAGGAGCCTGCAGCAGCTGTGGACAGTGCCAGACCCCGAGCTGCCTTCAAATTCGACGAGGCTTCACTGCAGGCATTATTGGATGGGGTTAGGGCCCACAGGGAGGTCCTCTTCCCTAGGTCAGGGAGGAAGAGGCCTCCCACTGAGACCAATGCTGCATGGATGCAGGTGTCAGCAGATGCCAACTCGCTGGGAGTCACCAGAGGAACCTTGGCATTACATCTGTAACTCCTTCCTTTACTCCCCCACAGTACCATCCAGAGCCCCCGTCCTCACTGTGGAGGAGGAAGAGGCTGTGCAGCCAGACTCCTCCGACGAAGCTCCAACCTCTGAGGGCGCAGCATCAGCAGAAGTAAGCGCACCCAGCACCAGCGCAGACACTCACACCTCGGGGGGACCTTCGGGACATAGAGTAGTGTTGTCACCTGGTGTTTCACAGCTGACAAGTGAGCCTCAGCAGATTCTGGAGACAGGGACAGCAGTGGAGAGTCCTCGTCGGAGGGCGCAGAGCTCTGCCAGCTCAGCTCAGCTGCGCTGCATCTCGACCCTCTGCCTCTGGGTCCATCCGCAAGAGAAGAGGTGATGGATCTCCATGCACAGATGCAGGAGTCTCTGGCAGGTTTTGTCTCCAGGGTCGCTGCGAGTGTGGAGCGAATGGAGGAGTCCATAGCGACCATGAGCAGAGATTTTGTGGAGTCATTGGTGCATGAACGCAGCACCATGGAAAGGTTGGCAACCTCCATGGATGAGATAACTCGCCAGCATACGGAAAACATGGTGAGTGCTCATAAGAGAATGGCATCTCTTGAGGAGCGTTGGCCATCTGTTGAACAGAGAAACCAGATCTTCATGGAAGTCCTTCTGAGTAGGACTGCCAGTGCAGAAACGGGTCCCACTGGCCCCCTAAAGCGCAGCAAGGTGCTCTCAAGCCACTTCCAAGTGCTGGCCCCTTCTGGCTTGTGCAGCTTCAGGTGAGTGAACAGCAGCCTGGTGCTCCTGGTAATCATCCTGCTGTTCCTGGTTCTGCTGCTGCCACCTCTGCTGTTGGAGATCCTCTAATGCCAGGAAGGGAAGGTGCCATAGGCCTCCCATGCTTCTAGCAGATGCCTCGGTTGAGGAGGTCCTGAGTTAGGGTGGTGAGAGGGGCTTCCCAGGAGCTCACACTGAAGAAGTGTGTGAGGCTCCAACTTTCTGCAGCTGCTCCTAAGGCTTCAAATAGTACCCCAAGCCTTGATCAACAAGGTCCTGCAGCCTGCAAATGCTGCCTCTTTAAATCTCTTCAGCCCTCAGAGACCTGCTGCTGCAAGCAAACAAGCCAGCTGTTTTCACACCAGCTCTCATCGGCGGGGTTCCCCGCAGGCGGGTTTCAGGTGGGGAAAACCCCAAAGTCGCAACGGCACGGGAAAATTGTCTTTAACAAGGTGATCATTGGTGATTAGTGCTCCGATGAGCAGTCCCGCCAGCGGCGAGCGGGCGCGTGGAAACGGCAGTCTGAAAGTCGGACGGGGCGCGGAAGCAGGCGGGGGGGGTCCCGACCCGCTTTTTCCGCGATTTTCGGACCACGGCCGCATGAAAAACCGCCCGACAGCTGCCCGAAAATCGGGGCCTATATAGTGTCAATCCTACAGGACCACTTAAACCCCACACCGCTGCTGATAGCAGAAAGATTTAAGTTTCACAAAAGGAACCAGCATAAAGATGAAAGTAATGCTGAGTTTTTAACGGAACTGCGCAAGCTATCGAAACACTGCCAGTTTGGAACGGGACTAGCAGATACTTTAAGGGACAAGTTTGTGTGTGGGCTTCAAAGTGAAGGAACCCAGAAACGGCTTCTATCAGAAAAGGATCTTACGCTGGACAAGGCTTTCAGCATTGCAGTATCACATGAAGCAGAAGCACGGGGCGCTGCAGAGATGCAACGGAGACCGCAAGAATATGGCACAAATGAAATGTCATACGGAACAGTGAAGTGCTATCGCTGCGGCAGAACAACACACGACCATAATGATTGCTGGTTCAAGGACAAAGTGTGCAGACAGTGTTGAAAAGTAGGACACATAGCAAGAGTCTGCAGGTCGGGAAAGAAAACCAGCAGCAAGAAATCTCCACTGGAGAAGTACAAGAAGGTACATAAGGTGACGGAGAGTAGTTCAGACGAACAGAAGAGTGATACAGACTCCGGAAGCAAGGAGCTGGGTTGTCTGAAACTACATATTGGGCCAGAAATTCGCGGCCAAAGGCGTGAGTGCGCTCGGGGTACTCACGCATCTGGCCGTTGGAAATGCCGGCGTTCAGCATGAACAGCGCATGCGGGGAACGCCGGCATTTCCAGACCTCGAGCGCGTGCGACTGCACAGGCAGCGCTTGCGCAGTGAACTTCGTAGATTTCATTCATGAAATCCGTGAGGGTAAGTCCTCAGAAGTTACACGTAAAAAAAGCAAGTGTAAAGTGGTTCATTGGCTGCGGAGGAAGAAACATTTTTATCGTGGAGCTTCTGAAATGCAATATTTTTGTTTGGGAAAGGGAGGGAAGTTATTTTAAGAAATTTTAAGTAAGTTTTAAAGTTAAAATTTTTTTTTTTTTAAAGGGTTTTCAGAACGGTAGGTAGAAGGAGCAATTGTGGCTGTGTGAATGGAATGTGAGAATGAGTTATGTATGTATGTCCACATATATTCCTTTACGTATATGTATGTATGTTTTATATTCCTTTACTAATGTGTATGAATGTATGTTTTTAATTATGATTTTCCAATAAGTTACTTTCTCTGAAAGTCATAATTAAATAATACATTCATACACATAAGTAAAGGAATATATACATAACACGCAAAGGAATATATACAGACATACATACTTTCAGAAGCTCCACGATAAGAAATATCTTCCTCCGCAGCCTCTGGAGCAACTGTACCCATGCTTTTTTCATGTGTAAGTTGTAATGACTTGACCTCACTGAAAGCATTAATGAAAGCGGCGAATTATACTGCGCACGCGCTGCCTGTGCAGTCGCACGCGTTCTGCCTCTGAACCCCTTCGTTCAGAGGACAGGAAATGCCGGTTTTCCCCACATGCACTGTGCATGCTGAAAACCGGCATTTCATCCAGCCAGATGCATAAGTACCCCGACCGTACTCGCGCATTTGGAAGGGAATTACTGGGCCAACATTTTACATGTCAATAAAATGAAAAATTTAACAATTGCACGACTTGCCCCCTCGCATCTGCGACTGAGGGTCCAAGGAGGTGCATTGCGCAAGAGGTCATCATCGTACGTATCCTCACATTGTTCCCTTTGGGGAACTGTATGAAGTGGTGGAAGGATTTATGGCCGTGATTAACGCTCATTCCGTGACCGTAACCATCTTTGAACCAGCCATTAGGGTGGTTAGTCCTATGGCGGGAGGGTTTTACGGGCTCCCACAACCCATCTGAGGGGGGGGGGGCCACCAACACCCACGGACGCAAGTATCCCGCTGGATGTCCACCCAGAATTTAAAGTTGGAACTCCGACTCCACTTGCCGGGACTGTCTGGAGTGGGGTTCAAAACCCTACTCCTTCTGGCCCAGCGGCGGGGATGCTTACTGCTACGCAAAAGGCCCACTCCGCACAAAAGGTGACACCCATACGTTTCCTGCGCCTTTTCCCTCCCCGTGACTGGAGCCCTATGCTGCCATTTCACGTTGCTAATCGGATTGGGCCTTTGTCATAGCGGTAGGATCCCCGCCGCTGGGCCAGATCAGGGTAGGGTTTCGAACCCCGCTCCAGACAGTCCCGGCAAGTGGAGTCGGAGCTCCGGCTCTAAATTCTGGGTTGACATCCAGTGGGATATTTGCGTCCGTGGGTGTGGGTGGCCCCCCCTCCTTGTATAGCTTGTGGGAGCCCGTAAAACCCTCCCGCCATAGGACTAACCGCCCTAATGGCTGGTTCAAAGATGGTTACGGTCACGGAATGAGCGTTAATCATGGCCATAAATCCTTCCACCACTTCATACAGTTCCCCAAAGGGAACAGTGTGAAGACACGTATGACGACGACATTGCTAAATAAATAAATGGAATTAAAAAAATTCTTTTAGGGCTTTTAAAAGTCTTTAAATTGCTTTAATTCTGTTTAAAACTACTTCAGATTACTCAAAATAATGTAAACATTTAAAAAAGTTTATAAAAGTTACCAAAATCTTCAAAAAACTTCCAAAAACCTATTTAAACTGCTGCTTTGCATGTAAAAATGGTTAGCAGCTTGACAGAAACATTGGGGGCGTGTCCAGTGAAACTGAGACCTCAAGGGGCGTCTCTCACTTGCACTGCACGCTACAGGCTTCGCGTTGGCTGCACTCCTGGGCGGCGTGACGTCATACGCTGCCCGGGATTCTTCTTCTGGAAACACCAATTCCAGGCGTCCCTGGAGCTGATCGGCAGTAACGCGGGGTAAGTGTAAATATGGGGCTTGCACGCGCTGCAAGCCCCGTTCTGGAATTTCTGGGCCAATGTGATCAAAACAGAGGATCACCAAACTATCTGGGTCACGCTCAAGATAGCAGGAGTCTAAGTGAAAATGGAATTGGACACAGGATCAGCCCTAACAGTCATAAACTGAAGGGACTACAAGCGGCTATTCTCACATATACCCTTGAGAGATACAAAGATTGTCTTGAAGACGTACACGGGGCAAAAAGTCTACCCCAAAGGAAAAATAAGGGTGAACGTTATATATAACGGCAAGGAAACACCAAAAATGGACCTATATGTATTGCCAGATGGAGGACCACCACTACTAGGACATGAATGGATCCGGAAGATACAGCTAGATTGGCATTCCATACAAGCACTGACTGTAGATGCCAAAAAGGATGATGACGTCACACCTGGACGACTGTCAAAAATGCTAACTGACGCACAAGAAGTGTTCCAGCAGGGACTCGGAACACTAAAAGGCATAACAGCGATGATCAAAATAGAGGAAAATGCAAGCCCAAAGTTTTTTAAGGCCAGACCGGTACCTTATGCGATCCGCCCAGCCGTCGAAGCAGAGCTGGAAGGTTTGGAACGTTCAGGAATACTGTCCAAAGTGGACTGGAGCGAGTGGGCTACACCCATCGTTCCTGTAATGAAGAGGTCGTTGAGTAATATGCCTGGGGAACCAAAGAAGGTTTGCATCTGTGGGGACTTTAAGGTGACAGTGAACCCAGTCCTTCACACTGTACAATATCCGCTTCCGCGGATTGAAGATATTTTCGCCTCGCTATCTGGAGGGAAACGCTTCACTAAGATTGATCTGGCCCAGGCGTACCTGCAAATGGAGGTGGAAGAAGCCTCAAAACAGTACCTCACGATCAACACTCATAAAGGTCTCTACCAATACAACCGGCTGGTGTTCGGGGTAGCATCAGCTCCAGCTATTTGGCAAAGGGCAATGGAACAAGTCCTGCAAGGGATTCCAGGGACCCAGTGTTATTTGGACGACATCCTAGTCACGGGCGAAAATGACAGTGATCACCTCGCCAACCTGGAGCAGGTACTCACTAGATTGAAGGAATATGGGCTCCGAGCTAATCGCCACAAATGCGAGTTTTTCCAGAAGCAGATCTCGTATTGTGGCCACGTTATTGATAAAGAGGGGTTACAAAAGTCCCCTGAAAAGATTGAGGCAGTAGTCAAGGCTACAGCACCGGAAAATGTGTCACAGCTGAGGTCGTTCCTCGGGCTGGTGAACTACTACCATAAGTTCTTGCCGAATTTGTCTACCGTACTACACCTACTGAACACCCTACTGCAAACGGGGGTACCATGGAAGTGGAGTGACGAATGTAAACGAGCTTTCCAGAAGAGCAAAGCATTGATCACATCAAAAGAGGTGTTGGCTCATTTCAACCCAGCACTACCAATTCGGTTGGCGTGTGATGCATCACCCTATGGCATTGCAGCGGTGCAGTCGCACAAATTTCCGGACAGCTCGGAGAGGCCAGTAGCCTTTGCGTCTCAGTCACTAACCTCAGCCGAGCGTAACTACGCCCAGATTGACAGGGAGGCCCTCAGCCTAGTGTGGGGAATGAAAAAGTTCAATCACTATCTGCACGGGCAGAAGTTCACCTTGCTGACTGACCACCAATCACTTGTCTCCATCTTTAATCCAAAGAAGGGCGTTCCAGTGATGACTGCGCAACAGCTACAAAGATGGTCCCTTTTTCTAGGGGCGCACCAATATGAAATCGAGTATAAGGGCACGAAACAGCATGGAAACGCATGGAAACGCTGATGGACTATCACGTCTGCCACTGCCTACTGCGGAGGAAGCACCAGCAGTGGATCCTGTCGAAATATTTCATTCGACTATAATTGAATGCTTGCCAGTAACTAACGCTGGTATAGAGAAGGAGACCCGAAATGACCTGACACTGTCTCGGGTATATGATTTGACGGTGAAGGGATGGCCAGCACATGGCGACTCACTGTTGCCAGCATTCTCATCCAGAAGAGAACAGCTGTCAGTATGCCAGGGGACCTTAATGTGTGGATCCCGAGTGGTAATTCCACCCAAGTTAAGGGGGAGAGTGCTCAATGAGCTTCACGAAGGTCATCTGGGAGGGGTGAAAATGAAAAGCCTTGCTAGGGCTTATGTGTGGTGGCCGGGGATCGATCAGCAAATCGAGGACCTGACAAAGAGCTGCTCAGGATGCCAGAAGGTCCAAAACGCACCACCACATGCCCCTCTACACCCATGGGAGTGGCCCTCATCTCCATGGCAACGGGTGCATATTGATTTTGCTGGTCCATTCATGGACTCAATGTTTTTAATAGCCGTGGATGCGCACTCGAAATGGCCTGAGGTCATCAAAATGTCCTCCACCACCACGGAGAAAACTATTGCAGTCCTACGGACCATTTTTGCCAGGAACGGCTTGCCAGAGCAGATTTGCTCTGATAACGGACCACAGTTTGTGTCCGAAGATTTTCGAAGATTTATGAAAAGAAATGGGGTAAGGCATTACACATCCACCCCGTATCATCCAGCCACAAATGGATTGGCTGAGAGGTTCGTACAAACCTTTAAAAAAGCAGTAAAGGCCATGTGCGATGACGACATTCCACTGCAGCATAAGGTGGACAATTTCCTGTTAGCCTATGATACGCTTATCAATTACTTCATAAAAGGTGATGAGTCGAAGAAGAGATGATGAGTCGAAAGAAGAGATGAATAAGGCTTTTATTAGCTAAGAAGAGACCATGCTTCTTCGTGAGTGACTGAACAAGTCTGAACGAAACCCACACAGTGGTGGGTGGAGTCAGCTGAGGCATGCCTCCATACACAGCGCCACCCAGAGGTGGCAATATACAATACAGTGGTTTACCACATTCACCCCTTGTTTAATGTGAAGTCCGGCGGGGTGAAGGGTACTACAAGTTAAGTCTATCAGGAGGCCTTGTCTGACGTCCTGATCGTCGTGGTGGCGGCGGTGGTGTTGCAGCATCCGACGTCGGGTCTGGTGTCTGGGTGGTTGGCGAAGATTCCTGGGGCTTTGGCATGCCGTCTGCAGGGGTTGGGTTGGGAGGGGTGGTGGGGGATAACAGTGGTAAGGGGGATAACGGTGGTAAGGGGGATAACGGTGGTAATTCAGGGGTACCCGAGGGTGCGAGATCTCGTATGGAGACCGTGTCCTCCCGCCCGTCTGGGTATGTCACCCAGGCATACTGGGGGTTGGCGTGTAGGAGGTGCACCCGCTCAACCAGGGGGTCCGTTTTATGCGTCCTCACGTGCCTCCGCAGTAGGACGGGCCCAGGAGAAGTCAACCATGCCGGTAGCGAGGTTCCCGATGTAGACTTCCGGGGGAAAACGAACATTTTCTCATGAGGGGTCGCATTAGTGGCAGTACAAAGCAGTGACCGAATGGAGTGAAGCGCTGCAGGGAGGACCTCCTGCCAGCGGGAGGTCGGAAGGCCCTTAGATTTTAGTGCTAAGAGGACTGCCTTCCAAACCGTCGCGTTCTCCCTTTCCACCTGGCCGTTCCCCCGGGGGTTGTAACTGGTGGTCCTGCTCGTGGCGATACCTCTTGTTAGCAGGTACTGCCGAAGTTCGTCGCTCATGAACGATGAGCCCCTGTCGCTATGTATATAGCTGGGGAACCCGAACAGAGCGAAGATGTCATTCAGACACTTGATGACCGTGGTACTGGTCATGTCTGGGCAAGGGATGGCAAAGGGGAAACGGGAGTACTCATCAACTATGTTGAGGAAGTACACATTGCGGTCAGCGGAGGGGAGGGGCCCTTTAAAATCGACGCTCAGGCGTTCGAAGGGGCGGGTGGCCTTGATCAGGCTTGCTCTGTCCGGCCTATAGAAGTGCGGTTTGCACTCGGCGCAGATTTGGCAGCTCTTGGTCATGGTCCTGACCTCCTCGATGGAGTAGGGCAGGTTACGGGATTTGATAAAATGGAAAAACCTGGTGACCCCCGGGTGGCAGAGGTCATTGTGGAGGGACTGCAGCCTATCACTCTGCGCGTTGGCGCATGTACCACGTGATAGGGCATCTGGGGGCTCATTGAGTTTCCCCGGCCGATACAAGATATCATAATTGTAGGTGGAGAGTTCGATTCTCCACCTCAAGATCTTGTCGTTCTTGATTTTACCCCTCTGCTTATTATTAAACATAAAAGCTATTGAACGCTGGTCAGTGAGCAGGGTAAATCGTTTCCCGGCCAGGTAATGCCTCCAGTGACGCACCGCTTCTACAATAGCCTGGGCCTCCTTTTCGACGGAGGAGTGTCTCGTCTCGGGGCCCTGGAGGGTCCTTGAGAAAAAGGCCACGGGTCTGCCCGCCTGGTTAAGGGTCGCGGCTAGGGCGAAGTCGGAGGCATCGCTCTCCACTTGGAAGGGGATGGACTCATCCACCGCGTGCATTGCGGCCTTCGCGATATCGTTCTTGATAAGAGTGAAGGCTGCACACGCCTCTGGTGTCAGGGGGAAGGAGGTGGCTTTGATGAGGGGCCTGGCTTTGTCTGCATAGAGGGGCACCCACTGGGCGTAGTAGGAGAAAAACCCCAGGCATCTCTTCAGTGCTTTTTGGCAGTGGGGAAGGGGTAGCTCCATTAGGGGGCGCATTCTGTCGGGGTCGGGCCCGATGACTCCGTTCTCCACCACGCAGCCGAGGATGGCCAGGCGCTTGGTGTGAAACATACATTTTTCCTTATTGTACGTTAGGTTCAGCCGTTGGGCCGTACGGAGGAAATTTGCTAGATTAACGTCGTGGTCCTGCTGGTCGTGGCCGCAGATGGTGACGTTATCCAAATAGGGGAAGGTTGCCCGCAGCGCGTTCTGGTCAACCATTCGGTCCATCTCCCTTTGGAAGACCGAAACCCCGTTGGTGACGCCGAAGGGGACCCTAAGGAAGTGGTAGAGGCGGCCGTTTGCCTCGAAGGCAGTATACTGGCGGTCCTCATGGCGGATGGGCAGCTGGTGGTACGCTGACTTAAGGTCGATGGTGGAGAATACTTTGTATTGCGCAATCTGATTGACCATATCAGATATGCGAGGGAGGGGGTACGCGTCCAGCTGGGTGTACCGGTTTATGGTTTGGCTTTAGTCGATTACCATGCGGCGTTTTGCAGTGGTTTTAACGACTACAACCTGGGCTCGCCAGGGGCTAGTGCTACCTTCGATAATGCCCTCCTTCAAGAGCCGCTCCACCTCAGAGCTGATAAAAGCTCTGTCCCCGGCACTGTACCGCCTGCTTTTGGTAGCGATGGGTTTACAGTCGCGGGTGAGGTTAGCGAACAGGGGAGGGGGGGGGACTTTTAATGTGGAAAGGCTGCAGGTGGTTTGCAGCGGGCGATTTAAAAGTTGTTGGTTGCAGACTGTGAGTGGGGGGAGGGGTCCACCGTATGCTAGTGTGACACTCTTAAGGTGGCACTGAAAATCCAACCCTAGCAGGACGGCAGCGCAAAGACGGGGCAGGACTAGCAGTTTAAATTTTTGATATTCAGTGCCCCCTACTGACAGGGTCACCACACAGTAGCCGCTGATGTCCATTGACTGGGACTTGGACGCCATAGAAATGCGATGGTGCGTTGGCAGAATCGTGAGGGAGTGGCTACGTACCGTGTCGGGGTGGACGAAACTCTCTGTGCTCCCGCTGTCGATCAGGCAACTGGTGGCGCGGCCGTTTACCGCGATATCCATCATGGAGCTGGATAGATGGTGAGGGTGGCCTTGATCCAGCGTCACGGAGGCCAGTATGTGGCTTAGTGAGTCACTATAGTCATCCGCCGAGACGGTGGTCGGTTCCGGTGACGAAATGGCGGTTGAGTGCGTTGGATACGATGGCGGCGGATGCCATGCGGCCGGGGGTACACAAAATGGCGGATAAGATGGCTGCTCCCACGGCCCGCACGCTGCGCTGCTGGCTGGCTTCCCCTTGCAGGCGTTAGCGTAATGGCCTTTCTTCCCGCAGCCCGAGCAGGTAGCTGTCTTAGCTGGGCAGTGCGCTCTGGGATGTTTTAACTGGCCACAGAAATAGCATTTTTGGGCCTGGTTACTGGGCATCGAAGCAGTTCTTACCGGAGGCTGCTGTCTCGGTTGGGTCGCTGCAGCGGTTGGTGCCGGGGGCGGCGGTCCCGTGTCCCACGGTTTCGATTGCCATGTCTCGGCGCCGTTACGGGGGTATGCCTCGAGGTTTCGGTGGGCCTCCTCTAACGAGAGCGCAAGGGCAATGGCCGTCTTCAGGTCGGGTTCCTTGCTTTCTAGCAGTCTCTGCCGGGTGTGGTCTGACTGGAGGCCCCTGACGAAGGCATCACAGGCGAGTCCCTGCGCGTGCTCCACAGCCGTTACCGCTTTACAATCGCAGTCTCTGCAGAGTGCCAGTAGCGCCCGTGCAAATGCCCCTACCGATTCTCCCGGTTGCTGCCTGCGGGATCCCAAGAGGTGTCGGGCGTAAATTGTGTTCACTGGGCGCGTATATTGCCCTTTTAGTAGCTCGAGGGCCGCCACGTACGTATTAGAGTCCCGGATTAGCATATATACTTGATGGCTCACCTGGGCGGTCAAAATTTTCAGTTTGTGATCCTCCTCTGTAACCTGTGAGATTGCGAGGAAGGATTCAAAGCAGCTCAGCCAGTGTTCAAACTTGGCTGATGCACCCACATCTTGAGGGTCGAGGTCCAGGCGTGGTGGTCTGAGGGCTCTCAGCAATGTCTGCTGTATCCGTTGCTGTTGTTGCTCCTCAGGTGTCGCCATTTAACTTTTAGCTAATAAAATTGATACGCTTATCAATTACTTCATAAAAGGTGATGAGTCGAAGAAGAGATGATGAGTCGAAAGAAGAGATGAATAAGGCTTTTATTAGCTAAGAAGAGACCATGCTTCTTCGTGAGTGACTGAACAAGTCTGAACGAAACCCACACAGTGGTGGGTGGAGTCAGCTGAGGCATGCCTCCATACACAGCACCACCCAGAGGTGGCAATATACAATACAGTGGTTTACCACAGCCTACAGAAATGCGACACATGCAGTCACCAACCAGGCCCCGGCCATGATGTTCTTTAACCGAAGGTTGAGATCTCGTCTGGATTTGCTCAGACCAAATGTACGAAGAGATGTTGAGAGTAAGCAATTTCAGCACATCAATGAGAAGCCGACAAGGAGCTTCAATGTAGGGCAACCAGTCTTGGCCCGCGACTACCGAACAGAGAAATGGCAACCAGGAACGATATGCACACGGCAGGGGCCACTAATGTACACAGTGGACGTTGGGGAGAGCATCGTGAGACGCCATGCTGACCAGATCCTAGAGTCACAGGGACGAGTCAACCCCATGCCTCGCCCATACGTACCTGGTGATGAACCCGACGTACAGGTAGCATCTACCCCAGAAACAGTAGCATCGGAAGCCGATGAACCAACCGACGACAGGGGGCCAGAATCGCCTCCGCACCAAGAGCAAGACACTCGGGAAAGGCGCTATCCAGAAAGGATCAGGAAGCCTCCCCAAAGACTGAATTTATAAATAGACTATTTTCAGCTAATGTTGCATGTTAAAAGTGTTAATTGTAATTAGTTTGATATTTAATTGTTAAATGAGTGTTATGGTACTGTTAATCTAAAAGGGGAGGAATTGTAATGTATGTACCTTTAAGGGGGGGAACTACTTTCTACAGCTCATGTATACTGTAGTACCGGCAGTGACCACACCTGTATATAACGCTGAGTAGTAATCTGTTGTTTCAGTTGCAGTTTGAACCACGTTGAGTAAACACCTGTTGTACCGTTCTCTGCAGTCCTTTTCTTATTATTACACGGACGTAACAATTAATAAACAGAGTAACAAACATCATGCCTGCATCCTGGCATTTCACCTTTGCTGACCTTGACAGAAAGCAAACCTCTGACCTTAACAGGAAGCAAACCTCTGACCTTAGCAGCAGCATTGGCTACAGCACCACCTGGTGGATAACCTTAATCATAACATCCCAGAAACATAGAATAATAGAAGTTCACATCACAGGATGCTCTTCAGACCATTCTACCTGTACCAGCTCTTGACAGAGCAATTCAAAATGAATCCTACAGCCCTGGTTTCTCCTCACAGCCCCTAATTTTCCTCTGCTTCAAATATTTATTCAATTTATCTTTGAAAGATTCAGTGGTGTCTGCCTCAACCGTACCCTGTGGCAAAGCACTCCATGCTCCAGCAACCCACTGTGGGAGAACATTTCTCCTAACTTCACTCTCATGGTGACAATTTTAACTTGATGATCCTTGTCACCGACTCTTCAATCAGCGGAAATAGTCTTTCCCTTCTGTGGTAAACCACTGTTTGTATTCCACTGTGTACATGCCTGGACATGCCTCGGCTGACTCCTCCCACAAGTCCTAGTATAAAGGTGACTGCTCCCCAGCCCTTTGTATTTCTGGACTGGTCGACCACTCGAGGCAGACCTTCATTCTTTTGTTAATAAAAGCCTTTAGTTACTCTCTTAACTCTCAGTCTTTTATGAGTAATTGATAGCGCATCAATTTTATTAACAAAATTTTTATAATGGAGAAGATCCTCACACCAGCATGCCTGGACTTAGATCATCGGGAGGCGGACTCATCCACCAAGTTTACTCACTGGCTTAAGTGTTTCGAAAAATTCCTGACCGCCTCCGCAGCAATCAAATCGGACGAGGACAAACTGGATGTTCTGACCTCCAAAGTGAACCACCGAGTGTACTCGGTCATCCAAGACGCGACCTCGTACGCGGACGCTATCAAGCTCCTCAAGGACCAGTACACGCGCCCAGTGAACGAAGTGTACGCCAGGCACCTTCTGGGGAGTCGTAAACAACAACCTGGGGAATCGACCGTGGAATACCTTCAGGCACTGTCTGTGCTTGGCCGGGCCTGTGGTTGTAAGGATGTAAAGGCCGCCGTGTACACAGAGGAACTTATCCGGGACGCTTTTGTAGCGGGCCACAGATCCAATTACACCCGACAGCGACTGTTGGAGCAGAGTGACCTCGACCTCAACAAGGCCTCTGAACTCGCACTATCATTGGATGCAGCCTACCGGGGCATGGATGCCTACTCCTCTGCACCGTGGACGCCGCGGGGAATGACAGCCTGGGACACAGTAGGACCGCCTCATGGCGCCGTGCCACCCCAGCCACACCCCAGCAACGGCCCAACTACCGCAGCAGTGTCCCAAGGCCAGACAGCAGTGCCCCAAGGCCAGAAATGCTACTTCTGTGGCCAGGCAAAACACCCTAGAGCGCGCTGCACGGCGAAAAACGCGATCTGCTCGGGCTGCGGGAAGAAGGGACACTATGCTAGCGTCTGCAGGGCCAAAGCCACCCCGAACCCCAGCAGCGCCGCGTGTGGGCCATGCGGGCCGCCATCTTGGGCCTCCCCGGCCATGTGCGAACCACCGGTACAGCAGCCATTTTGGACGCCTCCAGCCACATGGGGATCATGGACGCCGCCATCTTGGATGACAGCCGGAACGCAGCAGGCCCCCAACACCGCCTCATCTGATACCCGCAGCGACACACCGACCCCTACGCTTGTAAAGTCTGTGGGTTGTGCAGTTAATAAATACACAGACTTCAGAAGTAACAAACAAACAGGCCTTTACTATTCGAAGGTCCGGGCGAATTTGCCCCAGCAATCCTGCTACAACACTTATATACTGGTGTGGTCACTATCGGTATTACAGTATACAGAAGCCAAACAAATAGTGCCACACCTAAAGTAGTTCCCTTAAAGGTGAACGGTTACATTCAATAGTTCCCTTAAAGATAGACGGGTACATACACTACAATCCTCCCTTTTTAGCTTATTACTTACAGAGTCCCCGTTAAACATACATATCTTCAACTTCCTATAAAACAAATTACAGATATAATCTCGGTGGAGTCAATGTCATATAAAACAATTTACAAATATAATCTCGGTGGAAACAGTTCACAGGTTCAGTCTCTGCGGAAACAGTTCATAGATTCAGTCTCTGATCTTGACTCGTTCCGAACAACATTTCTTTGGTGTAGCCGGTTCACCTGGCTAGCATGACTCCTCCATAGCCTTTTTCTTGACGTAACAGCTTGAACTTTCGTCCTGTTGAACCAGCAGTGCGGACTTTTACAACCAACTGGCTGTCTTGACATTTTCCAGTTTTTCAACTAATTTAGCTCCTTTCGTAATGTCCCGCCTGGAATGGTAGAAATGCTAATATTTTAGACAGTTATTATCTTCTGCTTCTTCTTTTTCTTTTCTGCCTTTTTGAAACTCTCGGAGCTCCTTTCTCGGCTGCCAGCTGTAGCGCCACCAACTCTCTATGTTCCTTAGACCTTAAGTGCTTCATCCGGATTTCAGCACTTTGAGAGTTTTCATCACAAGCTGGGCAGACCACATCCTCGTAATATTCAGTGTCACTCAACAGGTCATGGTAATATTCAGGTTCGTCCTGAGTTAGGCCAGCGAGAGAGACTTCTTCTTCCTCCTCACCCGTCTGGACGTTAGCTGACGGTGGTTCCTTCCCTAAACATCTTTCTTGAAAAGCCTTCTTCATGCATTCATATTCATCCCGCTCTTCCTGGGTTATCTGCCATTCCTTCACGACGGACCTCATTTGTGAGTTCAATACCTTCCTTTCCATCGGTAATTGCGTTATCAGGCTATTTAACCCTTCTACTGAAGTAACGGTTTCCACATTCTTCTGTTCACCTTGACGTGATTCAACGTACTTTTGGCATCCTTGTAAAATTTGTGTTGCCACCTCAGCTATCTCCGTGACTTTTGAGAGCTCCGAACTCGTTCCCCCTGAAGATTGAAGCTCGTGTTCAGATTGTTCCCCTTGCAGAGTCTTGTCCTTCAGCATATGAAGGAGTTGGCCGACCGTTAACTCTTCCCTGGGAACACGGTGGATCAGAGTCTTCTCCATTTCATCCACCTCTTTCTCCAATACTTCCACCTTACGTTCCTCTTGAACTTTGGCTTTCAGCGCTCGGAAAAGTTGCGCCCTGATGCTCTCTAGTTCATGTTCAGGGACCATTCTTACAGTGTCCTGTTCTTCCACTGAAAGGATTCCCAGTTGAATCTGTTCTTCAAGTTGTTGAACCTCGGTCATTGCCGCCTCATATTTGTCTTGGGTGTCCTTCAATGTTTTTATAAGTTCTTGGACATCCTGTCTTTCATGCTCTGCCATGATTTTCACCTCTAATTGCTCATCTATGGATGGAGCTTCTATCGATGAGTCTGTCTTGGCCTTGAGCTCATCAAGAATTTCCTGCAGCCTTTGGACTTCTTGCTCATGTTCAACCTTTAGTTGTTCATATGCTTCTACTGAAACTAGCTTTTCGGAGGCTGCCGAGTTAACCCCCTCCAGAATTGTAGCCTGGGCCTGTTCATACTGTTCTTTCAACTTCTCACACTCTGCTTGTAAGGAGTCGTAGAGAAGAACTGGAATAAAATCCTGGCTCCCTGAAGATTCCTCTTCCTTTGGTTCATTCTGTAAATATTCTAGTTCCTGAACAGCATCAGGGGAATGTGATTGGTATTTGACCACGATGGCTCTATGGTCGCTCTCTGCTTGAGCTAGCTGTCTCTGTAGTCTTTCCAGGTTCCCCCATTCGGTGTCCCAGAACCTTTCCATATTTTTCATCTCCTGTACGAGACGGTCACTCAACTGTTCTAATTGTTGTCGTACTTTGACATAAGCTTGCGTCCGAGCTCGGTGTTCTTCCGTCATGGATGAATCCTTTGCTTGAACAGGCTCAGAATTCTCTGTCAACCTGGAGTTCTGCTCTGCAGCTTTATTCTTCTTGGTACCATAAGTCCTTCTGCATGTCTTTGTTTTCTTTCCCATCGTCGGCAAGTCCCTTTTAGCCTTGTCTTCCATTTTCGACTTAGTCTTATCATCATCCATTTGCTATGATTGGCTATGATAAATTGACCCTTAGTGTTAGGGGGATTAAATACATGGGGTTACGGGGATAGGGTGGGATATGTGTTGGTGTAGGGGTTACAGGGATCGGGTGGGATATGTGTCGGTGCAGGCTCGATGGGCCGAAATGGCCTCCAGTGTCCAGCTCCATTCTTACTTGGACTCCAACTATTTTTAGTATGACCCAGATGGCCTGTAGATCCGTTTCTTTACCCACATTGTGGATTCTCAGACTACCCAGCTCCTGGTTGTTTGGGTCTGAGTCTGAATTCTGTTCGTCTGAACTCTTCTCAGCCACCTTGTGTACCTTGTTGTACTTTTCTGGTGGTGGCTTCCTTTGATTATTGGTCTTTTTCCCGGACCGGCATACCTTCGCGATGTGACCCAGTTTGCCACATTTCCTACACTCTTGGTTCTTAAACCAGCATTGATTCTGGTCATGCGTTGTCTTCCCACAACGGTAGCATTTTGTTGTGCTTGAAGTAATTTGGTCCACCCCGAGTGCCGCCGCCTTTAGTTGCATTTCCGCCGTTCCTTTCGCTGCGGCTTCGTGCGATGCAGCTATAAGGACAGCCCTGTCCAGTGTGAGGTCGTTCTCTTCCAGTAGTCGCTTCTGCGTCCCTTCTTTGGACAATCCGCATACGAACTTGTCCCGCAGCGCTTCTGTCAGATTCCCTCCGAACTGGCAGTATTTCGCTAGCCTACGCAGTTCGACCAAGTATTCCGCATTGCTTTCGTCTTTCTTCTGCGTTCTTGCGTAGAATTTGAATCGTTCAGCCAGCATCAGCGGTGTGGGGTTCAAGTGGTCCTTCAGCACAGCCACAATCTCTTCGAAGGTCTGATCCGCTGGTTTATTTGGTGCTATTAGATGCTTCAAGAGCCCGTATGTTTTTGCCCCCATCGAGTTTAGCAATGTTATCGCCTTGTCGTCTTCCTCTATTTTGTTGGCTTCGCAATAGATCTCTATGCGTTCCACGTACGTGGCCCAGTCTTCTATTTCAGAATTAAAGTCGTTAATATTCCCTCGCTTAGGCATCTTTCTTCCCTTGGGAGCAGCACCAGTATTTCTTTAAGTATTCTTATTTATTTGTTTGTTTCTAAGATGGCGGTTTTCCCGCGAAATCGGCGGTTTCCCGCTCTTTCCTTCTCTCCCCGCCCACTTCAATGGCGGTATGTCAATCAAGATGGCGGTTTTCCCGTGAAAATGGCGGTTTCCCGCTCTTCCTTTCTCGCCCCGCCCACTTCAATGGCGGTTTCCCGCTTCTGGCATCTTCTCCGCCTAATGGCGGCTTCCCGCGTTTCTTCCCGGTGGAAGGGGTACGCTTCCCCCACAGCGGACAGGTTCAGCCGCTGGCTGGCTACCGCACAGCTCCCCTTACTCGGCTATGTCTTTTCCTCCCGCCCGCACGGCTCTACCGGCGCTGGGTACACCCCGTTAACGGAGGACAGTTCAGCCGCTGGACTGGCTCTCACGCAGTCTCTCTCTCCGTACCCGGCTCTGTCGCTCTCTCACCCGCACGTTCGGTGCTACCGGCCCTGGGTACCCCATTGGTGGAGAACAGCTCAGCCGCTGGACTGGCTCTCGCACAGTCTCTCACCCCGTTTTCGGCTGTGTCTCTCACCCACTCCCGCACGTTCGGTTTTGCCGGCTCTGAGTACCCCGTTGGTGGAGAACAGCTCAGCCGCTGGACTGGCTCCTCGCAGTCTCTCTCTCCGCACCCGGCTCTCACCCGCACGGTTCCCGTTCGCCTCCCCAGCCCTCTCGCAGACCGGTGTTTCCCTCCCCGGCTGCGGCTGGGTTTCTCTTCCCGCGCCTACTCGCAGGCTCAGCGCTTCGTGGCTGCGGTCGCTGTCCGGATTTTTCCCGCCGATCGCGGTCCGGCTGTCACCTGACGCCGTTGGACCCGACTTTTGGCCGGCACAGCTCCCCCTCGACCGAGGTCGAGTGCTCTGCCCTTATCCTCCGGATACTTCTACACCTTCCCCTACTCACAGTCTCTTCGGCCGCCTTGTTTCTTGCTGGTCGGCTCACTCCGCACCGTGGCAGAAGGGTAGTCAGTGCCTGTTGCTGATACAGCTTTTGTTGTTAGTCTTCCTGCTTTCTGTTGTTGCAGCCTCGTGTTTTCTTTTGGTAGCACGACGAGGGCGGTTGTCTCTCTTCGACGCTCTTCGTTGCTTTTGGTAATCTTGCCGCAGGGTACGATCGGACTCGTCGCCACTGTAAAGTCTGTGGGTTGTGCAGTTAATAAATACACAGACTTCAGAAGTAACAAACAAACAGGTCTTTACTATTCGAAGGTCCGGGCGAATCTGCCCCAGCAATCCTGCTACAACACTTATATACTGGTGTGGTCACTATCGGTATTACAGTATACAGAAGCCAAACAAATAGTGCCACACCTAAAGTAGTTCCCTTAAAGGTGAACGGTTACATTCAATAGTTCCCTTAAAGATAGACGGGTACATACACTACAACGCTGGCATCCGTTACACTGGACCAAGCGAGACCGCACCAGCTGGCCAGTTCCACAATGGACATTAAGGTAAATGGTCACGATACAATCTGCCTTTTTGACTCTGGGAGCACGGAGAGCTTCATCCACCCCGACACGGTGCGGCGTTGCTCTCTCCCAGTCCTGCCTGCGCACCAGCGGATTTCTATGGCCTCCGAGTCCCAGTCGGCGGACATCGGCGGCTACTGCGTGGTGACACTCGTAGTAGACGGGACTGTATACGATCATTTTAAACTTCTGGTCCTGCCCGACCTCTGCGCTGCCGTCCTGCTGGGGTTAGATTTTCAGTGCCACCTTAAAAGTGTTATGATGGCGTACGGTGGACCCCTACCCCCACTCACAGTCCGCAGCCAGCAGCTTCCAAATTGCCCGCCGCGCACCAGGTGCAACCTCTCCACACTCAGAGTCACCCCCCCCCCACTGTTTGCTAACCTCACCCCCGACTGTAAGCCCATCGCCACAAAGAGCAGGCGATACAGTGCCGGGGACAGGGTTTTCATTAAAACCGAAGTGGAGCGGCTCCTGAAGGAAGGGATTATTGAGGGCAGCACCAGCCCCTGGCGAGCCCCACCTTCTCCCTCCATCAAAATTCGACATCATTTAAAAAACATCTGTTAAATGAAAAAGGAAGAAGCTAAAAATACAAGCATCCAAATATTTTGTATTGAGCGCAGTGAAACGGAACAAAAGAGTCATTGTTACTCTCCCTTACAGGAAACTGTTCGAAAATGATACCATATAGGGCCTGAAGTGTACCAGCTCAGCCAATTCTCCATGTGCATGTTGTTTTTTTTTCCAATTCAAAAGACAGATTGATAGAAATGCAGTTCTGCCTGTACTGCATAACTATCTTCAATTAGTTAATATATGATCAATTTTAATACTAACATTAATGTTCCTGTATGAGATATAATCTACTGATATATTTATCCATAAGAAAGTAAAAGTCTTGTTACAGTGCACACTTCCTGTAGGTATCGCACTTGCTTCCTATTGCACATTCTCTGTCAAACATTGTTGATTGCCTTAAGGTAAAACTGGTCAACCAGAACTGAAGAGGTAGAATGTACAAATCAAAATTAAAGAAAGCTCTTTTTCTAAAATAGCATATCATCCAATTTCCCATGAGAAACCTCATAGAAAATCCACTATAATATATTAAAAGTCTTGCCTATAGTATGCACTTCCAACCAACATCGCACTTATTTCCTATCATGCTTTAACTGTCACACTTCAACTGCCACAATACTAACAGCACACTTTAGCACATCCTCCAATGCACCATGTGCAACGCCATGGAAGGTCAGCCAGTATCGTTATAAAAAGTTTGAGAATGTCACAGTTCAGATGTCACATTTCCAAGTGTCAAAAGTTAAATGACGGGAAGGAATGGCAGTCATTTCTGCTGACCTGGAGCCAGGAATTTACAAGCACTTGCCAACCTACAAACCTAACTCATCAATAATACTTAACCTCTAATTGACTTAGGATCTTGGTATTTACAGCAATTAGACCTTGTTGCCTAAAGGGACAGGTCAGTTTAAACACCATAGCAGCAGAATAATACATTGTGTATTATTGTGATGAGGTCCTAAAAGCTGAATATAGGGCGTTAGGAGGTAAATTAAAAAATAGGACCTCAAAGGTAGTAATCTCAGGATTGCTACCAGTGCCACGTGCTAGTCAGAGTAGAAATAGAAGGATACTTCAAATGAATACGTGGCTAGAGGAATGGTGCAAGGGGGAGGGATTCAAATTCCTAGGACATTGGAACCGGTTCTGGGGGAGGTGGGACAAGTACAAACTGGACAATCTGCACCTGGGCAGGACCAGGACCGATGTCCTTGGGGGAGTGTTTGCTAGTGCTGTGGGGGAGGGTTTAAACTAAAATGGCAGGGGGTTGGGAACCTGAGCAGGGAGACAAAGGAAAGGGAAACAAGGATAGAAGCAAAAGACAGGAAGGAGAAAAACAAAGGTGGCAATCAGAGAAATCAAGGGTTTAAAACAAACATGGCCACAGTAAATAATAATTCTAAAAGGTCTAAGAGCATTAAAAAAACAAGCCTGAAGGCTTTGTGTCTTAATGCAAGGAGCATTCGTAATAAGGTGGATGAATTAGCAGCGCAAATAGAGGTAAATGAATATGATATGATTGGGATTACGGAAACATGGCTCCAGGGGGACCAAGGCTGGGAACTCAACATCCAGGGGTATTCAATATTCAGGAAAGATAGGCAAAAAGGAAAAGGAGGTGGGATAGCATTGCTGGTTAAAGAGGGGATTAACACAATTGTAAGGAAAGATATTAGCTCTGATGATGTGGAATCTGTATGGGTAGAACTGAGAAATACCAAAGGGCAGAAAACGTTAGTGGGAGTGATGTATAGACACCCAAACAGTAATGCAGAGGTTGGGGATGGCATTAAAAGGGAAATTAGAGAAGCGTGCAATAAGGGCACAGCTGTCACCATGGGTGACTTTAATCTACATATAGATTGGGCTAACCAAATTAGTAACAATACTGTGGAGGAGGAATTCCTGGAGTGTATACGGGATGGTTTCCTGGACCAATATGTCGAGGAACCAACTAGGGATCAGGCCATCTTAGACTGGGTATTATGCAATGAGAAAGGATTAATTAGCAATCTTGTTGTGCGAGGCCCCTTGGGTCGGAGCGATCATAATATGATAGAATTCTTCATTAAGATGGAGAGTGAAGTAGTTGACTCAGAGACTAAGGTCCTGAATTTAAATAAAGGGAACTATGATGGTATGAGACGCGAGTTGGGTAGGATTGATTGGGTAATGTCACTCAAAGGGTTGACGGTGGATAGGCAATGGCAAACATTCAAAGATCACATGGATGAACTACAGAATTTGTTTATCCCAGTTTGGCATAAAAGTAAATCAAAAAAGGTGACTCAACCGTGGCTAACAAGGGAAATTAGGGATAACATAAGACCCAAAGAGAGGACATATAAATTGGCCAAAAAAAGCAGCAAACTTGAGGATTGGGAGCAGTTTAGGATTCAACAAAGGAGGACAAAGGGATTAATTAAGAGGGGGAAAATAGATTATGAAAGTAAGCTTGCAGGGAACATAAAAACTGACTGTAAAAGCTTTTATAGCTATGTGAAGAGAAAAAGATTGGTGAAGCCAAGCGTAGGTCCCTTACAGTCAGAATCAGGGGAATTTATAATAGGGAACAAAGAAATGGCAGACCAATTAAATACATATTTTGGTTCTGTCTTCACAAAGGAGGACACAAATAACCTCCCAGAGATGTCGGGGAACATAGGGACTAATGAGAGGGAGGAACTGAAAGAAATCAGTATTTGTAGGGAAATGGTGTTGGGGAAGTTGACGGAATTGAAGGCCGATAAATCCCCAGGGCCTGATAATCTACATCCTAGGGTACTTAAGGAAGTGGCCCTGGAGATAGTAGATGCATTGCTGGTCATCTTCCAGAACTCGATAGACTCTGGAACAGTACCCATGGATTGGAGGGTAGCTAATGTTACCCCACTATTCAAAAAAGGTGGTAGCGAAAAAGCGGGGAATTATAGACCGGTAAGCCTGACATCGGTAGTGGGGATAATGCTAGAGTCCATTATAAAAGATGTAATAGCAGAGCACTTGGAAAGCAGTGACAGGATCGGACAAAGTCAACATGGATTTACAAAAGGTAAATCGTGCTTGACTAATCTACTGGAATTTTTTGAGGATGTAACTGGTAAAATAGATAAGGGAGAACCAGTGGATGTGGTGTATTTTGACTTTCAGAAGGCTTTCGATAAGGTCCCGCATAAGAGATTAGCATGCAAAATTAAGGCACATGGGATTGGGGGCAAGGTATTGACTTGGATAGAGAACTGGTTGGCAGATAGAAAGCAAAGAGTTGGAATAAATGGGTCGTTTTCCGAGTGGCAGGCAGTGACTAGTGGGGTACCACAAGGATCGGTCCTAGGACCCCAGCTGTTCACAATATATATTAATGATCTGGACGAGGGAATTGGATGTAATATCTCCAAATTTGCAGACGACACAAAGCTGGGTGGGAGGGTATGCTGTGAGGAGGATGTCGTGAAACTCCAGTACGATTTGGACAGGTTGGATGATTGGGCAGAAACATGGCAAATGTGAGGTTATCCACTTTGGTGGCAAAAACAGGAAGGCAGATTATTATTTGAATGGCAATAGATTGAGAGAAGGGGAAGTGCAAAGAGACCTGGGTGTTCTTGTGCACCAGTCGCTGAAGGTAAGCATGCAGGTGCAGCAGGCGGTTAAGAAGGCAAATGGTATGTTGGCCTTCGTAGCAAGAGGGTTCGAGTACAGGAACAAGGATGTCTTGCTGCAGTTGTACAGGGCCTTGGTGAGACCGCACCTTGAGTATTGTGTGCAGTTTTGGTCACCTTATCTGAGGAAGGATGTTCTTGCCATGGAAGGAGTGCAGCGAAGATTCACCAGGCTGATACCTAGGATGGCAGGAATGAGGTATGAGGAGAGATTGTGTCGATTGGGCTTATACTCACTGGAGTTTAGAAGATTGAGAGGGGATCTCATCGAAACCTATAAAATTCTGTCAGGCCTGGACAGACTAGATGCAGGAAGGATGTTCCCGATGGCCGGGGAGTCCAGAACCAGGGGTCATAGTCTAAGGATAAGGGGTAAGCCATTTAGGACTGAGATGAGGAGGAATTTCTTCACCCAGAGAGTGGTGAGCCTGTGGAATTCTCTGCCACAGAGGGCGGTGGAGGCCAGTTCATTAAATATATTCAAGAAGGAGTTGGATATATTTCTTAAGGCTAAAGGGATCAAGGGATATGCGGAGACGGCAGGGACAGGGTACTGAATTTGGATGATCAGCCATGATCTCATTGGATGGCGGAGCAGGCTCGAGGGGCCGAATGGCCTACTCCTGCTCCTATCTTCTATGTTTCTATGTTTCTTCTATGTATTACTATCCCTGATGTTATCGAACAATCTATCATCCAACTTACCTTAAGCATCACCAGAGAGGATCCACTGGTCATACCTAGAATTCTTTTTTCCCAATTGTATCTGCCAGTCAGTGTCAGTAGACTATGTTACCACGGGAGGCATTCTAACATTCCGTCTCAAACAACTTCCACACAGAAGCACTTTCCTTCACAAAAAGTAATGAGGAGCTGGAACGCTGGCTAGTTCTTTTCCTTTCCTGCCTTGGCCACAACAAACTGGGGCTAATTGTGCCCCACAACTGCCCTGGTTGAAATCATCATAGCTAACTTGGAATTGTTCCTGGTCTGTATGGCAAATATATATATATATACACGTAATATTGTATGCAAAGGCTGTTGTTGTAATCTACCTCACCTTACTTTCTCTCTGCTGGTGGTAGTGCAGGCCGGGCCATGGATTTCTTTGTAGTCAACATCACTGCTAATCAATAATTAGCTGAGAGGAGCTTCTCTTAAGTTGGGTAAACTTTCCTCCTCCCCTTCCCTCCCCAGAAGAAACACTTATTTGCCAATGTAAATCATTCCATTTATTTGCTAAACAAAGATAATTTAGTGATGATTTGTTGCTGTGTGATCAATACGATATTTGAGCCAATCAGTTGCAATGCGATATATACTTTCCATGTGTGACACTTTCCATGTGTGACACTATGACAGACACAATCAACACAAGATTGTTAATATTTGAATAAATATGTGCTCCTCAATATCCATGATAACATCAAGAATTGTCAGGCATGGCATAGATCAGATTCAATGCAGCATTCTTCAGAAATCATTTCAGCAATCCATTCTTGACTGCAACATTAGTGAAACGCCCATTACACACCACTGTTTAACATTGTTCTCAGCCTCTCACCCCTCTGAGTATCTCCAAATTGTATGGCCAACTTTATTACAACATGATGCAGAGTTGGTGGGTAGTTTGTTGCTGTGGCCTCATGCCCATTGGAAACCATAACCTCACTGACTTCTTCTGTAGACAAGCCCAGAAATGACATGACAACATCAAACACATTGACCCAGAAATTCGGGTCTCCACGGGTGAGTACGCACGGGGTACTCACCCGTAAGCCCGATGGAAGTGCCGGTTTCCTGCATGCACTGCGCATGCGCGGGAATCCGGCACTTCCGTTCCTCTGAAAGCAGGGGTTCAGAGGTCAAACAAGTGTGTGGGGGAGGAAGCGTGTGCGCATCAAACGTAGTTTTTTTTTACAGGTTTTCACGCAAGGGTAAGCCTGCAGGATTTAGAAATATAAAAAGCAGGCATAAGGCCTGCTTTTTACAAGGTAAGTGGTGAATTAATTAAAATTAAAACATTTTTTCCACAGGTTTATTATTTTTAAATACTTTAAAGCAAGGTAAGTTTATTTTTAGCCCCGTTAGAATATAAAATTATTTTTTTCAAAAATTTAAATTATTGTTTAAAATAGTTATTTAATGTAATTTATAGTTTACTAGCTGGGGAGCCCCGCGTTGCGAGGGCAATTTTGGGGCGCTTGGTCTCCCTGCCCCTGTGTGTCCCCCCTCTCCCTGTCATGTCCTCTCCCTGTCCTATCCCTCCCTCCCCTCCCCCCCTCCCCTCCTCTCCCTCCCCTCCCCTCACCCCCTCCCCTCGCCCACCCCCACCCCTCCCCTCCCCTCCCCCGCTCCCCCACTCCCCTCTGTCCCTCTCTCCGGCCCCTCCCCCTGCCTAGCGCCTGAGGTCCGGTGCCGTTGCGATAGCGGCCGTGCGGTATTTAAAAAATGTGATTAAAAAAAAAAATTATTTGAAGGTTTAGTGCTATTTTGGGGCTGTAGTATTTATAAATCTTGACAGCACTTCCTGTCAAAACTTATGAATGGAGCATTTGCTGCTCCGATTGGCTGCCCATGGCCCACATGATCCCAGGGGACGCATCGAACTAACTGCACCCCTGGGATACGCAAGCACTGCGTGCCGGCAGCTGGAGCAGGCCCAGGATCGGAATTCCATGAGGGCCCTACAGCTCAACGGCCGGCGCGCAAGCTAAGTGCAGATCGGGGGCTTGCACTTGCGGGAAGCCCCTGACCCGAATTTCTGGGCCAATAGCCCCGATTTTAACTGCTCCCACCTGGCGGAAACCGGTGCATAACATCTCATCTGAAAGCTTGCACCTCCAGTAATGCAGCACTTCCTCCATACTTCACTGAAGTGTCGACCTAGAGTATATACTCAACTCCTTAGATGGAGCTTGAACTCACAGTCTTCTAACTCTGATGAAAGTGCTGCCAACTGAGCCAAACAACATAGAAATACAACCAGCCATGTTTGATACTTCTACAAGTTAATAAAGCATATGGGATCCTGAGCTTTATAAACAGAGGCCATGGGCAGGATTTTGTGAATGGAGGTGAGTTGGAGGCAGGACAGCTGCTTGTCGTGTCAATGTCCCGCCTCCATTCTTGCCTGACCAACCAGAGGGATTTTCCCCTGATTGAGCTCAGCAGGCCAATTAGGGAGGAAGTCACTGACAGATCACATCAACATCAGACGTGCCATCTGTCGAGACTTCTGTGAAGCTGTCAAACACTGACATTCTCCTTAGTTTGATGAGTTCTTGTGTTCAGGACTCATCAAACCTTTTAAATTTGTAAATTTCACATGGCTGTTGGAACGGAGGTTCCAACAGCCATTCAGTGAAATTGACAAGCAGGATGTCGGCTCTCCCAATCCACCACGGCTAAAGGCTGTAGGAAGAAAACAAGGTAAGTGAACACTTTTTTAAACTTATCACTCACCTTGCATACTTACCACTCCACACTTGCACCCATCACTCACCTCTACATCTTACTTCCAGGTGCCTCTGACCGCCGCAGACCTCCTCCACGTCTCCTCCAACCCGGCAGGGTTCTCTGAGGTCAGGAAGCCTTCACCTGTGAAGGTAAAATGGCACTAATCCTTTTTTCTGCCTGTTAACTGCCTGTTAACAGGCAGTTAAAAGGATTAAAAACAGAAAATGCTGGAGATACAGGTCATCGACCTGAAACGTTAACTCTGTTTCTCTCTTCACAGATGCTGCCTGACCTGCTGAGTATCTCCAGCATTTTCTGTTTTTATTTCAGATTTCCAGCATCTGCAGTATTTTCTTTTTGTCTTAGTTAAAAGGATTAAATGCCTTTCCCGCCTCCAGGAGACGGGACCCGAAGCTGCTCATCTTCCCGCCTCCTGGCAAAAGGGCACGGAGGCGGGATGGGGGCAGCTTTGCCATCCGCCCCCACTTTCTCCGAGTTTACCGGCTGTCCCGCTTCCATGCCCGCCTCCTCGGGGCTTGGAAAATCCAGCCCATAGAGTACGAAAGCCAGGAAGTGATGCTAAACCGATATAAAACAGTAGTTCAGCCCCAGCTGAAGTATTGTGTCCAATTCTGGGCACCACACTTTAGGAAGGACGTGAAGGCTTTGGAGAGGGTGCGGAGGAGATTTACTAGAATGGTTCCAGGGTTGAGGGATTATAGTTAGTGGAAAGCCTGGAGAAGCTGGGGTTTTTCTCCTTAGAGCAGAGAAGGCTGAGGAGATTTCATAGAGGTGTTCAAAATTTTGAACGTTTTTTATAGGGTAAATGAGGAGAAATTGTTTCCATTGGTAGAAAGATCGATAACCAGAGGACACAGATTTAAGGTGATTGACAAAAGAACCAGAGGCGACATGAGGAAAAACTTTTTTACACAATGAATGGTTAGGATTTGGAATGCACTGCCTGAGCGGGTGGTGGATACAGATTCAATAGTAGCCTTTAAAAGGGAATTTGATAAATACTTGAAGGAGAAAAAAATGGAAGGATATGGGGAAAGAGCGGGGGAGTGGGACTAACTGGATTGCTCTTCAAAAGAGCCGGCACAGACTTGATGGGCCGAATGGCCTCCTTCTGTGCTGTACTGTTCTATGATTCTAAGTTTTATATTTTCACAATTTCATCTTCAGTCTTTGTTGGGTTCTAGTAGTGACAGGAGATGCACTGCACAAAGATTGAACAATGTACAAGTACAAATTGGGTCTCGATGAATAATAACGTGGGTGATAACACCAGCTCTGCCATTTCCCCTTCAAAGTTAACATAAATAAAATGGACACGTTTAGCGTGCTGTGTTTTCAATATGTGACATGTAATTAGCATGTAACGAGTGTTTTATTTAGGTTTAGCATAACTTCCAGGCTTTTGTACTCTACACCGTTACTTATGAAGCCCAGGACCCCATATGTAAAGTCTGTGGGTTATATGGTGAATTAATACACAGACTACAAGAGTAACTTTAACAGGACTTTACTATTCGAAGGTCAGGGCGAATCTGCCCAATAAATCCTTACACAGCACTTATATACCGGTGTGGTCACTCCCGGTATTACAGCATACAGCAGCCAAGATAAAGTAGTGCAACACCTAAAATAGTTCTCTTAAAGGTGGACGGTTACATACAATAGTTCTCTTAAAGGTAGAACGGTTACATACACTACAATCCTCCCTTTTTAGCTTACAACATACTTATTCCCCATTAAACATAACATATATCCAACTTCATGTAAAAACAGTTCACAGATGTAGTTTCTGCGGAAACAGTTCACGTTGCTGGAGTGACTCATCCAATAGTCCTTCACTGGACTTAACAGCTTGAACTTCCGTCACTTCTGAACCAGCATTGTTGACTTTTAAAAGCTTGAGTACCTTGGGAAGTTTTTCTACTTCCAAACTGATTTGGCTCCGTACGGAGAGACCACGTGCATGACCTGGTAGAGGTGATAATGGTTCAGATGGTCATCATCTTCTGCTTCGTCTTTTCCTTTTCTGCTTCTTGGAGACTCTCTGGGCTCCACTGTCAGCTGCCAGCTGCATGCACCGTTCCTCCTTCTCGTCCTCCTTTTTCTGTAGTAGCGCCACCATCTCCCGATGTTCCTTAGACTTTAGGTGATTCTTCATGGTTTCTGCACTTTGGGAGTTTTCATCACAAGCTGGGCAGAGCAGGTCATCGTAATATTCGGTGTCGTCCAACAGGTCATGGTAATATTCGGTGTCGTCCTGAGCTAGGCCAGCGAGAGGGTCTTCTATTTCCTCCATACCCAGCTGGACGTTAGCCAGCTTTTGTTCCAAATCCAGACATCTTTCCTGAAGAGACTTCTTCATGCGTTCAGTTTCATCCAGCTTTTTCTGGGCTTCCTGCAAGTCTTTTACTAATGACCTCATTCGTGATTTCAATACTTCAACTTCATTGGGAGATTGATTGATTGTATTATTCAATCCCTCTACTGGAGCAGTTGTTTCAGCATTCTGTTGTTCAACATTGACGTGAATCAGCGTACTTTTGGCATCCAATGTTTGCTCTGCTGCCATCTTCTCAGTCTGTGTTGCAACCTCGGCTATTCCAATAACTTTTGGGAGCTCCAAACCCCTCTCCTTTGAAGATTTAGACTCATGTCCAAATTGTTCCCATTTCAGAGTCTTGTCCCTCAGCATATGAAGGAGTTGGCTGACCGTTGACTCTTCTGACCTCATCCGTTTCCCAGTAGCTGCAGGGCTGTTTATAACCTTGCCCTGGGGCTCCTTTGCTGTTTCTACTTCGCCATCATCCGCAGCCTCCACCATTCGAATTTCCACAAATGAATCGTCCGGTGATGCTGCACCCAACTTCAGTAGGAGCTCGGAATTCATGGCGACCAACTCAGCCTTTTCTGCCTGCAATCTGCTAACAAGCGCCTTCAGTTGCTGAACATCTTGCTCCACCAGATTAGAGCACGCACCTTCAGAAACCGAATCAGCTTTGATTCGTTTGGCCTCCTTGCGCAGACGGTTTGTGTGCTCCTGCTCCCTTTTCTCCCTCAGCTGTTTCTGTTGTCTTTCCAGATTCTCCCACTCTGTGTCAAAGAACGTTTTCATTGCTTTTATCTCTTGCTCGAGACGGCAACTCAATTGTTCTAATTGCTGTTGTAATTTGAAATGGAGTTGAGTTCGAGCCCAGTGTTCCTCAGACTTGTGCATGTCTGTAAACTGGACAGACTCAGAATTCTCTGCCAAACTATGTTGTTGTTGTTCAGTGGAATTCTGTTCTGAAACTTTGTTCTCCTTTGAAGCATCAGTATTTATGCACTCCTTCGTCAGCAAGTCCATTTTAGACTTGTCTTTCGCACCTGGGCTGGTCTTGTCGTCATCCGTTTCAGAGTCTGAGCTGATTGTCTTCACCGAGTTCTCACTCGTTATTGCTTTTAGGTAGTGCCATTCCATGTTTATTTCCCTGATCCACTCCCGTCCCAGAAGTGGTGGACCTCCCTCAGGTAGTACATATAAGTCCATTCCTTGGTGTTCTTTGCCCCTGTCTCTCACCTTGACTTGTATCTTTCCCATGGGGTATACTTTATGCCCCGTGTATGTCTGCAATACGATCTTGGTATCTCTCAAGGGTATATGTGAGAATAGCCGGTTGTAATCCCTTCGATTTATGACTGATAGGGCTGATCCTGTGTCCAATTCCATTTTCACTTGGACTCCGGCTACTTTTAGTGTGACCCAGATAGTTTGTAGGTCAGCTTCCTTACTCACATTGTGAATTCTCAGACTACCCAGTTCCTGGCCGTTCGGGTCTGAATCCGAATTCTGTTCATCTGAACTCTTCTCAGCCACCTTGTATACCTTGCTGTACTTTTCCTGCGGTGACTTTTTCCTGTTATTGGTCTTCTTTCCTGACCGGCATACTTTAGCTATGTGACCAAGCTTGCCACATTTCCTACATTCCTGGTTTTTAAACCAGCATTGGTTCTGGTCGTGTGTTGTCTTCCCACAACGATAACATTTTGTTGTACCCGAAGTCATTTGATCCACGCTGAGTACCGCTGCCTTCAGCTGCATTTCCGCAGTGCCTCTCGCGGCTGCTTCGTGTGATGCTGCAATAAGGACAGCCTTGTCAAGTGTAAGGTCGTTCTCTTCGAGCAGTCGCTTTTGTGTTCCTTCCTTCGACAACCCGCACACGAACTTGTCTCTCAATGCCTCTGTCAGATTTTCCCCAAACTGGCAGTATTTCGCTAGTCTACGCAGTTCGACCAAGTATTCCGCGTTGCTTTCCTCTTTCCGTTGCGTTCTCGCATAAAATTTGAATCGTTCCGCCAACATCAGCGGTGTGGGGTTCAAATGATCCTTCAGGACAGCAACAATATCAGCGAAAGTCTGATCCGCCGGTTTAGCTGGTGATAGAAGATGCTTCAATAGCCCGTATGTCTTCGCCCCCATTGCGTTTAATAAGGTGAGAGCTTTATCATCATCTGCTATTTTATTGGCCTCACAATATATCTCGATGCGTTCTACGTACGTGGCCCAATCTTCCACCTCGGAATCGAAGTTGTTGATGTTACCATGCTTAGGCATCTTCACTATCTTTTTGAGAAACCACAACGAATTTGTTCGTTACTTTTTTTTTCCAAAAATGGCGGTTTCCCGCGCTTGTCTTCTTCCCCGCCCACTTTCAAAATGGCGGTTTCCCGCTTCTGTCTTCTTCCCCGCCTACTGGCGGCTTCCCGCGTTTCTTCCCCTGGCGGGAGGGGTAAGCTTTCCTTCGGGCGACGACCGCTGGCTTTCGGAGTTCGCAGCCTGCGCGCCGGCTTCAGTGCGTTCCTTGTTCCCTTTTCTCGGCCGGCAACCGGCGCTGGGGACAACCCGTTGGCGGCGAACAGTTCCAGCCGCTGGGCGGAATCTCGCTCGGTCTCCCTCGCTCGATCCCGTTCCCCCTTCACTCGGGCTCTGTCTCTCCCTCAGCGGCTTCCAATCGCGCCTCCCAGCCCTCTCGCAGTCCGGTCCTTTCCTCCCCCGGCTGCGGCTGAGTTCTCCGCGGTTTTATTTATTTTTATATCTTCCCGCGCCTTACGATCCCGGTCGCAGCGCCTCGTGGCCTCGGTAGCTGCCCGGCCTTTTTCGCCGGTCGCGGTCTAGCTGTCTCACGACGCTGTTGCGTCTCCCAGCCCGCTTGTAGCCCGGTCTCTCACACCGGCTGCGTTCCCGCTTGTAGCCCGGTCTCTCACACCGGCTGCGTTCCCGCTTGTACCGCGGCTTCCGTGCCCTACGCTGCCCCAGTCTCAGCGCCTCTGGGCCCGACTTCTGTCCGGCTCCTTTCCCCCGACCGTGGTCGAGTTCACCGCCCTTATCCTCCGTTTCTTTTTATTTTCCCCCTACTCACAGTCAACGTGGCCGACTTGCTTCTCTTGGCTGATCGGCTCACTCACCGCCGTGGCAGAAGGGACAATAACAGCCTGTTGCTGATGGAAGGCTTCGTGTCTGAATCCTTCCTTCTTCCTTGCTCTGCAGACTCGAGTCTTCTCTCAGCAGAACGACGAGGGCGGGTGCCTCTTCTCGACGCTCGTTAACTGCTTCGGGTGTGTCGCTGCCGCAGGGTAAGATCGAACCCGTCGCCACTGTAAAGTCTGTGGGTTATATGGTGAATTAATACACAGACTACAAGAGTAACTTTAACAGGACTTTACTATTCGACGGTCAGGGCGAATCTGCCCAATAAATCCTTACACAGCACTTATATACCGGTGTGGTCACTCCCGGTATTACAGTATACAGCAGCCAAGATAAAGTAGTGCAACACCTAAAATAGTTCTCTTAAAGGTGGACGGTTACATACAATAGTTCTCTTAAAGGTAGAACGGTTACATACACTACACCATATGCTTTATTAAAAGATGGTAGGAAAATGTATTGTTGTTCGTACTGAAACTGCTTAATCAGAAACATCTATTGCAGTTACATAGATGCTGCTGAACACATGTGCACACTCTCACAGCCAAAAGGGCAGCATGCTTCGAGTTTATAATTAAAGCCAAGAAAATATACTTTATTAAAAACAGGTGTCTAATAACTGGTTTGAACACCATCGTTACTCTGCATAAATTGTCGCATTTAGCTAAGAAGGAAAAGAACAAGCATATTATACGTTGAACATGAAAAGATCAGTGAGCTTTTCTGAAACATTGCTTCAATTATTTTGTAATAATTGTTGACTATTTGGAAAGTCAACCATAAAATTTGAAAGTTAATGCAGTTTAGGTATGAGGAAAGGTCTTTAGCCCAGTTGGGTTGCTCTCTGATAATGTAGCTCTCTGGGTTAAATGTTGCAGCTGGTTATTTCCAGCCTAGCCTTCATGTGTGACATGAATCAGTCATTCATGAAAGAAAGACTTATGAAATAATACTGAGTGGCCTACGGGTGGCGCTGTCCAGGGAGAGTATAAATACTCGGGCACGGGCCCAGCTTGCGCCGGACATTCTTAACAGGAACTAGTGAAGGACACAACTAGACCTCCATGTTGTAAAACAGTTGATTAAAGCTTTGTTTAATGCTTAGACCAAGTGCCTAGCAGTTTTCTTACGTCAATGTGTATTGTGGATCTACTGAGACATTATGGGGGAGAAATTCGGTATTGCCCCGTTTGGGGCGCAATTATTGGCCGGGCGCAAAGTTTAGCGCCTGATGCTAATTATCGCCTCCGACTGCAAACGGCCCCTGGAGGTGATTGGAGCCATAAATCAGGCGCTACACACCTCTCTTAAGGCGCTAACACCGAGGAGCGAGGCGTTAACGCAGAGTGCTGGAGAAGCTCATGTGATGTCAGTCAGCAATGGAACACAGACACACTGGTGCCGGCCAGTTCTTAAAGGGGAGGGTCGATCTTGCTCTCCATCCACACCCTGCTCATTGCAGTCTTGAATCTCGGCCTGGAGAGACCTGTACATCAATTCTGCTGGAAAGAACAATGGAGAGGCCCAGGGAAAGAGCTCAGAGTGCAGCCCCCATAGTCTCTTCTAAATTGATGCAAGGAAGGTCAAATCAAAATGAACCTGCAAAGTGCAGCTCAGTACCCAAAACTCCTTCACACAGCGTTGAATCTCTCCAGAAGTTTCTCTCTCTCTCTCTCGGAAGGCGTGGTGCAAAAATGTCGCCGACAAAAAAAGTCAGGAAACGGTCGCCTTTAAGTAGCGCTCCCCCAGTCCCTTCCCGACTGCAAAATGCTCCCCTCAACCTGTCGTTGCTAGCGGCAGGCGGTAAGGCAGGGGGCGCCACTCAATATCCAGTCCGGGGCACTACCGGGGCGTTGCACGCTCGACTGACGTTGCGATCTACGGGCTCAGGAGATCATGGCGGTAGTGTTTAGTGCCACGGCAAAATGTCTGGTCAATTATGCGAGCGGCGCAAACACCGCCGCACCCGGGCGCTGGTTGCTTTGAGCCCTATTAGGGCGCTAATGGGAGGCACAAAGCAACTGAATTTTTCCCCCTATGGGTATGAAAAATGTTGATCAGGGCAAAGACTCACCAAATGATCAACAGAAATGCTGCTGAGAACTGTAAGTCCATGCTGCTAAAATCTAAGACTTGGCACTGTCCCCATGACAGCTAAACATTAAGCCCGTGCTGCAGACCTCACACTACCCGTTAGCAATGCCACAGGAGGTCCAATCATTTAAAAAATGACTTTCCAGCTCAGTGCGAGGGGAGGACATCTCTCAATTCACGACATTGTCAAAAGTGAACTTTAAACTGGCAGTGCAGCTTTTAGTTTTCGTCATGTTTGTGAGGAAATGCTTGTACAGATGTCAAAGGACTGACGGTTATTTGAATCGCTGGTCCAGTCACGCAGAGCAGACTCTCAAGTCACCTACGTCAAAGAAATCACTTACTGATAAAATAAAAAGTAGGTGGATTGTCTGAAAAATTTTAAGCTCGGGATGCAGCGATGAGTGTATCAAGCCTCTATTTTAGAAACAAATTACTTTCAGATCAGTGTGTTACTTATTTCTTCCGCAAGCATGTAGGCATAAGTGGAGTGAAACAAGCTACCTCTTCAGTTTGGTAAATGAATCCTCGTTCCACTAAATCACATCTGCCCGATGAAATTAATGCCTCCCTGTTTAATGCCGAAATAGAAGCGGGAGACAAAAGGAAATCGAATAATCATCTAGATGTAAGGAAATGGAAAATACGCAAAGATTGTCTTTTTTCTGAAGCTCAGCAATGGCTCGCTGGGTTTAGCCATTGTGTGAAGTGGCACTGAGCTATACACACAGGGACGTGCCCAGGTTTGACTCCCAGTCTGTGCTGATTTCAGATGAATGATATTTAGAATGGGTGCTAGAACTGGTTCCATCCAACCGTGGACGAGGGAGAGGAGGGTGTGGGGGAAAAAAAATCAATTGGGCTCAATCAAGTTCAGGGGCTCAGAATACCAGACCCACATTTGTTGAAATGTCCAGCATCAGAAATGAAATTAGACTGGCCGAATGCATTTTCAATTCTAATTGACAATAAAATTCAAAATGCGCCGTAAAATCGAGGGCAAAAAAAAAACATAGCGGGAAAACCAGAAGCTCGTATTCTCTTTGTGGAGGGAGCACATTGGGCATTTTCTTTTCTTTTCTACATTACATTCCATGGGTCTGCAAAATTGGGTCTGTAATTATATAGAGACCACCAGAAATCAACACTGGACCATCACAAGATGAAGAAGGCAATTCAGCCCATCCTAGCTCATCCATCCAGATAGAAGCTATAGTTAGATCATGGCATCCAGTGGTTTCTTAAATGATTGCAAGGATTTTCACCTCTGCTATCCTACCCAGAAATCCATTCCATGTGTTGATTATTCTTTGTGTGAAAAAGAACTTCCTGATATCATGCCCAAATTTGCCTTTCACTTTTGTTGTCTTCCTATTATATTTTAATTTGAAGCATTGTTCTAGATTTATCTTTTTAATATCAATTATTGTCATATCAATATCTATATGAAGTTCTCTTTAGTCATTTCACTTCAAGGCTAAAAATCCCACGTTTTTCCAGTCTTTCCTTATAACGTAGGACACCGATAATTTTGGACCACTTACAGGGAACAATCAATGTTTTCACATTACATTTTCAACACCCGCCAATTTCTGTTAGCCTTTGAATGAGAGCTGCTGATGTAGGCACTGTGTAGGGGGTGGGCTGTGGGGTTCAGTCAGTTATGCCTCTGACTGTTTTATGAGCGGTTCGAATCGCTCCCACGCCCCTGGGTTCTAGACACCGGACTTAGGTACAAGGCGGCGGTACAGAGAAGACTCGAGTAGACAGGTGCTTGGATGTGAACAAAAACCAAGATTTTATTGAAGAGGAAAAATTGATACAATCTTATGGAAAATGACTAGTGTACACTTCTACAGGCAAAAATACAAAAGAATAACTCTACTTATACAGGGAATGGGGAACACACGGCACATCGAGGGAAAACAACTATCTTAACAATCCCCTTATCCTTATCCCACCCCCTATACCTAACTAGGTTCAGTTATGAGGGGTCAGAACTTAATGCTCACCAATCAAAAGGGGTCTGCTGGACTCAAAACATCGGTTGGGTTCGGGGTTCGCTCTTGGTGCTCTCTGGAGCCTGCCGTCATCACGTGGTCTCCGGGCACTGCAAGGGCGTTGTCCACGTTTGAGTACCCCAAAGCTAAAGTCTCTGTTTGGGTACTTTACCTTGCAGGGATGATTCTTCGTCGCCAGCCGACAGTTTGAGTTGGTGTGCAGGTATTCGCAGGTTGGCCAAGGCTGAAGGCCCGATAATTCGAAGCCTACCCTCAGCCCGTCTCCTCAGTTCGTCTCCTCAGTTCATCTTCCTCAGGTGGTCTTCCCTCCTCCCCTCGTCGCGTCCCGCCTCGCCTGGCCTGAATTGTCCGTGTCCGCCCGATACGGCGCCGGGGCGATTCCAGATGGAGTGGGAAAAGGCACGGGCAAAGGCCAGGGGGTAAGCGCGGGATGGGGAAAGAGTGGCAGCCACGAGGGCGAGGGGCCGAAGAGCGGAGAGAGAAGAGAAGCGAAGCCCGCGATTGCTACCCGGGGGCCTTCAATTATACTCTTTTCGAAAACCCTTATCTGCACGCCAAATCAGGTTAGTTCTTTGCCTTAATCTTGGCGGGCTATTTTAAATAATGGTAGCAATCCATACTCACTGTTTTTAGATGGCCGGTAATCGCATCTACCGGCCCGATAATTGACTTGTATTGTCATGAATGTTCCTTGATAGGCCTGTCCAGCCTCGATGGTTCTCTTGATCTGTTTGTGATTATATATGTAGACTGCTTGATGGCCTTAACTATAGGCCTAAACTGAATTTAGATTTGTCTCCAATTCGGTCTAATGCATAATTCAGAGTCCTGTCTGGTTTCAAAATACAAAGTCTCTCTTCACAGAAAACTGCAGCTTGGGTTTCGATCCACAAGCTGTCTGCGTTGCAGAGTCCATTTTAAAATCTCACAGGCTTTCTGCCACGAGGCACGGACGCCATCTTGGGTGCCCTTTTTGATTTAAAATGTCCACGCAGGTTCCCATTCATTAATAACAACCTTCGGGGAAATGTAGAAATTTTGCAAATCTTACAACTGAAATATTTACAGTCTAGCCTACACCACCCTTAAAGCTGAAGGAGGCTGGACAATGACTTCAGCAGGGAAACCCAAGTTAGGAGGCAAGCGGAAAATCACAGATAAGAATAAGGTAGATAATAAAACCTAAATTTTGTGAGCAGTGACCTAGTGCAAGCTCAAACAATCCATCAAGTAACAACTGCAGCCCATGTTGTGTCATATAAAGCACTGGTTACCAACACAATTATCAGTCATTGTAAATCAATTGACTCCTTTATTCAGTGGCAATGACTTCCCAATTTTACTCTGCTGTGTATTTTTAGAGATTATTGTACAAATTGCTATCCAACAAATGAGAGGTTTAAATGTATTGATCTCTTAATAACAAATCTCTGTGTAATCCATTTTCTTACTCCGCTGAACTAGTACTGTGTAACGATGCAATAGGCTACTGGATAATGTTAAGGAGGAGTCCCAAAGTGACAAAAAAAGATCTATTTGAATACTCTTTGAATGAATTTTGCTCCCCCAACGAAAATGTACTCTCCTTTTTGTAAAGCAAATCTCACCATTAAAGATGAATGGATTGTATATTAACCACAAATTCTGAAGTGGATAGATCTTTGATTTAAATTTTTTATAGTTGAAATTGGTATTTCATTTAAATCTGAATATACTATAGATTCCAACTGATAAAACTTTTAATTAGTAGCATCTTAAAACAGTCTCATGACAATCAAATTTCTCTTTTTTTCCCTTTATCTTCTATTAAGTCAGCACAGGGATTGGGAAGACTATGGCCCATAGACTATCCAGCCAGGAGAAACAGCCTCTCAGCATCTACCCTGTCAATCCCCCTCAGAATCTTGTATGTTTCAATGAGACCACCTCTCATTCTTCTAAACTCTAGAGAATATAGGTCCATTCTACACAATCTCTCCTCATAGGACAGCCCTCTCAGTCCAGTTATCTTCCATTAAATCTTGTGTTTACACATGCACACTTGCCATCAGGGGTCAGTAGATTGGGATCAGGAAGGCAGACCTTGGCTGATGCTTTGCCTCCTAAACCCAGAGACACAACAATGTACAGGAAACTCTCATTTAAACGGCACCTAAATATCTGGAATTCTCTATTAACCAGCAAAATTCTCACTCCGAAAACAACACCTCAATAACCGGCAATGTTGCCGAGTCCGAGTCTCCCGCGGTGGCCGAGTTAGTCAGTGGGGGTAGTTCTCCAAACAGCCACTACTCGGCTTCTTGGCGATGTCGGAAGTCAGAACACCTCAATACCCCTGTAACAGGAGTTTGACTCTCCCGCGCTGCCGGTAGTCTCTTCTGATCCGCCATTTTACAGGTGTACTGTGTGTCTCCCACGCTGCTGGTAGTCATTGCATTGCATTACCCTCAACTGGCAGTACTGTACTTAATCAAGCATCTGCCACCATCCATTTAACACAACATTCTGTAGGTGAGTACCCAATTACTGTATACTGCACATTTCTAGTTTTTTTTTCTTTGTTAAAAATCGCCTCGGTAGATAACCCTCTCCGTCATCTGGAAATTTTGATAAACCGGCAACACGCCGGTCCCGTCGGTGCCTGATACCAAAGAGTTTCCTGTATAACGGGTTGGGGTGCCGGAGGTGGGTTGGTGGGTGGGAGGACGTCATAGGCAATTACAGGATTTGAAGTGAGGGAATAGAGGGACATACCCATACAAAACAATGGGGGCAGTGGGGGAAAGTCATCCTCTTCATTCTCCAATAGTTGTGCTTGTGTCCAGGGCCAAGTGCACTGAGGCTAATCACACCTTTTAGAAACATAGAAGATAGGAGCAGGAGTAGGCCATTTGGCCCCTCGAGCCTGTTCTGCCATTTAATGAGATCATGGCTGATCATCCAAATTCAGTACCCTCTCCCTGCTTTCTCCCCATATCCCTTGATCCCTTTAGCCTTAAGAAATATAACTAACTCCTTCTTGAATATATTTAATGAATTGGCCTCAACTGCCTTTTGTGGTAGAGAATTCCACAGGTTCACCACTCTCTGGGTGAAGAAATTCCTCATCTCAGTCCTAAATGGCTTACCCCTTATCCTTAGACTGTGACCCCTGGTTCTGGACTCCCCGACCATCGGGAACATCCTTCCTGCATCTAGTCTGTCTAGTCCTGTTAGAATTTTATAAGTTTCAATGAGATCCTCTCTCATTCTTCTAAACTCCAGCGAATATAAGCCCAATCGACCCAATCTCTCCTCATACGTCATTCCTGCCATCCCAGGTATCAGTCTGGTGAATCTTCGCTGCACTCCCTCCATGGCAAGAACATCCTTCCTCAGATAAGGCGACCAAAACTGCACACAATACTAAAGGTGCGGTCTCACCAAGGCCCTGTACAACTGCAGTAAGACATCCTTGCTCCTGTACTCGACTTTTATGGGATCAACTACTTAGCACGTACTGGAGATTGAACCTGAAACCGTTTGGAAGGCTCACTAACTTACATGGCGGTGCCTTTAACCACCAAGCCAGGATGAAAGCTGTGTGCCTTTCTATTTGTATGATGACTTTAAAAATGCTTTCTTAAATTTAGTTGAAAATGCTTCTGTGATAAAATCAAATTTAAAAATAGCTTTGGTGCCCACTAATTTGTTCACAGGCACCAAGGAAGAAGCTGGTCTCACTGTGTGGAGAAGCAATTGCTGTCAATTAACTCAGGGATCAAGTGAGAATGTTGGAAAATAAATGGTCATTTTCAGGGAGATGTGAAGTCCTGGGGTGCGAAATAATTTGAGGTGCGAGGTGATGTCCTGTGGGCACTGAAATGCCAGTTCATTGAGGCAGGGAGACCCTTGGAGGCAGATGAGGGGCCATGGGGGAAGAGGAGTCAGGAAGCCCTGAGGATAGGCAGCGAGCGCGGCATCATAAAAAGAGCCAGGTGTAAGCTGATAATGCTTTCTTTTGTAGTATAGGATTCAATGGAGCAAAGTGATGACCTTGAGGTGTCTCACACTTTGCCTGGCTGAATAAAGTTGTTCACACTGCTCTAGAAACCACAAACATGGTATGTCTTTCAGGTAAAGAGATAACATTTATTCAGTAGTGGATTTGTTTTATAATATATCCAGTATAGGCTGTAACTATTTGCAACTCCAGATTTCTGATTGCTCCCCTTGGAGGACAAGACCAGATTTCTGATTGGTCCCTTTGGAGGACAAGACACACCCAACAGTTTGTCTGGAATGTGTAATTAGATCCTGCCTGCCCGTGTAATCAAGATCTTTGCAATGTGTAATTTGATCCATTCTTTGTTCCCCAAAGTTACTTCCTGTTGTCCTCAGCTAGTCGTCACCAAGTTTCATAATTAAAGTAGTTCCCCTCCCCCTCCCCCTCCCCACCCCTTTTGTTCTGGCTAGTCCCATAAGCAGGCTTTACCAGCCTGACTGAGCCACTTCTGACGTCTCACCTTCAATGTTAGCCTATCTGATGCCCTCCTGTGCATTTCCAGTATTTGCTGTTTTTATCTCAGATTTTCAGCATTGTGGTTTTTCCTTCACAAATAATATATTTGCGTTTAATTTTAACCTACAGGAAAAGTCTGTTTTCTGACTAACCTAACTTGCACATTCAAAAATGGAGGGATGAGGGAGAATAATGTACCACAGAAAAGCATGGGAGGGAGATGTCCCCTGGTCACTTAAATGTCAGTGACATTCTTGTACACGCCATGAAGATTTCCTCCCATTGCTATTTCTAGCAAAATCGTAAGCCTTTGACAAGGTTTTGATGAAAACACGCAGCAACCAGAGGAAAGCTTCCTCAATTTTCACATTACTCACATTAACTACCTGCCCTAATTGTTAGTGTTTGAAAGTCATGAAATTCCATGGAGTACTGCTTGGCTTCACACCAGGCCCATAATCTTGAAGTGAGAGAGAGCTGCACATGCTTCTTCCTTAGGCAGGAGACCGTAGAGTAGGCCTTCCAATCGGTGAAGTTCACCTCTGGACACTTAACACACACGTACTACATTACTGCATGAGTTATTTTTACACAGGTGTTAATCCATTTTAAATGACCATGTTGGGCCGTATTTTCCGATGCCTACGAGTGTGTACAGGCCTTCTTCCTAGTACCACAAGATTTTAAACATCCACTAGGACCAGCAGACAGGCCTCAAATTTAACATTTCATCCAAAGAAAAACATAAAAATACAGCACTCCCCTTCAGAAGCGCACTGGAGTGTCACTTTAAATTACACGCTCAGGTCCTGGAATCCATAGCCTTTTGACCTAAGGGCACAAGATTGCAACTAACCAAGCGAAATCACATTTCCAACGACTGTAACAAAAATAGTTCTTCTGGTATTACAAAAATAAACAGAAACTGTTCTGGCATAGTTTTAGTCATGGAATTAAAGTAACCTACTTTAATAATCTTCGCTACGTGCGTAAGAAGCATAATTCTGCTTTTTATTTTAATTCTATATATTGGGCAATAAAATCACGGCCTGCTGTAGGCCATTTATAGATTAAATCATAGGCTTGCTGGCCATTGTGGCCTGAAATAATGCGGCAGCTCCCGTGGTCTGTGTACTTCGCTCCAGGAGTGCCCTGATACATTAAAAAATAAATCTGATTTCTCGGGCACTGCTTTAGCCAGAGGTAAATAGTTTCCCATCTTTGAGCAGTAACAGCTGTGGTCTTTCCGATCCAGCTGTCATGAATCCAGCTGTTAGTTTGATCCTCATCACAAGATGTAGCAGCAGGTTCCAAATATATGACTGGAACATTGCTCCTTTGCCTAGCCTCAGTATTTGCAAGTTATGATTTTATTTTTAATTCTGGAATTTCCTCACTCTGGGCCTCCCACAGAAGCTGCAGGTCCCTGTGCGACCCACCCACAGGGGGGCAGGGTAGGACATCAGACGCCACAACTGTCACCCATGCCGAGGTCAACCAACCTGCCAGTGGACCCTGAACCCTGGCAACCTGGCCTTAGAAACCCAGGCAACTCGGTTGTATTAAAAACGTAGAAACATAGAAGATAGGAGCAGGAGTAGGACATTCGGGCCCTCGAGCCTGCTCCGCCATTCAATGAGATCATGGCTGATCATCCCTTGAACCCCTTAGCCTTACGAAATATACCTAACTCCTTCTTGAATATATTTAATGAATTGGCCTCCACTGTCTTCTGTGGTAGAGAATTCCACAGGTTCACTACTCTCTGGGTGAAGAAATTCCTCTTAATTTCTGTCCTAAATGGCTTACCCCTTATCCTTAGACTGTGACCCCTGGTTCTGGACTCCCCTGCCATCGGGAACAGCCTTCCTGCATCTAGTCTGTCTAGTCCTGTTAGAATTTTATAAATTTCAATGAGATCCTCTCTCATTCTTCTAAACTCTAGCGAATATAAGCCTAATCGACCCAATCTCTCTTCATACGTCATTCCTGCCATCCCAGGTATCAGTCTGGTGAATCTTTGCTGCACTCCCTCCATGGCAAGAACATCCTTCCTCAGATAAGGTGACCAAAACTGCACACAATACTCAAGGTGTGGTCTCACCAAGGCCCTGTACAACTGCAGCAAGACATCCTTGCTCCTGTACTTGAATCCTCTCGCTATGAAGGCCAGCATACCATTTGCCTTCTTAACTGCCTGCTGCACCTGCATGCTTACCTTCAGCGACTGGTGCACAAGGACACCCAGGTCTCGTTGCACTTCCCCTTTTCCCAATCTATTGCCGTTCAGAGAATAATCTGCCTTCCTGTTTTTGCCACCAAATTTATCCACATTATACTGCATCTGCCATATCGCCCAACCTGTCCAAATCGTACTGGAGTTTCTCTGCATCCGCCTCACAGCACACACGCCCACCCAGCTTTGAGCTTATGTTTCATACTCACTGGTGGGTTCCAGACCCCCACCACCTTCTGGGTGAAAAAAAGTTCTCCTTAACTCCCCTCCAATCCTTCTACCAATTACTTTATGCCCCCTGGTTATTGCCCTCTCTGCTAAAGGAAAATAGGTCCTTCCTATCCACTCTATCTAGGCCCCTCGTAATTTTATACACCTCAATCAAAAGACCAAGGTCGGTTCGTATCAGCAGTTTGAGATACATGCAAATAAAAGGCAACATGGATTTATAATTTATATGCTTATGTAAGGAAGTTATGCAAAACCTTTATAAATCACTGGTTATCATTGTGTCCAATTCTGGGAACCACATTTTAGCAAGGATGTCAAGGCCTTGGAATAGGTGCAGAGGAGACTTACCAGAATGGTACCAGGGATGAGGGACTTCAGTTATGTAGAGAGACTAGAGAAGCTGGGATTGTTCTCCTTAGAGCAAAGAAGTTTAATCGAGGCATTCAACATCATGAGGGGTTTTGACAGAGTGAATAAGAAGGAACTGTTTCCATTGGCAGGAGTAATCGGTAACCAGGGGTAATGGATTTAAGATATTTGGCAAAAGAACCAGAGGGGAGATGAGGAGAAATTTCTTCACGCAGCGAGTTGTTATAATCTGGAATGCACTGCCTGAAAGGGCGGTGGAAGCAGTTTCAATAGTAACTTTCAAAAGGGAATTGGATAAATAATTGAAAAGGAAAACATTGCAGGGTTAGGGGAAAGAGCAGGGGAGCGGGACTAATTGGAGAGTTCTTTCAAAGAGCCGGCACAGGCACAATGGGCCGAATGGCCTCCTTCTGTGCTGTATTTTTCTATGTTGATCCCGAGGCTTCATAGACACAAAGACAAAAGCATAGACACCGCTGTCCTATAGCACTCCTCAATTATATGACAGGAAGTGTGCTTGCAACAGGGGTGAGGCATATGCATCAGCTGCCCCACCCATCTCTGCTATTGTGCAGTGCTCCATCTAGTGTTGTAACTAGTAACTCTCTGGCCCTCAAGTAAAGCTCCAATGAATAAATACTAACACTTTTCATCTGAATATGCACATTCCTGCCAGTGTGCTGTTCAGAATCTGCCTGTTTCTTCACTGTCTGGTTCAACTTTATTTACATATATAAATGCAACATTCTTCACAGGTTTAACGACTTCTGTTATTTGTCCAGTTAACTAACTCTAGAAATGCCACTCCAAGCGTTTGAGGTCCTTGTTATTTTAATCTAAACGATGCCTGTGTAAAATTGCCTGGTGTTACAAGATAGGGTCGTAGGTTTATTTAACCCCATGAGAACTATTGTACCAATCTAACACCAAAATAAAATGGCCCTGTATATGTTGCTAATTTCATCAGATTCTGCTTTAAATTTGCACAGATTAATTTTTGCAGATAATGTGACAGAACACAGAGGAATGGCCTCCATGAATTCCCTCAATGGCCGAGTGGGTAAATGCACCATTCAGTGTGCCACTAAACCATAGACAACAGGAAGGTGGCCAGTTCACTTTCCAGTTTGTACTGAGTTAGTTAAGCCAGCATGGTGTCAGTGCCCTGGGCAGAGGAGGAGAATCAGCCCGGATTCTGGCGCCTGGTCACCGCTCTATCCAAGACCGGAGCACGTGTCGATATCAGCAGAGACAAGATGGGGCTCAAGTGTGATACCATTTACAGTCAATTAGCCTGCCAACATTCACGGTCAGGACTCGCATATGAAGCTCGTCCACCTGGGTGAGGTACAAGAGGGCTGCTGATACCTCAGGATGAGTCAGGACCTTCAGGAAGGGAGAAAATGGAAGAGGAACAAAAAGGAACATGCAAATAGTTCCCAAAATGGGGGAAGCTTTTCACTATTTGCTCTTTAAAGTGAAACCATAAATGGGTTCCTTACATTTTTTTTTTAAATGATTTCACCATAGCAAATAGCAGAGATTTCCCCAAGTGTGTCAAAACTACAGGGATTGTCAAAGACATCAGGATTAATTGATGTAAGCCCCCAAAGTGCGGACCAAGTGATATACAAGGTCGACGTCACTAGCTTGTCGAAAGAAAGACAGACCACTAATTGAAGTCAAAACGGTTTACTCAGGCCTGAGGAGAGCCTCCAGATCACGTCTGAATCGAACTCTAACAAGCTTCTCAAAGTCCACACAATTATACACATTTTCCAATCCCTCCTTCTTCAGAGATCCAATCGATTTAAAAGTCTATACATTAATCATTAACTAGGTGTGTCTAACTTCTACAAGGTAGCCTATAACATAAGTTTCACTTTTCACTGTATGGGCCTGTGGACCCTCTGATTTCTTGGAAATGAGTCATCAGGTCATGTGATTTCTGAGAAACGAGTCATTCTCTCTCTTGACCACGACTAAGTTTCGTTTTTCCAGAAAAGGGTTATGTCAGTGTCTCTTTTTGTAAGTTTCATCTCTCTAAACTGGTATGGTAATTTCTGCAATTAAACATAGAATAATTAGTACACCTCATCTTTACACATTTTGCTGCCGCAATTGCGTTCTACTAAACGTGCCCTGTTATGCTCATTTTTTAATCTTACTTCATTAATTATGCTGTAACTCGACTTCAAATTGTACTAAATCTTTTTCACATGCTCTGTGATCTGGCTTTGGGTTAACCACACACTGCAAAACAAACACATACTTCTTGAAATGCTTGGCAACAACCTGGGACCTGAGTTCACAGCTGAATCATGGAGTCTGTGCACTTGTAAATACTCATCCTGGAGTGACAGCTCCGAGAAACCTAGACGGGCTTGATACATGTAGGTGTCCAGCATAAAATAGATTAAACAAACTTGACATATCTTGCAACCTGAAAAATGAATTGTTCCACTGAATGGTTAACTCCATTGTACGAATAATAGCGATAAAAGCTACAAGCCATTTCATATTACCTTTAGGTATTGTTCTCCTCCAGCGCCACGTCATTACTAGAATCTTTAAATGATGGGAAAGGGGTAGGGTGGAGGTGGCGGGGAGGCTGTGGCTGTCTTATTCCTCTCATTTGCATTTAAAGATCATGGTGCCTCTTCTATATACCCTTGACTTGCTGCCAGATCTTTCCAATAACTCAGTTCCTGTTGCCCTTATTTCTACATTTGTCCTGTGGCTTATTCATTTCTTATTTAAATCACCGCTTGATCCTCGGTCTTTCCAGTCTGACCTCTCCCTCAACTGCTCTTGCTGTCAGTATTGTACTTTATCAAATGGAATGTAGTTCATATATTCCTTAATCGAGGGCTTTCAAAGGCATTGCCAAGTGTGGGTGGAACAGCCACTATTTGTAGACCTGATGTGTGAGAGTCAATTAATTAACATTGTTAGAAGACTCGTAACAAATAAATCTGCCAGAATCACCCAACGTGACAGCGTCTAATAAAATATTATGACTAAAAATGAACAAGATGGGCACAGTGGCAAATCCCCTCTGGCCTAACAGCATCAACAGTAGAGTTGTGCGATGTTGTTCAGGCAAAATTAAGGGCTAGATTTGGGCAAGTTGTTGTTGTTGAAGAGTTGACATTTTCAGGAGCTGAACACATAATCTAAATCAGCACCAGAGTACAGTACTGGAAATTCATCTCATTGCTACATGCATGGCTCATCGCTGTGCACAACTTGCTGTGTTTTACCCACATAATAACTGTAAATGGCCGATGTAATTCATTCTACGTGAAGTGATTCGGGACTTTTCTTAGAGGTACGATAAGGCACTATAGAAATGCAAGAATTTTCGCCTCTCCCAAGGGATTACATGGGTCCGGGGGGGTGGTGGGGGTGGGCAGGAGAGGAGGGAAGTAGTGTTTACTCACGATGCTCCAGCCATCATGGTGTGAGGCAAGCTTGATGGACCAGATGGTCTTTTCCTGCCGAGCGATTTTGTATGTTCGTAAGATTCTTTCTTTCTTACATCAAGTGGATTATGGTAAATTGTACGCTGTGTTATATTTGGACTTCCAGAAAACCTTCGACAAAGTTCCTCACTAAAGATGCTGAGTAATTTCAAAGTAATGGGAATTCAAGGTAGAACCTGGAAATGGATAATAAAGTGGCAGGAAAAAAAGTGAATAGTGTTAGAGTGAAGGGTGTCCGGTGGGGGGGGGGGGGTAAGGTAGGGAGTGGCGTATCTCAGGGAATGGACTTCCAGGGAAGAGATGTGGAGGCAAAAACCTCAGTAATTCAAGATCTGGTTGGATGGCATGAGGCGAAACTAGAGGCTTTTCCTTTTTGAATGGATGACCTAAGATGGGACAAATGGCCTCCCTCAGCTGCATTCATCTTGTGATCTTGCTGTGAAAGATCTGCCGTTATTTTATCAGAATAAGTCCTACTCGTTAATAACGACCATTGCTGCTATAATCTGATTCTGGCACTTTTTATATAGATAATATTATTGATGTTACTCGATCATTGTTATTTACTATCAAAAGATATTCTTCGATGTTGAGTTCATCCCAATGAGTCCCCACAGGAAACTGAGTATGCAGAGCTGCCTGGAGCAGTGAGGTCTGCTGCTGGTGTAATGCTACAGTGCGTGTATTTACATGGGCCAGGAAAGGAGCACGAGATGCTGGCCATGTCTGCACCCAGACGAGCTGGCCTCCCACCACAATGGGAGGTCAGCTCATTTAAAGATTATTTGGCTGTTTCCAGCGTGTAGTGCATGATGTGCCAGGGGGTGTTTGAGGCCTGCTGAGTGCCTGATCATTACTGCCGGGTTTTTTTTTGCTGTTTGCAGCGGGATTTAATCAATCGGTGAAGGTCAAAAACAAAAAAGCCATAGGAGCAATAAATAAGGGTGACCCCCTATCAAGCAGAGGACCTCCTCAGATCAAACCGTATCTACTTCCCCACCAGACTCCCCTGAAGCATTCTTTCCAAGTGCCCCAGTCACATTATGGAGCAGTCCCTTAATTTAACTATTTCCTGGAGCATTAATGAGCAGTTTGTGCAGAAGCTCCCAGAAAGTTACTTACTGGCCCACCACATTTTGGGGTGCTGAGTATCTTGGGCATGTTGCAGGACTTTGGTCTCCATGTTCGATAATACAGCACACGCCCAACATCATGTTATCAGCCTTACGGAATTCCCTCACTTCAATCAATGCTATTATTTCATACACAATTTATACAAACTTCCTTAACCATCAATATCGAGCAACATATAAATTGATGTAACACATGCCCCTATACCTCCCCCCTTCCCACTGTCCAGGGCCCCAAACACCCCTTCCAGGTGAAACAGCGATTTACTTGTACTTCTCGCAATCTAGTATACTGTATTCGCTGCTCACGATGCGGTCTCCTCTACATTGGGGAGACCAAACGCAGATTGGGTGACCGCTTTGCGGAACACCTCCGTTCAGTCCGTAAGGGTGACCCCGAGCTTCCGGTCGCCTGTCATTTTAATTCACCGCTCCATTCCCACTCGGACCTCACCGTCCTTGGCCTCTTGTATTGTTCCACGGAAGCTCAACGTAAACTCGAGGAACAGCACCTCATCTTCCGATTAGGCACTTTGCAGCCTTCCGGACTCAATATCAAGTTCAACAATTTCAGATCATAACCTCGGCCCCTATTACATTTTTCCTGTAATTTTTCCACTCCTTTTCCCCCCCCCCTTTCCTTTTGTTTCTCTCTCACACCTGGCAGCTATCTCTTGCCCTGCCAGTACACTTCACACCTAATCTCAGCCTATTACCATCTCGTCTAGCTTCAAACACCTTTTATTGTCTCTTTCTCTGCTTTTGTTTCTTTTACTTCTTTTGTCAGATCGCAGATTTTCTTTCCAGTTTTGAAGAAGGGTTCAACCCGAAACGTCAACTCAAATTTCTCTCCACGGATGTTGCCTGACCTGCTGAGTTTTTCCAGCATTTTCTGTTGTTATTTCGGATTTCCAACATCTGCAGTATTTTGCTATCATATAAATTCAACAATCGGTTTAAGGCAGACTACCCAGCCAAGACTGAAGATGAAGCTTGCTAGATACTGAACTGCTACATATATTGTCGTTTTAAACCTTAATAAATATATTGCTTTTCATTCAATCTTGAATTACAAAGAAGGATGAAACAAGTTTAAAATAAGATTATTATTAGGACTCCAGATTAGTCTCTGTAGGTCCCAAGCAAATAATCGTGGGTCTATTCCCATTAAATTTATTAGCTATAAACTGCTGTTCAAAAATGAATATTGGCCTTTGTTAAGTGTACTTTAATTGGTTCCTTCATATTAGACACCAATGCTTTGCTGTCAATGGATGACAAGCTAAGAGGCCTGTAATACATAAGAGCATAAGAAATAGGAGCAGGAGTAGGCCATTCGGCCCTTCAAGCTATTCCGCCATTCAATAAGATCATGGCTGATCTTCTACCTCAACTCCACCTTCTCGTACTATCCCCATATCCCTTGATATCCTTAAAAGCCAATAATCTATCGATCTCTGTCTTGAATATACTCAATGGCAGTGCTCTCTGGGGTAGATAATCCCAAAGATTCACAAACCTCTGAGTGAAGAAATTTCTCCTCATCTCAGTCCTAAATGGTTGACCCCTTATTCTGAGACTGTGACCCCTGGTTCTAGACTCCCCAGCCAGGGGAAACATCCTCCCTGCATCTACCCTATCAATCCCTGTAAGAATTTTATATGTTTCAATGAGATCACCTCTTGTTCTTCTAAACTCTAGGGAATATAGACCTAGGGGGAGAAATTGGGTGAGTAGCGCCACTTGTTAGCGCCTAAAGAGGCAGGCAGTGGCTGTAGCACCACTGGCTGCGCCTCCCGCGATATTGAGTTGGGGCAATAATGGTGGCGTTAGCCTTTTGCGCTGCGCCGCCACCGATGACGTCATCGGTGTGCGCAGCGCCCCATTCGCGATATTTGGTAGCGAACGGCGCAGTTGCGCCATTCGCTACTCGCGCCCGGTTCACGGGGCCTTACTGTGCCGGCAGCGGCACAAGTTAAGGTGGAGGTGCGGGGCGGCCGCCTGCCAGCACCCCCCGCCCCCGCGGCATTGCTGGCTGTTTCCCGAGAGCCCGGCACTTCTCCTTGGTGCCGGGCTCGTTTGCCGGCAATCGCGAGCGGGGATCGCGCTGTTGCAGGCCCCTCCCCCTTAACAGTGGGAGGAAGGCCTGCCGTGCCGCAGCGTGTGGCACTGCGGCACGTTGCACTGCGATATTCAGTTTCAGCGCCCTCGCCCCGTGTCCCTCGAGGGGCAATGAAACTGAATATCTGACAATCGCTGAAGCCTCGAACGCTGCGCTAAATCCTGCGCTCAGGCGACTTTTGCGCCCCAACCCAATTTCTAGGCCCTAGTCTCCTAAATCTCTCCTCATAGGACAATCCCACCATCCCAGGAATCTGTCCAGTGAACCTTCGTTGCACTCCCTTTAAGGCAATTCCCAGGTCCACACTTTGGACCTTGTTAAAACAATTGCAAGACTAGCTGGTTTCCTATTTTCTGGTACTGCTCCCGTCCTCATTAAAACATGCAAAAAATTCAGTTACAGCTTCCTTTACTTCTATTCTCAGTTCCTCAAGAACTCTTGGATGCATTCCAACTGTTCCTGATGCCTTATGAATATTTAAATACTCCAGTCTTTATAACAACATGTCATTACTAATCTCCGTTTTCTCCATGAAGTCTGAGGCACTTGTTGCTCCTTCAATGACCTGAAACAGCGAACCAGCATTTTCTTTCTTTCTTCCAATTTACTCATCTCCCCAGATGGCACTGACTCTTGCCGGGGTGGGGGGTGGCTGGTAGTGCTTTGGTATCTCACCCACGTGGCCACTTTTCATGTCAGCCTGGACAGTCAAGTGGATTTTTCCCAAGGCTGGTGCTCCAGTAGCAGGAACAGTGCACAGTGGGCTATGTGTCTTGCTGTGCTACTGATGGCCAAAACTTCCTTGATTGGCATATTTAGAGATTCACTAAGAGTTCCCAGCTGAAATCCACCTACCACTGAGAACTTGCCCATTGGTTGAGGGGGGGAGGGGGGGGGGGGGGTGTGGGGGTGGGGGGGGGAGGGGCAGGAGAAATTTCTGGTACTCCTAAAGCAGTTATTTAAAAACAAAATGGCACACAAATGGTCGAATGTGGCAAACACGTCTGGATAGCAAAAAAGAGGCTGACAACAAAAAAATAGGGTATCTGGGCAAGTCGTGGAGCAGCATGGCACCTGAACCCCTCAATTGATGGATGGTGAAGTGGAGGTGCTGCTGCGGGAGGTTGGTATCTGGAGGTTTGCTCTGTTTGCCATTACAGGGCATCCTTCCCAGTGGAGAGGAATCACAGAATCACAGAAACCCCACAGTGCAGATAGAGGCCATTTCGGCCCATCGAGCCTGCACTGACACATATCCCACCCGATCCCCGTAACCCCTACACCAACACATATCCCACCCTATCCCTGTAACCCCATGTATTTAATCCCCCAAACACTAAGGGTCAATTTATCATAGCCAATCATCCTAACCCGCACATCTTTGGACTGCAGCAGTTCTGGCAGGAAGTGGCGGCCAGAGTCAAGGCTACATACAGTTCCTGCAAGACCTGGGAAATAATAGAGCCATACAGCCATAGAATGATACAGCCCAGAAGGAGGCCATTCGGCCCATTGTGCCCGTGCCGGCTCTTTGTGGAAGAAGACTGTCAGAACTTAACGATGCTTGCAAAGTGCAGCCTGTCTCTGGGCTGGGATGATTATCATTGCTCCAGGCTTCGGGCCTCTTCAGCTATGGAACTTGTCTGGTTGCCTCTGGGGCAGCTGCAACAGTGAAAGAATTTTTTTAATTAGCGCTCTAGCTGAGTCCAAATGATTATCCTTTGATCAATTGGACTTGGTTCGTGGGCCAGTTAAAATTTAACCTGCCTTTTGCCCTATAACACCGGATGCCAGGAGCACACCGAATTCCTCGCATCCAGGTTCATTACTGCATCAATGATCGGAAATTCATCTTTTGATGGCTTCCTGTCATTAATGCGTAACTTGAATATGGATGGGATGGGATAGGATGGGATGGGATAGGAAAGACACACATCATGCACTTTCATCAAGTGGAAGCTCTAGGTCAAGAATCCTTAGAGTAGCATACAACGAATAGGGGAAGTAAATTGGATGCACAACATTTCAACTTTGCCCAGATGTTCCTTTATGATGGTACAGAATAAGATAGCAGCACAGGAAAGATTGGACATCCATGGTAGCTGAAATATGTGTCATGCTGCCTTTGGTCGTCAATAGAGGGCAATGTTGGTGACAGTGACTTGGGCCACTTGATTGCTCAAATATGGACAGGATGGTTAGTTGAAGAGGTGACTTCAGCAACTAGCTGGAGGTCACTTGGATGAGCAGGTGGTATCATAGTCTTCCTGGCTGTACCCGTGTTTCTACAGCGTCATCCTCTTGATCAGCGTCTGTATCCTGCTCTCATCTTGGTTTGGGGTGTCTTCCTCCTGCGTCTCCTTGGTTAGGCCTTTTTGCAGATGAATGTTGTGCAGTGTGCAGCTGACGACTAGGAATTTGCAGACACTGTCGATACTGCACTGTAATAAACTGCTTGAAGTGTTGTTTCAGGATACTTATGGTGAGTTCTATGATGATCTTGCTGGCTAATGGAGCTTTTATCTGTGCTCTGCTTCTGTCCACAAGAGTGTCATTCAGCAGGGCTGAAGAGCGTAGCCTTGGTTTCCATGAAGCCGTCCTTCCAATCTGCCTTCACTTTCAAAGGAGTCTGGCATAGATAATTGGCACTAACTGAAAGCATTGCGACTACTATCTGAGAAGGAGCTATTACCTTGCATGCTGTAGTGTTTCTAATCACTGACCAGCTGTACATTGCTCTTATGTTTGCATGGGCCCGGCCTTGTGTCCAGTGGCCACATGGATGCCATCAATGGCTCCCTGGATTTTGGAGAATCAAACAGTTCAGTAAAATATGTACCATGCTGCCTTTGATAGTCAATAGGAAAAGAGCAATAAGAGCTGGGACTGCTGAACAATGTATCAGCCCCTCTTTTGATGCATCTGTTGGCAGCAAATTGACCTAGATTGTAAATCAACCCTATGCTAGACTGGAAGGAGGTGGAGGCAGAGCAGTTGAGGACACTTGATTGACACTGGCAGGACCAGCTGTACGTGCAGGCAGCAGACAATGAATCTGCTGCTCTTCTATTAACATAAACATTTCCTGCATCTTCTGGAAACCCTCTGCCCTTGGAGCTTATTTCTGTTTACAGCTTGTGAACGTTCAGAATTAATGATGGTCGAGACTTTTGCCAAAAGACTGGGAGATCCTATCTTTTATATTCTCAGGAAATGCTCGTTTAACCGGCACAATTCTCACTCCGAAAACTACAGTATACAGTCGTTTATAAGTTTTGTTTTACTGTTAAGTAATTAAAGAGTTATAGATTACCCTCAACTAGCAGTACTGTACTTAATCAAGCATCGTCCACCATCCATTTAACACAACATTCTGTAGGTGAGTACCCAATTATACTGCACATTTCTTGATTTTTTTATTTTTGTTTGTTAAAAATAGCCTCGGTAGATATACCTCTCCGTTATCCGGAATTTTGTATCAACCGGCAACATCCCGGTCCCGTCGGTGCCGGATACCAAAGAGTTTCCTGTACCTACAGGACATGCGAGTACAAAACGCTGGCATTACGGACAGAAATTTGCATGAAGGAAGGGTCAAGCGGAGACCAGGTGACATTGAAAAGCGCAAGTTTCCCGATTCCCCCCCCATGCCCTGGTGGAGTTGGCAGAAACATTACTTCTGGTCAGAAATTCTACCCTGTAGAGTCCGCGCCTTAATAATACACGGACTGCGGGAGAACAATAAAACAGGTATTTTACTGAACAGAGAGTAACGTCAGACTGAAGTACAGAAGCCTGCTAGGGCTTTTTATACAGGGGTGGTCACTGCCGGTACTGCTGTATAAAATCAGTTCTTCTCTTAAAAAGGTACATACACAACAATTCCTCCCCTTTTAGATAAACAGTACATAACATTCATTTAACAACTAAATAATAACTAATTACAATTACAATTTTCTCTGTACTATATACATCAACTGAAATAATCATTTATAAGTTCAGTCTTTGAGGAGGCTTCCTGATCCTGACTGGATAGCGCCTTTCTCGAGTATCCTGTTCTTGCGGTGGAGTCGATTCTGGCTCATTGTCATTGGTTGATTCGTCAGCTTCCAATACCACTGCTTCTGAGGTAGACGCAATCTGTACTTCAGGTTCATTACCAGGTGCACATGCTCGTGGTATAGGTTTGGCTTGTTCCTGTGACTCTAGAATCTGGTCAGCATGGCATCTCACGATGCTCTCTCCAACGTCCACTGTGTACATTAGTGGTCCCTGCTGTGTGCATATCGTTCCTAGCTGCCATTTTTCTGTTCGGTAGTCGCGGGCCAAGACTGGTTGCCCTATCTTGAAGCTCCTGGTTGGCTTCTCGTTGATGTGCTGGAATTGCTTATCCTCAACATCTCGTCTTATGTTTGGTTTGAGCAAATCCAGGCGACATCTTAGCCTTCAGTTGAAGAACATTATGGCTGGAGCTTGGTTGGTGACTGCATGTGTCGCATTCCGGTAAGCAAACAAGAAATTATCTACCTTGTGTTGTAGTGGTATGTCGTCGTTATACATCACATTTATTGCCTTTTTAAAGGTCTGAACAAACCTCTCAGCCAATCTATTTGTGGCTGGACGATATGGGGCAGATGTGTAATGTTTCACCCCATTATTCCTCAGAAACCTCCGGAAATCCTCGGACACAAACTGTGGCCCATTGTCGGAGCAAATCTGTTCTGGCAAGCCATTCCTGGCGAAGATGGTCCGTAGGACTGCAATAGTTTTCTCCGTGGTGGTGGAGGACATTTTGATGACCTCTGGCCATTTCGAGTGGGCATCCACGGCGATTAGAAACATTGAGTCCATAAATGGACCAGCAAAATCAATGTGTACCCGTTGCCATGGAGATGAGGGCCACTCCCATGGGTGTAGAGGGGCCTGTGGTGGTGCATTTTGGACTTTCTGGCATCCTGAGCAGCTCTTGGTCAGGTCCTCGATTTGTTTATCGATTCCTGGCCACCACACAAGCCCTGGCTAGGCTTTTCATTTTTACCTCTCCCAGATGACCCTCATGAAGCTCATTGAGCATTCTGTCTCTCAACTTGGGTGGAATTACCACTCGGGATCCACACATCAAGGTCCCCCGGCACACTGACAGCTGTTCTCTCCTTGGCGAGAATGCTGGCAACAGTGAGTCGCCATGTGCTGGCCATCCCTTCACCATCAAATCATAGACCCGAGAGTGTGTCGGGTCATTTCGTGTTTCCTTCTCTATACTTGAGTTTGTAACAGGCAGACATTCGACTATGGTCGCATGGAATATCTCAACAGGGTCCACTGCAGGTGCTTCCTCTACCGTAGGCAACGGTAGGCGCGACAGCCCATCAGCGTTTCCATGCTGCTTCGTACCCTTGTACTCTATGTCGTACTGATGTGCCCCTAGAAAAAGTGACCATCTTTGCAGCCGTTGCGCCGTCATCACTGGAACGTCCTTCTTTGGGTTAAAAATGGAGACCAGGGGCTGATGATCAGTCAGTAGGGTGAATTTCTGCCCGTGCAGATAGTGATTGAACTTCTTCACCCCCCCCCCCCCCACACCAGGCTGAGGGCCTCCCTGTCAATCTGGGCGTAGTTACGCTCGGCTGAAGTTAACGAGCGCGACGCAAAGGCTATTGGCCTCTCTGAACCGTCAAGGAATTTGTGTGACAGCACCGCTCCAATGCCGTAGGGAGACGCATCACATGCCAACCGAATCGGTAGTGTTGGGTTGGAGTGGGCCAATACTTCTTTTGAAGTGATTAGGCATTTACATTTCTGAAAGGCACGCTTACGCTCATCACTCCATTTCCATGTTACTCCAGTTTGCAGCAGGGCGTTCAGTGGGTGCAGAATTGTAGATAAATTTGGCAAGAACTTATGGTAGTAGTTCACCAACCCGCGAAACGACCTCAGTTGCGACACATTTTCCGGTGCTGGGGCCTTGACTACAGCCTCAATCTTGTCTGGCGACTTATGCAACCCTTCCTCATCAATCATGTGGCCACAATACGAGATTTGTCTCCTGAAGAACTTGCATTTGGGGCGGTTGGCTCGTAGCCCATATTCCTGCAATCTAGTGAGCACCTGCTCCAGGTTGGCAAGGTGTTCACTGTCATTTTCGCCCGTAACCAGGATGTCGTCCAAATAACACTGGGCCCCTGGGATCCCTTGCAGGACTTGTTCCATCGCCCTCTGCCAAATAGCCGGGGCTGATGCTACCCCAAATACCAGTCGATTGTACTGGTAAAGGCCTTTGTGAGTGTTTATCGTGAGGTATTTCCTAGATGCTTCTTCCACCTCCATTTGTAGATACGCTTGGGCCAGATCAATCTTCGTAAAGCGTTTCCCTCCAGATAGTGAGGCGAAAATATCTTCTATCCGTGGAAGTGGATATTGTACTGTGTGCAGGACTGGGTTCACAGTTACCTTGAAGTCCCCACGGATGCGAACCTTCTTCGGCTCCCCAGGCGTGCTGCTCAATGATTTCTTCATTACAGGAATGATGGGTGTGGCCCACTCGCTCCAGTCCACCTTGGACAGCACACCCGAATGCTCCAGACTCTCCAGTTCTGCTTCAACGGCTGGGCGGATCGCGTACGGCACCGGTCTGGCCTTAAAAAATTTTGGGTTTGCGTTATCTTCGATTTTTATCGTTGCCTTTACTCCTTTTAGAGTCCCAAGTCCTTGTTGGAACACCTCTTTTGCATCAGTTAGAATTTGTGACAGTCGTCCAGGTGTGACGTCATCATCCTTTTTGTCAGTCACAGTTAGCGCCTGAATGGAATGCCAATCCAATTGTATTTTTCGGATCCATTCACGTCCCAATAATGGTGGTCCTCCATCTTGTAGTATATATAGATACAGTTTCTGTGTTTCCTTGCCATTGTATTTAACTGGCACCCTTATTTTTCCTCTGGGGTAGACTTTTTGCCCCGTGCATGTCTTCAATACAATGGACGTGTCCTTTAAGGGTATGTGTGAGAATAGCCGCTCATAGTCTCGTCGATTCATGACAGTTAGGGCTGATCCTGTATCCAATTCCATCTTTACTTGGGACCCTGCTATCATGAGGGTGACCCAAATGGTTCGGTGATCCTCCTTTGCGATCACGTTGTGTAACTTTAGACAACTTAGTCTCCTGCTCCCGGAGTAGTTATCACTCTCCTGATCTTCCGAACTACTGTCTGTCATTTTTTTTACTTTCTTGTACTTTTCCTTAGTAGTTCTTGTAGTGTTGGTTTTCTTTCCCGACCTGCAGACTCTTGCTATATGTCCCATTTTCCCGCATTGCCTGCATACTTTGTCCTTAAACCAGCAGTCCTTCTGATCATGGGTTGTTTTGCCGCAGCGATAGCACTTTTCTGCTCCATACGCCATTTCGTTAGCATTGTATTCTTGTGGTTTCTGTTGTATTTCCGCAGCTCCCCGTGCTGCTGCTTCGTAGGATACTGCCACGCTGAAAGCCTGTTCTAGAGTCAGGTCCTTTTCCGAAAAGTGTCATTTCTGGGTTCCTTCACTCTGGAGCCCGCAGACAAACTTATCCCGTAAGGTGTCTGCCAGTCCTGCTCCGAACTGGCAGTGCTTCGATAACTTGCGTAGTTCCGTAAGATAGTCAGCATTGTTCTCATCTTTGTGCTGGTTTATTTTATGGAACTTGAATCTTTCTGCTATCAGCAGCGGTGTGGGGTTTAGGTGTTCCTGTAAGATATTAACAATCTCTTCAAAACTTTTCTCCATTGGTTTAGCTGGGGTAATTAAATTCCGCAATAGGCCGTACGTTCTCGCGCCCATTAAATTTAATAATACCGACGCCTTCTTTCCATTGGCCACCTCATTGGCATTGCAGTACACTTCAATTCTTTCCACATACGTGGTCCAGTCTTCTACCTCGTTGTCGAAAGCAGTGATACTGCCACTCTTCGGCATCTTGGGTGATTTAAAATGGCACCTCCCGCGCTTTTCCTTCTTCCCCTTGCTGCCACGCTGCTCCTAGCGTTCTACAGGGTAATGGCGGCGACCCGGCGTGTCTCACTTTTCCTTCCCCTCGTTTTATTTCCTCTACGCTGCCCGGTTCTTGAGCACCGACCGCGCCCTGTGCGCTGCACCCTCTCTCTCTTTCCTCCCGGCGACGCTGCGCGGCCCTTTTTGTAGAGCCGCTCGATCGAGCTCGAGCCCGCCGCAGTCCGGAAGGGTCAGCGCACTACCTGCTACCAGCACGATTTGCTGGAACACCTTGACTGGGGAGCCAAGCCCAGCTCTCCACAGCCTCTCCCGCAATTCTCCGAACACCGATGGATCCTTGGGCGGTTGCCCGCGGTCGACGCCCGTTGCTCAGACTTCAACCTCCAAGAAACTTCTTCTCAGGGAAAGATCCCCGTGAGGTGATGCAGTACCGCAGGTGAGTTCGAACCTGCTCGTCGCCACTGTAGAGTCCGCACCTTAATAATACACGGACTGCGGGAGAACAATAAAACAGGTATTTACTGAACAGAGGGTAACGGCAGACTGAAGTACAGAAGCCTGCTAGGGCTTTTTATACAGGGGTGGTCACTGCCGGTACTGCAGTATAAAATCAGCTCTTCTCTTAAAGGTACATACACAACATACCCCGTTAAGTATTTGCAGCCTACTGACAACAACTGTGCTCAGTTCTGCTCTCCATATTAAAAAAAGGATATAGAGGCACTGGAGAGGCTGCAAAAAAGATTTACAAAGATGACACCAGAACTGAGAGGTTATAACTATCAGAAAAGATTGAACAGACTGAGAGGTGACCTGATAAAGGTCTTTAAAATTATGAAGGGTTTCGATAGGGTAGATGTAGAGAAGATGTTTCCACATGTGGGGTTGTCCAAAACTAAGGGCCATAAATGTAAGATAGCCATTAATAAACCCAATAAGGAATTCAGGAGTAACTTCTTTACTCAGAGAGTGGCAAGAATGTGGAACTTGCTGCCACAGGGAGCGGTTGAAGCGAATAGTATAGATACATTTAAGGGGAAGCTAGATAAGTACATGAGGGAGAAAGGAATAGAAGGTTATGTTGATAAGATGAGATGATAAAGGGTGGGAGGGGGCTCGTGTGGAGCATAAACACTGGCATTGGGCCGAATGGCCTATTTCTGTGCTGTAAATGCTATGTAAAGTGCATCATAGGCAAATCCATTTTGAAAATACTGACAGCCTCAGCCAACTGTGCATGTACAATTGTTTGAAAAACACAACTTTGTTTTCTGGCTGCTGGATCCTTCCCTGCTGGCTGGGAATGTTCCCTACAGATATTGAGCAGAAAATATTGTCCCAGGTCCATATACGTAAGCTGACCACTTAGTACATCACTGGCCAGAAACCATGGCCTCTGACCAGAGGTGACCTGGAATAATGACCTTTGGATGAGTTTTAGGGCAATTTTGCTCTGTTTTTTGTGTTCATATGAAGATTAAATGGTTGCCCCATTCTTAGAACATAAGAAGTAGGAGCAGGAGTAGGCCATACGGCCCCTCGGGCCTGCTCCGCCATTCAATAGGATCATGGCTGATCCAAATCTAGACTCACGTCCGCTTCCCTGCCCTCTCCCCGTAACCCCTAATTCCCTTATCTGCTAGGAAACTGTCTATCTCCTTTTAAATTTATTTAATGTTGCAGCTTCCACAGCTCTCTGGGGTAGCAAATTCCATAGATTTACTACCCTCTGAGTGAAGAAGTTTCTCCTCATCTCAGTTTTGAAAGGGCAGCCCCTTATTCTAAGATTATGCCCCCTAGTTCTAGTCTCACCCATCAGTGGAAACATCTTCACCGCATCCACCCGATCAAGCCCCCTCACAATCTTATATGTTTCGATAAGATCGCCTCTCATTCTTCTGAACTCCAATGAGTAGAGGCCCAACCTACTCAACCTTTCCTCATACGTCAACCCCCTCATCTCCGGAATCAATCGAGTGAACCTTCTCTGAACCGCCTCGAGAGCAAGTATATCTTTTCTTAAATATGGAAACCAAAACTGCACACAGTATTCCAGGTGTGGCCTTACCAATACCCTGTATAACTGCAGCAAGACTTCCCTGTTTTAATACTCCATCCCCCTTGCAATAAAAGCCAAGATTCCATTGGCCTTCCTGATCACCTGCATACTAACTTTTTGTGTTTCATGCACCAGGACCCCCAGATCCCTTTGTACTGTAGCACTTTGCAGTTTCTCTCCATTTAGATAATAACTTGCTCTTTGATTTTTTCTGCCAAAGCGCATAACCTCACACTTTCCAATATTATATTCCATCTGCCAAATCTCTGCCCACTCACTTAGCCTGTCTATGTCCTTTTGCAGGTTTATGTCCTCATCACTCACTGCTTTCCCTCCCATCTTTGTATCGTCGGCAAACTTGGATATGTTGCACTCGGTCCCTTCCTCCAAATCGTTAATATAGATTGTAAAGAGTTGGGGTCCCAGCACTGACCCCTGCGGAACACCACTAGTTACTGATTGCCAGCCCAAGAACGAACCATTTATCCCAACTCTTTGTTTTCTGTTAGATAGCCAATCTTCCACCCATGCCAGTATATTACCCCCAATCCCGTGATTTCTTATCTTGATCAGTAATCTTTTGTGTGGAACCTTGTCAAATGCCTTTTGGAAGTCCAAATACACTACATCCACTGGTTCCCCTTTATCCACCCTGTATGTTACGTCCTCAAAGAATTCGAGCAAATTTGTCAAACATGACTTCCCCTTCATAAAACCATGCTGCCTCTGTCCTATTAAATAATGTTTATCCAAATTCTTGCCGTGGTAAATGCAATGGGTGACAGTTTCAAACAGCCTGTTGTGATCTAGTATGAAATATGGAGAGACGATTGTTAGCGGTGTTTCAAATGTGCAAAGGCAGCTCTGCATGTTTAGCTTTCTGAAGAAAGGAGGCCTTAATCCAATAGCAGATTTGGAGATCCACATTTTCGAGGGTTACAATGCCGATCACATTGTTAAAGTTAGAAGTGAAGCTGATGGCTGGATAATCAGGTGTCTGCTGTCAGCTGCACTCCTTTAATGTAAGAGTGTCTTCAGTGGTTCTGGAGTAAGTGGCACGACTTCCTTTACCTTTTGGCACAGCCATCATTATCAGAGCTGATGTAACACAGAACCTTACGGTAAATACAACATCAGCTACTCCGCTTTCTGTCTCCTCTCTAATATTTGATTGGTTCTTCCCCCCCCCCATATCCTTTATTTTTTATATTATATTCTGCTTTTCTAAATATCAGTCTCATTTTTAGTTTATCTATTAGGAAGCCACAATATGATACAGGTTCTGGAAAAGCGGAAAGCCCCAAATATTAAGGGAGAAAAATTCAGTTGCTTTGCGCCTCCCGTTAGCACCCTAAGAGGGCGCTAATGGGGCACAAAGCAACTAGCGGCCGGGCGCGGCGATGTTTGCGCCGCTGGCAAAATTGACCAGACTTTTTGCGGCGGCGTTAAACACTACCGCCACGATCTCCTGAGCCCACAGATTGTGACATCAGTCGAGCGTGCAACGCCCCGGACCGGATACTGAGTGGCGCCCCCTGCTTTTCTGCCTGCCGCTAGCAACGACAGGTTGAGGGGAGCGTTTTGCAGTCGGGAAGGGACTGGGGGAGCACTACCTAAAGGCGACCGCTTCCTGCCTTTTTTTGTCAGCGACATTTTTGCACCACACATTCGGAGAGAGTGAGAGAGAGAGAGAAGGAGAGAGAGAGAGAGAGAGAGACAGACTTCTGGAGAGATTCAACACTGTACGAAGGAGTTTTGTGTACTGAGCAGCAATTTGCAGGTTCATTTTGATTTAGAGGAGACTTGGGGGCTGCACTCTGAGCTCTTTCCCTGGGTCTCTCCATTGTTCTTTCCAACAGATTTGATGTACAGGTCTCTCCAGGCCGAGATTCAAGGCTGCAATGAGCAGGGTGTGGCTGGAGAGCAAGATCGACCCTCCCCTTTAAGAACTGGCCGGCGCCAGTGTGTCTGTGTTCCATTGCTGACTGACATCACATGAGCTTCGCCAGCGCTCTGAGGTAGCGCCTCGCTCCTCGGTGTTAGCACCTTAAGAGAGGTATGTAGCGCCTGATTTAGCGCTCCAATCACCTCCAGGGGTGATAGAAGTCAAGTTTGTAGTCGGAGGTGATAATTAGCGGCAGGCGCTAAACTTTGGGCCCGGCCGATAATTGCGCCCCAAACGGGGCGACACCGAATTTCTCCCCTTAAGTGTCTTTCTCTTACAGATGTTGATTAACCGGTTGTGCACTTGCAGCAAGTCTTTGTTTTTATTTCAGGTTGCCATCATTCCTGATTTTTCCTTTCCATTCACTTCAATTCAATTTTATTTGTCATATATGCAGCAAATGTGTGTACTGCACAATGAAATGTTGATTTTTACGAGTCCTCCCAACATTGGAATAAATATGGCATAGCTATGATAAAAATACTAATAGAAATACAGTAATAAATAAAACAGTAATAAATAATCATAAATTATTCGTTCATGAGTCTTATGGCCTGGGGGTAGAAGCCGTTTAGAAACCTGCTGGTACGAGACCGTATGCTTCGATATCTCTTACCGGATGGGAGCAGGGCGAAGAGGTTGTGGCTGGGGTGGCTCGCGTCTTTGATGATTCTCAGGGCCTTCCCCCGGCACCTCTCCGGGTAGATATCCTGTACAGCAGGTAGTTTAATTCCTATAGTATGTTGTGCAGCTTTCACCACCATCTGTAGAGCCTTGCGGTCTGTGGCAGTGCAGTTGCCATACCAGGTAGTGATGCAGCCGGACAGGATACTCTCGATGGTGCACCGGTAGGAGTTGGTGAGAATCTGGGGAGCCATTCCAAATTTCTTCAGTCTCCTGAGGAAGAACAGGCGTTGGCATGCCTTCTTGGTTACGACGTCGATGTGATGGGACCACGTTAAGTCCTTCGTAATGAATACACCCAGGCATTTGAAACTGCTAACCCTCTCCACCTCAGCCCCTTCGATGTAGATTGGGGTGTGTCCCTCTCCCTGCCGCTTCCTGTAGTCCACGATCATCTCCTTTGTTTTGCTGATGTTGAGGGAGAGGTTGTTGTACTTGCACCATTCTGCTAGGGCTCTTACCTCCTCCCTGTAACCTGTCTCGTCGCCATCTGTGATCAGGCCTACAACGGTAGTGTCATCAGCAAACTTGATGATGGAGTTGGAGTTGTGCGTGGCCACGCAATCGTGAGTAAACAGGGAGTACAGAAGGGGGCTGAGCACATAACCCTGGGGAGCTCCCATGTTCAGGATCAGTGTGGAGGAGGTATTACTGCCTATTTTCACCACCTGGGGTCTGCCCGTCAGGAAGTCCAGGATCCAGTTGCATAGGGAGGTGTTAAGTCCTAGCTCCCTGAGCTTGTTGACAAGCTTAGAGGGGATAATGGTATTGAATGCTGAACTATAATCAATGAACAACATTCTCACATAGGTGTTCCTCTTATCCAGGTGTGATAAGGCAGTGTGCAGTACAGTGGCGATGGCATCATCCCTAGATCTGTTTGGGCGGTAGGCAAATTGGAGTGGGTCCAGTGTGGCCAGTAGTAAGGAATTGATGTAGGTTTTGAACAGCCACTCAAAGCACTTCATGATGACAGAAGTGAGTGCTATGAGGCGGTAGTCGTTTAAACAGGTTACTTTAGTTTTTTGGGGGACTGGAATAACCGACGTCATCTTGAAGCGGGTGGGGACTACAGACTGGTACAGTGAACGGTTGAATATATCCGTAAACACGGCTGCCAGCTGGTCAGCGCATGCTCTAAGGACACGCCCAGGGATTCCATCTGGACTGGGTGCTTTGTGGGTGTTCACTCTCTTAAAAGTCTTACTCACGTCAACCACGGAGATTGAGAAGACCCAGTCGTCCTGAGCCGCGGGCGCCCTTGTAACAGGCCAGTTGTTGTTGGCCTCAAACCAGGCGTAAAAAGTGTTGAGCTCGTCCGGGAGAGGGGCATTGCTGGGCATGACACAGCTGGGTTTCCCTTTGTAGTCCGTAATAGATTGTAATCCACTCCACATCCTTCGCAAATCTGAGCTATGATAGTGTGACTCCACTTTGTCCATGTATTGTCTTTTTGCATTTTTGATGGTTTTTCTTAGCTCATACTTTGATTTCTTGCACTCATCCATGTCCCCAGAATTGAATGCGATGGACCGTGCTTTTAACATAGCACGGATATCGCCATTTGCCCATGGTTTCTGGTTGGGAAATGTTCATACAACAATCCTCAGAACAACGCCGTCTATGCACTTGTTTATGAAACTAATGACTGAATCTGTATATGTGTTGATGTCATTGTCCGAGGCATTCCGGAACATATCCCAGTCAGTGGAATCAAAACAGTCTGGTAACATAGCGTCTGATTGATCCGATCAGCGTTGTAGAGATCTCATCACAGGCTTTTCCTGGTTCAGTTTTTGCCTATAGGTGGGTAGCAGCAGGATGGAGTCGTGATCTGATTTGCCAATATGGTTATACATCACATCATTAGCATCACGAGATTCCTTCCAGTAATTCAACAATAATGTATTGTGTCAAGTTAAACCCAGAATATTACTTCAAGCTCAACCATAACGGTAGTACAAGGAGGGTCACAGGTTCAAATTGGCCAATTTAGGACTGACATCAGGGAAGAGTGATCAACACATGGAATGGGCTTCCGAGTAGGATAGTCAAGTGGTACAAGTGTGGGCCCACTCAAGAAACAGTTGGAAGCTGTGAGAAGTTTGAGGAACAATAGTTTTTATTTCAGTTGAATGAGCAAAGTTGAGCTAAACATAGCCTTCCTTGTCTACATCTATCATACAGAGGTCATAAGTATAAGATAGTAATAAATCCAATAGGGAATTCAAGAGCAACCTCTTCACCCAAAGAGTGGTAAGAATGTGGAATGTGCTACCACAAGGAGTAGTTGAGGCAAATAGCATAGATGGATTTAAGGGGAAGCTAGATAAGCACATGAGGGAGAAAGGGATAGAAGGATAGGCTGATAGGGTTAGATGAAGAGGGGTGGGAGGAGGCTCGTGTGAAGCATAAACGCCAGTATAGACCAGTGGGGCAGAACGCCCTGCTTCTGTGCTTAAGACTTCATGTAACTATGTAACTGTATCTCATGAAAATCCTTTGTGATCATTGGTTTTATTCCTTTATTTTCACAGTGGGAACTGAAACCTTTAACTCCAAAAGCTTGGCCCTGCAAGCTCAGAAAAAGATTCTCAGCAAAATGGCCACCAAAGCAGTGGCCAATATGCTCATTGACGACACCAGTAGCGACATCCTAGACGAGCTGTACAAAGTGATCAGAGAGTACACAAACGACAAGAAAGAAGCCCACAAAGTCTTGAAGGATTTGATCAAGATCGCTTTAAAAATTGGGATTCTCTACAGAAATAACCAGTTTAACCAGGACGAAGTGGAGATTGTAGATAAATTCAAGAAGAAATTAAATCAGGCCGCCATGACAGCAGTCAGTTTCTACGAGGTTGAGTTTACGTTCGACAGAAACGTTTTGGCGGAACTGCTGAACGAATGCAAGGGCTTGCTGCACGAACTGATTGAGCGTCACCTCACCCCCAAATCTCACGGACGCATCGACCACGTTTTCAGACTCTTTGCAGATGTGGAGTTTCTGTCTGATTTGTACAATCCCGATGGAGTTTACAAAGAGTATCTGCAGAAAATCTGCAATGGTGTCAACAAACTGCTGGATGAAGGAATCATCTGAACTTTATGGCCCCCCCCAAAAAAAACCAGGAAAACATTTGACTTCCTGCTGGTCCGCACAGAACATCCTTACCATCATTGAAGGGTTTGATGGTCTATTTTCATTGTCTCTGGGTGGCGAGAAAATCCTTTTGTCTGAATGTTATACTGTAAAGTGTATGCATTTAAAAACAAACAAGTTTGTGAATCCATTTTGTTGCTTTGGAGGAGGAGTAAATTATCTGCTGTGACAATGTATGTTGAAGAGCTTTCTGTAAAAACTTAAATTACATTTTCACTTGCACATGATGGGATGTTTTAAATACTGCTGTTTTCAGACCCTACCGTCCATTCCAGCACCTTAATCCAAGTAATGTGCTATTAAATTACAGTTGGAAAATGTATTATTGAAATTCAGAAGATTAAGCTAAACAACCCACAAAATATTGCTCCAACAATTCTGAAAATGTAAGAACAATTTAGGTCAAAAGATGTCATGAGTTGGTTTAACAGAGTATCTTACAGCACAGAAGGACATTCCGCCCATTGTGCCAGTTCTCCACTTAGTCCCATTTCCCCTGTCCATTCCCTAAACTCTTAAATTTTTCCTTTTCAAATATTTATCCAGTTGCCTTTTAAAAGCCATTATAGATTGTGCTTCCACCACTTTCTGCTAGCACATTAACACCCTTCTGTTTAAAAAAGGAATCTCCTAATCTCGCCGGTCAATGAACTAGTTGAGAGGGAAATACACACACTATTTTCTAATATACAGGCAGATGGCGCATGGCTTAAAGCCAAGAATAACAGTATTACTGCCATTCAGCACAAATGTGAAGTAGGAATTTCATCGGAATTGTCGTTCTGTCAAGTAACCAGGAGCAACACCATTTCCTGTTTCAACTACTTTATCATTTGAGAAACACAAAAATAATCTCCAGACCCAGTGAAGTAAAGCCGCTTTTCACACAAAGAGTGCAGCTGGCAAAGGGAGCCCTGGTCTGTCTGTCGGGTACAGCTGGCAGAGGGAGCCCTGGTCTTTCTCAGTTGGGTACAGCTAACTGGCAGAGGGAGCCGTGGTCTTTCTCAGTTGGGTACAGCTAACTGGCAGAGGGAGCCCTGGTCTTTCTCAGTTGGGTACAGCTAACTGGCAGAGGGAGCCGTGGTCTTTCTCAGTTGGGTACAGCTAACTGGCAGAGGGAGCCGTGGTCTTTCTCAGTTGGGTACAGCTAACTGGGAGAGGGAGCCGTGGTCTTTTTCAGTTGGGTACAGCTAACTGGCAGAGGGAGCCCTGGTCTTTTTCAGTTGGGTACAGCTAACTGACAGAGGGAGCCCTGGTCTTTTTCAGTTGGGTACAGCTAACTGGCAGAGGGAGCCCTGGTCTTTTTCAGTTGGGTACAGCTAACTGGCAGAGGGAGCCCTGGTCTTTTTCAGTTGGGTACAGCTAACTGGGAGAGGGAGCCGTGGTCTTTCTCAGTTGGGTACAGCTAACTGGGAGAGGGAGCCGTGGTCTTTCTCAGTTGGGTACAGCTAACTGGGAGAGGGAGCCCTGGTCTTTTTCAGTTGGGTACAGCTAACTGGCAGAGGGAGCCCTGGTCTTTTTCAGTTGGGTACAGCTAACTGGGAGAGGGAGCCGTGGTCTTTCTCAGTCAGTACATCTGGCAGAGGGAGCCCTGGTCTTTCTCAGTTGGGTACAGCTAACTGGCAGAGGGAGCCCTGGTCTTTCTCAGTTGGGTACAGCTAACTGGCAGAGGGAGCCCTGGTCTTTCTCAGTCGATTTCACTCCATAGTGGAAACAAGCCTGGCTTCCTTTTTTCCCCCTCAGCAATTTATACGCACCCAAAATGTAGGTCCAGGATTCTGCTATCAGAATAATGAGCCAGGTTTAGTAATTCAAAGAACACAGGCAGCTGGTCTTGTGTGTTTGCTTTCTGTTGGGGCTCCGTGGAAAAGCAAAGGCCAGCAAATCCAAGGAGACCAGCTCCTCAGTCCAAGGGTAAAAGTCGAAGAGACATGTACAGATATCACTCTCCTGAAACTGGATAAAGTTTTGCATAGAATACAAAAGCACCTTAAAATAACACAGTGTGACGGCAGGCAAGAAATAAACAACAGGCTTACTCACCTAAAATGACCAATTGTAATGCTGTCATCGGAATGTGAAGTAGTAGTTTCAAAAGGGGGGTTATTTTATCAAGTAAAGAAGAGCAGGCCCGTTTTCCTGCTTTAAGTATTCAAGGTTTCTCTTTGATAGAAGCCTTTAAAGATTCCGCTGAAATGCCAGCAAGTTTCTGAATAGTTTAAAGATAAAACCAGTGTTAAGAAGCTGGGATACTGTCTCTTTAAATGAGGACCTTTAATCCTGTAAAGTAATATGAGCAGCAACTTCATCATAGTTTTCAAGCAGTGAAAATGTAAACCCAATTTTAAAGACTATCATGCTTCACATGTTTAGTCCTTTGTTCTCTACCCTGTGTTTGGATTATTCTTAACCGCTTTTGCACATACCCAATGAGACCGTTTCCTAGGTTACTGAAATCTCTGCTGAAACAAGTACAGCAAAGGACAACACGGCGCAGTGAGTCTGTAGATTTAGTTACTGGGTTATTACATAGGTTTCCTCATGCTAGTCTGCTCCAACCACATTTATGAGGAAGTATTGATTCTATATAATCATTATATATTTTTTGAAGTCTTGCTTTACAACTAACAATTAATAATCCATTGAAACACCGAAGCCAATGATACTTCATAAACAGACTGGGGACTACTAACAGCTCACCTTCCCTCAATCCGCGACCTTCACCAAATGTGCTGCTCCACGTGCCTCTCTGTGCCACACGTTCTGGGACATTGCTGGAGTCAGGATTTAAGGCAAGAAAGGGGGAAAGCTTGGGATGGTGATCATCGGCAAATGTTTTGTGAGTAGGCCTCAGTGAAGCACAGCGATCAAAGTTCAGAGAAAAAAAAATGGATCCCAAACCCGATCAGAGGTGGGCATGCCAGTTACATCCATAACACAGAGCTGGCAACATTGGCCAAATGCTGGTGTGAGATTTTCAGTCACAAGATGCATACGTTAAGCATCCACTCACACCATAAACGCAACCATGGCTGTAAGTGGAAAGCTGCATCTGTCATAGGGCCCACCAAGTGATTCTTCTTTAATGAACCAAGTGAATGGTAAATAACAACAGAAAATGCTGGAAAAACTTAGCAGGCCAGGGCAGCATCCGTGGAGAGAGAAACAGAGTTAACGTTTCAGGTCGATGACCCTTCGTCAGAATGGTAAACCCCAGTTAAAGTACAGGAAACTCTTTTTTTATCCGGCACCGACGTGGTGCCGGTTTATCAAAACGTCCGGATTACAGAGGTATAGTTAAAAGGTACGAGAGCTCCATACACAGCAACAAATCCAGGCTTCCCTGTTGCTTAGCAACAGGTGCAAGAAGCCCGGCCACAGACCAAGCGTCCCTGTTGCTTAGCAAAAGTGCAAGAACCCCGATTACACAGCCACTGATCCAGGAACAGCCACTAATATGAAGTAAAACTTACCTGAACCTACTCCTGAATTTTGCCGGTTAACAGAGATTTCCGGTTATTTCAGGTGCTGGTAAATCAAGAGTTTCCTGTACAATTGATATCAGCATCAACCCTTATTACTTTAACAAATGAAACAATCTTATTCTATTATATGAAACATTTTCATAGATTGATTTACCACTGACCTCACACAGAATTTTGTTCATTGGCATTCTAATATAAACTTGAAATAGACGAGCAAAAAAAATAATTGCACACAGGGAACAAGGTGCTGCAGTGTGTTTGGCACTGGCTTTTTGCCTTTAGGTTCCCAGTTCAAATCCACTGCAAGCTGACGCAATGAAAGTCTCCTTTGTCTGTTAACTGTGAGGGTCCAATGTGAAATGAATATGAGCATTCTCAATCCAGCTCCCAGTGGGTACAGACCCACAGCACAGAATAGCACTGATTGACAATCAGCACTCGGAGACCACAGGAAGGCTGGGCTGCAAAATGGGAAAAATGTCATATTAATGTAGGAGGGAGTACTGCTACATGGCCTGGCAGAGGAAGCTCAGCTCTGCATTTGCGTGTGCTATACTTCACCCAGGAATGCTTGATGCTAATACTCGATGACTGAAATAGCAAAGCACATTTCCCAGCGCTAACATCCCTCAACTTGCTATTTGCTAATAATCTGTGATAAAAGAATCACACAACTGCAATATATTTAATCAGTTAGCTAATAAACTTCAAATTTCATGACTGGTGTGTCTCATTAACAAGAGGCAATCCAGCTCTTTCCAAAATGAAATCAAAAGTTACATTTTTATAGAGCAAGCCATTTTTTTGTTACTTTGTTAGTAAAATACATCCTTCACTCTGAAGCCCAGAATTAACCCAGCAGTAAATTGACCAATGTATTATGCTGTAAGAATTCTTATTACATCCAATTGTACCAGCCCACTGAAAGCTGGCCTCACGATTTAGCAGTAATTCAATTATTAATTTCAACAACTTTTTAAAAACACGAGACTCATCACTTCTGAACTGAAAGGACCAGTCCTTTTTTCATGTGAGGCAAATGGATTGGATTCTTTTAGATTATTTTGCTATTGATGTTTTAGATTTGTTCTGGTCGAGATGAGGTATGACAGCGTTGGGTGAAGCAACATTCTTCTCCTGCAGACCCAGTGACAGAAGCTGCCATTCACAAGTCAGGTAAAAGATACAAACCCAACCTCAAAGATCTTGTGCAGTATCAATGTGCCTTTTACACCTCTTAAATTGCCTTTTTATATTAGCTGCCACATTAGTGTCCTCTATGCTAACTTCAAGGGTGTGTGCATGCTCTCAGATTCATGCACTAGGAATTGGATTGGGATTCACGAAACTGATTGTAAACTATTACAAAAGACTTCGATCCTGCCTGCACCCTGTCCAAACCCAGGTTCCAGAGGTGAAGGGTTACAATCTTTCACACTTAATTTATTTATCCCAGTAATCAGAAGTGGATTATCATTTGATAAATTTGTAATGATTGACATCGCGGCCTTTAATCTATCCGTCTGCACAATGTCACACACTAGCCCCATTGAGTGTGATACCTGCTGCTGGCAAAAATAAAGTGAAAGCATTAGCCATAAATTTGATAGTGACTGTTCTTTATCAAAAAGCTTTTTTTGAGCAACCTAGGTGAAGGGTCAAGGCTCATAGTGCAGGACACCACCACAGTTATAAAGTGCAGGAGAGATGATGGGGTCGATCAAGAATTAATGGTTAGGTGATGTCAAGCTTGGATTTTCAAAATCTGTAGCGTGTAGGTGGAAGACTGAAGGGAAAAGATGGCAACATAGGAATAATTACAAGGCAGCAAACTAACACAGGATTCAGGTAATGGTCATAATAATAAACTCTTCATGGGTTTACTGACATTTGAAGCTCCTGGCAAGACTAGTGCCTTGTAATCAGTCTCTGGTATCCATTATTCCCTGTATGCGGATTACATTGGGCCGTATTTTCCGATCGGAGACCTCCTGCGTGCGGAGGCCTCCGATCTGGAAAAATCTACGAACTTACCCGAGGGCTCCCGAGGTGCGTATACTTCCACTCCCGGGCCCCTCCAAACTCCGAGTGCGCAGGGCCCAGGTATCCCAGAGGCACGGGCAATTCACAAGCATCCCTGGGATCACGTGGGCCATGGGAAGCCAATCACATAAGGGAATCTCCCTTCATACACTTGACAGATAGACCTGTCAAATATATGAATGGAGATCACCCCAAAAACATACTAAAACTTTAAATACATTTTTAAAAAACCATCACCTTTTTAAAATAGTTGAAATTACAATAAATTAAATATTTTAAACAAAATTTAAATTTTTTGGAAAAAAATTTAAGTTTTTTTTACGGGGCTAAAAATAAACTTACCTTTTTTGAAGTATTTTTAAATGATAAATGAGTGAATTTTTTTTTTTCTTAACATTTTTTCAACTCTTATCCTGGTAAAAGCAGGCCTTATGTCGAAGGGTTTTCTGCGGGCGGAGGGTCTCCAGAAAGCGAAACAATCCGCCCGCAGAGGCCCTTCTCCAGGGCAGGTGGAGTATCTGTCAAAACCATTCTTGACAGATCGGAAATGCCAGTTTTCAGCGCATGCGCTGTGCATGCCTGGAACCAGCATTTCCGATGTCCCTACAGATGGGTGCACAGCTCGTACACACCCATAGGGATCGGAATATACGGCCCATTATTTCCTAGTCATCAACTGCAAATCATTTCTGCGGAACTGGGAGTGACGACACCACAGTCATCAATCCTTCCACCGCCACACAGCAGTGACATGGAGGACACTGGACATCAATGTTCACATTGACACTGTTTGCAAAAACGGACCTAGAATTTAAACAAAAACAAGAGGTAACTAGGAGTGATTTAAAAGCTGTAATCTTAATTTGGGATTCATACGATAGTTTGGTTTATAGTTTATAACTAAGACAAACATCTACAAACACTCACTATTATCTGTATAAAAGTGCTCTCTTTAGTCATACGTAACTGTATAAAAATTGCTTATGGAATTTAATATTAACAAAAAATTCAATAAGAAAAGCATTCCCTCCTCTCCCGAAGCCAGGAGCTCATGGTGGGTTATAGTTTAACAAATTTTGGCAGCTCTCCAATACCTCTCCCAAGTGGTAATTCTTCATGTCAGCCTGAACATTGAATGCCAATGGGCTATTTGATCGTGTCTTCATCCAGCATCCATTCATATGCACTCTGCTTCAGCAGTCACTGGATAATGATCAGAAGCAGCAACTCTAGGTTGGTTTCCCCTCCATAATCCAGGTAAACTGTAGCGTCCCCAACCCACCATGCCGAGAGCAGCTAATTTAGTGCAGATCAAGGATCAAGCAGTGGAACACCATCACCTCCAAGTCACACACCATCCTGATGTGGAAATATATCGCCGTTCCTTCATCGTCGCTGGGTCAAAATCCTGGAACTTCCTCCCTAACAGCACTGTGGGAGTACCTTTACCACACGGACTGCAGCGGTTCAAGAAGGAGGCTCACCACCACCTTCTCAAGGGCAATTAGGGATGGGCAATAAATGCTGGCCTTGCCAGCGACACCAACATCCCATGAACGAATAAAAGAAAGCCTGGGAACCCCCAGTTTTGTGTGCCTTAGTGGCACAATACACAGTAGAGCCTTTGGGAGGTCTGAAGTCTCAGTTATTGAACTATTTCAACACTTTCCTTTTCCATTCGGATGCCTAGATTAGATAGTATGCCAAATACTGAAAACATGAAGGTTGCATTAACTTGAATTTTTTATGAAGCAGCCATCCTTCCGATACTATATGCTTTATATATTTCAGTCATTTTAAAGACAGTGCTGCACCATTTAAACTTTTAAAATTACAATGCAGATGTTAATTCCCAGCAAGCTGAAAATGGAATGTTTTGAAAAAGGTTTGATCCAAGATAGGAGGTTGTAGAACTATAACAAATAATCTAGGCTGCCATTTCAGTGCAGTATTAAGGATACCAGGGCAATAAAAGGTTCAATTAGGAGGTTACATTAATTTGTCTTGTACCCCCTCGGGTTTAGAAGGTTGGGGTGAGCTGATGGAGGTGTTTAAAATGATAAAGGGATTAGATAGTGCAGCTACAGGGAAGCTATTTCCTATGACAGGGGAATCCAGAACAAGGGGACACAATCTTACAATTAGAGATAGGTCATTTAGGAGTGAAATCAAGAAGCACTTTTTCACACAAATGGTTGTGAAAATTTGGAACACTCTGCCTTAAAAGGCTGTAGAAGCTGGGTTAATTGAAATTTTCAAGACTAAGATTGGATAAGGGTATCAAGGGATATGGAGCAAAGGCAGACCTAAATGGAGTTGAAGTACAGAATAGAATGGCAGAACAGGCTCGAGGGGCTGATTGGCCTACTCCCGTTCCTGTGTTGTTGATAGTGCTGTCTTACAGATGAGACATTAAACTGAGGCCCCATCTGCTTGTTCAGGTGGGCGATCCCATTGTACTATTTAAAAAAGCAGAAAGTTAGTTCTCTAAGTGTCCTTGCCAACATTTATCTCTCAATCACCACCACCAAAAACAGATTAACTGGTTATTAGCTCACTGTTGTCAGTGGGAGCTTGCTGTGCACAAATCAGCTGCTGCATTTGCCTACAAAACAAGTGACTACACTTCCAAACAGTTCTTTGGCTGCAAAGCACTCCGGAACGTCCTGAGGATGTGAAAGGCACTATATAAATGCAAGTTCTTTCTTTAACATTTAACTGTCATTCACTGTGAATCAATAGCTTCAGGAAATGTATTTAAGTCACCAACCAAAAGACTGGCAGCTGACTCAAATGTTAAAGTTGATTTTCTTTTGTGACTACTGGATCTATTTGATGCTTTTGATATTCATTAATATTCCCTTAAGAGTTCAATTTTCTATGTACTCGCTATTTTAGCTGCTATTTCCCATTAGTTGCTGTTCAATTTCTCTATTGTACAGACTGTTCTTAATTGTATTGATAGGCTACAATGTGGATGTCAAATAGTCTCAAAAGGCCAAACAGTCTGCAGCTGACTTTTGAAGCCATATTTCAATCACATTTAGTATATCTGGTTCTAGCAATTCATAGACTTTGTATGAAATTACCAGTCATGTACTGTCCAGTTCTCTATACATTTTAAATAAAGTATTATATATACACACAATTAAATGTAAAGTGGATTTTAATCAGTTATGTTGTCTGGGATTGTCAGTGTTTTATTAGATGGTTACACACCTAAAGAGTTGGGCTTATGGCTGAAAGCTAAAGTTCAAATCTCGACAATTTTTCTGGATTTTGTCTGGAGGTTGAGATTTGACATCCTTAGCTGTCATACACAGGAGACACGGAAAACTACCAAAGGATTCCTTTCCTGCACCATTCTGGCGGATAAACTAAGGTGGCATTGATGCTTCATTTTAAAATAGTTAATGACTACATTAAAATAGCAAACACAGGAGCTTAATCTAAAAGTATTAACTAAAAACGTGCAAAGTAATTTCTACTTCAATAACAGCGAGAGACCCAGTGCTGTAAAAGGAGCTGGTTTAACAGCTTAACAGCATTCAACTCCTGGGAAATTACTGACTACAATTACAAAGCCAGATAATAACTAAAAAGGTATTCATTGTCAAAAATTATTTTTATTCATGGGGCACTTTTAAATGAAAAACATCACAGTACTGCCCTTACTAATTATAGCCAATGTGCTTGATTACTCAAGATGACTTTTTTTAATGCATGATCCTTGTGTAAGACATGTCAGTACTTGTCATAGACAACATTCTTCATCACCCAATTATCTATTGCTGAAGTAAGCTTGCATCTGAACAAACCCTGCATACTGAACATAGTGTCCAGAATAAAAGATATTTGTATAATAAATAAATGTTTTTTTTTAAATAACAGTTTATATTGAAAGAGAACCCTTGCCTGAATAGAATTATAAATGAATTACAAATTTATATGAAAAATCCAAATTAAGCCTTTCAGAAAACCAAATACTGTACCAGCTTGTAACTTCCTCCATGGTCAGACAGGTGGGAAGAGACAGAACAACAGGAAGAAGCAACAATATCAGGATTCAGGTGAACAGGGAGAAGCAGCAATATCGGGATTCAGGTGAACAGGGAGAAGCAGCAATATCGGGATTCAGGTGAACAGGGAGAAGCAGCAATATCGGGATTCAGGTGAACAGGGAGAAGCGGCAATATAGGGATTCAGGTGAACAGGGAGAAGCAGCAATATCAGGATTCAGGTGAACAGGGAGAAGCAGCAATATCAGGATTCAGGTGAACAGGGAGAAGCAGCAATATCGGGATTCAGGTGAACAGGGAGAAGCAGCAATATCGGGATTCAGGTGAACAGGGAGAAGCAGCAATATTGGGATTCACGTGAACAGGGAGAAGCAGCAATATCAGGATTCAATCATGGGCCTATGGTATTTATGGCACAAAATGTTATTTGTGCATTAAGGTTAAGAATCTGCAGTCACAGGTAATATTCCCTTCTACAGTGTATGCCATAAAGTGGTTCAAATTATTATAAAGAATGCAACAATAATAATTACATCTTCTTCAGATGTTTTACACTTCAGTGTTTACAAGCAATGAATTATTCTGAGAGGTTACAGAAAATGTAGGCTCAATTTTAAACCTTTTTGCATGGAGTGAATGTCCTTTTACACATACGAGCAACAGCTGCAGCCTGCATGCTATTGTTAGAAGAGATTGCTGCACTTCTGTTTAACACTTTGCACTGTTTTGAACAAAGAAGGTCGGATCTGACTCAAGAGACCATTGCCAGCTTTTCAGCACAACATCCTCTAGTTTTTGTAGGTCAGAAGGGAGTTTGAGAAAACAGTCTTGCGTACATCTAACTAATGCCGCAAAGTTATACTGCAGATTACATGAAAAGTATCCACTGTGATGTGACCCTATTTATAAAATACTGTATGAAGTTCAAGGGATGGAACTACAAATCTCCAAAACAACAGCACATGATTTGGAACACTTGGGTATACGATGCTGTTTCTCACTTTAAGTTCATCTGAGTTGACGACTACTTCAAGAGAGATAATTTGAGCAGCATGTTCTCAAAATACAATGTCAAGTACAGACCATCTTCTGGAACTATATTCTACTCTAGTTCAGAAGAGTCTTGAATATGTTCCTTTTAGAACTCTGCCTGAAGTAATGAGGCCACTACTAAACGGCAGAGTTAGCAAAGGGCATCCAGAAATTCCCGATTGCAACACTTACTGAGGCACCATCGATTGAGAAGACAGCAAAAGTATTCAATGGTGCCCAATTAATCTGCAATATTACAATCAAGTCATTTAATTGGTTTTCTAGCTATTGGAGTATTGCAGGTTATAAATGGTAGCTAGTTACCTCAAGCAACCCTTTGTTCTTGTTGCTGAATCCTGTTAAAAGAAAACAAAAGCATGCATTTACATAGAGCCTTTCATTATCTCAGGATGTCCCAAAGCATTTACGAGCCAATTAAGTATTTCTGAAGTATAGTCACTGTTGTAACATAGGGAAATGCAGCAGCCAATTTGCACACGCAAGGTCGCACGAACTGCAATGAGATAAATGAACAGATCATCGGTTTTTTGGTGTTGCTGATTGAAGGATAAATATTGGCTAGGACACCAGAAGAACTCCCCGCACTTCTTCGTAATGTGGCATGAGATCTTTAACGTCCATCTGACAGGGCCTCAGTTTTAGGTCTCACCTAAAAAAGGCACTGAAATTGAAACGCAACTGGATATATTCATTTGTCCTTATTGCTGTACTTAGGTTACTGTATGATATTAATTCACAAGCTACTATGGGAGAGGGTTCAAGGGTATTTTCTTCTTTATCTGAATACACATGAGCACATCATATTGCTTCACAATGTTACTGTGAGGACATGTACCTAAACAGACGTCCTACATGAATAATTGCATTCACAAGCAAGTTATGTTCAGTCTTGAAACTAGTAATAAAATCTCACTTCAAATAACCTTGAAAAGATTTTTGTTCATCAATTCGCCAAGCCAGAGTTCAATTCCTTGAGACACTATGTGCTCTGATCTATCTTTTTGCAATAATACATAGAAATACATACAAGTTGCCCCAGTGAGTAGAGACGAGAATACGGTCTCTAAATACCGGGCTGGGAACCAGTGGGGAAGTTGCGTCCAGACAAGAGTGACCATTGGCTCGGAGTCAGTTTGGGTCACACTTCAGACAGCCCTGGTTAAGCAGAGGCCGGAGGCTTTGATTACTGGGTTGATGTCCATGTGTGCAATGGGTCCATTAGGTGCAGGTGCAGGTGCACCCTCCCCCCTGCCACCCTTTTTGATTACTTTTTGCAACTGTGCACTAGCTTTTTGTGATTTGTGTACATAGACACCTAAATCCCTTTGCTGCTAATCTCACCATTCAGAAAATAATCCGAATTGTCTTGCTCAGATCCTAAAGTAGATGATCTCACACTTACCCATATTGAATTCCATTTGCCATAGTTTTGTCCACTCACTTAGTCTGTCTATGACCCTTTGTAACTTCCTGCTTCCATCCACACAACTTACTGTGCCTCCAAACTTACCATCTGTAAACTTGGATATGCAACACTCTCTTCCTTCATCCAAGTCCCAAGTCATTAATATGGTGAAAAGCTGTGGCCCCAGCGCACATCCCTGGGGAACACCGCTTGTCACATCCCAGTGAGAGAACAGACCCTTATTCCTACTCACTGTTCCCTATTCCTACCTCCCAACCCATTAGCGACCCATGTCACAAGGTCACATCCAATCCGGTGTGCTCTCATTTGTCAAATGCCTTCAACATCCATAGACACTCCCCTATCCACCTTGCTAGAGACCTCCTCAAAAAATTCAAATAGAGTAGTCAAAGATGAGCTATCCATCACAAATCCAATGCTGACTTTCTTTGATCAGCTGATACTTGTCCAAGTGCTCGATTGCTCTGTCACTGATTGAGTGGTCAGGCCTCTACTCCTCCAGCTAAAGGGGGAGCGAGAAAATTAAAGTAATAAGAACCATACCATGCCGAATATTAATTCAAATACATACATTAATATTTCATTTTATTTCACCATTTAATGGCATGCTAACCACAAAATTGGGTCCTACAACAGGTTTCAATATTATTTTGTCGTTGCAATTTTTGCCAAATTAAGTAACGTCAAGTCAAAATCAACATTCATCAGATACTTGGTTTGCTGCCCTTAAAGTAGGACCAGAATTATAAAGCCAGAAAATCTTTTAATACTGTTTACAATGCCAAAATAAATGTGTATCAACACTAAAAGACAGATGGGTTTGACGTAAGAAAACTACTAGGCACTTGGTCTAAGCGTTAAACAAAGCTTTAATCAACTGTTTTACAACATGGAGGTCTAGTTGTGTCCTTCACTAGTTCCTGTTAAGAATGTCCTGCGCAAGCTGGGCCCGTGCCCGAGTATTTATACTCTCCCTGGACAGCGCCACCCGCAGGCTGCTCAGTATTATTTCATAAGTCTCTTTTTCATGAATGACTGATTCATGTCACGTTTCATATACACAAATCTTTGAAGGTGACAGGACACATCGATAAAAGCTATTTATACCTCTATTTATAATTTTTTTTTTTATAAAAAGAGTACAAAAGCAAGGCAGTTAATCTAAACCACAGTGGTTAGGTGTCAGTGTCCAATTCTGGGCACCACACTTTAGGAAGGATGTCAAGGCCTTGGAGAGGGTGCAGCGAATATTTACCAGAATGATCCCAGGGATGAGGGACTTCAGTTATGTGGCGACTTTAGAGAAACTGGGATTGTTCTCCTTACAGCAGAGAAGGTTAAGGGGGGATTTTATAGAGGTTTTCCAAAATTATGAGGGGTTTTGAAAAGAGTAAATAAGGAGAAACAGTTCCCCTAGCGGGAGAGTCGGTAACCAGAGGACACAGATTTAAGATAATTGGCAAAAGAACCAGAGGTGGAATGAAGAGCATTTTTTTTTACGCTGCGAGTTTATGGTGATCTGGAATGCACTGCCATTAAAGGGTGCTGGAAACAGATTCAATAGTAATTTTTAACAAGGAATTGGATATATAATTGAAAAGGAAAACATTTGTAGGTTTATGAGGAACGTAGGAGGAGTGGCACTAATTGGATAGCTCACAGGCATTGGCTAAAGGGGCCGAATGGTCTCCTTCTGTGCTATATCACCGAGTTAAATTACATGCCATTCCCAACAAGGGGTCAAAACCATAAAGTCCAGCATATGTGTAGTTACTTCACTACATGACACAAACTAGCACATGAAGTAATGACCATTCTAGAGAAACATCCTCTGCTGCTGCTCGGGCTTTTATGCTCTGCCAGTTCTGCTGCCTCTCATAACTTCTGCCCATTATATGAGACTGCTGAGCTGGCAGAGCACAAAGTCCTCAGCAACTTTATCTCCACACATCACCTTGAAGTCCATCAGAACTATTAAATGTAACTTTATTGAAAAGAAGCACCAACTGCTGTCTGTCAGCTGTCCATCAACCTCCCCTCTTGTTCCAAAGTGGGTTCTCAAATTTCTAAAAACGCTTCGTTCCATCCCTCTTCATATTGTTCTCTCTCCTAAAGGACTTAAGAACCCTTAGGGGTCATTTTTCTGCCCCAGTCTAATCTTGCCCAATAAGCTTCCTCCATTTTAGTCAATCACTATAAATCTTATCTTAGTCACAATCGCCAGATCCTTTACTCTCTGGATTACTTACAATCAACCTCTGCGCTGGATGGTGTCCTTCTTATTGTTTTCAAAACATTTTTGATCCTTTTTTTTAATGGGATGTGGGCGTCGCTGGCAAGGCCAGCATATATTGCCCATCCCTAATTGCCCTTGAGAAGGTGGTGATGAGCTGCCTTCTTGAATCACTGCAGTCCATGTGGTGAAGGCACTCCCACAGTGCTGTTAGGGAGGGAGCTCCAGGAATTTGACTCAGCGATGATGAAGGATCGGAGATATACTTCTAAGTCAGGATGGTGTGTGACTTGAAGGGAAACTTGGAGGTGGTGGTGTTCCCATGCGCCTGCTGCCCTTGTCCTTCTAGGTGGAAGAGGTTGCGGGTTTGGGAGGTGCTGCCGAAGAAGCCGTGGCAAGTTGCTGCAGTGCATCTTGTAGATGGTACACACTGCAGCCACGGTATGCCGGTGGTGGATGGAGTGAATGTTTAAGGTGGTGGATGGGGTGCAATCAAGCGGGCTGCTTTGTCCTGGATGGTGTTGAGCTTCTTGAGTGTTGTTGGAGCTGCACTCATCCAGGCAAGTGGGGAGTATTCCATCACACTCCTTATTTGTGCCTTGTAGATGGTGGAAAAGCTTTGGGGAGTCAGGAGGTGAGACACTCGCCGCAGAATACCTAGCCTCTGACCTGCTCTTGTTGCCACAGTATTTATGTGGCTGGTCCATTTAAGTTTCTGGTCATTGGTGACCCCCAGGATGTTGATGGTGGGGGATTCGGTGATAGTAATGCCATTGAATGTCAAGTGGAGGTGGTTAGACTCTCACTTGTTGGAGATAGTCATTACCTGGCACTTCTGTGGCGCGAATGTTACCTGCATCTTTTCAGAACGTTATACAGGTCTTGTTGCATGCGGGCATGGATTGCTTCATTATCTGAGGAGTTGTGAATGACGCTGAACACTGTGCAGTCATCAGCGAACATCCCCATTTCTGACCTTATGTTGGAGAGAAGGTCATTGATGAAGCAGCTGAAGATAGTTGGGCCTAGGACACTGCCCTGAGGAAATCCTGCAGCGATGTCCTGGGGCTGTGATGATTTGACTTTCAACCACCACAACCATCTTCCTTTGAGCTAGGTATGACTCCAGCCAATGGAGCGTTTCCCCCCCCCCCGATTCCCATTGACTTCAGTTTTACTAGGGCTCACTCTCACCACACCTCTGGAATTCATCTCCTCTGTCCATGTTTAGACCAAGGCTGTAATGAGGTCGGGAGCAGAGTGGTCTTGGCGGAACCCAAACTGGGCATCAGTGAGCAGGTTATTGGTAAGTGCCGCTTGATAGCACTGCCGATGACACCTTCCATCACTTTGCTGATGATTGAGTGTAGACTGATGGGGCAGTAATTGGCCCGGTTGGACTTGTCCTGCTTATTGTGGACAGGACATAACTGGGCAGTTTTCCACATTGTCGGATAGATGCCAATGTTGTAGCTGTACTGGAACAGCTTGGCTAGAGGCGCGGCTAGTTCTGGAGTACAAGTCTTCAGCACGATAGCCAGGGTGTTGTCAGTGCCCATAGCATTTATCTAGTGCGCTCAGCCATTTCTTGATATCACGTGGAGTGAATCGAATTGGCTGAAGATTGGCTTCTGTGATGGTGGTGACCTCAGGAGTAGGCCGATACGAATCATCTACTTAGCACTTCTGGCTGAAGATGGTTGCAAATGCTTCAGCCTTGTCTTTTGCACTCACGTGCTGGACTCCACCATCATTGAGGATGGGGATATTCATGGAGCCTCCTCCTCCCCCCATTAGCTGTTTAATGGTCCACCACTATTCAAGACTGGATGTGGCAGGACTGCAGAGCTTTGATCTGATCCGTTGATTGTGGGATTGCTTAGCCCGGTCTATAGCATGCACGTAGTCCTGTGTTGCAGATTCCCCAGGTTGGCACCTCATTTTTAGGTACGCCTGGTGCTGCTCCTGGCATGCTCTTCTACACTCTTATTGAACCAGGTTTGGTCACCTGGCTTGATGGTAATGGTAGTGTGAGGGATCTGCCGGGCCATAAGGTGACAAGATTGTGGTGGAATACAATTCTGCTGCTGCTGCTGCTGATGGCCCACAGCGCCTCATGGACACCCGGTTTTGAGCTGCTCGATCTGTTCTGAATCTATCCCATTTAACACGGTGGTAGTACCACACAACACGATGGAGGGTGTCCTCAGTGTGAAGACGGGACTTCGACTCAATGACTGTGCGGTGGTCACTGCTACCAACACTGTCATAGACAGATGCATCTGCGACAGGTAGATTGGCGAGGACGAGTTCAAGTAGGTTTTTCCCCTCGTGTTGGTTCTCTCTCCGCCTGTCGCAGGCCCAGACTGGCAGTTATGTCCTTCAGGGCTCGGCCAGTAGTGGTGCTACTTTTTATGCAAGTCTGCCGTGGTGGGATTTGAACTCACCTTTCAGGGTCAAAAGTTCAGGCCTCTGGATTACTAGCCCAGTGACATTACCACTACGCTTCCCTGCCCCTGAATTAGGACAAATTGCAAATGTCTGCAAACCTGTCTGTTCAATGTACAATATTCCTAGGGCAACTTTCTTTCTCCTTGGAATTTTGTTTGCCTATCTTTAAGGGAGATAATGTCTGGTCCCCTTTTAACTACCATCCTATTAACCTCAAACGTGTACATTCTAAAGTTATAGAAACTGATAACTCTCAAAATTATCACCTTGAAAGTTCTGCCCTAATCGATATTTACCAGTATGGATTTTAGCATGGCTGTTCCACTCCTGATCATCTTGCCTATGCTACACACCTGGAATTCTTTATGTTAAGAATATAACTAGGAGCAGGCCATTCGGCCCTTCGAGCTTGCTCCGCCATTCAATAAGATCATGGCTGATCTTCTACCTCAACTCCACCTTCTCATACTATCCCCATAGCCCTTGATAGCTAATAATCTACCGATCTGTCTTGAATATACTCAACGACTGAGCATCCACAGCCCTCTTGGGTAGAGAATTCCAAAGATTCACAACCCTTTGAGTGAAGCAATTTCTCCTCATCTCAGTCCTAAATGGCTGATCCTTTATTCTGAGACTGTGACCCCTAATTCTAGACTCCCTAGAACTATGTTTCAATGAGATCACCTCTCATTCTTTTAAACTCTAAGGAATATAGGTCTAGTCTACTCAATCTCTTTTCATAGGACAGTCCCCTCATCCCAGGAATCAGCCTAGTGAACCTTCATTGCACTCCCTCCAAATCAAGTACTGTACATCCTTCCTTCAATAAGGAGAACCAACTTGTAACCAGTATTCCAGGTGTGGTTTCACAAGGCCCTATATAATTGCAGTAAAACTTCTTTACTTTTGGAGTTGGAAATACTTAACAGATTGGACTATGCTTTTCTCACCATTTGCTCGATGGCAGCCAACAATTGTTTCATAAATGTGTGAAAATATATTTCTCCTACCTTTAGTCTGTCCAAAGGAGAGTTATTTGATCATGGATCAGGGCTAGAAAAATTGCAGTGCCATCCACATCAATCATAAATTCCACCATGTTGATACGCCACGTGCCGAAGACCAGAGACACTGGCTCCCTCCACCGAGTAGATTTTGCCGAATCTGATTTCATTTGCATCAGTCATTTCATCAGCTGTGTTTCACGAAGCCGACACTCAGATTATAACAAAAACAGCTGCTACCATCAGCCCACAGCCCACGGTGATTGTTCTAAATAAATAAGGCTTGAATTTCCATAGCATCTTATAGAATAGGATCATAGAATCATTCCTGCACAGTAGGCCGTCCAGCCCGTGCCGGCTCTCTGCAAGAGCAATTCAGCTAGTCCCACTCCCCCGCCCTTTCCCCGTAGCCCTGCAATTTTTTTTCCCCTTCAGGTACTTATCCAATTCCCTTTTGAAAGCCACAATTGAATCTGCCTCCACCACCCTCTCAGGCAGTGCATTCCAGATCCTAACCACTCGCTGCGTGTGATAATAATGATAACTTCCGGGAAGTTATGTGTCACTTCCTGTGAACTGTGAAACTATGAACTGTGAACTTTGTACATACATCACTTCCTGTCATACATCACTTCCTGTTGGACTGGTATAAATGCTGAACTGTTCAGTATTGTAAGGGGCTTCTACCAGAGGCATGGTGAAGACCTCTCCTGTATATAGTGTGATTATAAGTTGCTTAAAGCTTACTTTAAAGTTACTTAATGTGTGAGACTCCTTTTTCTTACATCACTGCGTAAAACAGTTTTCCTTCATGTCACCTTTGGATCTTCTGCCAATCACCTTAAATCTGTCCCCTCTGGTTCTTGACCCTTCCACCAATGGAAACAGTCTATCTTTGGCAGGTCACATCAAATTGTCTCAAACCTCTTCACAGAATTATTTAGAGGGCAGCGACTGTTATGTGGTTAAATTTGGCAACTATTCTGCATCAGCAAAATCTCAACAAGACAAATAATCTGAACTTTTTTTTGCTGGTACTGGTCTTCACTTAAAGCTCTTTAAGGCCTTTATTTGGAGTTTAAGTAACGGTCTTTAAATTAGAGGTAATGTAGAACAAGTTAAAAGGATTTTTTTTGTAGAGTACAATAGCTGAAGTACAATAGTTCAAATATGCATGTATGCCTTTGGAGATGGAGGGAGAGAATGGCAGAAGAATTAACAGAAATTTCACCATAAAAATAATACCTACCAAGAACCCATCCACATTTTCAGTTTCAGAAGCATAGTACCACTGTCAAACTTTGGGTGGCCACAGTGCTGTTGATGAATCTCAACTGAAGTAACTGGAGGTGAAATTATTCACAGTATAACTGATTACACAATCAAGGGCAGCGAGATGCATAATACAGCTGTGTGCTGAGAAATTAGATAAAACTAAGCAGCAATGTGCAAAAAAGTTATATTAAGCCTGGCATATTTATTAAATTACAGGTGCTTATGAAAACCATAATAAAACACTTACAATATGATTTTATTTATATATATATATATATAGCCATCCATTATTAAAACAGGGAGGTTGTACCACAGGTACAAATAAACTTCGGTTATTATATTGTAAAAACGTAAGGCTTTGGGTTAGTCTTCAAAACACTATTAAATTACATGCACTGCTGACCTGGTACAGCATGAAAACACTTCCCTGATTATTACTTTTATCTTGTCCGCAGTGCAAGAAATAAGAAGCAAACTCACTTTTATTTTTAATTATAGTGCAACAAACTAGTCGAGCTCTTGGTGAATTCTAGAGTTACAGCTAGAACACTGGAGCAATAAAACAATGTACCTCTACCAAACAAAGGCATATTCCATTCTGCACTTTCAATGCAGCTTGAAGTAATCGCTTCACTCTCTACAGAACTTACAGCAAACAAGGCCCAATATGCTCAATTACAAAACATACATTCGTGTTTGACTATTCCTGTGCTCAAAAAAAAAAATCAGACAACAAAGATTGTGTGGTCTACAAAATACTTCAGGTATTAGAATAGATACCCAATATATAACTGACGTCAAGTTGCATCATAGGCAGAATAAATTGGCGTGCACTTCGGTGGAACTTCTAAATGAGAATTTTAAGTTTGCTTGCCAATTGTAAACATGTTACACACGTTACAATATTCCAAGGCTCCTGGCATTTGCCAAACAAGTAGGAAACTGCACTTGCCTCAGCAATCCCAACATGTCGAAAATGTCAAATATGGATCCAAAATGCTTTCCCTCGATTTGCAGTTTCCTCTCGTGCTCACGAGCAGAATTTCACTGCTGCATTGTGACATTTGCCAAGGTGTCAATTGGAATTTCCATGCTAAAAAAAATACTTTGGAAATTATATCAAAGTGAAACATTTGAACATCTCTCAAAGGGGCCACCAGGAAGACAAATCTATCGAAGACGACGCAAAGATAGGATAAGTAGCTGCCACTTCTGGTAGCTTCCACCATTGGAAAAATGTTCTTACTCCGAGGCTAAAAGTCACCTGCAGTGGTTAACCATTGTTCTCAACGTGTCATTGCTCTAGAACAACCGATCTTCACTGGTCCTCAACGAGAAGTCTCACATCAAACATTTCCACCATCTTGAGTCCAATCTACTCGAGAACCTGTGCCAAACCGCAGTGAAGTGAACACAAGCTGGTTGACTTTATTTTTGGCTTGAGTTTTTGCTGAAGTTAAACTTTTTGTATCACCTTTTGGCACTCGTACAGCAAACAGTCTGGAAGGACACAGCAACCTGATCGCAGCCACACTGATAAAACCCCAGCATGGAATCGGCAATGCAGTAAACAGGAGGTTGATGGAAGCAGTTGGCATGCTATAATCCCTTCTGCTCCTGCAGATAAAAGTCAAAGTTAATTTGGACAAATGCTCCAAACCCAGCACAGTGGAAATACTTTTCGGTGTGTGGTGGGTTTGCTTTCCTCAACATCTATTTTACAGCTATTACAGTACCAAATGCAAACTGAGGTTTGTTTTCTGCGGTTGGAGTCATGTTCACCAGGGTCTGAGCCGAGACAACTCAAACACATTCCTGTCTAAGTCAGAGTACAGCAACATGCTCAGTACAGAGGACGGTGCCACAGCATTCCAGGAAAGAGAGAGAAGGAGCTTGTTCACACCTAACTGTCCACAACACCCCATGAGCTGAGGAGAAGTTGTGTCCTTGCTATGATGTGGTTACATGTGGTTAACTGGATATCATTCCATCCCCCCCCCCCCCCCCAAAGCTAAATAAACAAAGAGCATAAATTTAAACTCCGTCATATGATTTCTGATATCGGGGTTAGATTGGACCATCAGGAGTGGGCTACCCAGAAGGATGACCAGCTAACATTCATAAAAAAAAGTGGAAGCAGTGAAGGTGGTTTCAAGCTGCACAATTTCATACAGTCTACTTCCTACCCCTCGACTGTTGAGGTGGTGGTAGGGTTGACTCTTTAGTTATGGTTAACATCTGAATTGCCAATGATGCATTCATTCGAATTGCTTTTTAAAAATTCGATCAAAATGCTACACTTTACAAATGTACTAGATCAGGGCAGCTTCTCTGTTGCTCATTGTCCAGTGCTGAGCCATGCAGATCAGCAAGACCCCAGGTTCCATTCCTGGCCGGAGTCGGGTTGGCTGTCAGCTGGGACAATACTTGGGTGCCACAATTGGCCTCAGTGCCCCTGGGTTAGGCAGGGAAGAAAAAAAATCAGCCCAAACTTCAGTACCTGATTGCCGTCTAAAAAGTATATGCATGAGGACATCAGGCGAGGAAAGGACTGGGTTTTGTCTGTAATGTTTGGATGGATAAGCTAGTTATCATACATGGACAAAGTCTCAGATGAAAGCAAGTTATTTAAATCCATAATTCCGTTATTTTCTTTTAAGCAATATACTTTGCCACACTTTCCCCCGTTCACAATTGATTCAATTATAATATAAAAGGGCACTGGAACCATAGAAAGGTCATTTTCAGCAAAGCAGAAACTGTCAGCAAGACCAGTATCAAGCCATTTTTATTCACTATTATGAGCTTCCCCAAATTTCTCCAAATTGTTTCCATCAGGGATAGTGCAGAGTGGAACACGTTGAGTATTTGTTCGCTGATATCAGCTTAATGAGTCAAAGTTCCTGATTAAGTCTGGCAAAACTTTCAAAAATGCGTAACAATCTAAAAGTATGTTAAATACACACCCTCCAATGCACCGATAGCTCCTAGCAGCATGCTCCTTTACAAAAGGAAGCTGGAGGATAATGAGAGGAGATTGCCAAGTTGGGCAAAACCCCAGTACTAAGTTCGTTAAGTTAAGAGGGTACCAGCAGTAATCGATTGAGACGTTGAGAAGTTTAGTAAAGCACTTTGAGCCGACAGGTTAGTGCTCACGGCAAGACAATCCGCCAGCATATAAAAACTTCCCTCTAGTGAGGGAATGTCTTACAAAGGTCGATGTTACATGTAACTATAGAAACACAGATGAGAAAGGTACTCAAAAATGGAGGATCTCAAAACTTCTAAAAGACTTAAAAATGGTTCTTTCCTCTGCCTGCTTTCTTAGACTTGCTTTGTTTCAGTTTCTGGCCAGAAACAGCCATCACTTTTATAAGCAATGATTTTGAATGAACGTGGTGTCTTAACAGCCTGCCGCTGACCTCTACTGGCCAAGTATCTAACTTACTGCATCTGTAGAATTAGGTTCCTGACATATCAACAGAACATGTCTGCTGATGCTATCCACAGGGTCACAGGAGCCCACTGTCTAGCACACAGGAACTGGCCAGTGGCAGATGTATATATGCCAGCAGGAAGATTTATTCAAATACTTGGAAAGAGCTGTTATAAATACTCTTAACTTGCTATGTTAACTTTTTCTTTTGTCTTTTTTTTAAGCAGGGGTTGGTGGGGGGGGGGGGGGGGGGGGGGGGAATGAAGGCAGAGGAAAGGGGAAGGGAGAAAGGCGGAGAAGAGCGAGGGAGAAATGAATGAAACGTTGAGATTATTACTTTTATTCTTTTTGCACGTGGTTAAAGTGTTTGTAGCTTTTAAGTTTCTTTCTAATTCGTTGACTTTTTGGGATACACAGTAAACTCAGATTTAGATTTCCAATTCACTTTTTGATTAAAGTATGGTATATCCATGCCCAGTCAGCCAATTGACAGAAATGCCCTCTGTTTGCCCGAATCACAGTACTGTAGTGATCGGCCTCTCAAACTGACAGATACTTTTGCAGATTTTAAAAAAAAAAATCAACTGCAAAGTAAAGAAGTGTTCTGAAATTAACCCGAATGAACAATTTCTAGTATAAAATTTAAAGATTTCCAAGGGAATTGCCTCCGAGGATTGCATGATGGCACATGCCAGGGGGGACATCATTTGAAAGTATCGTGTACAATTTTAAACTTGCTGCCTACGTGTGGACGGCTCTTCTGATTAGCTGCAAATGCGCACAGGTGGATGTTGAAAGGAAGGAAGGAAGGATCAGGCTTGTCCGAGATGTCCCCTGCAGTCACGTAGCCAGCCGTCAAGGCTCACACATGAATCATGGCCACTTACGCATGGTATTAGAGGTAAAACATCGTCTCTAGAGCTGTTCTCCCGCAAGGAGTCAATGCTTTAAGAGGAAGAGGAGAGAAAATTGGCCAGAAACAATAATCTGACCACATTGTAACAGGAAAAGTTTTCAGGTCAGATTTACGTACAGTGTTGACTCCGTTTACATATAATTTCAGTTCAAGACGCTGCACAATAATCAGACATTACCTATAATATCCACAATATGGAGCTTGAGTTCCTGCTGCAGTGTGTGCAGTGCTGATGTTAGAGCTTCAGAAGAATTTGACGAAACGTTAAGATTCTGTTTCACATCGTTGGATAGTGAAAGCCAAAGGTGCCCAAATTCTTCAGTGGACAGTCTTAATGGCCTGGAAGCAGACAGACACGTGAGCTAAGTTTTTTGAATGAGAATATCAACTTTTATAATGTGCTTTAAAATAAAATTTAAATTAAACTCCATTACTTCACGGGTTCATCAGAACAGTATCAGCATAATTGTATTGTTAATTAATTGGGCAACAGCTGAATTTTATCCAACTGCTAATATAAAAAGGTTGCAGGAACTAAACAATCAGCGAGGCCTAACTTGGACAGCTGCCCTAGCATTCACTTGAGAAGGTAGAGAATTCCCCTTTTTCAGATCTCAGTATAAGGTAGCGCTGAAAAACAAACTGTTCCAAAGAAAACAACATTAACCCATCTTTGTACAGTAATCATCACCTCCAAAGCTCCTGTTATTTTTTTCTGGACTCTCCAATAACTGAAGGTAAAGGGGGTGACATTCAACTTCAGCAGGGGTGCAAAATGGGTGGCATCGGTTCGCACACCCATTTATATACTTAATAATAAAAGGTCAATGGAAAGGAAAACCAGGCAGGGTGTATAGAACATAAGAAATAGGAGGAGTAGGCCATTTGGCCTTTCAATAAGATCATAGCTGATCTTCTACCTCAACTCCACCTTCCTGCACTATCGATCTCTGTCTTGAATATACTCAACGACTGAACAACCACAGCTTTCTGGGGTAGAGAATTCCAAAGATTCACAACCCTCAGTGAAAACATTTCTCTTCATCTCAGTCCTAAATGGCCAACCCCTTATTCTGAGACTGTGACCCCCCGAGTTCTAGACTCTCCGGCCAGGGGAAACATCCTCCCAGCATCTACCCTGTCAAGCCCCTTAAGAATTTAATATGTTTCAATGAGATCACCACTCATTCTTCTAAACTCTAGGGAATACAGCCATACTCTGCTCAATCTCTCCTCATCCCAGGAATCAGTCTAGTGACGGGCGACTAATCCACTATCACCCGTTTTGCACCCCCACCACGGTTGAATTTCACCCCCAAAGTCTCTGTGTCATAAAGGCCAGGAAGATCCCAGTTAGATGAGTTGAGGCTCACACGTTAATAACCGCCACTTAGGCAAGGTCCTGGTTGGCAATCATTTCCTCTGGAACCATACCCGCATGAGACAGTCAGCACCTTCGGGTGGGGTGTTTGGGGCGGGGGGGGGTGGGGGGGGTAGAAAACTAGCTCCAATGTATTGAGTTTCTACGCCACCCTAGAAAGTGATTGAATAGTTTACTGCGTTGCTCGCACACAATCAAGAGTCATAATCTGATTGAAAAATTTCTGGCGGATGACCGGAAATTAATCAAATAAAAAGGAACAAAGGAGGGTGCAGCTTTGTACTTCGTTAAGAGTTTTTAAATCATTATAAAATTACATTGCTGATCATACAATTACATTTTCAGTCAATAAATACCAAGAATTTCCAGTCGTGAAACTGATGTGAGTAGGGTTAGGTGCGGTTTCGCACCGTGAAACAACATGGAGTGGCGAGATGTGGCTAAGTGTCTGCAATCCCCAACCACAGCTCAGGTTTGTGTTTCTGCCATGTCACGACTGGGAAGCACCAGAGGTCAGACCAACCCTACTGAAAACTGAGCTGGGGAAGAAAAGATAAAAGTGGTGGGGCAGACATTACCACCACGCTGCTGCTACAGAGGTCTTAGTAGCCCCAGGTCACAATGACTGGTCACGGTCTGGAAGCAAGTCACACACCTGCCTGTACAGCCTGAGGAAACCAAAGGATTAAAGAGAAAAAAGATGACTTGTGCGTATTAATCCTGATCCTTCAGGTAAAAATTCTGAGGATCACAGATGGGATTCTAAGTAGAGTGCGTAATGAGAACATAAGAAATAGGAGCAGGGTTGGTCATATGGCTCATCGAGTCTGCTCTGCTATTCAATAAGATCATGGCTGAACTTCTAGATCAACTCCACTTTCCCGCCCTATCCCCATATCCCGATTCCCTTAGTGCCCAAAAATCTATCGATCCGAGTCTTGAATATACTCATCGACTGAGCATCCATAGCCCTCTGGGGTAGAGAATTTCCAAGATTCACAACCTACTGAGTGAAGAAATATCTCATCTCAGTCCTAAATGGCCAGCCCCTTATCCTGAGAATATGACCCCCCTAGTTCTAGACTCTACAGCCAAGGAAAACGGCCTCTCAGCATCTACCCTGTCAAACCCTCTCCATTTCAATGAGATCACCTCTCATTCTTCTAAACTCCAGAGAGTATCGGCCCATTCTATTCAATCTCTCCTCATAGGACAGCCCTCTCATCCCAGAAATTCATCGAGTGAACCTTCACTGCACCCCCTCTAAGGGAAGTAGGTATTTTCAGACTGGAAGGTAGATATACAGTGGTGTTCCCCAGGGGTCGGTTCTAGGACCGCTGCTTTTCTTGTCTTGATATATATTAATGGCTTGGACGTGGGTGAACAGGTAACAATTTCAAAATTTGCAGATGACACAAAACTTGGAAGTATAGTGAACAGTGAGGAGGAGAGTGATAGACTTCAGGAAGACATAGTCAGGCTGGTGAAATGGGCGGACACATGGTAGATGAAATTTAACGCAGAAAAGTATGAAGTGATACATTTTGGTAGAAAGAACGAGGGGACATATAAATCAAAGGGTACAATCCTAAAGGAGGTGCACAAACAGAGAGACCTGGGGGTATATGTGCACAAATTGTTGAAGGTGGCAGGGCAGGTTGAGAAAGCAGTTCAAAAAGCTTACGGCATCCTGGGCTTCATAAATAGAGGCATAGAGTACAAAAGTGTGGAAATTATGATGAACATGTATAAAACACTGGTTCGGTCTCAACTGAAGTATTGTGTCCAATTCTGGGCACCACACTTTAGGAAGGATGTGAAGGCCTTAGAGAAGGTTTAGAAAAGATTTACGAGAATGATTCCAGGAATGAGGGACTTCAGTTACGTTGACAGACTGGAGAAGCTGGGGTTGTTCTCCTTGGAACAGAGAAGATTGAGAGGAGATTTGATAGAGGTGTTCAAAATCATGAGGGGTCTGGACAGAGTAGATAGAGGGAAACTGTTCCCATTGGCAGAAGGGTCGAGAACCAGAGGACAGATTTAAGGTAATTGGCAAAAGAACTAAAGGCGACGTAAGAAAACACTTTTTTACTCAGCAAGTGATTAAGATCTGGAATGCACTGCAATGGTGGAGGCAGACTCAATCTTATCTTTCAAAGGGGAGTTGGATAAGTATCCGAGGGAAAAATATTTGCAGGGCTACAGGGAAAGGGCTGGGGAGGGGACTAGCTAAGAGTCGGCACGGACTTGACAGGCCGAATGGCCTTCTTCCGTGCTGTTATGATTCTATGACCAAAACTGTACACAGTACTCCAGGTGTGGTCTCACCAAAGCCCTATATAATTACAGCAAGACTTCCGTACTCTCATACTCCAACCCCCTTGCAATAAAGTCTAACATACCATTTACCTTCCTAATTGCTTGCTGTAACTGCATGTTAACTTTCTGTGATGTGTGTACAGGGGTCCCCAAATCCCCATGAATACCAACATTTACTAGTCTCTCACCTTTAAAAAATATTCTGCTTTTCCATTCTTCCAACCAAAGTGGATAATTTTACATTTCCCCACATTATACTCCATCTGCCACCTTCTTGCCCAACCGGTCTATATTCCTTTGCAGCCTCCTCGCAGCTTACTTTCCCACCTAGCCTTGTATCATCAGAAAACTTGGATATATTAAACTCGGTCCCCTCATCAGTCACTGATATAGATTGTAAATAGCTGAGGCCCAAGCACTGATCCTTGCGACACTCCACTATTTACACCCTGCCATCCTGAAAATGACCCATTTATTCCTACTCTGTTTACCAATCCTCAATCCACATTACCCCCAATCCCATGAGCCCTAATCTTTTGTGTGGCACCTTATCTGCTGAAAATCCAAATATACTACATCCACTGGTTCCCCCTCATCGACCCTGCTAGTTACACCCTCAAAAAACTCTAATAAATTTGTCAAACACTATTTCCCTTTCACAAAACCGTGTTGACTCTGCCTAATCATGTGGTGATTTTTCAAGTGCCCTATTACCACGTCCTTAATAATAGATTCTAGCATTTCCCCAACTGCTGATGTCAGGCTAACTGGCCTATAGTTCCCCGTTATCTCTCTCCCTCCTTTCTTGAACAGCGGGGTTACATTTGCTACCTTCCAATCCACGGGGACCGTTCTAAAATCTAGGGAATTCTGGAAGATCAAAACCAATGCATCCACCATCTCCGCAGCCACCTCTTTTACAACCCTAGGGTGTAGGTCATCAAATCCAGGGAATTTGTTGGCTTTTAGTCCCATTAATTTTTCCAGTACCTTTTCTTTACTAATATTAATTACTTTAAGTTCCTCACTCTCATTAGATCCTTGGATTCCCCACAATTTTCCAGTATGTTCTTTGTGTCTTCTACTGTGAAGACAGACACAAAATATTTAACATCTCTGCCATTTCCTTATTCCCCATTATAATTTCTCCTGTCTCTGCCTCTAAGGAACCCACAAATACTTTCACTAATCTCTTCCTTTTTACATACTCTTACAATCTGTTTTTATATTTCTTGCTAGTTTACCCATTCTATTTCCTCCCTCTATCAATTTCTTAGTCATCCTTTGCTGATTTTTAAAACCCTTCCAATCCTCAGGCTTACTACTCTTTCTGGCAACATTGTAAGCTTCTTCTAGTAATCAAATACAGGAAACTCTCTTTTAACCGGCACCTCAATATCCGGAAACCTCTCTTAACCGGCAAAATTCGGGAGTAGGTTCAGGTAAGTTTTACTATATATTAGTGGCCGTGTAACCGGGGTTCCTGCACCTGTGGCCGTGCAACAGGGACTCCTGCACCTGTGGCCGTGTAACAGGGGCTCCTGCACCTGTGGCCGTGTAACAGGGGCTCCTGCACCTGTGGCCGTGTAACAGGGGCTCCTGGATCTGTGGCCGTGTAACCGGGGTTCCTGCACCTGTGGCCGTGTAACAGGGACTCCTGGCTCTGTGGCCGTGTAACAGGGGCTCCTGCACCTGTGGCCGTGTACGGGGCTCTCGTACCTTGGTAAGTATACCTCTCTGTAATCCGGACTTTTTGATCAACCGGCACCACGCCGGTCCCATCGGTGCCGGATAAAAAAAAGTTTCCTGTACTGTCCTTAACTTCTCTAGTAAGTCATGGCTATACCACTTTTCCAGTTGAGTTTTTATTCCTCAAGGGAATGTATATTCGTTGAGAATTATGAATTATTTCTTTAAATGTTTGCCATAGCTAATCTACCGTCATATCTTTTAATCTAATTTCCCAATCTACCTCAGCCAACTCGAAGTCAAAGTCCCAGCCTCAGCTGATTTTTGAACTTGGTTGCCTTCCAGTGTAAGTTTGATCAGCTTGAAAAAATGACTGAAATGAGTGAGGCCAATTTCAATCCAATTCCTCTTGAGAGAGTATCAGTACATAGGAAAATATCTAGTGTATTACCCCCTAGGTCTCCCCTACAGTTTTTGTGTTTCACTTTCTCCATCATGATTATTAGAGAATTTGGCTGGTGAGTAACTACCCCACAGATGACAGGTGAGCCTGCATTTTGTTTCCCGGGATTAGAAAGATAATATTACTGACTGGCAGCAAGGCTGCATCTGGAGCCAATGAATTTGAGGAGTTGCTTCTTGCCTTTCCACTCGTAACAGACTACGGTCTTTTCTTGATTACCTGAGAATGCCAACATTCAGATAGTATGTTAGCTCAGTCAGCAGAGAGGCGTTACGCCTTGGTGTTTCTGGGTAGATGCCTTTCATAACTATCCCATTCAAACAAGGTCAAATATTTTAGTGCCGATCAATCAAAATGCAGGCCCACAGATGGCTGCTTACAAAACACATTCTCCAGAGGACGGTAACAGGAGTTTTAAAACAACGTGAAACTCAAGATATTCGGGGCCAAGTGCTGTATATCATCACTGCAGGGTTATGAGCTAGTGCTATTATACACCTGGGATTAGCATACTAAGACCCAATTTATTCAGGACCCTTATTTCGGTTTTGAACCTTCAGTTACTGATACTTGCATCAGGACAAGCAGATGTCCAGGTGCCAAGAACTACAACTGCAGTTCCACACTGATATGCTGTAATAAGAGTAAGTTCCAGCAAATTTCTTCAATTCCACTTCACAAATATTGAACATTAGAAATGTACAAAAAAAACTCTAAATAGCCTAATAGAATACATAAATATTTTAAAATTGCAAAAGGTATTCAGTATTCAAACGTGCAATGGTCAAGCTTCTGCTTATTGCAGCATTGGGCAACAATTCATTGTTATGAAAATCAATTTTTAAAAACAATTAGTCTCGTACCTGATGAAATCGGATAAGAATAGAGCAAGAGCAAATTCCTCTTGGGTACATTGACTGGACTCCAAATGATAAGTAATGTGCCCTGTAAGTGGCACCCGGGTACACGGTTTCACCATCTGCAGACAGAGCAGACACTTGACTGTGCTTTGGGATTCCACTACTGGAAAAGGGAAGTCTGTGCGCTCACAAGCCTGTGCAATAATAAAGACATTAAAAGCAGAGATAGGAATGTTAACAAAATTATACACACAGTATTATCACATTTAAACAAGAAAAATATGAAGTAAAGTGGTGTGTAACATGTTGCAGTGGTAGGATGGGTTTGCAAGCGCTATTCCCCAACACAGTAAACTCCTTACTTTGGTTCATCCGTCCACAGGGAGAGCCCGAGAGGAGGATAAACACTTTCCCCAAATCCAAGGCACTTTTAGCAACAAGCTACTGAGCAGGTGCCGAGGAGCAGATCGGGTGTCCGATCACTCAGCTCAGGACTGATGGGTATGGGATGAGGGGCGGGCGGAGACAAGACGGAGTTGAGAGAAACCAATACAAAAAGAGAAAAACAACTAAAAATGGGATGGACAAATTCCAAAAAAAAGCAGCAAAATATGAACAAGTTCAGAAGCTCACTGCACTTCACAGATAGAAGGCTGACCCGATTCGGAAACTACAACTTATTTGGTATAATCGTGGCTCTTATTTCAGACTTCACATGACTGGTATTAGGGATTTTTGTTTTAAAGTAATGTTTAATACAAACCCCATTCATGTTCAGAAAAAATATTTTGATACTTAATATTAACTTAATGACATTTATCTTTCAATGATAACATTAGGGCTTACCAAAAATACAATGTGGGGTTGTCTATATTAAAAAAGTCACATTTTATTTCAGCAAATGGTTAGCACTGTTGCCTCACAGCGCCAGGGACCCGGGTTCAAATCCAGCCTCGGGTGACTGTCTGTGTGGAGTTTGCACATTCTCCCCGTGTTTGCGTGGGTTTTCTCCGGGTGCTCCGGTTTCCTCCCACAGTCCAAAGATGTGCGGGTTAGGTTGATTGGCTATGATAAATTGACCCTTAGTGTTAGGGGGATTAAATACGTGGGGTTACGGGGATAGGGTGGGATATGTGTTGGTGTAGGGGTTACGGGGATCGGGTGGGATATGTGTCGGTGCAGGCTCGATGGGCCGAAATGGCCTCTATCTGCACTGTGGGTTTTCTGTGATTCTGTGAAATAACCCGTTTTTAATTACTTATTACTGTATAATACCACTGCCAGGTTATATCAATCGTATTTACCTGCAATTCCTCAGTTAATGCAAAATTGACTGTTACATTAGTAACTGCTACACTGCTGCGATTAGTAAAAAACAGGATTATTAGCAGACAGTCCTCTTTCCAAACTTTGCAGGAAAACAAAGCTATATTTTCATTGGCACAAATGCGCTCGAGGTTTGAATGAGAAAGCTCAGAGAATTCTACTGGCAAGCTTGGAGTCAGACTGGAGGAGATCGGTTCATGGGCCACAGAGGCAGAGCTGCAATTTGCAGGCTGTATGATGTCAAAATTTCCATCGGCAAATAGACCTGAAAGGGATTCCTTTGATGCTGAAGGCACGGCTTTGATTGTCGTCAAGTTGTTACTCAGAGTGCACGTTCTGTCAGATCCCTGGGCAGGCTCCTCTGCAGACTCTGATGCTGTTTTCCTTAAAAGTATCGCTTTACTTTCTTGGGAGGGGTTACAGCTTTCTAGGACATTATCCAGGAGGTTTGGAATTGGAGCCTGGGGTGAAACAGTTGCCTTCTGGGCGCTCGTCTTCGCATGGCTATTTTGTCCCTCAACAATCTTTGATTTTCTCCGAAATTTCTGGGTAGTGTTCTGAGGTTTTCCCATCTGGAAAGATGGCAGAAAATGTACACGTTATATTTTTCAAAGTCTTGAAATTGCATATCAGCATTAGTCACAGTCTAAAGATAAGGGGTAAGCCATTTAGGACAGAGATGAGGAGGAATTTCTTCACCCAGAGAGTGGTGAACCTGTGGAATTCTCTACCACAGAAGGCAGTTGAGGCCAATTCATTAAATATATTCAAGAAGGAGTTAGATATATTTCTTAAGGCTAAAGGGATCAAGGGATATGGGGAGCAGGCAGGGACAGGGTACTGAGTTTGGATGATCAGCCATGATCGCATTGAATGGCGGAGCAGGCTCGAGGGGCCGAATGGCCTACTCCTGCTCCTATCTTCTATGTCACTTTTTTTTTTTAATTTGTTCACGGGATGCGGGCGTCACTGGCAAGACCAGCATTTATTGCCCGTCCCTACTTGCCCTCGAGAAGGTGGTGGTGAGCCGCCTTCTTGAACCACTGCAGCCCTAGTCGCCGCGATTTGGTACAACTGAGTGTCTCGCTAGGCTATTTCAGAGGGGCAGTTAAGAGTCAACCACATTGCTGTGGGACTGGAGTCGAATATCGGCCAGACCGGGTAAGGACGGCAGATTTCCTTCCCTAAAGGACATTAGTGAACCAGATGGGTTTTTACGACAATTCGATAGCTTCATGGTCACCATTACCATTTTATTCCCGATTTATTTAATTAACTGAATTTAAATTCCCCAGCTGCCGTGGTGGGATTTGAACTCATGTCTCCGGATAATTAGTCCAGATTACTAGCCCAGTAACATAACCGCTATGCTACCATTCCTGATGAATTCAGGTGAATTTGCATACACTAAAACTCACTTAAAAAATACTATGCATATAGTCAAGTCTGATTGATGCCTTATGCTGTAAGATAATGCTGCTTTTTTTTTAAGATGAGGGTCAGTAATGTCAAGTGCATCAAACAGCCAGTTTCACACAATTTATCAGGGTTTCAGACTAGAATATTAGCAACGGTCTTCTGTTGCACAGTTTCTTACACACTACAGGTAGATTGCTCACACTGCCCTTTAGTTTCTATTTGGTAGATTTTTGAAACAGATGGCAAATGATACATGACTGTGTAATATGTATCTATAAGCCTAGTAAAATGGAGAGTGAGCAAAATAAAAGTTATTTACAGCTAAAATTAGTATCATGAGAAAATGGGGTAGAGATATAAATTAGTTTGGAGATCTCAATTCAATTCAATTTTATTTGTCATATATGCAGCAGACGTGTGTACTGCACAATGAAATGTTGATTTTTACGAGTCCTCCCAATCTATTCAATTAACGGAAACATTCACAGTTAATCACTAATTCGAACAGCTGTAATATTATCTAATATTTAGACTACAAAATGCTTCTTGAAGTCATGTATGGACTTTCAATGGGGCTAATCTCATCAAATGTAAAACTGCTCAGGAGTCCCATCCAGCTCCATAATACTGGGTTTATGCTGCAGAAATAGAAATGCCCCCTCTCGTGGCAGCGCTGGATGCTGCATTCAATTCCTCAGCATCTCCCACAAACTAGGCAGATTTTTCCTGTCGGTCTTGACCCTCAAAATGCAGATCCCACAGCTCTTGCATTGCCTCTTCTTTCTTCCCCACAACATTTTTATTTATGGATGTATGTATGTGTGTGTATGCATAAATACATGTCGTCTTGAAAGTATGATTTCAGATTTTTCCACTTTAAAACATTGCAAAAGAGCTGCAAGTAGTTCAGTTTCCAGAAAAAATGTATTTGTTATCTGGCTGCATAGTTACTAATTATAGTCCTGAAAGATGTTATTGCAGTCAGTCAAGCAATGTGACACAATAACATTTCAAATGGGTTCTGTGAGCTAAACTTATCACTTTGATTTTGCAGTCATCCAAAAATGGATTATAAAGCCGTGTAATTAAATCTTTACACATTCCCCTATTAGTGCATTAAAACGGACTGCAGTTTTAAGAAAAAAAGAAATCTTGGCAGTCAGCATCTTTGAGTGGATACTATAAACTTTAACCAATTAGTCCTAACAATTACCAGAACTGTGACAGGAAGACTTTTGGCCAGTCATTGGAGGGATTACACGTGTTAAACCTTTTGCCAAGACCTTCAAAAATAGCCTTTAAAGGTTTCATTTGGGAATGTTGTTTTGGGTTGTTGCTTAGCATAGAGCTCATCTGGAACAGGGAGCTTTTAAACAGAAAAATCACCATTTACGCCTTGTATATTTTGTGAATAGATTTCTTGGGTTCAACCAGCAAGTTATGTTGAGTAGCCTCAAAAGAAAATATAATTACTTAGGTGGTCAGATTCATACACCTGTCCTATTAAATTAGCTTCACTAAAATAGTGGTAGCTTGGCTCAATTACAGGAAACTTTCTGGTATCCGGCACTGACGGGACCGAGCTGGTGCCGTACCATCAAAACTGCCGTAGAAACCAGCGCTAATGTTAAAACATATGGAGCTTTTGAGCTCCGTGTGAATCAACAAACCCTGTTGCTTAGCAACAGCTTCAAAACAGTCGGCCGCAGCTTAAAAGGAACATCCCGAGGACATGTAAAGGTGCTTTATAAATGAATGTTCTTTCCTTCTTGCTGCACAAGGAAACCAGGATAGTGCATAGCTACTTCGAAGGATGGATCAGGCCAGTGGTCTGAACAGGTTACATTAGACTTCCAAGAGATGAGGTGGAAGGTACAACTTTAGCACCATAACCTTTTATAGGAGATGGGGTGAAACGCTGACATATTAGCGAAGAAAATTGAGTTGAGGCTTAACGAGACATGGTGGATCCACCATCACACCTCAAAGTTCACATACTTCATATGCTGAGAATATTGTTAGTTATTTCCAATTGACATTTTGGGAGGACAGACTGAAAGGGAGCTATTTTTCCTAGTTGAGTGAGTTGAATTAAAAGTAGATGTAGCCACTAGTTATGCTGTGAGTTTGTACACCATTATTTCATCCAAAGTACAGGAAACTTTTTTTTAATCCGGCACCGACGGGACCCCGGTTCATCAAAAATTCCGGATAACCGAGCGCTATAGCAAAAGATAGGGAGAGCTGAGAGCTCCGTATAAAGCAACAAACTCTGTTGCTTAGCAACAGGTTCAGAACAATGGCCACAGGTTCCAAGCGTCTCTGTAGCTTAGCAACAGCTGCAGCCACACCCTTGCGCAGCAACACATCGAGGAAGGTAAGTAATATGAAGTGTGAACCTACTCCTGAATTTTGCCGGTTAACCGAGATTTCCGGTTATTTAGGTGCCGGTAAATCGAAAGTTTCCTGTTCTATATGAAGTTAGGACTGCACTACCAGGGATGAGGGGCTTCAGTTATGTGGAGAGACTGGAGAAGCTGGGGTTGTTCTCCTTAGAGCAGAGAAGGTTAAGAGGAGATTTGACAGAAGTGTTCTAAATCATGAATGGCTTTGAGAAGAGTAAATAAGGAAAAACTTTCCAGTGGCAGAAGGGTCAGTAACCAGACACAGATTTAAGGCGACTGGCAAAAGAACCAGAAGCAACACGAGGAAACATTTTTTTTTTTTTAAAACACGGCGAGTTGTGATCTGGAATGCACTGCCTGAAAGGATGGTTGAAGCAAATTCAATAGTAACATTCAAAAGGGAATGGGATAAGTAATTAAAGGGAAAAAATTTGCAGGGCTACGGGGAAAGAGCAGGGGACTGGAATTAATTGGATAGCTCTACCAAAGAGCCGACACAGGCACGAGGGGCCGAATGGCCTCCTTCTGTGCTGTATCATTCTATGATTCCTTATGATTCTCAGTTTCAACTCAGTTCCAGTGAGCACGGGTCTTACAGCACAGAATTTATCCAAATTCAGTAGTCTTTGGGAGTCTTACTGAGTAGCCAGAAGATTGGGGCAGGTGTGGGGTAATGGAAACATTCTCACTGGTGATGTTAGGAGCATTATTCTGAAGTTCTGGTTAAGATACCTCAGCCTAGAAAATCCACGATGGGGTGCATCTCTTTGTAAGGGCCATGATATGTTCACCAGTAACCTGCTGACCCCTGTAGAATTTCTGGGAGAGGTTCCCCAATTTACATACCAAATGCAGGTACCTGTATCAACATGGACACAACTGGGGTTGCCCATCATAGTCTCTATGCCAGAACACCTGGCATAGTTGGCCCTGTTTTGGGGGTGGGGTGGAAGAAATGGTATTAGGTGCCCGACACCACCGCAAAAGAAGAAATAACTCATTGGAGTTCAGAAGAATGAGAGGCAATCTTATTGAAACATATAAGATTGTGAAGGGGTTGGATCGGGTGGATGCGGGGAGGATGTTCCCAATGATGGGTGAAACTAGAACTAGGGGGCATAGTCTTAGAATAAGGGGCTGCTCTTTCAAAACTGAGATGAGGAGGAACTACTTCACTCAGAGGGTGGTGGGTCCATGGAATATGCTGCCCCAAAAAGCTGTAGAAGCTACATCATTACATAAATTTAAAACAGAAATAGACAGTTTCCTAGAAGTAAAGGGAATTAAGGGTTACAGGGAGCGGGCAGGAATTTGGACATGAGACTAGGTTCGGATCGGTCATGGCCCTGTGGGTAGCGGAGCGGGCCCAGGGGCCGTGTAGCCTGATCCTGCTCCTATTGCGTGTGTCTAATTCTGTTAGATTCAGGAAATGGTTCTATGATAGTGGATTGGCGGTTAGGATCAGATCAGCCATGATCTTATTGAATGGCGGAGCAGGCTCGAGGGGCCGATTGGCCTACTCCTGCTCCTATTTCTTATGTTCTTATGTACCCCCAACTTTGAGTAGGCTGCTGTACAAAATTATTATTTTGCTTTAAAAGCATTCTTTTTCTTTGGGGCTCCAGGCCTCGATCCTGGCCTAGATCAGTAAATGGGCCCCACTTCCATCCCTGGTTGGCAAGATGCTGGTTCTGACCATATGTACCTTTGCCAACTACATGCTAAGAGCCCGGAGATGCAGGAACCCCTTCCCATGACAATGGCCACATTTGGGGTTTACAAAGGCTCTGTTCCCAAAAGGCCATCACTGAATCCTCAGCACCCAACGTTACAGCAGGAGTACACAGAACGGCCATGGATTTTTGCGGACTTTATATCCAGCCCATACTGTATCTAACCTGAAAATACTCGACAACAGCACTAGGTGCCAGAAGTAGAAGTGTCATTAATCCAATATCCTTCAGAGATTGCGCAAATTCAGATTATTAATTCACCTCCTCCAAGTTTTAAGTGCTGATTATTTACACCATGTATCACAAAAAAGCAGCAGAAACAAAGAGACTAAAGACAATTCTTTTTAACAGCGATACTGATGGGATCAGCTTTTTAAGGGGGCTGTTGTAATTCATACTTGGATCGCATTTCCACTTGAAGTGAATCTGTACACGAACATGTTAAAATTCACTTACCAGACTGACTGAATTGTTGGATCCCAACCCAACAAATAGTGAGGATGCTAAAAGCTGCTTTTCTTCTTCTGCAGAAACACCGACAGTTTTTTTGGCTGTGGGGGAGCATTCTGCAGTCATTTTATCTTCAGAAATGGGACTTGCTTTGACTAAGGTTTCTTCTTTGGATTCCTTCTTTCGAAGGTAGCCCTCCTTACCCCACACTTTCTTCACTCCGTCAAGCTTCAGGCTATCTGAACTGAATAAAGGATGTTTACAATTCAATACTGTTTGCCCAAATGCTGGCTAAAGGTGCCTTATTCAACCATGTAAGAAATCACTATTGTAGACATTCTACCACTAAGATATAAAACCAGAATGTTAGCAGTTCTCAATGCATAAATAAAAAGGTTATTACAGAATTGCATAATGGAATACGACTAATGTTTGTAGTACTGGTTGGAAGTTATTTGTCAGCCTTAGCTCAGTGATAGTGGGAGGTCATAGGTTCAAGAACCACGCACTTAATTCTAAGCTAACATTTCAGTGCAGTTCTGAGAGTGTCTTTTGGATTCGACATTCAACCAAGGTCCCATCTGCTTGTTCAAGTGAATGTAAAAGATCCCATGGCACGATTCAAAGAAGAGCAGAGGAATTTTCTTGGCGAACATTTATCCCTCAACCAGCAACACTAAAACAGATTAACTGGTTATTTATCTCCCTGCTGTTTGTGGGACCTCACTTTGTGCAAACTAGCTGCTACATTTGCCTATACTACTGCAGTGACTGCACTTCAAAAGTAATTCACTGGCTGCAAAGTGCTTTGGGACATTCCAAAGACGTAAAAGATGCTTTATAAAGGCACGCCCTTTATTTTTCTTTCCTTTTATCGGAGGATATGCTAGCCTTTTATTTCTTCCTCAGGTCTTCTTCTGGAAAGACACCTCTTTGGACTCGAGAGGGCAGATGAACAACTTGCTCTCAGGCTTTGGCCTACATCACTTCCAAGCCATTCAGCAGAAGTGTGACAGTAGCCGAGTGACAATTCTTCCTACAATTATAGCCCCTGCTGTTTGCAAGTGTCTGGCCTTCATTCATCCAGCAGTTACCCACAGCAGCATGTCTGAGATCAGGAACGTAGTAGAGTCGAGGGAATAAAACCTTTGCTGAATTAACTATTAAACTATTAAGTTAGTATTAGCCCGGATAGCTCAGTCAGTAGAGCATCAGACTTTTAATCTGAGGGTCCAGGGTTCAAGTCCCTGTATGGGCGTTAGTTTTTGATCAGCCATGATCTCACTGAATGGCAGAGCAGGCTCGAGGGGCTGAATGGCCTACTCCTGCTCCTATCTTCTATGTTTCTATGTATTTCCATGGCCATTATGCAGTGGTTTTATTACAGTACATTCAAATGTAACAAATTCGTACCTTAGTTTTAATGATCTATCAGTATGTAATATTGTAAATTATAGTAGTCTTGCCATTGACATCAAAGGACATGTTTTCTTGGGGATTGACATTTTTAATACATAATTTAAGCATATATGTACTGTATCTTGTTCTACTTATCAAATTGCAATATAATAAAATTTGTTTCAAAAGATTAAAGTAAAACTCATTACTGTACATTGTCTCAAAACCTCAGTTTTTGAATACACAATTCGCACACAAAGAAAAATCACGTTAAGCCTGTGCTAGACTGCTGAACACAGCACAGGCGGCTATTGGCAAGGTGCAAACTGAAAACAGCAACATCATTTTCTTACAAAGGGGTCAGTGGTAGCACTCTCACCTCTAGAGTCAGAAGGTCGTGGGCTCAAGCCCACCTCAGAGAATCTAGGCTGGCTCTTCAGTGCAGTAGTGCTGCACTGTCAGAGGTGCCATATTTCGAATGAGACATTAAGCCAAGGCCCCTCTCAGGTGGACATAAAAGATCCAATGGCACTATTCGAAGAAGAGCAGAGGAGTTCTCCTGGTGTCCATGCCAAATATTTATCCCTCAAACATCATTAAAACAGATTCTGTCATTATGTTATTGCTGTTTGCGGGAAGATTGCTGTGTGCAAACTGGCTGCCTAGTTTCCCTACATTATAACAGTGACTACACTTCAAAAGTACTTAATTGGCTGTATGGCGCTTTGGGACGTCCTGAGGTGGTGAAAGATGCTATATAAAAGCTAGTCCTTTCCAAAAAGAAAATGTTGCCTTTCATTTGTAAGCAATGTTCCCTTTAACCTGTGCGGCCACACAGCGCTCTAGGGAACCCGCGCAGCCGGCTTTTCAATGCAAAAACTACGCAGGCGCAGTATTTTGAATGGGCCACGCATTGACGTCAAAAATAATTACAGGGAACATTGTTTGTAATCAAAGCAAATTAACTTAACAGTGGGTGATTAAAATTTCATTCAGCAAGTGACAATCGGTGCACCTTCAAGCTGACTAAAGGTAGGATTGGAAAATAGGAATGGGTATTCCATCAAAGGAATGATTCTAGTATCTTATTGTGGTCTCATCAAGATTGACTAAAGAAGGTGAATGTTGCTATAGAAATGACCAATCCATTATATATGAACATATTCATGTACAGACCCCAGTAACCTCATGTTCAAATACTACGATCGGCTGTTATAATTCTAGAAATTTGGAGGTAAATCTATTTCACACTGCACAAACAATAATTAGACAAAAAGCTACATCTATATAATGGATTTCTTATATTACAAGAAATTAAACAATCATCCAAGCTTACATCTGCTGATATTTACCAAAATAACACAAAATAGTCTAAACTTACTCTTTTAATCCAGCTTCTGCACTGTTGCAAGAAATCTCTGAACTGAAGGATAAGCCTGTTGGAGACAGCCTTCCTGCAACACTGGAGGTCGGTGGGCTTGTAGCAAAAGATAGTCCATATGGCTCAAAGTTCAACACTGTAGCAAAATAACATTAAATCTTTCAATTTGTGCAGTAGGTTTCTAACCGAGGACTATAGCCATACGTGCAAACCTGGATAAAGTTAAATTGTTTAGAACAAAAAAATACTATTTTTCCACACTTGTTCTTGCTACAGAAAATGTTTGAACACTCACCAATCCAGTGTTTAAACCTGGTTACAAAGACCCAAATGTTAGTAGATTTCATTTGGCGAATATCCTTTTCACTCCATTGTGAAATACCTCCTGATGACGGGTGTTTCCGTTCCACTTTGCCACTTGGTAGGGCTCTCTTTCAACAAACTGCATTTGCTTAATAATTAATGAATTCTATGTAAATAAAATGTATTGCTGCCTACAGCATCAACAGGACATCTGGGGCCTCATGAACACCAGGTTCAATGGTCTATCTTCTCAGCCAATGACAGTGAAATTTAAGGATAGAGAAAGAAACAGAGTGAAGGAAATAGAGTGAATTAGAGTCAAATTAGAGAAATAAAGAGAGCGAAAGGAGGAGAGTGGATTAAGAGGCAGAGAAAAAGAAACAAAGGAAATGTTTGAAAAAAATATTTAAAATTTTAAAAACCTCTAGGAACAATTTACAGGAAACTTTCGATTTACCGGCACCTAAATAACCGGAAATCTTGGTTAACTGGCAAAATTCAGGAGTAGGTTTTACTTCATATTTATTTGCCTTCTTCCATCTGTGCTGTGCAAGGGTGTGGCTGCAGCTGTTGCTAAGCTACAGAGATGCTTGAAACTTGTGTTCATTGTTCTACAGTTGTTGCTAAGCAACAGGGTTTGTTGCTTTATACGGAGCTGTCAGCTCTCCCTATCTTTTACTATAGCGTTCGGTTATCCGGAATTGATGATGAACCAGCACCACGTCAGTCCCATCCGTGCCGGATAAAAGAAAGTTTCCTGTACTATCTGCAGGAGTGATTCATGGTTCACTTTCTGGGTCTCCAAGCTTGAATGGCATGTCGGGTCCATAAATCATGTCATTAACTGGATCCTTCCAACTCTAAGCACTAGCTTTAAATGGCTGCGGTGAGATTAATTCATATCAACGGCGCAAATCCAGCAATTTCATGAGACACAATGGGAAGGCTCAAAGCGAGATGATAAGTTTTTTGGTTTTCGCGAGGCTAACATCCAGCAATTTTTGGCAAATCAGAACTCACGTCATATCGCTTCTTCATCACAAATTGCTGTTTCTTTGACGCACTAACAATGGTGGGCACAGTGAACTCGCCATTATTTTTCCAGCAATTTCTGGGCCATTACTTTGATACAACACAGTATGTTTGTCAGAACAATTCAAGGGAACAGCTCCCGACTGCAGCAGACTCCGGCTATAACTGGAGTGCTTTGATATTGTCAATAGGTTCATTGGGAAGAATGTTCTATTCTCCGGCATGACCATCCCTCCACTTGAATATGCACAAATGTAAAAAGATACTAGAATATTAGCAATGCTAATGTAATTGAACCGAGGCCCCGTCTGCTCTCTCAGGTGGACGTAAAAGATCCCATGGCACTATTTTGAAGAAGACCAGGGGAGTTATCCCCAGTGTCCTGGCCAATATTTATCCCTCAACCAACATTAAAAAAAAATTATCTGGTCATTATCACATTGCTGTTTGTGGGACCTTGCTGTGCGCAAATTGGCTGCCACGTTTCCCAAATTACAACAGTAACTCCACTTCAAAAGTACTTCATTGGCTGTAAAGCGCTGAGACGTCCGGTGGTCGTGAAAGGCACTATATAAATGCAAGTCTTTCTTTAAATTTCTCTTCTTCACAAAGATAAAATAAAACCAATATAGTCAAGTGAAAACACACCCACACTAGTCTTGGGCTATCACTACATATGCTGTTTCCTTTGGATGGGATGTTAAACTGAGGCCCCGCCTGCCTATTCAAGCAAACGTTAAAGATCCCATAGCATTATTTAAAAAAAAGCAGGGAACTCTCCCGGTGTCTTGGTCAACATTTTTCCCTTAGCCAACGCCACCAAAAAAACAGATCAAATGGTCATTCACCTCACTGCTGTTTGTGTGATCTTACTCTATGCAAAATGGCTGCCACGTTTGCTTACATAACAATAGCGACTGCAAATTCACGTGGAGCGCTTTGGAACATTTTGAAGAAACATCACAGGGGTCATAAAAATGTACATCTGTCGGAAGCCTTTCTAAAAGGCAAGGTAAATCACGCTGTTGTTTGTCACAAGTTTTGAGTATGACCTCGGTAATGAACAAATAAGTCTTGTTCATATCTTTACAACTGATACCTGAAAATGCTGTGAATCTGTTCCTACAATAATACCTTCTTTATGCAGGCAGGCAACAATGCACGACTCAGTGTCTTGCATATCGATTATTTTCTGAAGTGACTAATAAAAAAAAAAATTCTGTTTTCCCAGTCATTGTCTCACTCATACCTTGCATTTAACTAACTGGATATCATGGTGGAGCTCCACTGGAGTGATAAGAGCACTGCTTTGCATCCTTGATCCTCCAAATGGTGAGGTCCTGAGTTTAGCCATGGAACCGAGTGAGGTGCTGAAAACGAGGGCAGGGAAGGAGACAAAAACCAAAGTGACAGTGGCCAGGAACCAGATCTCCAGAGTTTTGGAGCAGCATTAGCAGGGGCCTGGAGCAGCCTACTTCTGTTTCTAGGGCGAGGTGTGGTACAGGACATGGTACCAAAAAGGGAAGGGGTGAATGAATACCTTACTTTAAAAAAAAAAGCAATAAAAATTGTCAAGACATTTAACCTTGGTAAAGCTAACCTCAGGCCACTCAAAGCAAAAACACGTAATATGGTCCACAATTCATTAACTAATAGGTATGAATAACCACACTGTCAGAAAAAGAGACACACAAAAAAACACTTGACTAAAAGTTAAACTAGTTTCCAACAGCAAAGAGACACACCTTGTTAATTCAACGCGTGCCCAACCTTGCAAATTAGATAGTTAAGCATTAGGTTGGCATGACTAATGGCAAGGTTAAGTGCTGGTAACTAATGGTATTAAAACTTGTGTCAAAAGGACACTATCCAAATAGGAGCAAGGTAACCAGGACGTTAAAAGGTTAAAAAAAATGTGATGGTATTGATTAGACCTGGTGAACACACTGCTCCTCTTCAAATAATGCCAAGTGATCTCTATTGTTCATTGTTGTTTGTAGGAGATACGCTGATGCCACAGAATGGCTGCCAGGTTTGCCTACACAACAGTCCAAAAAAAAGTATTTATTGTGTGACTTTTTCAGCGCTTAGGGAGCAAGTTAATAAGCAATTTCTTTAATAAACGTAAATCATAGAGAGCCTGAAAAAAATAGCTTTTCTGCTGAGTCACAATTGTTTTCAAGGACATTTATGTAACAGACCAAAGATTTTATTTCTGAAACTTAATATTAAAGTGAATGAAATGCAAATGCCATCTGTAAGCCTGGCTATGCGTCACCTTTTCAAATTTGAGTCAGAACTAACCCCAACAACAATTCCTCCCTCTCAAAGCAATCTCTGATTTAATTTTTCAAAATCAATACCATTATATAAAAAGTTTCACTAGATGTCAACAATATACCCATGTACGGTATCACTGTTGATCAATCAGACTACAGAACTAGTAAAAGCCACCATCAATAATTCCTCATCACAGGACAAAAGCTGCTGACAACAGAATTTCCAAATACACTGCTTCAAGTATCGAGTGCGGTAGGAATACTGGGGCCTTTGATCCTGAAGGGATTTTGCAAATGCACAGGTAGAGGGAGTTCTTCGTACCACTCAGGGTGCAGTGAAGCAACGGTGAACAGACTGCCTGTTTGAATATGAAATGTGTCCGAAAATGTGAGAGTCAGAATTGGGTTATTTATTGGGTCCCACTAAACTGATAATCTAAAATGTGAGAGTATCTTCCCGCATCAGGCTGCACCTTTACTGCAACAAAAATTGCTGATCAGGATTTGCACAATTGATTCTTTAGCAAAGAAAAACAATAAAAGTGAATGCAAACATGCAGTTCAACGAGACTGGTTGAGTTTCCAGAGATTCTGGCCCCGATTTTAAATGGGGGGTGGGTCCAGTGCGTGAACGGTGCACGTGGGCCTCAAAGTGGGCGACCCACCCAGGGGTGTGAAGGCCCGGCCGATCATGATTGCCAGGCCTGACTTACATGAATTCTCCTGGAGTCCCGCCTGAGCCTGGCCAGATCCACGACCTGGACTGTGGGCAGGAGCAGGAATTCAGCGGCAGGAGACTGCAGCCAGGGCCCAGAGGGGACGATCCCCAGCAGTCAGTTGAGGGTGAGGGGTGGGGGTGCTCGGGCCGCGAGGGCAGCCTGGAGCAAGGGAGTTCCGAAGCTTCCCTGTGAGGCCCAGAGACAACGACTTCATTGTGCCTTGCTGTGCCTCTTCTGGTCCACGACCCTCACTCCCGACAGGTTCAGCCTGACTGTGAAACAGTCACTGCTTCCTCGCTTCAGGCCTCCAACTAAAATTGCAGATCAGATCCTGATGACATCATCGTAACCGATCTGCCCGCTTCTGTCCTGCAGGTATCCCATTCTCCTGCTGAAGAGCAGGTTAAGATTGGGACACGGCAGGAAAGCAATGGAATTAGAGGGGGTTGAATACCCCATCAACAACATTCTGGAGGGGTCACCACTGACCAAAACGTAACTGGACCAGCCACATAAATACTGCGGGTAGAAGAGCAGGTCAGAGGCTGGGTATTCGGCGGCAAGTGACTCACAGTTAAAATCGGGGTCACTATTCTTTGATAAAATTTAGGTCATTCACTGTCCCAATTTCTTCCCTATCAAAATGAAGCAATGATAATTATCTTATGTACTCCTCTTTATAACCGTTATAAACATCATTTCACCTGCAAGAAATTTCAACCACAGCTCCATCCTCTCCTTTCCCAGGCTTACACTGGACACTTGCAAGACAGGTCTGCTTTCAGAGAACAGTTCACTGTCTAGATGACAATGCAGGCTTGAATTTAAAAATTGTACAGGAAACTTTTTTTTAAATCCAGCACGGACAGGACCGACATGGTGCTGGTTCATCAAAAATTCCGGATAACCGAACGCTATAGTAAAAGATAGGGAGAGCTGACAGCTCCGTATAAAGCAACAAACCCTGTTGCTTAGCAACAAGTGTAGAACAATGGCCACACGTTCCAAGCGTCTCTGTAGCTTAGCAACAGCTGCAGCCACACCTTTGCACAGCAACAGACGGAGGAAGGCAAATACAATATGAAGTAAAACCTACTCCTGAATTTTGCCGGCTAACCGAGATTTCCGGTTATTTAGGTGCCAGTAAATCAAAAGTTTCCTGTAGCTTTATTGACCAACTTCACTTTTTGCTGAGCATGTTTAAATATAGCTTATAATCTGAAAGTTACAAAGATACACAAGGGAATACATCCACAGAGTCAATTAACCATTACAATTTGGTCCAAAACAGGAAAGCCTCCGAACAGGGATTGGTGAAGATCGGGTGTTGTAAGGATTCTAACCATAAGTAATTCATAGAAACATAGAAGATAGGAGCAGGAGTAGGCCATTCGGCCCTTCGAGCCTGCTCCGCCATTCAACGAGATCATGGCTGATCATCCAAACCCTAGCACCCGGTCCCTACACCGACAGCCATCCCACCCAACCCTATCCCCGTAACCCCACGTATTTAATCCCCCCTAACACCAAGGGCCAATTTTTATCATGGCCAATCAACCTAACCTGCACATCTTTGGACTGTGGGAGGAAACCGGAGCACCCGGAGGAAACCCACGCAAACACGGGGAGAATGTGCAAACTCCACACAGACAGTCACCCGAGGCCGGATTTGAACCCGGGTCCCTGGCGCTGTGAGGCAACAGTGCTAACCACTATGCCACCGTATTTGATAATGCTCACTACCTAAAAGACAATGCAATCATTTCATTAAAAAGGGGCTTGATTTGGGTTTAAGCTCATTCATTTTGTCCAGATACATTTGGATATTTCTTTATGCTTCCTCACCGCTCCAGTTCAGCAGCTGCAATGCAGTTTAAGCATCGTCAACATCTCTGCATCAGCAAATCTTATTGCAGTGAGTTATAACCAATGCAGAAAAATAAAACAATCAAAATGTTGCCCTCCACTTTCATCAACAAATATGCAGCTAATGGGGAAGTGGCAAAGATCCTGGTCCAAAGGACTGCTCAGACTGTGTGAGATTACTGCAGCATGACCTGCACATCAAAAGAATCTATTCATCACCCATAGCGGTCATCAATAAACTGTTACAGCTACAGCGTTGGTAATCCACTGAACTCAAAAGGTTTTGCTACATAACCGTTTCTTACGAATGCATACATGCCAACGGAGAGAAGTCGCGAAAGCTGACCATCAGCTTCAAAAAAGCGGACAACCCCCCCAGAAAGCTGACAATTCAATCAGCTGAAAACGAGCAGTTACACGGTTTTCTATCTTGAGCGGTAGGTGTACACATTCCTTCACTTGTACTAGAGGGAAAAAAACATAATTACATGAAAGTCTGATGAAGGGGAAATCCAAATGTTGAAGGTACAAAAGTGGGGGCACGTTTCTGGGTAGATCCAGGGTCATGCTTCCCTGGAAAATGTAGAATTTTATATTAAGAACTATGCATCCTAGTTCATTTCAAGAACATTTATACTGCACAATTAATAGAATTTTGATCTAAAAATAAGGAGAAACCAAGTGACATTTGGATTTTCAACAATCACTTATTCAAAAATTGCCAGTGACTCTCCCACATCCAGACCGAGCAACCAGTTCACAAAGGCATTCTATCCTATCTGGACCGAGTTCACACTGACACTACCCCCAAAACAACTCCCCCACTCAGAGAGGCATTATATTCTCCAAACTTCTCCATTCATACTGGCCTCTGCAAGCAGACATTAAGTTTGTCTCCCAGGCTTCTGATGATGAGTCCTATCCCACATAATTAACCTAGCTTTCACCTGTCCTTTAAATTCCAGCATTTTGTTCATGCCTCCCTTCTTGCTTTGGGAAATGCCTGATGACTCAGTGCCTCATCAGGCAGCTCCCAGAGATTGGAAATACACCTTACGTGCAATATGAACACAGACCCGTATATCTCTAATGAGCAGTGCATGAGTGCATCAATTCCACTGCTTTATCAGCCCACCATAAAAGTGGTGGATAGGCGCACCAACATCAGTGTTCTCGCTCAAGTCAACATCCCCAGCATCCAAGCTCTGACCACGCTCGATCAGCTCCAATGGACGGGCCACATCGTCCGCATGCCCGATACGAGACTCCCAAAACAAGCGCTCTACTTGGAGCTCCGACACGGCAAGAGAGCCCCAGGTGGGCAGAGGAAATGCTTCAAGGACACCCTCAAAGTCTCCTTGAAAAAATGCAATATCCCCGACACCTGGGAATCCCTGGCCCAAGACCGCACAAAGTGGAGAAGCATCCGGGAAGGCGTCGAACACCTCGAGTCTCTTCGCCGGGAGCAAGCGGAAGCCAAGCGCAAGCAGTGGAAGGAGCGCATGTCAACCCAAGCACCCCACCGACCCGCCCCTTCAACCACCGTCTGCCCCACCTGTGACAGAGACTGTAGGTCCCGCATTGGACTCATCAGTCACCTGAGAACTCATTTTTAATGTGGAAGCAAGTCATCTTCGGTTCCGAGGGACTGCCTAAAAAGATAAAAGTGATGCTAAATATTTGGAAAACATTTTTTTACCTTTTTCTTGTGACAACTTCTCTTCCTGTCTTTGATGATGTGGTTTATAAGGTGCCGCTCCGCAACCCAAAGCATCAGCGACAAAACCATCAAGAAAAGACAATGAAGCGTCAACCTAAGTAAGCAAACAAGCTTGCTCATAAAAAGTCACATTTTTCTGGCTGGAAGTTAGCTGCACATAAAATTGAAAGTTAGTTTAAACTTTACAATCCAAGCTCAACAAAATGTCACATTCAAATTTCCCCTTCTCACAAAGCCTATGTCAGCAGGTTATTCAATCATGCTGTCACAGGCAATGTTCCCTTTAATTTTTTTTGGGTGCGCGGCCCCTTTAAGGGGCTGCGCGGCTCATTCAAAATACCGCGCATGCCTGGTTTTTCGTATTTAAAAGTCGGTGAGCCGGCCACGCAGCTTAAAGGGAACATTGGTCACAGGTGTCCTCATCTGATATCCACCATGTTCAATTTCCAGCAGAAATGGCCAGATAATCACTAGGGGGCAAGAACCCCCAAGTGATTCCCCCCATGCCCTAGCCCAGAGGCTGGAGGTAAGCAGAGTGTCAGTTTAGCCGAGTGGTAGCACTCGCCTCTCAAGTGAAAAGATTGTGGGTTCAAGCATCGCTCCGGGACGTGAGCACATAATCGAGGAGCGCTGCACTGCAAGAGGTGCTGTCTTTCAGATGGGACATTAAACCCAAGGCAGATTTGCCTGGTCAGGTGGGCTTTTTCCAGAGGTTCAGGAAGTTCTCCTGATGTCATCATCTCTCAATCAATATCACCAAAACAGATCACATCATTCATCTCGTTGTAGTAGGAAAACTGGTTGCCACATTGCTGTGCTTCAAAACAACAACGACAACTTGTATTTATATAGCACCTTTAACGTAGTAAAACGTCCCACGGCGCTTCACAGGAGAATTAAAAGAAAAAATTTGACACCGAGCCACATAAGGAGAAATTAGGGCAGGTCAAAGAGGTAGGTTTTAAGGAGCATCTTAAAGGAGAAAAGAGAGGCAGCGAGGTTTAGGCAGGGAATTTCAGAGCTTAGGGCCCAGGCAACAGAAGGCACGACCACCAATGGTTGAGCGATTATAATCAGGGATGCTCAAGAGGCCAGAATTAGAGGAGCGCAGATATCTCGGGGGGGGGTTGTGGGTCTGAAGGAGATTACTGAGTACTTAAATGGCTGCGGAACGCTTTGGGACATCCTTGGGACAGGAAAGGTGCTATATCTTTTTATTCTACTTAAAGCTCAATTGAGTTCAGCTAACGTAGGGGCCTGGGATCTGTTTAGTTCTGTTCCACGCCAAGAACTGCACTTCGGAATTGAGCCAACCAGGAAGCAGCTTTTTAATAAAACAAGGATTTATTCTGTGCTTTCATGGATTAGTCCGTGTTCAGCAGTTTCTAGACCTAACTAACCGTACCATTTCAGTCTTGTATAAAAATAATTACCACTAGGGACTTACCACTATGTCATCACAACTTGCATTCAGAGGTAAAACTGTGTTCATTATCTCTCTGTTCTCAACAAGCTGCTTCAACTCAAAAGAGCATTGTCTCAAACAAGAATCCATTGAATTGCTGTAATTTTGCATGATTTCAGGCAGTATTTGGACACTTAGCGTCAGACGAAAGAGTTTGGTAATTGCACTCAAGATCCAGGCTTTAGTTTCCAAGTTTGCAGAGCATTTCCCAAGTAAGCAATGCAGTTTCTGTATGACATCTTCTGGTTTGGCTTCTGTTTTGAGGTAGGAGTACTCTCCCAGCACCTGATACATGTGTCAGAAGAAAATGTTCCAATTATTTAATGCCATCAGTGCGAACTGAATTTCCACTATGTCTAAAAAGCAAATGGTTTTCATTCAAGGTGCTTTTATTTTTAGACTTGCAAATGTTCTGCCACAGATTTTCTGATCAAAATACAGTAACCCATTTAAAATGAACAGGTTGCATCAGGGTTACGATCATAAAACCTAAGCCAGTATGTCTTGGTACAATTTCTGACATCTTTATGCAATTGCCATAAGAATGTCCCTTGCATGTGGCAAGATGTGTGATAGGCAGGACATGCACTTTTTTGTGACTGCTCTTCAAAAAGAGCATTGAAAATAAAGTACAAGCTCCCGCAATGACTCAGGAAGCTTATCCAGTCAGTAGTTGAACTGTAAAATCCAGAAAGGTCCCAAGTCTGACCTCTCATCTGTGTTGAGTTAGTCAATCTCAGACAGAGCAGTGGTATGGGAGCTACAATTGGCATCAACATCCCCTGGGATAGACAGAGGCAAAATAAAACAGCCAGCTTTCCTGCTCCTGAGTGTTACCCAACAATCCCAGCTGGAAGTGTGAGCATGTGGACAGTGGGTAACATCAAGTTTGCTGTGATCCCTGGTGTGGTCAAATAATGTTACGGTCCACATGTGAACAATGGCTAGACATCTAACGCCCTTGGAACTGCACCCCAGCAAAAAGTCAACTCTTTCAGGAGGGGACAACTGGTGAAAAAAAGTACAAACAAATAGACATAAAAATTCTAGCCTGAACAGTATTGTGTTTTGGGCTGGTTGCTGAAATGCTTACATGATTTTACAAAAGATTTAAGCAAACACAGAATGAACCAAATCCCTCTGCACCACTAGCCAGTGAATAAATAATACAAACTTGCATGTCCAGTTCATTAATGCTTTTGCCAGCAAGCAGAGACAGCAGAATATCTGCCTCCTAAACAATGGGTGCGGGTCTCAGGGCCACACCAGTCACTTAAATTTGCCAGTCACTATTGGGCTGGAACTGTCAGGTTTCAGTCAGATCACAAGGTGCAACACGTCATTCTGTTGGGAAGCTCTATTACTAGTGGTGTGAAAAAAGTGATACAGCTGGCTCACTCCACTACAAATACAACCAGGCACAAAGCAATTCTGGTGCCACTTAGTCAGAAGACCATTTTGTTGTCACCTCATGACTGAAGAAGTCCATGTAGCATGGCACCTTCATGGAGATAGGTGGGAGAAAAAAAATCAGACAAAAATCAAATTCAGCCCAATGCTGCAGTAAACCCTGAACTTCATCTACAACCAGTGTATATGAGCAAATAGAAAGATGGAACAATTGCTCGCTTAAAACCTGTTACATCTGTAGCTAGTATCAGTAATGGTGACCATGAAACTACCGGATTGTCACTAATGTCCTTTAGGGAAGGAAATCTGCCGTCCTTACCCGATCTGGCCTATATGTGACTCCAGACCCACAGCAATGTGGTTGACTCGTAACTGCCCTCCGAAATGGTCGAGCGAGCCACTTATTCAAGGTGGCAGCTTCTCGAGGGCAATTAGGGATGGGCAATAAATGCTGGCCTTGCCGACAACACCCACATCCCGTGAATGAATTTTTAAAAAGGAACATTTTACAGTTCGGATGAAAGGTCACAGACCTGAAACGTTAACTGTTTCTCTCTCCACAGATGCTACCTAAATTGCCGAGTATTTCCAGCATTTTGTGTTTATATTTCAGATTTCCAGCATCCGCAGTATTTTGCCTTTTGTAGAAAGATTGAAACCGTGTGTCATAAATGGCTGGTCTGCCATCAGTCCATGCAAAACCTGTAATTGTATCACTGTCATTTGCACTCATTGGTACCCACTTCTAATCAATTCAACCTCGCTGATAAATATTTCAGAATGAGATTAGTAGCACAATGCGTGGCTGAGACATCCCTACCCCACCGAGCTGCTAAGCCTACTTCATCCTTTATATTTGTAATCTTACCCAGCTCATAACCTGCAGGAATCTCTGAGGATATTGCAGATTATCCTTTTCCAAAAGGGCAAGGTAGGAGTTCACTGCATAAAGCCTCAGCTGTTTGTCTTCCACTTCATCATCAAATCCTAGAGGTTTAAAAAAAAGAAAATCGCATTTTAAATATTAGAACTGAGCTGTAAATGTTATCTACAAAATATAGCTTCAAGAGTCACCTTTGGAAAAAATCCAGTCCGAGTCTAAATTATATGGTTGAACGATGTATATTACAAACGTCGCCTCCAATCAACTGGAGCAATCCTGTTACATTTATAAATCAAGATAGCAGAATGCACTCATTAAAAAAGGATTATTTTTTAAAGTGACTTTATTAGTGTGATAAAAGGACTGCCTTGGTGTGTGCGTCAAAAATGAAGAACGGCAGTTGACAAGAATTTAAAGGCTTTTCCCACTGTCATGTAAAAGGCGTGACATTTAAAGAAGCATTAAATCGAAATCACGACCCTACTGGTTAAAGCTTTCCAAGACGTATCTATAACTATTGGATTTATATGGCATCTTGCTGTTCGCTTACCTTCAGCCAGCAGCCTCAGGAAGTTGTTCGGGATATCTGGTGGTACCATATCTCCGCCAACTGAGAACACTGCATTCATGGTTTGGATAAACCACTCATTATTGGGAGCATATGTTTGTGCGTTGTCAAGGACAGAAACCAAACAAAAATAGAAACTACTACAACCTATTTTTTTTTGGGGGGGGGGCACAAGGGGTTGGCAAATGTGGAAGGTATATTTCAATATAAAATTGTATTGAAAATTACATTTCTGAAAATGTGAATCTGAAAATAGCATCACCATATTTACTTCCTTTTACCAATTTTAGTTTTCTCCACTTTATTCTCACAACTGTATTTTTGCTAAGATTTACTAATGATACAAGTGTAGCTCTGCATTTTTATGCCAGGCCATGCATGGATATAATTAACCTAGATGCTTGGATGCTTTAATTAATGTATCTGCTACAATGCACTTTAACTTCATTGAAGCCTGGAAGAGGAGAGGAGGCAACTTAAGTAAAATGTATTTAAATCTAATACTTCCATTTAAAAAGAAAGGACTTGCATTTCTATAGAGCCTTTCAGTATGTTCCCAAAGCTCTTCTACAGCCAATGAAGTAATATTGAAGTATAGTCATTGTTGTAAGGTAAGAAACACAGCAGGCAATTTATGCACAGCAAGCTCCCACAAACAGCAACGTGATAATGACCAGATCATCTGTTTTTTTACATTGATTGAGGGATAAATATTGGTCAGGACAGCAGGGAAAACGCCCCTGCTCTTCTTCGATATAGCGCCATGGGGTCTTTTACGTCCACTTGAGAGAGCAGGCGGGGGCCTTGGTTTAACGTCTCATCCGAAAGACAGCACCTTCGACAGTACAGCACTGCCTCAGCACTGCACTGGATGTCAGCCTAGATTTTTGTGCTCAAGTCTCCGGAGTGGGACTTGAACCCACAACCTTCTGACTCAGAGGCGAGAGTGCTACTAACAGCCATGGCGGACACCTAATTTATTCTATGGAACATTTTTTTTTTTTTTTTATAAAAACAGTGAGATTTATAATGTTCCAGACTCCTGGAGGAAATGCAAACTGTTAAGGGACGTGTGAATTTTAACTCTTTGCTGCACTGTATATTACGACCATCAGGGGATGCAAAAATATTCTTAAAGATACTACAATCCAGTCAAATCACACTGGAAAAATTAAAATAGGACTCATATTTAAAAAAAAAAAAAAAAAATAGAATCCAATCTTTATAAATATTTTCTCTAGTGTCGTTATTTTCCCTCCATTCAGTGCCCAATCACTATCTACCATAAAGTGCCCAGGATGTCACCTTGTATGTAATGAGTGATACAGAAATGTAAGCTGATGTGATATATAGTTACATATGTAACAAGGTGAAATGTCACTTTACCAATATATGGGAGGGGGAGTGGAAAACATCCTCCTGCACCCCACCCTGAAAAATAACCGAACAAATAGCAGTCATGGAAATCACTGCATTCATTGCCCATCTTTAACTCGCTCAAAATACCCAAGTAACTGTCCAGTGCTCATGACCTGAATCATAGGATTTAGCTTTTGTGAAATAAAAGCCACTAGTACACTGTTTTCTACTTCAATTTACCACTGAAGAATAATTCACAGTTCCCATTTAACATCTCCAACAAAATCAGAATTACAAACACCATTGTCAATCAGTGCCAGCATGTTTTATTACTCAATATGCATATATTCAATCTCAGCAACTTTTTCATTCTAATTATGAAGCAAAAAAGCTTTGCCCATTAATTCACACACCTACAAGTCTTAACTGATATGCTGTGTTGAAAGGATATTTTTCAGCAAGTTCTGCTACTTTGCCAACTAAACTGATGGTGATGTATTCATCTTTGCTTTGCCTCAGGTAGTCCAGCATTTTTTGGACGATAACAGCTACATTCTGCGCATTAGTAATTCGGTAGAGCAGTTCTAGTGTCTGTGGAAAGAGCACAACTCGGATGACATTAAAACAGCACAGCAGGATGACTGAAATCAGGAATCATTTAAGTAAGCTGTACAATCAGATTGGGAAGGATTAACTGTCCAAGGTTCACACGCGCTTTCCACTCCCCAGAATCAATCTTCAACCTTTGTTTGCAGCCTATTGTGACTCTCACTTAATTGAATTTGGGGAAAAAAATCTCAAAAGATCATTTTAAATTACATACTGGTGAATAATGTGCTCAATGTGTCTTCAAATCAATGTTTTGAACATTAACAACTCCACCATTTAATTAGCCTTAATATGCAAACAACCTAGGTCAAATCAACTCTTACCTCTCGCTTTATAATCGGGTCAGGGTGATCCAGGCACTCAATTATTGTCATTTGGTGCTGAAGAACTAGATTCAAATCTTGCTGGATTACATACGTGAGGGCTTTTAATCCTGGAACATTAAAATAAGGTGGCTCACTTTTCAACATATACAGCATAATGTAAAATAAAAATATAACCAGTCATTTCATATAATATCCTTACCCAAATATTTCAGGTTGTTTTTGGGTGATAATATAAACTTTCCATTACACCTTGCTGCCTTCTCCAACAAATCTGACTTTGGGTGAATAGTATATACTGTTTGAATACACTCAAACAAAATTGCTGAAAAACACAATACCAAATTGAACTTGATACAATAAAGGAAGTCACCGAAACATTTACTGTTGATGCAAGTCTACAGAACTGTTGTTCTGTATTGTAGTAATGAACAGATAGGAAAAATATTGGCAATACCTTTTTAAATAAAAGGAAAATGCAAAGAAACTGAGCGTCGGTGTTTCAAAGCATCGTCTATTGTTTGAGTCGAGCACAGATATACAGGAAACTTTCTGGTATCCGGCACTGACGGGACCGAGCTGGTGCCATTAGATCAAAACTGCCGTATAAACCAGCGGCAATGTTAAAACATACAGAGCTTTTCAGCTCCGTGTGAATCAACAAACCCTGTTGCTTAGCAACAGCTTCAAAACAGTCGGCTGCAGCTGCAAGCGTCTCTAGCTGAAACTGTTGCTTAGCTACAGACCTTGCAGAGCCTGACTGGGAAAAAAAAAGCAACAAGTAAAAAAAACTTATAGAAAACAGCTCTTGAATTTTGCTGGTAGATAGAGCTTTCCGGACTTTTAACCTCCAGTTAAACGAAAGTTTCCTGTATTAGCAATTTTGCTCTGTAGTCTGGTTACGAGGAATCAAAAGAGACACAAATGTGAGAAGTCTCAAATGAGCCAGCTCAAGTTCAGAAAAAATAATTTATAAATGAATCAGACACAACAATTTAAATAAGGTTAAAATGTTAGCAAGTTGGGTAATTCATTTACCACACGGAAAATTCTTACAATTACACTACAGGAGAAGAAAGATCATCAGGCTTGTAGAAACTATTGGGACTAATGGTGGAGCACTATTTACTGGAGTTCATATAATGCATCTTGTTTAATTACATGGAATAATTTACATCATGTGGACATCTGAAGTGCTCCTTCAAGAAATATTGAAAGATACATTTTGAATTAAGCATTTAAAATAACATCAAAGTGTGGTATATCCAACAGGCTGTGAATTTTCCAATGACCTACTGTGGAATAAAAACCAGATATGCTTCATTTTCTGTCACCATTCAATATGACTTCACATTCCAAGTCATAAAATTCATAATACAACACTTGGGGAAAAATGGAAGTTTATGTGCTCAAACAGAATAATTTTCACACCTGTTGCATAGCAACAGTGTCAAGCTCTCGCAGGTCAGGTACAACACAAGTTACTCTGCCCCAACCATTACCGTAGACTCAAACTACAGCTGCCAATGTTGGTATAGATTGTAAATGATAACCCGTAAGCAATTTAACACAGTAATCCAATCTTGCTTTGAATACTGAAACAGCCTGCATCCATTATTGACTGGACAGGCTGGGGTTGATCTCCTTAGAGCAGAGAAGGCTGAGCGGGGACCTGATTGAGGTGTACAAAATTATGAGGGACATAGATAGGATAGATAGAAAGGAACTTTTCCCTTTAGTAGAGGGGTCAATAACCAGGGGGCATAGTTTCAAGGTAAGGGGCAGGAGGTTTAGAGGGGATGTGAGGAAAAACTTTTTCACCCAGAGGGTGGTTGGAATCTGGAACTCACTGCCTGAAAGGGTGGTAGAAGCAGGAACCCTCACAACATTCAAGAAGCATTTTGATGAGCACTTGAAACGCCATAGCAGACAAGGCTACGGACCAAGTGCTGGAAAATGGGATTAGAATAGACAGGGCTTGATGGCCGGTGCAGACACGATGGGCCGAAGGGCCTCTTTCTGTGCTGTATAACTCTATGACTCTATGATCACAATTCAGGTTAAGATTACTGACTGAGCTACTTTACACATTTTTAAAAAACTGTAAAACAGCAGAGGGTTTATTTGCCAATATTTCAGCAGAGAACGGACGCTGCTTCTGCATCCCATTTTCCAGTCGTGACATCGCACTTACAATACACAGAAAATTCAAATAATTACATCTTTGATGATCAAAAATAACTCCCGAGAGAAAACACTGAACTGCCTACAAAAGGGTTTTCATTTAAAATCACCACCACGGTTCGCATTCAAACAAATCGGGCCAGGAGATGGCATGCCCTGCAGCACCAGACCGCTTCGCCTTCAGGGGAAGAAGGGACAATTATCACAAGTAATAGAGCAGTTCAGGAGATTTGAGGTCAGTGAATTTGGGATAAGCTGCAACTTGTGATTACAAGATGTTGTTCCACTCGAAGAATTGTGTGCGCAGGAATTATGTTCCCTGGAAACCGAACTTAAACCATCCCAAGTGGCTGTTAGTAAACTATTCACTATTTCCCAGTTTGAAAGCCGATCTTCATGGAATCGGCTCCTTGGTTTAGACTTACACAAGTAAAGCCAGCTGTAGATAGTTACTTACCGTAAGTTATATTGTGGTTGATCTCAGCTCTTCGCAAAGACTCATCCAAAACATCATACATTAGCTCACTTGTTCTGTACAAAAAGAATATCATATTGCAGAGGGATTACAGGTTTAGATTAATGAAGTATTATGGTGAACTTAACTATTACTGTATTTAGAAATGTTAAATACTTGAAAGAGAAAAAAGAAAAACAGAAACAAAGAAAAAAACTTGCATTTACGTAGCACCTTTCACAAGCTCAGGATGTCCCAAAGCACTTCACAGCAGTACTTTGGAAATTTAGTCACTGCTTTAATGTAGGCAAACTTGGTACAGGAAACTTTGGTTTATCCGGCGGTTAACTGTCCGGAATGCTCGAGCCACCGGCAAAAATCAGGAGCCGTTTCGTTAGGTTTTTTTTCTTTTTGTTGCTTTTTTTTCCACCAGTCAGGCTCTGCAAGGTCTCGCTGAAGCTGTTGCTAAGCTACAGAGACGCTTGCAAGGTACGGCCGACTGTTTAGAAGCTGTTGCTAAGCAACAGGGTTTGTTGCCAGATACGGAGCTCAAAATCTCCGTATGTTTCAACATTAGCGCTGGTTTGTCCGGCAGTTTTGATGGGACGGCAACAGCTCGGTCCCGTCGGTGCCAGATAGCACAAAGTTTCCTGTACCCAAGGTCCCAGAAACAGCAATGAGGTAAATGGCCATATAAACTGCTTTAGTGATGTTAGTTGAGGGATAAATGTTGGTCAATACACCAGGAAAACTCCTTTACTCTTCTTCAAATAGTGCCACGGGATCTTTTCCATCTACCGGAGAGAACAGACGGGGCCCTCAGTTTAACATCTCATCCAAAAGATGGAACCTCTGACAGTGCAGCACTCCCTCAGTACTGCACTGAAGTGTCACTCCAGATTGTGTGCTCAAGTCCCTGGAGTGGGGCTTGAATGCATGACCATATGACTCAGAGGTGTGAGTGCTACCACTGAGCCAAGGCTGACAGCTAAGAATCGAATTACTAATACAGGAAACTTTCGTTTAACCGAAGGTTAAATGTCCGGAAAGCTCTATCTACCAGCAAAATTCAGGAGCCGTTTCCTATAAGTTTTTTTACTTCTCGTTGCTTTTTTTTTTTTTTCCAGTCAAGCTCTGCAAGGTCTAGCTGAAGCTGTTGCTTAGCTAGAGACACTTTTAAGCTGCGGCCGACTGTTTTGAAGCTGTTGCTAAGCAACAGGGTTTGTTGATTCACACGGAGCTCAAAAGCTCCGTATGTTTTAACATTAGCGCTGGTTTCTACGGCAGTTTTGATGGTACGGCACCAGCTCGGTCCCGTCAGTGCCGGATACCAGAAAGTTTCCTGTAGAAAGAATTGCTGTAATCCATTCAAGGTATGCTTCTTTGCAGGCAATTTCCCCCTTTAATTATCTTCCCTCCTGAGGTTGCTGCCTTTTGCTGGGGTACAGTTCCACAAGTGCAGGCCATTCCAGTACCTCACACTGGAGCCTAGAAAGTAAGTGTGGGTGGGATATCGGGAACCATAAAAAAATGCTTACCTGGTGCATATGGCAACTGAACCATCGGCTGAACACAAATTTTAAATTTTCTTGCCATACAGTTGATATTTCTCAGGAGCTGAACCAATGCGTCAATTGAAAGTGAACTGTATTATTTCTAAACTACATCTAGCCAATATTTTGTAAGAAATATTTTTCATAAATATGGGGCTTTGTAAAGGCTACTGTAATTTTTTTAAACAAAAATATGCCCGTAGATAAACCCCAACCAGCTAGTTAAAAATCCTACTTGAATCTGCACACAGGCAGAAAGGTTTTGCATTGATTAAATGCTTGCTCCTAGTTTTACATGCAAGTACATGAAAGAATTACAAATTGTTAAACTTTAAAAAGACCTGGAAGATGCAGCAAATTATGTCAATCAACATCACTAACGCATGTATTCTGAATTTAACTTTAAACTCATTGTAACTGAGCAGCTGTATAGTCTGCTGTAACAAAATAGATACATCTATATAGCCATCCTGACCAGCAGACACTTCAAGGAAACTTTAAATTGAAGGATTCAAAAATAGCTTTCAAGTACCCCCACATGATGGCAGCAATTAAAACACCTTACTAAAGAAAGAATTGGCATTTACAGGAAACTTTGTGCTATCCGGCACCCACGGGATCGAGCTGCTGCCGTTGCCTCAAAACTTCCGTACTCTCCAGAGTTAATGTTGAGAGATACGGAGATTCTTATCTCCGTATTCGACAACAAACACCGTTGCTTAGCAACAGCTTCTAAACACTCGGGTGTGGCCCTAAAGCTCTGTAGTTGAAGCTGTTGCTATAGCTACAGACCTTGCACAGCTTGACTGTTCAAACAAAGCAAAAAAAAAAGAATAAAAAACGGCTGCTGATTTTTGCCGGTGGCTCCAGATTGCCGGATAGCACAAAGTTTCCTGTAAATAGCGCCTTTCATGACCTCAGGACCTTTCAAATCGTTTCACAGCCAATTCAGTGCATTTTGGAGTGTAGTCACTGTTGTAATATAGTGTACCAGTCCCTCGGTACAGCTTAAAATGCATGGCATATCATTTCCACAAGCCAAGGCGGACACCTCAAAGTTAACCCGCAATAAAAATTAAATTGTGAAAACTACACGTCATGCACGTTAAAAAAAGGGAAAGTATTAGTGTAAATAGTGAACAAAAATTTCTACATTTTGAATTATCCCTTTCTACATCTTAAAAATCTCACCTGGACGCACTTCCTGTCAACTTTTCCTTTAGGAGCTCCCGTGTCCACATTTATAATGGAAGCTGTCAGTGTCTACTTGTCACGCCGCCCCTCAGTGGAGTTACTGCAGCACCACGGCTGAGGGAGAGAGAGGGTGTAATTACAGCGTGACAAGTTTACACAGGCAGTTACCATCATAAATATGGATATAGGAGTTTATAAATGGAAGGAGGACAGAACGTATGACTTTAAAAATGGGGACCAAATTACATCTGCGCACATTACCCAAATATCCCTTGGCCTCTACCCGATTTCACCTGAAGACCACACTTCATTTTGACTTCCCGTATGCAACATCAGAGGCTAACTTGTAATTAATTAAAATCCTTGCATTGGCAGCTGTAACGCCCCAGTCGATTGAAATCATTGGTTAATTCTGTAATGATGCTGCTTGTTATTCTTACTTGCGCCAGAGGTGGTGCTGTAACCTCCTTCAGCCTGTAACATGCATACCATTTCCTCCTGTGAACACTGAGCAATGTCAATGGGAGATTTCCTAGTAATAGTTACATTTCCAAGTACGGCAATATTAAACTTTAGAAGGAAAACTAAGTGAAGAACAACTTACATCTGATCATCCTTTCCCAGTAGTCTCAAAATTCTCAGCAGCTGGATCTGTAGCCAAGGTGCTGGCACACTGTGGTAGTTGAAATCCACTGCAAGTTTCCCGCCAACCACTTGCTTGAGAATCGTTACAAAGCTCCCAGTTAAATCTTTATAGCCATCTGGATTTCCCTAGAACACAGGAGTTAAGCTATTAAGTTTCATTCCTCTAAAGCTCAAAAACAAACACGACTGTTTCACAAAGTTCACTTGTTCGGCACTCCTTCCCTGCTGGTATAGAGGGCATAGCCTGGTGTAGCTCTAAGCCATACAAAACTAAGGCCCTAGGTTTATTTCTACTTATGAGCTGAATTCGCGACTATAACTGGGTTCTTATAATTGGCCTCAGGGCACTTGAGCTTTGAGGTGAGGGATCCCATTCCTGAGTGCTATCCAATGACTCCTACTAGAAAATGCAGCTACATTTACATCAGGTGGCGATGAATCAGGCTCAGCTGTGAAACCCACTACGGAAAGAAGACAGACAGACTTGCATTTCTATAGCGCCTTTCACGACCACCGGATATCCCAAAGTGCTTTACAGCCAATGGAGTACTTTTTGAAGTGTAATCACTGTTGTAATGTAGGAAACGCAGCAGCCAATTGGCACACAGCAAGCTCCCACAAACAGCAATGTGATAATGACCAGATAATCTGTTTTAGTGATGTTGATTGAGGAATAAATATTGGCCAGGACACCAGGGATAACTCCCCTGCTCTTCTTCGAAATAGTGCCATAGGATCTTTTACATCCACCCAAGAGGGCAGCCTTGGTTTAACGTCTCATCCGAACGACAGCACCTCCGACAGTGCAGCACTCCCTCAGCACTGCACTGGAGTGTCAGCTTAGGTTTTTGTGCTCAAGTCTCTGGAGTAGGATTTGAACCCACAACCTTCTGACTCATGAGGCGAGGGTGCTACAGCTGACACTCAAGTCAAATGGTCCGTCAACACTTGCTGTCTAGGTACACATAAACACTGTTCATGATTGTGTTGCCATAGCCCAGAGTCAGCACCTTGACAGCATTACTAAACAATTTGCTAGAATTTTTTTTGATGTTTTTGATTCATTCAAGAAATTTAAATTCATCATTCTACATTCAAAGTTCCAGCGTGAATTGTTAGCATTAGAAAATATTGCGCTTAGATAGGAAGGGAAGAAAATTAACAAAAATAGCTTATTTTCTTACTATTTGTTATAGCATGGTACCTTAATCAGTAGTAAGTAGATGTGAAGGGAGGCAGCCATGACTCCTGGGTCCCTGTCACATAGAGCTTTCTTAAACTTGTCATGAATGTGTTGAACTTGGTTTGGAGCAATAAGATAAAATTTGTACAGGGCAAGTACTGCTTTTCTTCTTATTATTTCCCTATAAAGAAGTAATATTTTTGTTTTTAGAACACAGTTATACACAGGTTTGCATTCACAATTATTCAATTTTAACATTCACAGTAAAGTACATTGACAGGAGTCAGGGCATTATTCATATAACCAGCATCTTGTATTTACTATCAAAAAAAAAATTAAACTTATTGAAACTTTCAACCCCTCCCCGCTTTCCTTTAATGGTTTACATGTTCACTCTCAAACAGAATGTCCTGTCGAATCTACTTGTGCAGTCAAGAATTTTTGTAACAGTTTTCTGCAGTTCTGAAACATGAAGAAAAAACCCTTGCATTTATATGGACTAGCAAATTTCCCGGTTGTTCATGGTAACTTATGCAATATGGTGCTTTACAGTGACAGGAGTACATACAAGGCTATGCATTATTCTGCTGTTAAGGAGGAGCTGTGTCTAAGGTGTCCTGTTCCTTTTCGGCCATAGTCTAATTGTCATCAATAAACTCAGATTGAGGTCAGAATTTAATTATTGCTTGGTGACAGAAGTTTGTAAATGGGACAGAAGTTTGTAAATATACATTCCTGGCTCTGGATCTGAAGGAAATGCTTGGAATGGCTGCCCGAGTTAACATTTTTCACCTCTTGAAATTTGACATCTGAAGTGTAATGGACCTTCTCAACTTTTATATAGACAGAAATATGTAGCATCACACTTGGAAGCATTGTTATCAAGAAACTGTCCACAATAAATTCAACAGAAAGTTAGGAGAGAAAACATTGCTGCTATTTGGTCAAAAAAGACAAGATGAGTTTACTCACTTCAAAACAATGACAATGCTCTCTCTCTCTTTCTCTCTGAGTAAATCCTAATTTTTTTAAAAAGTCAGATTACTTTAATTAGCATCAAATGCAAAATAAGACAGATATGTTGGATCCAGATCAAGTCAATTAAGACACTAATCCCCTTCGAAGTGCCTGAGAATTGTAAAAATAAACAATTCTCAACTTTCAGGGTTTTTCAGGGAGGAGGGGAAAGTGAAAGCTGCAAGTGTATCACATCCAAGACTTCACATCCAAGACTTCACGAAGCTCTAAAGCTGCCTTTATACCAGTGGTTTCAGCGCACTAGTGCCAATCCCAGATTGCTAGATTTGCAAATCTGGCTAACTAGAGGACACAGTAAAAAAAAAAAAAATCGGGGTTTTACCGGTGGCAGGGTCACCGGTAGCACAAGATGCATGTCGAGAACCAACGGCATTAACACCCCTCTAAACACAGTATAGAAGCAGCTTAAGAATACTAAACGGATTCCATGTGATGCACACACACACACACCACTAGGGAACATTAATTGGATTCTTAAAATATCTCACACTCGGGTATAGGTGATTATGAAATGAAAATATTTTAACGTGCTATTTTCAGATATTCTATTTCTTCCAAGCTAGTTCATTTACAGTATGTTCCAATTTTAAGCCAGGTCCCTTTAGGCAGGTAATTATTCTTTTGCTTAAATTACATCAATGTGCTCAGACAATAGAGAAAGCCCTGCTGTAGAGTTGCAATGATATCCCTTGGATAGTATTTGCAGGTCCAGGTGCTGCAGGTTGCTCCACATTATCCAGTGAGAGAACAGTGCAGTTTGCAGCCAGTGATTGGGATTTTTCTTTGCCTGTTTGTGTGTGCGCAGATCCCATTGCCCTCATACTGCCAAGTTAGGGTCATTTTAACTTCTCTGCAAACCTGGCAGTTGGTGGGGGGGGGGGCACACGGTGGGTGCAAGGAAGATTTCTTCCATTACCTATTTATAGCAAAATGGTAAGCGTGGTCAAGAACATATTTATCATTTCATTATAAATAGCAAGCAGTGGGAATCTTCTCCCCTCCCAGTGAAATTTTAGTGAATCCAGCGAAACACCCGACTTGCAATACAACCCTGGCTGGATTCAGGTTATGAAACAAGTGCTCGTCTTGCCTTAAAAATTACATACTGAACGTTGCCATTTTAGAATAATCTTCCTTTATATTCCCTTACTTAGAGTGCTGAAGCTTCTCTTCAACCAAAGGAAGAACTGCAGGGATCATATCTGGTGGGAAAAGCTGGCTGGCAACAGTCAGAGCCATGCACACCTCGAGAAGGTTAGTGCTCTGCAGATCCTGCAATTAGAACAAGGGAGTTTTCAGAATTAATGTCTATACTATTACAAGTCTGAGTTTTATATGAAAGGGCTGGATCTTCTCATCTACACAGACAGACAAGTTGCATTATTAACTTACACATTTACATCAGGAGTGTTTTATTATTCAACACCACAACACTGTACAGAAAAGAAGTTATTCAGCAATATGTTACTTCTAACGCAGAAGTGGTTTATCCAGAGTGCCTAGAAAAAGAGATGTTTCATTTTCGTTACCCTTAAAGTGACATCTGTTACACAAGAAATAGGAGTAGGCGATTCGGCCCTTCGAGTCTGCTCCGCCATTCAATATGATCATGGCTGATCCTCTATCTCAATATCATATTCCCGCTCTCTCCCCATACCCCTTGATGCCTTTTAGAAATCTATCCATCTCCTTCTTAAATATATTCAGTGATTTGGCCTCCACAGCCTTCCGTGGTAAAGAATTCCACAGGTTCACCACCCTCTGAGTGAAGAAATTTCTCCTCATCTCAGTCCTAAATGTCCTACCCCGTATCCTCAGTGTGACCCCTCGTTCTGGACCCCACAATCAGGGGAAACACCCTCCCTGCATCCAGTCTGTCTAACCCTGTCAGAATTTTATACGTTTCAATGAGACCCCCTCATTCTTCTAAACTCTAGTGAATACAGGCCTAGTCGACCCAGTCGCTCCTCATACGACAGTCCGGCCATCCCAGGAATCAGTCTGGTGAACCTTCGCTGCACTCCCTCTATGGCAAGTATATCAGGTAAGGAGACCAAAACTGCACACGGTACTCCAGGTGTGGTCTCACCAAGGTCTTGTATAACTGTAGTAAGACATCCTTGCTCCTGTCCTGAAATCCTCTTGTATTGAAGGCCAACATACCATTTGCCTTCCTAACTGCTTGCTGCACCTGCATATTTGCTTTCAGTGACTCGTGTACAAGGACACCCAGGTCCCTTTGTACATCAACATTTCCCAATCTATCACCATTTAAATAATACTCTGCATTTCTGTTTTTCCTACCGAAGTGGATAACTTCACATTTATCCACGTTATACTGCATCTGCCATGTATTTGCCCACTCACTCAACTTGTCTAAATCGCCTTGAAGCCGCTTTGCATCCTCCTCACAACTCACAATCCCACCTAGTTTTGTGTCGTCAGCAAACTTGGAAATATTACATTTGGTTCCCTCATCCAAATGATTGATATATATTGTGAATAGCTGGGGCCCAAGCACTGATCCCTGCAGTACCCCACTGGTCACCGCCTGCCACCCTGAAAAAGGCCTATTTATTCCTACTCTCTGTTTCCTGTCTGTTAACCAATTTTCAATCCATGCCAGTATATTACCCCCAATCCCATGTGCTTTAATTTTGCACACTATATCCCTTGGTTCCCTTAGTATCCACAAAACTATTGATCTTAGTCTTGAATATACTCAACGACTGAGCATCCACAGCCCTCTGGGGTAGAGAATTCCAAAGATTCACAACCCTACACTACACATGTATTAACCGTATGAATTTTGTTTAAGGAATATGGTAAGAGTTAGTGTATTCAGTAGAATTCAGGCTATAGAGATCAATTTTATTTCAGCCCTGCCAGCTACACTGAGCAAAACCAATATTTCCCTTTAAGTAAAGCAAATCAAAATAAAACAAAATGATATAATCACTGCAGGAAATGAAACTTGTTTTAGATCAATCAGCTCAATTCAGAAAGAATTGGTTCTTGATTAATTGGTTCAGTTTCACAAGAAAATAAGGTGTAGACTATTTGGGTGTAAAATTTCAAATCAATACATTTTCCAATTTACACTTTTTCTGAAGGAGTGGACGTGATGAGATACAGTTCCACAGATACAAAGGCCCAGTACAACGCTCAAGTGGCCATTCTTCATGTGTGAATGAATATCAGCAAGCTATTCAACTATGGAAAGATCATAGCCGAGTTACACCCTACCGTCACTCAACAGTCACATACAGGCACTTCCAGGAAGAGCAACTGGATCACAATTGGGATTAGACCCTGTAACTGCTGCCCTGGACGAGATAGCTAAAGCAGCACAGACCAAGAATTGAAGCTGGGAACTTCTGGTGAGTATAACATAGTTAAACTTTTGAAACTTACTCTGCCACTATAGCAGCTACCAAGATCTCATGAAAGGCAAATTATATTTTATATCTAAATGCAAATTATAAGTTTTTTTTAATTAACAGGAATATAGTTCAAATGCAGTAACACATCGACTCCAATGTTCCCTGTAATTTTTTTTCCCCGTGCGCAGTCCCTTTAAATTTGCTGCATAGCCGCACGGTAACAGCGGGTGAGAGGCCTGCGTGGGACCTCCTGATCGATGCGTAGCTGTGCGCCCACGCAACTTAGGAGGACCATTGATCGACTCCCAGCTAAATGTGACACGATTGAAAGATGAGTCACTATAGATATTATTTATCTTGTAACGTCAGTATAGCTTCATTTTTCACATTTACAGAAGATAAATGTACAAAATAGCATTTAAAAAATCACCATCAAAATATTAAAAATTTTACGTCTAATTGCATTTCAAGTACAAAACCTTACTTCCTGTTGTCATATTTGTGTCACACTTTGTCAACTTTTTCCATTAGAAATTTCTATGCCAGATTCATACTGGAAAATGCCTATGCAAACTTATCTTGTCACACTATAATTACACACTCCCGTCAGTGGCAAGACTGTAGCATCCCCATTTGCAAGTCCTAGGTTCTTAGCCTGTACTGCAGAGAAGCTCCTACACTCCAACCAACTCGGCTTCCCAAACTACTGTAAATTTTGCTATTTAATAATACTATAAAATCTAAGACGGTATGATTTTAAAATAGGGACCGAATGATGGCTGCGTGCCCTAGTCCAATTATCTCCCACCCTGCAAATCCGCTTCACCTGAAGATTACAACTTGCCTTTTTGTAACATAGGGAAAAACATCTCACGGCACTTCACAGAAGTGAAATGAGACAGTAATTGACACCAATCCAAAGGAAGCGATATTGGGAGGGGTGTGGTGACTTAAAACTTGCATGAACAGACAGGTTTTAAACTTGATCTTGACAGGAGATGGACTAGCATATGCATCAAGATGGTGTTTCACCACTCACGTAATACTGTGCAGGCAACATGGAAGTGAACGAAAGCAGCAGCATTCCAAGTGCCAATCAGTACTGCAGGAAAGCAAATGATCATCATTGCGTTGACGTACAAAGCACATTATTCCTACATTAATATTCTGGACATACAGTATAATGAACTAGTGTTTAACGCATGAATACAAAAGGTTTAAAAGAATTTCAAATTACCTTGCCTGTACACATACATCAACTTGATAAATTCACATACTCCAACTCTGATAAATAATTTATTCTGAATATATAAATAATATATGCTGAATATATTAATTTATTCTGAATATTTCTTCTGTAAAACATATAAAATTTAACCATTTATAATGGTGCCAGGCATTACTAATTATTCAACATTTCAATTGTTCAAACTATATATTAATAAACCACATTTAAGTTTCCCAATCAATTTAACTCATTAACAGCCACTGGTTGGCCAACTGCTTATTTCCCCCAAATGCACTGCTTGCAGAGTACTTCAAATAACAGTGTATTACAAATCTAACACCCTGTCGCACAATGCTGTGCTTCTCGATTTGCTGTCCTCTACAATCAGTCTTTTTGTGTGGCCACAGAGCAGATTTGTGAGGTATTAACCTCTTGGACAGTTCATTGTAACTGCCATGTGAAATCACTAATTTTAAACTTTGGATGATAGTGTAAAATGGGCGATAGCGTTTCAGCCACCCATTATATATCTCTCTAGATTTTTATTTCCATTGATGTCAATACAAATGAAAATCGGGAGAGGTGTATTCCAAGCGGCTGAATGGATAGCGCCCTTTTATATTATCGCACAGTTAAAATTACCCCCAATTTTGCAATCATTAATGCTTGCAATTGAAATTAGTTTGGACCTGCTATCCAATGTGAAATGGAAATTTGTAACAGAACTGAGAATTAAGATTTTTTTTTTTTCCATTTTATATATCTCTTCCCTTTGCAAAACTCCCCAGTCAGGGGAATGAGGAAGGGAGCCACTCTTAGATCTCTGCCGCTCTAATCGATTGCTAAGAGGGCCAAGGCAGCAATGCATGTGGGCAAGAGGCAATGCACGCTCACTTTCTTCAAAAATGTCTTTCCTTGGATAGTCTTGGGAAGTCCTTCAACTCCATTCAGTGCCTCCGCTGATGATCTGGCTGGAAGTAATAACTTAACACGAGGAATCACACAGGTGAACACACAGCCTCTCGCTCCAAAGCACAGCATGGCAGTGCACTAATACGCTTCCCGCGAGCACCAACAAGATTGATTTTCTGTTGCTACATCAGGAGAGTGTTTTCGGCTGATCACAAATACACAAAAATTCAATTTTGTTTAAAATAAATAAAATTCCTAATTGTCAGGTAAAATTCTTAGTAAAGTTGAACAGTCAATGGGAACAGCAAGTAACAACTGTCGTGATGATACTTTTAGAAGCTCATTCGTTTGTTTTTTTAATTTAATTCCAAGTCTATTAATAAAAGGAGGATAGATTTCCTCTGTGCACTATATATAGCAAAACAGTAAATATGTTTATAATTTTAGAACACATTGCTCACAGGGGAGATCTTCTCCCAACACCTGCGTGATGCTGATATCTTTAGCATTACAAATAGAGAACCAGTATGTTATGGAATGAAAACAAATGTTTTAATACTTTTTTTAAAAACTAATGATCAGATTACTTAAGCTGCAAGAACAAAAACAAAGATGCATCATTTCTTTAAAGTACAATTGTTTCATGAAAGCTGACCGACTTCAGATACACCTGACGCACAATTTTACTTGCAGATTCACAGTAACAATCTTCTCTGGGATCTCCCCAAATCTGTTGCCAGATTTGTAGGTCTGATAACCGTTACAACACATCACTGCACACTCCCATTACCAAATACAGGTAGACTATCCCTTATCCACAATTCCGAAATTCGAAAACCTCAAGTTTTTTCGTGGAGCGTAACTCGTGCGCACGACATGACCCGAGTGGCGCCAAACATGACCCGACGCGGCCGATGCTTGACCCACGCAGGTGTGAGGCATCGGTTGTGTCTCAGCGCTGTCACACGTGCGTCTGCTGCTCTCTTTGATATTTTTTGTGATTTGTGAAAATGTCAAAAAGAGCTGCAGATACCCCTATGGGTAACAGTGAGCAAAAAAGGAAGCATCTCTCATTATCGACGTGTGTTTGCTTACGGGGTGCTGCCCAGGCCCCCGCTAGGGTGTTCCCGTAATACCATTCTGAAATCCGAAAAATTCCGAATTCCGAAAAACATCTGGTCCCAAGGGTTTCGGATAATGGATAGTGCACCTGTACTGAAAGCACCAGGCAACTTGACAGACAGACAGACAAGCCAGGTGATTTTCACACACACAGTCCAACTCTTTAAAGAAAGTACAGGCAAAAAAAGCCTCCTGTGCTGTGACATCACATTTTTATTTTTTAATAAGTGTTAAATCCCATTTAGCAAAAGTAGGAACTTGTGTGAAAAATAAACAGATAGCAGTGAACATGAGCAGATGGTTGCACAACGCTGTAATCACAGACTTTTATTTTTATATGCAATGAATTTATTTTCTCAAGTTAAGTGTTGGAAAAATAATTCAATAGATTTTGATCGTGTTTAAAAACTGAGCACAGATTCCAGGTTTAGAACATGTTCTGCAACTGAAAAGCATGGTACTTTGGCATCTTCGGCTGATCATCAAAGAATTTAGATATGCACTGGTATAAAGCTGCAACTTATCCCTGCTCCAAAACATTACAATAATCTATTAAATGATTTCCTCTGGCATCCAGATTGAGAAAACAAAGCTATGATTACAGCACTGTACAGCCCATCTGTTCAAGTTCACTGCAACAAGCAAGATTCAACTAACTGAGGAAACATTTCTTGGAACAACAAATAGAAGAGAACTAAGTGGCCTGTTCCTGTTTACTTTTGCACTTTAATTTGATTTATTTTTGCCACTATCAAGTACATGGTCATTTTTTGTTTATTTGTTCATGGGATGTTGGCGTCGCTGGCAAGGCCAGCATTTATTGCCCATTCCTAACTGCCCTTGAGAAGGTGGTGGTGAGCCGCCTTCTTGAACCGCTGCAGTCCGTGAAGTGAAGGTACTCCCATAGTGCTGGTAGGGAGTTCCAGGATTTTGACCCAGCGACAATGAAGGAATGGCGATATATTTCCAAGTCAGGATGGCGTGTGACTTGGAGGGGAACTTGATGGTGATGGTGTTCCCATGCGCCTGCTGCCCTTGTCCTTCTAGGTGGAAGGGGTCATGGGAAGTGTAGTTAACATATCTCATCTTCACTTCTGTTGAGTTCCAAGCATAGATGTATCTTGTTTTGAGTTTTGGAGTTTTTAACCTTTGAAGAATTTTGTGCCAGAACTAGTTGTACTGACTCACTCGTAAAAATGAAAAGTGAGTCACGATTCAAGTAACCTTGGAACTGGCATTGAATAATTATAACCAATATCTGATGCTACTGGTTTGGGGCTTAAGGAAAAATGAATAACGTTAAGGAGTGCCATCCCCAAAACACCAGTAAAAATCACAGGACTCCATACAATAAAAACACAAAATGACTTATTCAGTCACCATAAACCAGGCCTGGTCAGATATAAAGAGAAAGGGATATGGAAACTTAAGCAAAAAGATGAAGTTTTTTGTTTTTTTAAAGAGGCATTATAGGGCATAGTTAAATAATTTACAAAATGAAAAGTAAATGTTTCTGCATTACCACCACACACCAAGAATACTGAAACATTAAAACAAGCTCTATTAGTATTTAAATCTTTGTTGACGATGTTTATAAGAGTATTATCCTGGAAGGCTAAATGAAGAGGAGGCACAGTTTACCGATTAACTAGGATTGATACATGTTAGCATTTTCTGCGAGATAGTTGGGATTGATTATAAATTCAATATATTATCACTTCTTACCTTTAATACAGTGTTCACAAGCAGAAGCAGCAGTTCATGGCTTTCATTTAGAAAGAGAGAGACAGCCAAGTAGCCTAGCGTAGAAACAAAAAAGTAAACAGGAATATACTCAAGTAGTTACAGTGCAATTCTCTCCCATATCCCCATTGCAAAATTTCAGGATAACTGTGCAGATATTTCGGTGAACCCTTCAGTCCTACTCCAAGTGTCACAGCAGGCATTCCAGGATCCATTTTTCTCCACCCAGTCAATCTAGCTAAAGATTGCAAAACTACTCTCTAGACAAAGGTTTCCATTAATCAACATAATGTGCATTGTGCACTGAAACAACAGTCTCCTAACAATGCAATTATTTTAATACCTGCAATCTATTAAGTCCTATAATATCAAGTACGTATAGATGGAGGAAACCCAGGAAAGCCCAGGAAGTCTGGAGGTAACTGTGTACCAAAAACCCACTCTATATAAATGCTGCAATTCCTATCAGGAGCCCAAAGCAATTGAGTGCAGCTACCGATGAGCTTCCATACAGTATAAATTGATCAAGATTAATTTGAAAACGATTTATCTTCTGTAATTTTAATTAATTTTCAACATTATTTAAATTCTTGATAATGAAGTTAGAATTTTGTATTTTCTAACCCTTAATAAAAATCAAAGCAGTAGGCCGATGAACTTATTTTCCCTCCCTCCAAAAGGTAGTGAATTATGCTGGGGTATGTTGCCACGTCACTTGCAGTACTTATGCCCAAGTAGCTATTCTTATTGCGTGACCCAGACACAAGTGTTGGCATACTATCGCATCGTGGAGAGGCATTACAACGGAACACAATCTGTCCTCACTGGACATCATTTGTGGCAGTTAACAAACATGCAAGTCCAAAAGACATTCAGTACTCAAAAACGGGTTAATCTGCGCCGTTTCATTTCATTGACATGTGCCTGTGGCAAAACACTTGCTTTGGGTGGTTTTTTATATTGCAGTTCACTGCTGTTGCGTCTAGTTTACTTTGAACATTCCCCCTTTGTGTGAATCTGAGGTCATTAAATCTCAAGCGGCGGGAACTTTGTTTCATTTCCCTCTCTGTATCCAGAAAATACTGTAGCTAACTGTAGAATCCTTCCCACGACCGAGATCGACAGGCCGTAGATCGGATATTGGGAGCTGCAATTCTCCTGGTCTGTAAAGTCCAGTACTACCTGGGCAGTGACCCACCAGGAGAGCTAAACAGGTTATTTACATTTAAAAAGTTGTGTGCTTAATCAATGCTCTTCAAAAAGAAATACAGAACATACCAACTCTTTTTTCCATCAGGCTACCCTGCTGAGCGAGTTTGATAGCATGTATGTAGCCAAAGGAGGCCTCGTACCCCAGCATTTCACAGTAGATTAGTCGCACCAAACATTCTCGCATCTGCTTCTGCAACAGGAATAGAGCAAAGAATGTTTTTTTTTTAAGTTTTCTTTTCCTCCTCCCGAATATGACTCCTTGCTGAGGGTTGGTTCCGCTGACAGTAATTACTACCTGGTCCCTCACCAAAGTAATCATTATGTGAAATAACAACAGAAAATGCTGGAAAAACTCGGCAGGCCAGGCAACATCCGTGGAGAGAAATTAGAGTCGACGTTTCAGGTCTAACCCTTTTTCAAAACTGGAAAGGAAATGAAATAGATCGAAGGCAGGGCTGGGAGAGAACAAAAGAAGTGAAGAGACATTAAGAGGTATTCAAAATGAGACGAGATGGTGATAGGACTAGTGGAGACAAAAGACAGCTCTAGATTAAGTGTGAAATGTCCTGGCAGAATGAGAGACGGCTGCCATGTGGGAGAGGGAAAAAAAAAGGGGGGGGGGGGAAGAGAAGGGAAAAACCAAAACAAAGGGGTGGATAAAAAATATAAGTAAAAATGTAATAGGGGCCGAGGTTATGATCTGAAATTGTTGAACTCGATATTGAGTCCGGAAGGCTGCAAAGTGCCTAATCAGAAGATGAGGTGCTGTTCCTCGAGTTTACGTTGAGCTTCCGTGGAGCAATGCAAGAGGAACAATGCATTATCTGAGCCTTGACAGCAAGTGCTGATAAGCTATTCAACTGCAGGAGCATCGCACCAAGCTTGATCCGGTCTTCAACTGATGTCCACACTGGTTCATTGCCAGTAGGGGCACTGGATAGCAGTGGAAATATTGGCTGTTTAATTCGCTCCCTAGCCCTGAAGTAGAGCTGCAAAAATATGGTTAAATATAGACATACTACTTAATGTACTCCCTACATGAGAGCATATGGTAAACTCCCACAGTGTAACATAAACCAAGCAATCTCTAAAAACAAAATGATCCATCCACCCACTAGATAACAGTACTGCTTTCAGTTAATTGTCAGATGTCTGTTCCATTCAGATGCCAGTTGTCTTCTCGTCAATATAATTCTAATCGAGTTCATTTCAATGTGCACTTCAGTGACACCACTAGCACGAGGGCTAAATTACATTGTGACAAGTTTACTTAGGTCATTTCCATTGTAAATGTGGACACAGGAATTTATAATGGAAATAAATTAAAAATGACAGAATATATGACTTTAAAATGGGGATTGAATTACATTTGAGTGCACTGGTACAATTATCCCCTGCCCTCTAACCCCTCTTCATCTGAAGATTGATCTCGTCTCCCTATATGCAATGCCATGGGAGGTGGACTGCAATGCTTCCCCCGAAGGTGCAGGCCACGCAGTAATCTCAAAGGTCCCGCGCAGGCTGCTCACCCAGCTTTTACATTGTAAATACCGCGCATGCGCAGAAATTTAAAGGGACCGCGCAGTAAAAGAAACAGGCCGGGCGGAACAAAGTGCAGCTCACGCGGAACATTGCTGGACTGTTTTTTTCTAACATGGAACCCTCATAACCTGGTCTTCAAGAGGAAAGCCAGTTACAATAGCAAGTGTCTCAGACGTGAAAAATAGGAACCTATCCAAATGGTTTTATTAGAGAAGCATACTATATCACTTGCATTATGTATTTGTTCAAGCTCAATATACAAATGTGATATAAAAACAGAAAATGCTGAAAATATACGGCAGGTATGTCAGCATCTGTAAAGAGAAAAGGCAGGTTAACATTTCAGATATAACCCTTATTTGTATATGAATACACTGGTTCAATTTTTAACTGTAGCTTTTGAAATCTTCCAACTCTTCACCCTTGGTGGGGTCCTGCATTTATTGGCCGTGGCTCTCTGCTTAAGATTTCTGAACTAAAATTAAATCTATAAATAGAACGCGCCACTAAAAAATGTGAACTTTTAATATACTTAACCCAGTAACCGTGGAATCTGTTCCTCTCCACCTTTCTTTCTATGGCCATAAAATGAAAACACACACAAAAGATGCTGTACCTAGCCCCGAGACACAATCATATCATAAAACATTAATTGAAAGGAGAAATTCATCTATGAGGAAAATCTGAATTCTTACCAGCGATGTGGTCGGAGCAGAGACCTGGTCTTTTAATGCAGCCAATTCCTTCTTTATCAATTTCTCCTCATCCTAAAAACAAAACACCAAACATCAAAGTACGATGACTTTAAACTTAGGTTTGAATGATTTCTAACTTACAAAATGAGAGCACTCGAACAGACACAAGCAAGTTTGCCCAATTCATAATCTGACCATTAAGGCAGATATAGCCACAGAATGCAGTATTACTCCAGCAGGTACGACACTATTATTTCACAATTTGTTTAAAAAAAAAGGATTTCAAAACCTCTCTCAGTATTTTCTTTCTTGAAATTTTACACAGAAAATTTAGAGGAATGGGAAAAAGATTGTGCAAATTATTCAAACAGCTTCATGTGCAGTGACATACAAGACAGAAAAAGATACATCTAGAAAACTACAGGAAATTTTGGTTTATCCAGAGGTTGTATGGCCGGAAACCTCGCTCTAACGGCAGAAATCAGCAGCCGTTTTGGTTAGGTTTTTTTTCTTCTCTTAGCATTCTTTTAACAGGCAGGCTCTGGAAAGCGTCTTTGTAGCTTAGCAACAGCTTCAGAGACACTTCCAAGGTACGGGCCGAGTGTTTACAAGCTGTTGCTGAGCAACAGTGTTTGTTGTCAAATATGGAGACTTTCATCTCCGTATGCTTCAACGTTAACTTTGCATGTCCAGCAGTTTTGATATATCGGCAACACGCCGGTCCCGTCGGTGCCGGATATCAGAACTTTTCCTGTACTTTGAATTATACCGATATTAGGACAAAGAGACGCAGGTTCAACTAGTGAAAGACAAATGTTGGACTAACGTCAGGAATCTCTTCTTCGCACAAAGAATGACCATAACTTGGAAGGGACTTCTGGACAGAGCAGTAGAGGTGAAAACCCCGAGAACAATTGGCTATTGTGATTGGGGTGCGGGAGAAACAGTAGGGTCTTTCCAAATGAATGAGTTACGATGGGCCGAAAGGCCTTTCTCATCAATATTTATCGTGCGATCACCGAGTCTGAGCAGCATATACAACTTGCTCTGAATGTTTGAATTTTATTGTGAGAAATTCTTTTACTCAGTGAATTATGATCTGGAATACATTGCCTGAAAGGGTGCTGGAAGCAGGTTAAACAGTAACTTTCAAAAGGGAATTGGATATATACTTCAAAAGGAAAAATGTGCAGGGCTATGGGGAAAGAGCAGGGGTGTGGGACTAATTGGTAGCTCTTTCAGAGAGCAGGCACAGGCACGTTGGGCCAAACGGCCTCCTTGTAAGATAGCAAAATACTGCAGATGCTGGAAATCCAAAATAACAACAGAGAATGCTGGAAAAACTCAGCAGGTCAGGCAACATCCGTGGAGAGAAATTTGAGTTGACGTTTCGGGTTGAAACCCTTCTCCGCCATTCAATAAGATCATGGCTGATCTTGGGCTCAAAGCCACTTCCCTGCCCGCTCCCCATAACCCTTCACTCCCTTATCTTGCAAAAAATCTATCTATCAAAGGCGATGGGGAGGGAAAGAGATATTATGTAGTTGCTGGCTTAAGTACATTAAAATTCTAATCAAAGCAATTGCATGTTCACCTGACCTGATTTTTTATTACTTGTTTATTTTCTACTTAATTACTTTGTGTGCAACTCTACACAAGCAGATTCTACATACATGGAATCAAAAAGCTCAAACTATCACTTATCATTGTTTATACGAAGGTGAAAAGATTGTGTAAACGTCACCCCCAGCAGTACACAGGAGAAATTAGTCTCAGCGACGTATTGGAGAGACAGGGAAACTATGCATCAAGAGAAACATAATATACAAATGTTCAATAACATGTAATAATTATAAATGTTTATGTCGCTCTCTCTGCACCTCACTTCTCTGGGTTTACCGAGAAGAATGCTGCATTCTGTATCAAGCAAACAAAAACCTTCAGTTCTGGCAAAGTATTATACTCAAAACATTCCCCTCTTCCCCATTTAGATATTGACTGGCCTGTTGCATATTTCAAGCATCTTCTGTTTTTGATCAAAATACAAATATTCTTAAGAATGCCCCAACCAATGTTCCCTGTGAGCTGCGCTTTGTTCCGCGCAGCCTGTTTCTTTTAATGCGTGGTCCCTTTAAATCTCTGCGCATGTGCGGTATTTACAATGTAAAAGACGGTGAGTGGCCTGCGTGGGACCTTTCAGATTACTGCGCGACTGCAACTGCTTTTTTGGTTTGTTACACTATGACAAACCAATGTTTTCTAAATACTTTTTAAACAAACATTATTTGTTTGGAACAGTTGATTTATATTGAAATCTGGACATAAATAGTCGTGACATTATCTTAAACTCGAGTACAAGTTCTCAGCCATCTGTTATTTTGCATGGCATACCTAAAACTTGAGCAATAGGAGATACTGCGTAACTACCCTCAGTTGAAATACATGCAAGAGTACGGTGACACTGTATAATGTGAAAATAGAATTTCCCAGCAATAGACTGCAGGTTATTTCTTGATAAATCTGTGATGATAATCCGGCACAACAGACATCATGGGCATGAAGGGCACTGCTGTCCATTGTCAGCAAAAGAAAATTAGCCCAAAACGACGACGGGCAGTGGGGAACGATTTCAAGACTAACTGAACTTGCTCAAGATCCGCTCTGTTGAAATTCTCTCCCCTCCGCCATGGAGTACTAACTCCTGCTTAGCCATGATTCAACTTGCACCAGCTAACTTCTGCTACCTCGCCAAGTGGCCATTCCTCGTGTTTGAGTCTAAATAGTGAGCGTCAATAGGCTATTCAACTGTGGGAAGACATGCCAGCCTGAACTAATTCTGTCCTCGCCCAATGTTCCTCTGATCTTTATTCCTTCAGGAATTACTGGATCTGGGAGTGGGAAACTGATCGGCACAGGGATAATGAGAACTGTAGAAACCCCACCAGCACGCTGGCTGAGATGACTTAATAGTGCAAACAGGGAAAGCTGGATCTCTCTGGTCTGTATGGATGACTTCTGTAATGGGTAGCACCATTTATAAAATAAGCCATTGGAGACCCCCTCACTTTCATGGGTTAGAAAATCTTCTCAACCTCTAGATTAAACTGCAGACTTGTAATCACTCCTGGTAATTATTATGTAAAACCATTTATTTTTGGATTGGGTCAGCTTTTCTTTGCATTAGACTTCAAAATAGCTGAGGATTATGTACAATCTTTTGTAAGAACTTTTCTGGTAATATCCCTCTATAAAAAATTGTCTATGTATTTTGAAAGAGAATATTGTGATCATTTGCAATATATTCAGTGACAATTTAGAACTGGGTTAGTATAAGTGATAATATAAGTGAAGAGTACCAGTAATTTTTATTCACTAGCCTATTAGCACCACTAATTTAATTTATGAAGAGAAAACAGGTTTTACAGATGATACTATCAAGACACTTTAAATGTATAAACAGGCAGTACAGTAGCACAATCAGTATACTTAGCACCTTTGATTTATTTTGTGTATATCAGGCTGCCACTTTTGCACCAATGTAAAGTGGTTTTGGGTGTAACTCGATACAAGAGTGGCAGTATAACTCAGAAGACAAAGTGCACAAAAGCACTGAGCTTTGACACGCTCTGCAGGAGGCCATCTCACACTGCTTTAAGTTCTGAAAGAGCGTACCATAAGTTCAGTCTTAGTTTTAGTAAAAACTGTCACCGTACAACTTAATGTAACATCAGTGCTGGCTGCAATACAAACTTCTCATGTAACACTTTTGCTGATCGTAAATGTCACTTCCAATCTATTCCCCATGTTGTCAGCTCTGACTGTGGTTTAAAAATATCCCCTACTGTGAGATACTTCACTCTCAGATTTAGGTGGATCTACAATTTAAGTAATGCCTAATCTTTCCCTAAAGTGTCAGTTTTGCTCAGCTGTTAACATTCTTTCCTTTTGGCTCAAAGATTGAGAGTTAAAACTCTCATCAAGGTTTAAGGTGGATGTTAAAAAAAACCATAGAATATTTGAAGAGCAGCGAGTTCTCCCAGTGTCTTGGCCAGCACTCATCCCTCAATGGTGCCAGCCATGGTTCAGTGGTAGCACCAACACCCGAGTCTGAAGGTTGTGGGTTCAGGTCCCACTCCAGGGACCCGAGCACAAAGTCTAGGCTGACACTCCAGTGCAGTACTGAGAGAGCGCCCTGTGCCCGGGGTTGGGAGCTGTACCCTGTGCCGGGGGTTGGGAGCTGTGCCCTGTGCCCGGGGTTGGGAGCTGTACCCTGTGCCCGGGGTTGGGAGCTGTACCCTGTGCCCGGGGTTGGGAGCTGTACCCTGTGCCCGGGGGTTGGGAGCTGTACCCTGTGCCCCGGGTTTGGGGGGTTCTGAGCTGTACCCTGTGCCGGGGGTTGGGAGCTGTACCCTGTGCCCGGGGTTGGGAACTGTACCCTGTGCCAGGGGTTGGGAGCTGTACCCTGTGCCCGGGGGTTGGGAGCTGTACCCTGTGCCCCGGGTTTGGGGGGTTCTGAGCTGTACCCTGTGCCGGGGGTTGGGAGCTGTACCCTGTGCCCGGGGTTGGGAGCTGTACCCTGTGCCCGGGGGTTGGGAGCTGTACCCTGTGCCGGGGGTTGGGAGCTGTACCCTGTGCCGGGGGTTGGGAGCTGTACCCTGTGCCGGGGGTTGGGAGCTGTACCCTGTGCCGGGGGTTGGGAGCTGTACCCTGTGCCGGGGGTTGGGAGCTGTACCCTGTGCCGGGGGTTGGGAGCTGTACCCTGTGCCCGGGGTTGGGAGCTGTACCCTGTGCCAGGGGTTGGGATCTGTACCCTGTGCCCGGGGGTTGGGAGCTGTACCCTGTGCCCCGGGTTTGGGGGGTTCTGAGCTGTACCCTGTGCCGGGGGTTGGGAGCTGTACCCTGTGCCCAGGGTTGGGAGCTGTACCCTGTGCCGGGGGTTGGGAGCTGTACCCTGTGCCCGGGGTTGGGAGCTGTACCCTGTGCCGGGGGTTGGGAGCTGTACCCTGTGCCCGGGGTTGGGAGCTGTACCCTGTGCCCGGGGTTGGGAGCTGTACCCTGTGCCCGGGGGTTGGGAGCTGTACCCTGTGCCCGGGGGTTGGGAGCTGTACCCTGTGCCAGGGGTTGGGATCTGTACCCTGTGCCCGGGGGTTGGGAGCTGTACCCTGTGCCCCGGGTTTGGGGGGTTCTGAGCTGTACCCTGTGCCGGGGGTTGGGAGCTGTACCCTGTGCCCAGGGTTGGGAGCTGTACCCTGTGCCGGGGGTTGGGAGCTGTACCCTGTGCCCGGGGTTGGGAGCTGTACCCTGTGCCGGGGGTTGGGAGCTGTACCCTGTGCCCGGGGTTGGGAGCTGTACCCTGTGCCCGGGGTTGGGAGCTGTACCCTGTGCCCGGGGGTTGGGAGCTGTACCCTGTGCCCGGGGGTTGGGAGCTGTACCCTGTGCCCGGGGGTTGGGAGCTGTACCCTGTGCCCGGGGGTTGGGAGCTGTACCCTGTGCCCGGGGTTGGGAGCTGTACCCTGTGCCGGGGGTTGGGAGCTGTGCCCTGTGCCCGGGGTTGGGAGCTGTACCCTGTGCCCGGGGTTGGGAGCTGTACCCTGTGCCCGGGGTTGGGAGCTGTACCCTGTGCCCGGGGTTGGGAGCTGTACCCTGTGCCCGGGGTTGGGAGCTGTACCCTGTGCCGGGGGTTGGGAGCTGTACCCTGTGCCGGGGGTTGGGAGCTGTACCCTGTGCCCGGGGGTTGGGAGCTGTACCCTGTGCCCCGGGTTTGGGGGGTTCTGAGCTGTACCCTGTGCCGGGGGTTGGGAGCTGTACCCTGTGCCCGGGGGTTGGGAGCTGTACCCTGTGCCCCGGGTTTGGGGGGTTCCGAGCTGTACCCTGTGCCGGGGGTTGGGAGCTGTACCCTGTGCCCGGGGTTGGGAGCTGTACCCTGTGCCCGGGGTTGGGAGCTGTACCCTGTGCCGGGGGTTGGGAGCTGTACCCTGTGCCGGGGGTTGGGAGCTGTACCCTGTGCCGGGGGTTGGGAACTGTACCCTGTGCCGGGGGTTGGGAACTGTACCCTGTGCCGGGGGGTTGGGAGCTGTACCCTGTGCCCTGGGTTTGGGGGGTTCTGAGCTGTACCCTGTGCCGGGGGTTGGGAGCTGTACCCTGTGCCCGGGGTTGGGAACTGTACCCTGTGCCCGGGGTTGGGAACTGTACCCTGTGCCCGGGGTTGGGATCTGTACCCTGTGCCCGGGGGTTGGGAGCTGTACCCTGTGCCCCGGGTTTGGGGGGTTCTGAGCTGTACCCTGTGCCGGGGGTTGGGAGCTGTACCCTGTGCCCAGGGTTGGGAGCTGTACCCTGTGCCGGGGGTTGGGAGCTGTACCCTGTGCCCGGGGTTGGGAGCTGTACCCTGTGCCCGGGGTTGGGAGCTGTACCCTGTGCCCGGGGTTGGGAGCTGTACCCTGTGCCCGGGGGTTGGGAGCTGTACCCTGTGCCCGGGGGTTGGGCGCTGTGCCCGGGGGTTGGGAGCTGTACCCTGTGCCCGGGGTTGGGAGCTGTACCCTGCATCCTGTGCCCCGGGCCCGGCTCCCGAGACCCACCTGCTTTGAGGCCAGTGCAGTGACGCCCCGGATTAAGGCTCCGAGTCTGGAGGCGGCGGGGTCGAGGGACAGGAGACTCGGCAGCGCCGACAGCGTCTTCTCCATGACGTCGCTCATGTCGCCGACCGGCCGTCAGCGGCTCCGGGAGCGGGGAATCTCCGAGCAAACGAGCAGCCGCCTCACGCCATCTTACTCACGGCTGCGTCACATCCTGTTTGAACCCGAAACTTTATCAATCCTGAGCATCGACAGTGAGGAGCGTGCCCGCCGCTGGCCGCCAGGGGGCGCGCTGCCCCATTCCTGACGCTGCGTCAGTTGTGGCTCAGTGGGCAGCGCACTCGCCTCTGGAGTCAGAAGGTTGTAGGTTCAAATCCCACTCCAGGGACTTCAGCACAAAAATCTCGGCTGACACTCGCAGTGCAGTGTTGAGAGAGTGCTGCACTGTCTGAGGAGCCGTCTTTCGGAAGAGATGTTAAACCTGCTCTCAGGTGCACGTAAAAGATCCCATGGCACTATTTCGAAGAAGAGTAGGGGGAGTTATCCCTGGTGTCCTAGCCAACATTTATCCTTCAGTCAACATCACTAAAAAACAGATTATCTGGTCATTATCACATTGCAGTTTGCAGGACCATAATGAATACATTAAAACATAGAAGATAGGAGCAGGACTAGGCCATTCGGCCCCTCGAGCCTGTTCCGCCGTTTAATGAGATCATGATTGATCATCCAAATTCAGTACCCTGTCCCTGCTTTCTCCCCATATCCCTTTAGCCTTAAGAAATATATCTAACTCCTTTTTGAATATATTTAATAAGTTTGCCTCAACTGCCTTCTGTGGTAGAGAATTCCACAGGTTCACCACTCTCTGGGTGAAGAAATTCCTCCTCATCTCTGTCCTAAATGGCTTACCCCTTATCCTTAGACTGTGACCCCCTGGTTCTGGACTCCCCCGCCATCAGGAACATCCTTCCTGCATTTAGTCTGTCTAGTCCTGTTAGAATTTTATAAGTTTCAATGAGATCCCCTCTCATTCTTCTAAACTCTAGTGAATATAAGCCCAATCGACCCAATCTCTCTTCATACGTCATTCCTGCCATCCCAGGTATCAATCTGGTGAATCTTCGCTGCACTCCCTCCATGGCAAGAACATCCTTCCTCAGTTAAGGTGACCAAAACTGCACACAATACTCAAGGTGTGGTCTCACCAAGGCCCTGTACAACTGCAGCAAGACATCCTTGTTCCTGTACTTGAATCCTCTCGCTGTGAAGGCCAACATACCATTTGTCTTCTTAACCGCCTGCTGCACCTGCATGCTTACCTTCAGCGACTGGTGCACAAGGACACCCAGGTCTTGTTGCACTTCCCCTTTTCCCAATCTATTGCCGTTCAGATAATAATCTGTCTTCCTGTTTTTGCCACCAAAGTGGATAACCTCACATTTATACTGCATCTGCCATGCATCTGCCCAATCATCCAACCTGTCCAAATCATGCTGGAGTTTCTCAGCATCCTCCTCACAGCACACACACCCACCCAGCTTTGTGTCATCTGCAAACTTGGAGATATTACACCTAGTTCCCATCAAAGGAAAAGCACAATGATGGAAATCTGCAACAAAAGTAGAAAAGCTGGAAACACACAGCATTTGTACAAAGAACAGTCAATGTTTCAAACTGGTACCCTTCTTCCAAACTGAAATATAAGAGAACAGGCATATTAATGAAACCAGAAATCGGTGGAGGGGAGGGGGAAAAAACAGGCACAGAGAAGATGTATCAGTGGAATGATGGTTGGGTGATGTGACAGATCATGTCAGTCAAATAATGGACAGAAGCATTAGAAAGATAAAACTGTGGAACCTAACTGAATTTTGGTAAGTCAACAAGGAAGGAAAAGATAGGAACTTTCTGTGCCTGTCAACTTTGTGTTTAAGGCAAATGGGGGAATTATAAAGAGAAAGTATGGTAGAGGATGAACTCCACAGTAAATAAGCACCTTATTAAAAACCATCTTCATAGAAAAGGGTAATGGAATAATTGATTAGGACACATACTAATAATGATTAACCTGCCTATCCCATCCTCTAGATAAGAAGCTAAACCGAGATCCCACTGTCTCTTTCAGTAGTCCAGGGTGTTCTTCTGGTGTCCTGGACAACAGTCCTCCCTCAACCAATACCACCAAGATAGATTAACTGGTCATTCATGTCATTGCTGTTTGTGAGTCCTCAACTGTGCAAATTGGCAGATTTTTGCCTACACAAGAATAATCAGTGCATTGTAAAGTAATTTAATAAATGGTTGTGAAATGCTTTAAGGTTTGTTTTACTATTACAAATTTGTATCTGTAAGAATGTGGAGTTGTATGATTGCAGAGATTGTAGCGTTGTATGGATTGTACAGTTCCCATGGTGCTATTAATCAGTCCATGCTAATCAGGTAGTCCTTAATGATACATACACCAATGACATCCCAACAATCAACTCACAAAAACACGTATTTTTTTATTGTTACTTTTGTCAATATTTTTCCATTTTTCCAATTGTTGACTTCACTTTTATTTTATTCTTTCCACTTGTTAGTGTTCTTAGCCATTTAGCTCAGCTTGATGTTTAGGTCATGTTTAGATGCCCTCAGACCATTTCTTCTCCAGTTTCTGCACCACAATCATACAACACTGCTCCCTATTGAGCTAAGGATCAGCCCATTTCCTTTTTTGAATATTTCAACAAAGCCTACTTTAATGCAGTTTGTTCTAGATGTGCGGGTTAGGTTGATTGGCTATGATAAATTGACCCTTAGTGTTAGGGGGATTAAATACGTGGGGTTACGGGGATAAGGTGAGATATGTGTTAGTGTAGGGGTTACGGGGATCGGGTGGGATATGTGTCGGTGCAGGCTCGATGGGCCGAAATGGCCTCTATCTGCACTGTGGGGTTTCTGTGATTCTGTGATTCTTGCCCTTACCTACTCCATTGAAGGCTGTGACTCATGCTGAGGAACCTTCTTGTATTTTGTTTGAGTGGTACATCTTCATATGTGATCCTGGACATTAAGTAGTGGCAGTCTTCGGAGAAACATCACAGTTGAGCTTGATCCTGGCCACATATATACACTTCTTGTATGGTTCATTGGACAGTGATCAGAATTGGGAATTCAAACTGATTTTTCTCTCCTTAACAGAAAGATGCTGAAGTTAATCACAGCATTCACGGTACTAGTAGTTTACTTCTTATATTAATAGGTTCAAGTGTGGAGTGTTTTCTTCTTTAATAATATTTAGACTTGTCAGCTTATAATTGTCTCCCCTAATTTCATTCACCCAGTTCAGTATATTCCCTTCACAAGTTGAATTTGAAAACTCAGATCATTTCCTCTCCCATCCATTTAATTGTCTATTTTCCAACTAAAGCAGATGTACTTCTCAGAGCCTCTTTTCATAGCTCATTGACTTAAAACCTAGCATCATCCTGATGCCTTTGTTTGGACCATAACCAATGGCTCTGTCATTCATAGCTACAATGGAAAACAAACTGGATAGAGCATTCCACGTGTAGTCTCACCAATGTTATATAGAGTTATCAATAGGTTCTGCTTTGGTTTATATTGAATAGATCCATGTAAACCCCACAATATTATATTGTCTTGGAAACTGCAGCCATATAATGTGATTACACTTTGAATAATCAATTGACACACTTAATTCTCTTTTCTTTCCAATAACAGACATTTAGTTGTGTGATCACATTTTAACTTTCAGAATGTGTATATTTTGCTTTTCACAATATTAAATACCAGTTGCCATTCACTTTACCAATTATGTACCAGTAGTGGAGTCCTCACAAGCTTTTCCTTGATAAAATAATTTGCTTTATGATGAATCCATTCTTGAATGCATTTTTATTCAGAATACTTATTTAAAAATAGGTTTTTCTTTGGTAAAATAGCATTCCATTCCAGCCTTTCCTCAAATTTGAGAAAGGCATTTCTGCCAATTTGTTAAACACCTTCTGTATCTACTTAAGTCAAAACAAAACTAGCCAATAAAGATCCCTAACCACCAAACACTGCCTGATATAAACAGCATTATCTCCCATTATCAGCCTCTTTAGCCTTGCACCATCATCCCTCCTAATCACTCCTGCCCTCCACCCTATCACAGACCTTCCCTTTTGTTCTTTCCATGTCCAGGGACTTGAGCACTAAAATCTAGGCTAACACTTCAGTTCAGTACTAAGGGAGTGCTGCAGTGTCGGAGGTGCCGTCTTTCAGATGAGACGTTAAACCGAGACCCCGTCTGCCCTCTCAGGTGGACATAAAAGATTCCATGGCACTATTTCTTTCTATGTCCTGTTGCAGTTGATTGGTATCAAACAGTGAGGATGATACCAATCGACTGCAACAGGACATAGAAAGGCTAGCAGAATGGGCAGACAAGTAGCAGATGGAATTTAATACAGAGACGTGTGAGGTGATGCATTTTGGCAGAAGGAACGGGGTTGGCACAGTTTTAAAGAGTGTGCAGGGACAGAGGGACCTGGGAGTTAATGTGCATAAGGTCCCTGAAGGTGGCAGGACATATTGAGAGAGTGGTTAGCAAAGCATATGGGATCTTGGGTTTCATAAATAGAGGTATTGAGTACAAAAGTAGAGAAATTATGCTGAATCTTTATAAAGCGCTGGTTAGGCCACAACTGAAGTATTGCGTCCCGTTCTGGTCACCACACTTTAGGAAGGATGTGAAGGCCCTTGAAAGGGTGTAGAGGAGATTTACCAGCATTATCTCCCATTATTAGCCTCTTTTGGATGAGACGTTAAACCGAGCCCCGTCTGCTCTCTCAGGTGGACGTAAAAGATCCCATGGCACTATTTCGAAGAAGAGCAGGGGAGTTATCCCCGGTGTCCTGGCCAATATCTATCCCTCAACCCACATAACAAAAACAGATTATCTGGTCATTATCACATTGCTGTTTGTGGGAGCTTGCTGTGCGCAAATTGGCTGCCGTGTTTCCCGCATTACAACACTTCAAAAGTACTTAATTGGCTGTAAAGCGCTTTGAGAAGTCCAGTGGTCATGAAAGGCGCTATAGAAATGCAAGTCTTTCTTTCTTTGCCCACCCTTTTCCCTAACTCTGTATTTGCTTAAAAGCTGTTCATCTCTAACATCTTCCAGTTCTAACGAAAGCTCATCGATCTGAAACGTTAACTCGGTTTCTCTCTCCACCGATGCTGCCTGACCCGCTGAGTATTTCCAGCATTTTCTGTTTTAATTTCAGATTTCCAGCAGTATTTTGATCTTGTTTTACTCTAAACATCACTTACTACTAATTTTTTTTAAATGATACTCTGGGTTTGTTTTTAGCTGAAGTAATCATTTCTATAATGTGTTTACAATAGGAGTTGGTGATCTTATATATCAAAAGGATCTGTGAAGTGGAACATCACAATGAGCTCTGGCTGGAAAATCCGATCACCTCTTCCTTTGATTAATTTATGCCTCGCCCTTTCATTTACGGATAGCGCCTGAATGGTAAGACTTTCCTCGGCAATGTTGGGACTATAGACATTAATCATCGTTCTGTTGATAAATGTATAGATCGAGCGAACGGAAGGGCGCTGTCAATAAAAGGTTTTCTAACTTGATTTATTTACGCGTGGCACCTTTTGTCGCGGAATTGTTCAGGATTCAGTGCTTTTATATCATGGAAAAACAATGAGAGACGCAGGAAATCTCTGGCTGCCGCCTGTTCAATTAAAATGGAAAAATCCGATCGCTTTCTTTGGAGTAGTTGGGCTTTTTTTTCTCTCTCTCTCTGTTGAGTGACGCAGGTTTGGAAGCGGGCTGACGCACAAGGGTGGATTTGCATGGTGTCCACCTCCTGAGAGCTGTCAAAGAGACGGGCTCCACTCTCCAGGCTGGTCGCCCGGCAGAACAGCGCCCCATCGCAAGCCCATTCTCCAGCGCTTGGCCAAACTGCGCTCTCCAGGGTGCTGAAACCGACGCCGCGTTCATCATCATTCGGCAAACTGCTCCCAACACCAAAGGGCTTGAAGCGCCGGCCAAAGGACGTCGACAACCCGGGTTCTGCTCGCCCAATCTCGCCAGCGATGACTTCCAGACATGCAGCATTTGTACTCTTTTACCAGGCGTTTGCATTGGTGTTCTATCAGATCCATGCATTCCCTACACCTGCAGGACCGAGAGGTAGGTCCCATTTCAGAAAAAAAAACATTCTTGATCAAACAACAGGAACCATATGTGCAGATTTAACATTTCATCTGTTAAAACGACCACAGTTGAAGGCATTTGGTGCATTGCTTTGAAAGCTTATTTCCGGGCTGGTCGTTCCTGTCTCCGAGTCCTGTTAACAAGGCAATACTGGTACTGTTGCAGTACGGCTGTTCTGCGAGGATGTTGCTATTGTTTCCGATTTATCAGATTTCTCTCGATAAATCTAGTCAGTGTTGAGCAATTGCACGGAAATCACGTGAATTTATCCGAGTCTGTTACTAGTTTGTAAATATTTCAACCCAAAGGCTCCAGATCGTTGCCAAGCACAATGGGGCTTTTCCACTGTTCTGCTGGGCTGTCGAGCCTGTTCTATTTACGGTGCTGTTGAGATGTTAATCTGCCGACACGGTTAATCCGATTAGGTTAGAAATATTTCAGTCCCATCCGTCGAACAAGTTGAGGATCTGGAGGGTTATAATTCGCAATCAGTATTGTGCTGTAACTTCACCCTTATCACGGCGGATGGAGACCACTAGGGTATTTATCATTGTAAAGGGCCTCTGAAATTCTGATCTCAAAATAGTTAGAAATAGTTAACCAGTCCCACCGTTGACAATTTGTACCTTCATCAATAATGCCGCTACCGTACAATCCGATAACATGCAGTAAAGTTCACCGGCACACTTGCTAGTAACGCCATTATTGGCCATGGAAGGAGTAACACTGGAACTTGGTAACAATTTCCATTTGTCAAACAACTGGTGGGAATTAGCTTGAATCAGGTTTGCAAGTACCGAAGTTTCAGTTGTTCCAATTTATAGCCGACATTTGATGGGGGGGGGGGGAAGCTGTGCCTTTGCTAACGCAATATCTAGAAGGCGTGTTGAATATTCTATGTATAGAAATCTGCATTTGGTATTTCTCATTCACAGTTCAAATCACACTTCCTCCATTTGTTCCAGACAAAGCTATATACAACCGGGAACTATCAGCGGAAAGACCGGTAGAAGAACAGGTAAATGATTCCAGAATAACGACGCATTGCTTCAGAAATTAAACTTGATTTCATATTTTCACTAAATAAGTCTTTATTACTTCATTTAATGTTTTCACAACCTGATCATTGGTGACACTGTTCCCTTTTAAAATTTGATTTAAAATGACAATCTTGCAATTTTTAGTCTTGTTCAAATGTATCCTTTTGGGAGATTTATTGGTAAAATGCATCTGGTATTGATGCATATCCTACATAAGTTGGGTCTTCTGTTATTGAATCTCTTAAAGTTGATTTGTAGCAACTACCAAGCAGCCCAATATTCAAATTCACTTTTTAAATGTTACTTTTCCTCCTCCCTCCAGATTGCTGAAGCCGGACGGGTCAGTCAGTCAACATCTACAGGTAAATATGATCATTCTTTTGTTTTGGGTAGATTACTGAAGCGTCACAAGACAGTCCCACAGACTTACCCTCGGTTACTTTCCACCTCTGCCCATCATATTGATTTGATATCCTTCCAGAGAACAAGGTCCTGCTCCAGAATGACTCGGCTGCGGATGACTTCATGCTGCTGAAATCCTTGGCCGAAAAGGAGAGAAGCCAGAAGCGAGATTCTACCACCAGAAACTCTCTAGGTGGTTCCTCGCCTCCCTCCGGCAATGCAGATTCAACCAAACGCAGAAGACTAGCCGAGGACTACGACGATTCCACCAAAAATGCAATGGATTACAAAGATGAAGGTCTTGTCCTTTCAGTTGAAATGATTGTCTTCTTTTTATTTGTCATGTATGATATACTTGGTTTTTCTATGGATTCGGTTGGTCTAGCTGTGCACTGCGCTTGCTTGTTTTGGGTTTATCATTATTGTTGGTTAAGTTCTAAACTAGACTCCAAGTCTTAAAACATTCTTATGATCTAATGACGTCTGCCCTTGCAGATGACCCCGATGGTCTTCACCAACTGGACGGGACTCCTTTAACAGCTGAAGACATTGTCCAAAAGATCGCCAACAGGATCTATGAAGAAAACGATAGAGGGGTGTTTGACAGAATCGTTTCCAAGCTCCTAAACCTGGGATTGGTAGGTGTTTAATTCTTTTTTTAATGTATAAACAGATTTTCTGTAATCAAACAAGAAAACACATTTCATATCTACCCATCATACAGGCAGAAGTCAACATGGAACTGGGCAGCAGAATAATACTGCATCAACTCGAATGCATGATTCAAAGCCATTCTTCCGGATCATTGCTAACTCCCTGATCGTTAATTGGAGTGCCATATGTGCCCTGGGGATATCAAAGAAAAATTGCAAGAGAATCATATTTGATATAATTTGAGAAGACATGAAATATACATTGAATACTAGAATCGTGGCCACACATTTAAAACCTTAAAACACGCCCTTTTTTGTTATTGTATATTAACAGTGGAATTTCAAGTATTACAGGTTAGAAAATCACCATCCACGGCCATTATGAAGACGGCCTGCATTTTTAGCAACAGAAAATGCTGGGAAAACTCAATAACGGACTCAATATCGAGTTCAACAATTTCAGATCATAACCTCGGCCCCTATTACATTTTTACTTATATTTTTTTCCACCCCTTTGTTTTGGGTCTTCCCTTCCCCCCCCCCTTTCCTTTTTTTTCCTCTCTCCCACATGGCAGCTGTTTCTCATCCTGCCAGTACACTTCACACCTCATCTCAGCCGTCTTTTGTCTCCACTGTCCTATTACCATCTCGTCTGGTTTTGAATACCTCTTAATGTCTCTTTTACTTCTTTTGTTCTGTCCCAGCCCTGCCTTCAATCTATTTTATTTCCTTTCCAGTTTTGAAAAAGGGTTTCGACCCGAAACGTCAACTCTAATTTCTCTCCACGGATGTTGCCTGGCCTGCTGAGTTTTTCCATCACTTTCTGTTGTTATTTTGGATTTCCAGCATCTGCAGTATTTTGCTATCGTACATTTTTAGCAACTCGATACTCCCGGCAGAGCAAGGCAGAGATAGTTTCAGGGGGCGGGTCATGAAGGTCAACCTAAAGAACATGCAGGGAATATTCTCCTGCAGCAGCTGCTCTTCACTACAGCATAACATCTGTATTTCTATAGAAACAAATTTCCTTTATCATTTTCAAGTTAATGTTTTTGTCTGGCTTTTTTTCCCTGTATAAGTATGTAAGACCAAGGATCAATAATTAGGGGTCATAGATTCAAAATCATTGGAAAAAGATCTAGAGGGGAGATGAGGAGAATTTTTTTCACTGAGTTGTTGGGATCCAGAAAGCTCCACCTGAAAAGGTGCTGGAAGCTGATTCAATAAATAATTTTAAAAGGGAGTCAGACAGGTACTTGAGGATGAGCAACTTACAGGGTTGCGGACATGAAGCGGGGGTGAGGGACTGATAACGACTGCTCCTTCAAAGAGCCAGCACAGGCACGATGGGCCGAATGGCCTCCTTCTGTGCTGTAAGTTTCTATGAAAAGTGTGGAAATAAACAGTGCCCACACACACGGATATACACCCACCATCCTGACTTGGAATTACATCGCTGATCCTTCATCGTCGCTGGGTCAAAAACCTGGAACTCCCTCCCTAACAGCACTGTGGGAGTACCTTCAGCGCACGGACTGCAGCGGTTCAAGAAGGCGGCTCACCACCACCTTCTCGGGGGCAATTAGGGATGGGCAATAAATGCGACGTCCACAAGCAAAGTTAAAAAAAATACATGAAAGTCCCAAAGCAAAGAGAAAGAAAAATGAAGACGTGCTTTTGCTTTCTCTCTCTCTTGCTCTTCGCTTTGTTGCTCAGATGCTTTGGTGAGCTCTTTCAGTTATTTTTCTTCCTCTCTCCCCTCTACTGGAGTGTCTTTGGAGCGTCTCAGTAGATAAATGTTTGCTGCAGGTTTTTTTGGTTTTTTTTTGCTGAATTTCTTCCTGTTTAAACGCTCCCTTTACTTGTTGCTTTCTCCCACTCTTAAAGGCTGTGGATAAGTAGGGTTTGTCCTTTTCTTGACTCTGTCTGATTTTACACAGAGTTCCATTAAGTACAGGAAACCTTACAAACATGACTATTTATGTCCCCGAGAAACATTTAATAATAGTTTGAACTACAGGATTTTTAGATGCAGATTTCAAGGACTCTTTTAGCAACTGAGGCCACATTGACCTAACTTCATATGAATCTCTCAATTTAACTACAACTCTCTAACTCACTTCCTCACTTGCCCTAGTGTTTCAGTAGATAAATATAGCACCCTGTGTAGGACTGAATTATATCAACTAGGAAGGCCCAAGATTCAGTTCCTTCTATCTGCTGAATTAGGAGCAGCAAAATTAGTCAAGGTGCCTGATCACTATCCAAGAAAATGTGAATGTTGGGTGAGAATAGAATCAGGCTCATATGTCATGCCCTCCATGGCCAAATAGCTGTTCAAATCTCACTAGTCTTACACATGAAGAATGATCATTTGAGTGTGATACAAGAGGGCTCTCAGTGGCTGTGGAATTGTACAGCAGGAACCAGTACTTTTTGGAAGGGGGACAATTGGGGAAAAAATAGAAAATGAAACATTGGCCCAGAAATTCGGGTCGGGGGCTTCCCGCGGGTGTAAGCCCCCAACCTGCACTTACCTTGCGCGCCGGCAGTTGAGCTCTAGGGCCCCGTGGAATTCCGCTCCGGGGCCTGGCCCAGCTGCCGGCGTGCTGTGCTTGCGTGTCCCAGGGGCGCAGTTAGTGCGATGCGTCCCCTGGGATCACGTGAGCCATGGGCAGCCAATCGGAGGAGGGAAAAGACCATTCATAAGATTGACAGGAAGACCTGTCAAAACTTATGAATACTACGGACCCAAAATAGCAGTAAACCTTCAAATAATTTTTTTTTTAATCACACTTTTTAAATAAACTATAAATTACATTAAATAACTATTTTAAACAATAATTTAAATTTTTGAAAAAATAATTTTATATTCTAACGGGGCTAAAATAAACTTACCTTGCTTTAAAGTATTTAAAAATAATAAACCTATGGAAAAAATGTTTTAATTTTAATTAATTGACCACTTACCTTGTAAAAAGCAGGCCTTACGCCTGCTTTTTACATTTCTAAATCCTGCAGGCTTACGATCCCGGGAAAACCTGCAAAAAAAACCTAAGTTCAAAGCGCACGCGCAGCCTCTCCTGCGCGCACGTTCGACCTCTGAACCCCTTCGTTCAGAGGATCGGAAGTGCCGGTTTCCCGCGCATGCGCAGTGCATGCAGAAAACCGGCACTTCCATTCGGCCTACGGGTGAGTACCCCGTGCGTACTCACCTGTGGAGACCCGAATTTCTGGGCCATGATATATTTACTATTTGTACCTATTATAATGTCAATATATTCATGTTATAGATAACGGAAACTCAGGCCTACAATCTGGAGGATGAAGTAGCAGTCGCTCTGCAACAACTTATTGCCAATGAAGCCAGTAAGAATGAAGTGGAGGTTGAAAATATCGATTACCCTAGTATGAAGACAGATGATGATGTGAATGAAAGAGAAGAGGAGAAAATGGCAAGTTCATTAAAGCAAATTACAAATTTACTTTCCTAGTCAGTATAGCTCCAATACGAATGGGTATCTGTGCGGAAAGCTTGATTGCTTTAGTGATAGAGGAGTGTACTTCCCATCAAGACAACTATTTGTATTACCTGCCCAAACTGAACATGTTCTAGAAGTATTTGGTCAGATAGGACTAAAAGCTGCTATCTTTGGAGTGGCATTGACCAGTCAATACCACGGTCATCATAAATTACCCGTTAAAAGAATGAAACATGCTTCTCCAATTGTCCGATGAGCTTTATCACTAAGTGTTAAGCCATACTGATTGTGAGAGTCCCAGGCTGAGGTCCCAGAGGTAAAGGTGCTATAATTGACCTCGACACCCATGGGTCAGGGAAGGGAACACTGCCCAGGATTTCCACTACTGATTGCTATACAGTGACATTTTCCAGATATGTGCGAATGAGCCTGTCAAGCGAGGACAACAGCAGGCTCAGCTGTGATGCTCTCCACAATTGAATAGTGCGTTGACACTCATTATCATGTCACACACACACACATGAATAATGGCCACTTCGATGAGCTACTAGAGAAGGTGCTTAGCATCCATGGAACCATACTCTAGTAAGGAGTTAACATTTTGAGAGGGAAAGGGGGAGAAAACAGACTGAAAAAATTAAAATAAGCTATCAAGAAGTAGCAGGGGCCTAAAGAGATGATAAGTAAATAAATGTAAGCACCTAATCATTAATTGTGAAAAATAATACTGTCACTTATGCAGAAATATCAGTGGGCGTGAATATCACATGTCCAATGGTCTGGAATTACAATGGGAAGGTGAAATCACGAAGCACTGGTCGCTGATTTTTTTTTAGAAAAAAAGGCATAAATACTTATTAAAATTACCATTTCCAGACGAAAACCTGGCTACAAATGTAGAAATATATTATTGGTCAGAACAGTGACAACATCTCCCCTCTTGAATTGGACAATAAACCACAAAGGGTTTCTCATTCATGAGTCCTTGGCAACTGCACAGTGCTAATTACATCATTCTTACAGTTTGCATTATTTACACAAGCAATACTTTAAAATTTCAAAAGGCCAGCAGCAAAATTCTGTTTATGTAGACGCTTTTCCTGCTTGATTAGTTTTACATAAAATATTAGGTGTCAGCTGTGGCTCAGTGGGTAACAGTCTCACCTCTGAGTCAGAGAGTTGTGTATTAAAGTCGCACTCCAGTGACTCGAGCACGTGATCTAGGCTGGCACTTCAGCACTGCACTTTTGGAGGTGCCGGCTTTCAGATGAAACATTAAACCGAGGCCCCGTCTGCCCTCTCAGGTGAATGTAAAAGATCCCATGATACTATTTGAAGAAGAGTAGGGGAGTTGTCCTGGTATGAGACAGGTGTCAGCTGTGGCTCAGTGGGAAGCACACTCGCCTCTGAGTCACGAAAGTTGTGGGTTCAAGTCCCACTCCAGGGACTTGAGCACATAAAGATAGGCTGACACTCCAGTGCAGTGCTGAGGAGGTGCTGCACTGTCAGAGGTGCCGTCGTTTGGATGAGACATTAAACTGAAGCCATGTCTGCTTTCTCAGGTGGATGTAAAAGATCCCATGGCACTATTTCTAAGAAGAGCAGGGGAGTTATCCCTGGAGTCCTGACCAATATTTATCCCTCAACCAACATAACAAGAACAGATTATCTGGTCATTATCACATTGCTGCTTGTGGGCGCTTGCTGTGTGCAAATTGGCTGCTGTGTTTCCCACATTACAACAGTGACTACACTTCAAAAAGTACTTCATTGGCTGTAAAGCGCTTTGAGACATCCGGTGGTCGTGAAAGGCGCTATATAAATGCAAGTCTTTCTTTTATCCCTTAACCGACATCGCTAAAACAGATAATCTGGTCATTTATCTCACGGCTGTTTGTGGGACCTTGGTGTGTGAAAATTGTCTGTCATGTTTCCCTTCAACAGAAAAAATACTTCTTATTAATAATAATTGACTGTGATGCCCTCCTGGTCACCCTGAGATCATGAAAGTTGTTTTCTTAATTTGTGTGTCTTAAATCCAGTTAAGCTGCGTTGTGGCAAAGAGACATGCTGAAGCACCAACTTATTGCATCTTGGGGCAATGAGACAAGGATTCAGATGATGACCATCAACAGATTTCCCTCTCTGAGCCGATTCACTGCAGAGAGCTAGTGAGCAGAGGCCAAGTGCTTCCCCATAGAGATGGAGGGAATATTCACGCTCGACTCATTCTCTTACTGCACCTCTAACCAGCTGATTTCAGGTGGGAGGGATTTCAGAACAGGTCCACTTGCTGTCCTCCTACATGGGAACGGTCCTCAATGTAGGACAAAATACTTCCAACTAAAATAAATACATATGCGATGACCTTGTTTTGTTAAAAATTATTATAAGACCTGCAATTATATGCACCTTATCATGTTGCTGACTCCACTCAAAGCACTGCAGACATTCAATTACTTTTTGGAGTGCAGTGACTATTATGTAGGGAAACTAGGTACAGAAGTTATACTGTAATGCTTTAAAAAAAACCTGAAAATATACTTAGAGGTGCTCTACTTTTTATTGTGCTTCCCAAGCCAGACTCCATTTTGTGACTGAGAAGGAATGAGTAAGGTTATAGTTCCCAGGATTTTGCCAATTCCCTTTTTAAACTAACTGCCAAAAGCTACCCCAAGTACAAATGACTTGATTCGTCCCTCCAGTATTCATCTCCTCCAAACAGCAAGGTGCATCACTGCTTCTCCATGATGGCCTGGTTAGGTTAGCAAATGTTGAAATGCTGACATGAATCCATATACTGTAGTACCACTCCATCATACTCTGCGTAATCAACTGCCTTGAGATCTCCATAAACACCACTCTGAAATGCTGTCATAGGTGTAGAACTTAGAGGGAGCAGCTGCTTCCTCAATATTATTTTTTGGGTGTAATGTGCCCCCATTCTCAAACGACTGCCTCTTAGGCAGGTACTTGGCTAGAGCATGTTGGTTAGTGGTGAGCCTCTCTACTTTTGCAGTGAATATAAATTTCCTGCACAACACAGAACCTCCCCGTTGACCATCAGAGATCCATAGAAAATCTATCTATCTCGGTCTTGAAAGCTCCAATTGTCCCAGCATCCACAGCCTTTTGGGGGAGTGAGTTCCAAATTTCTACCACCCTTTGTGTGAAAAAGTGCTTCCTGATTTAGCTCCTGAAGGTCCCAGCTCTAATGAACGGATATTTATAAGAATATACATGACTTTTTTTTACTTCCTCACCATTTCACAGAAAATAAAAAAACCTAAGAAGAATGAAGATGACCTTGTGAAGGAGGAGAGCGAGGGTACACTGGACAACATCTGGGTCTCAACCAATAACATGAATCAAAGAAGCAGTGCACCAACCGCCGATGATCTGGATGATCTTCAGTATTTTCCGAACTTCTACAACCTGCTGAAGAGTTTGAACACAGGTAGTTGAGCTATTAGGATGGATTTTGCAGTAGAAATAACAGTGAGGCCAGCAGCGCTCACCTTTATTAAAGTGTAACCCGGACAGCAACTTCCAGTGAATGCACGTGAAGTTAAATGCGTAAATCAGGAAGCTGCGCAAGAATGGTACACTATCTCGCCGAGAGGCTCACCATTGAGATACATGGAATGGCATTAAGTTGTTGTACCTTTCTGATACATACACACTAAACTTGCCAGAATAAGTTAGGGCTTGTCCATTCCAGTGTAAGTAAATTTTTAATGGCGTGCTAAGTCTTAATTACTGCCAAACAACCTCTCTGGCACTGAAAATTAACTTTTACAAGTGTAGAGTCTCATTCCTTCAGATTTTAATTATTGTTGGAGATTTAAAAAAATCAAAATATGTAAATAAGTTTTTTAAACTTTTTCTTTCTGTTTTTTTATCTCTCTCTCTTAATTCAATCTTTCTTTCCCTCTTTAGTTTGTTTTCTATACCTGAATTGACATTTAATTAAATATTCTAAATGACACTTCCTGGTTCAGACTCTGTGCTGCTCATTAACAATTCTTCAATCTAATTGGTTAAGTAGATACACAGTTGCTTGCCCTGTTCACACAGGTCCCAGATCCCCTGTAGAAGGCGCTGCATTTTTTCAATTGTTGGCTGACAGGAACTTCCAGTGCAACAGCCCATGGAAAATCTATGGGCAAGTGCAAGTGGAACAAATGGCTGGCGCTGTTCATTCACTACTGACCACAAAATCCGGCCCATTCGTTTAACCTCAGAAATCAAGTGATTTATTTCATTATTAATGCAGTATGATATTAATGTCAGATTGTTGCGCAGCCACTCGCTAGAGCTAGGTTAATGCAAGTGGCAGTGCCAGTCAGCCTGGATGAGGCGAATAGTAGACGTTATGCATTTAATGCAGGAATTTAAGAATCTATCCCTTTGCAGCAATGAAGCCCTGACAGCCATCAGTATGATCGCATGAAAGTGGCTGGACTAGTTTGGCACCACAAATTATTTATAGGCACTAGCCCTCAGTTATTTAATCCCTGGAAAATAATATGGCGAACAAGCATGAAAAATAATTCAGTCACTTCAACCAGACCTCTTTGCTGCTCAAAATATTGAGATTTTAAACCTACATCATTATTCTTCTGGATTTGCTGAAAACAGTTTAAACCTGTATGTTGTATACAAGTTTTACAGAGTACATCTAATTATCTTTCATTAACACAGAGCAAGATGCAAAGGAAAAAGAAACGCTAATAACCATAATGAAGACACTAATTGATTTTGTGAAGATGATGGTAAAATATGGAACAATAACACCCGAAGAAGGTGTTTCATACTTGGGTGAGAATACATTTAAATAATAAATAGATTACATTACTTCTACATGGCTCTAATGATCAAATATGAAATGGAACATTACCTGTAAGTGCGACAGGAATATGATTTCTGCAGACTATGCAACCAGTCATGGATAAAGAATGTAGATGCAACATTAGGTCTGTTGGGTTCTTGTTCAATTACTTTTGAAGGTCAGGTAGAATTTTTAGAGAGTTTCCTCTTAAAGATTTTGTACCTCTCCTAGGAGACTAAATAGACTTGTGAGAGTTCACGACTATGTTAATCGTGTACAGTCTGTTCAAAGGAGTGGACTCAATGGGCTGAATGGTCCTTTCTCACTTCATAATTTATGTTCCTAAATTTGAACTGTGGAATTTCCATCTACCTGGTGTTTTGATAAACAGTGCTACAACTCCATTGGGGTGGAGTGGTATTAAAGTGCTAACCTCAATCATACATGGATATACTCTTTGTTATATCAGTATTCTAGAAATATATCTTAAAATAATGCAAGCAGAGAGTTCAATTATATTTCTAAATTATATTATATATGCCAAAAGGACAATTTAGGGCAGAGGTTAGGAAGGACATCTGCATGCAAAGAGTGATCAACACTTGCAATGATTGACAAGAGTAGGATAGTGGAGGACAAAACCTTAGATTCACTCAAGATGCAATTAGATAACATGATGAAGAGGTGTGGAAGTTTTTTAAAATTCTGGATAAATGAGTTAAGATAGCCAGAATGGCCTCCCTCATCTGTGCTGAGTTTATCTCATCCTACAATCTTGTAAATAACAGTTATAATCAGTATTTTATTCTTATACGTGACACTTTTACGTTTATATAGCAAACAGTACAAAGGGAGATCTTAAATGAAACTGTAAAAGAGAAGACAAAGCAAATCAGAAAGTAGGATATAGATAACACCAAATTTAGATTTTAAAAGCCTGGAGATTGTAGAAGGAAGGAAATACTAAGGGAGACAAGGAAACAGTTTTGAAGTAAAACACTGCAGATGCTGGAAATCTGAAATAAAAACAGAAAATGCTGGAAATATCTGATGAGTATTTCCAGCTTTTTCTGTTTTTATTATAAAGCGTTTTGAAGTCCTGGTAAAGAATGAGTTCGTGTAGCAAACAAAGTAAGTTTTCATTTCAACGCAGTGAGGAGGAAGAACCTGTGAGTCTGTAGTATTGCAGCTACAGAATGAAGGCTAAGTTCTCAGGGGCACTTAACCATAGCCGAACTGATAGAGAGAGAGAGATAAAAGGGTTGTGATGAAGAGAAAGAGATTGGGGGCTAAAGGCGAGAGAGGGATTGCCTATCAGATGATAACATTTTTCCTGTATCCTGTCTGCGGGTGTGAGAGAAGGGTCAGGAGAGCAGCTCCAGATACAAGACCGGTATTCAAGTCTTGAGCAGGCTTGAGCTTCAGAGAGAGTTACAAGTTGTTGCAAGAAACAGAAACAGTTGGCATGAAAGCTTCTTGGATGTACCTCTGGTGAAGGAGGAGAACTGAGAGTTGAGGTCAGAGGAGACAGTAAAGCCAAGAATGTTTGATATACAAAAGACTAAAGGTGGAGACATCAAAGGTAAAAGTCGATAGCTGTTGGGTAGATTTGTAAGAGACACAAATAAAACAATTCCTAAAAATCGGAAGAAATATACTTTTTCATACCCCATCAAAGGACAAAGAAAAGATCAAATTATAGTGATTCATGACCAGAGGGCGTGTAGGCTGAAGGTGTGTTTCTGAAGGATTGTGATGAATAGAGAGAGAAATCATTCGTAAAAAAAAAGAGGATGGAGTTGGATGATTAGCTGCCGAGGCCATTGATATGAAAAAGGGAGTGAGGACAGAACCCAGGGAATGAAAGGTGGTCAGAGAATGAGCCAGCAAATAGAGCACAGATTGATTGAGCAATTTGAAAGGAAATTAGTTAGAAATGAACATTAATTTTGGTTTAGTAGTGCGTGTCAGGTGATATCAAAGGCTTTAGAAATATACAGGACAATGATGGATGCTTCACCAAAGTGTTCATGAACAGAGTTCCAGAGGTGTGTGATATAAACGAGTGCACCAGTGGAAAAGTTCAGCTAAAAACCCCCAGATTGGACCAAAATTTTCAATGTGATATAATTTCAGAATTAACAGCGGCTTCTATAATCTTGGGAAAGTATTGACACAAGTACAATACCCCAACTATTAGTTTGAAGAACTATACCACGCTTAGTAAATTTTCAGTTTTCCATTATAATGAAGTTTAGTTTTCAATATCAAGTATTAGTCACTCTAGTGTGACTAAGTTTGCTTTTGTAAGGTTTTGCAATGATTTGATTTCAAGCCCAGTTATGTGAAACAGGCTTTCAGCGAAGAATGTTCATTTGTGATCAATTGACACCTTTAAAAGAGAACTGTATCTGCATATGTTGAGAAGAAGAATTGAAGGTCATGGGGATGTTAATACCTGTAGCACTGCTTGTTATTTTCCACTGAGATGTAGGGGAAGGAACTTAGGGGGAGAAATTCAGTATCGCCACATTTGGGGCGCAATTATCGTCCGGGCACAAAATTTAGCGCCTGGCGCTAATTATCGCCTCCGACTGCAAACTTGACTTCTATCGCCCCTGGAGGTGATTGGAGCGCTAAATCAGGCGCTACACATCTCTCTTAAGGTGCTAATGCCGAGGAGCGAGGCACTACCTCAGAGCGCTGGCGAAGCTCATGTGATGTCAGTCAGCAATGGAACACAGACACACTGGCGCCGGCCAGTTCTTAAAGGGGTGGGTCGATCTTGCTCTCCATCCACATCCTGCTCATTGCAGCCTTGAATCTCGACCTGGAGAGACCTGTACATCAAATCTGCTGGAAAGAACAATGGAGAGGCCCAGGGAAAGAGCTCAGAGTGCTGCCCCCATGTCTCTTCTAAAGCGATGCAAGGAAGGTCAAATCAAAAAGATCCTGCAAAGTGCTGCTCAGTACCCAAAACTCCTTCACACAGCATCGAATCTCTCCAGAAGCCTCTCTCTCTCTCTCTCTCTCAGAATGCGTGGTGCAAAATTGTCACCGACAAAAAAAGGCAGGAAGCGGTCGCCTTTAAATAGCGCTCCCCCAGTCCCTTCCCGACTGCAAAACATTCCCCTCAACTGTCGTTGCTAGCGGCAGGCGGTAAGGCAGGGGGTGCCACTCAATATCCGGTCCGGGGCGCTACTGGGACGTTGCACGCTCGACTGACGTCACGATCTGTGGGCGCAGGAGATCGCGGCGGTAGTGTTTAGCACCGCTGCAAAATGTCTGGTCAATTTCGCGAGCAGCGCAAACATCGCCGCGCCCGGGCGCTAGTTGCTTTGCGCCCCATTAGTACCCTCTTAGGGCGCTAACGGGAGGCGCAAAGCAACCAAATTTTTCCCCCTTCATGCTTTTAAAATAGAAAATCAACAGGCTGTGGTGTTTGGAGGTAATCCATGATAGAGTAATTGTGCACAGACTCTGGATGGAGCAAGTTGGATGGGCCGAATGACCGTTCCATGTTACTGACTTTCTTCTGATCTTATGCTGAGTGGTAGCCTATATTATGATGATGCAAAATAACCCAAGGGTATTTGATGCCTTAGAAATCAATTTATATCTTGTATCTTATGAGGTACAAGCACCTGCCCCATCACTCTAACGCTCTATTTAGGATCTAGTACATAATGGCCCAGAAATTCGGGTCGGGGGCTTCCCGCGGGTGTAAGCCCCCGACCTGCACTTAGCTTGCGCGCCGGCAGTTAAGCTGTAGGGCCCCGTGGAATTCCGCTCCGGGGCCTGGCCCAGCTGCCGGCGTGCTGTGCTTGCGTGTCCCGGGGCGTAGTTAGTGCGATGCGTCCCCTGGGATCACGTGAGCCATGGCCAGCCAATCGGAGGAGGGAAAAGCCCATTCATAAGATTGACAGGAAGACCTGTCAAAACTTAGGAATACTACAGCCCCAAAATAGCAGTAAACCATCAAATAATTTTTTTTTTAAATCACACTTTTTAAATAAACTATAAATTACATTAAATAACTATTTTAAACAATAATTTAAATTTTTGAAAAAAAATTTATATTCTAACGGGGCTAAAAATAAACTTACCTTGCTTTAAAGTATTTAAAAATAATAAAGCTGTGGAAAAAATGTTTTAATTTTAATTAATTGACCACTTACCTTGTAAAAAGCAGGCCTTATGCCTGCTTTTTACATTTCTAAATCCTGCAGGCTTGCGATCCCGGGAAAACCTGCAAAAAAAACCTAAGTTCAAAGCGCACGCGCAGCCTCTCCTGCGCGCGCGTTCGACCTCTGAACCCCTTCGTTCAGAGGAATGGAAGTGCCGGATTCCCGCGCATGCGCAGTGCATGCAGAAAACCGACACTTCCATTCGGCCTACGGGTGAGTACCCCGTGCGTACTCACCCGAGGAGACCCGAATTTCTGGGCCAATATGACCAAAGTTACTTTGAGAATAGCTTATAGCAAAAGCTATTGATTTCTGCATCTTCCCTCAGCTCTACTATCTATGTGCCTTCAGTTGTAACTATTTTCTAACTGTTCTACTACCAGATTATATAATCACGCTTTTCAGAGGGAAGAAAAATAATGTTTGAATAAAATTCACATCAGACATTGAAAGATTGGCAGATTGAGTTCCTTAATTGCCATTTAGGCTGTCTACAGTTTTACCTCCTGTCAGTCACCGGCTCAAAAATGCAGGCTTAAGATAAAAAATCAATCCCTTAAAATGTTTTTCAATCCAATTCAAAGACATTTGAAAATATCATTACATACCTCTGGTCAGTGTGATTACGGTGATAAGACACAGCACAGCTAGAAATCAACTGCAATATTAAAGTGTATGGCACACACAGGTGGTGGGGAGAGACAGGAATCGTGTGATGGTACACTTCACACTTTTTGCATGGCTCCAGTTTTTTTTCTTGGGAAGTAAAAGGGTCATAGTTGACCATCAAAGGGAAAATTAGGAGCTTAGTGCATCGTAAAGGGGATTATTATATCAGGCATGGAAAACATACCGAAGCTGTGATTTGTTCACCATTAACTTCAATAAGTTACCAGCATATCACTTTGAAATTCACCTTCACAACCACAAGGTCACACAGGAACATTATAATGCCATTGATAAATATAGAGCATGCACATTTTACTGGAAAACATATCAAGTCCACATTAAATATTAATTTTATTGATGCAAAAGCTTGGCAGTTGAACCTTTAAAGTGAAGCATTTTAAAAGAGCTGCCTTTATCGAGCATTACAAAATAGTGTGTTTTCATCTATATAGTACCGTATTTTCATTTACAGTAACGTACATCATTTCTAGACTGATTTCTAGAATCATAGAATAGTGCAGCACAGAAGGAGGCCATTCGGCCCATCGAGTCTGCGCCGGCTCTTTCGAAGAGCAATCCAGTTAGTCCCACTCCCCCGCTCTTTCCCCATATCCCTGCAATTTTTTCACTTTCAAGTATTTATCAAATTCCCATTTGAAGGCTACTATTGAATCTGTTTCCACCACTGTTCTACTACCATATTATATAATCACGCTTTTCAGAGGGAAGAAAAATAATGTTTGAAAAATATTCACTTCAGACATTGTCAGCTGTGGCTCAGTGGGTAGCACACTCACCTTGGAGTCAGAAGGTTGTGGTTTCAAGTCCCACTCCAGTGGACGTGAGCTCATAAATCTAGACTGTCACGCCAGTGGAGTGCTGCACTCTCAGAGGTGCCGTCTTTCGGATGAGATGTTAAACCGAGGGCCCCATCTGCCCTCTCAGGTGGATGTAAAAGATCCCACGGCACTATTTCGAAGAAGAGCAGAGGAGCTATCCCCAGTGTCATGGCCAATATTTATCTCTCAACCAACATTTAAAAAAATTATCTGGTCATTGTCATGTTTGTGGGACTGGCTGCCGCGTTTCCCACATTACAACAGTGGCTCCACTTTAAAAGTATTTAATTGACTGTAAAGCACTTTGAGACGTCCAGTGGTTGTGAAAGGCGCTATATAAATGCAAGTCTTTCTTTTTATTGAAAGATTGGTGGATTGAGTTCCTCAATTGGCATTTAGGCTGCTCAAAAATGCAGGCTTAGCATAAGAAATCAATTCCTTAAAATGTTTTTCAATCTAACTCAAAGTCTTTTGAAAATATCATTACATACTTACTCTATCATTACATATTTACTCTATCTAAATCCTTCATGATTTTAAACACCGCTATTAAATCTCCTCTTAGCCTTCTCTGCTCCAAGGAGAACAATGAAAGCAAAAATGCAAACATTATAAAAATCTTAAATATTAGTCCAGCGTCTGTTTCCGTTTTCGTCATTGTTATTTTAGTCTATATTTAAATAAGGAGATTGCAATCAACATAGGCATCCCCATACATACAGCCTGAGCTTCCCAAGTGTCAGCTTGGCTCAGTTGGTAGGACTGCCATTACTGAGCTGTAAGATTGTGGATTTGAGGTTAAAGCCAGGAGTTTGAGCTCATAATCGAAGCTGACACACCAATGCAGTACTGAGGCAAGGCGGCTTTGCTGGAGATGCCATCCTTCAGATAATGCTTTAAACTGAAGTCCCATATGTCCATTCTATTGGATATTAAATATTCTATGGCACTGCTTGAAGAGCAGCAAGTCCTTCCTCAACCAACGCTACCAAAAATAGATTAACTGTCATTTTATTCATCTCATTAATGTTTGTGGGATCTTGCTGTGCGCAAATTGGCTACCATGTTTGTTTACATAACAACATTCAATGTACTTCAAAGTCATTGACTGATCCTTCAAGGAGGTGGATGGGAAAAAGGCAATGGATGTGGTGTACAGGAAACTCTTTCGTATCCGGCACTGACGGGTCCGGAATGGTGCCGGTTGATTAAAAATTCCAGATAACGGAGAGGCATATCTACTGAGGCTATTTTTAACAAACAAAAATAAAAAAAATCAAGAAATGTGCCGTATAATTGGGTACTCACCTACAGAGACTTCCGACAGCGCCAAGAAGCCGAGTAGTAGCAGTTTGGAGAACTACCCCCACTGACTAACTCGGCCACCACGGGAGACAGGGCGGGCTTAACAAGGTCAATCAAGGGAAAATAGCGTGGGTTGGCCAGACGTCATTGGGGGCGGGACTGATATCCGACAAGCAGCAGTCCCGCCCCCAACGATAAAATTCCCCCCTATGTTAACATTTAAGAATAGCTTAGCTAGGTGGTTGTAGGCTCGGAGAACAAAGTGATATTGGAACAGAGCAGACACATGCTTGTGTGAAGGATAAACACTAACACAGGCTGTTTGGGATGAAGGGACAGTTTCTGTACGGTAATTTCTATATAATTCTATATAGATGAAGTGGTTTCAGACAGTTCTGAGTAATACGATAAGGCATTATATAAATGCTCATCCTGTACATGCATATCATGTGAACTCTGTGATGGGGCTTGTGTTTCTTTTTAAAGTTTTTCGGGTGAATTTTTTTGCCCATCAAAGTGATGGATGTGATTGTTGGAGAATGGAACACTTTCCATTTCATGCACTAACTATCAGAGCAAGCACTTCCAAACCAGATAAAGGACAGTTATACGCATAAATAAACTCGACTTACACGTCCCAAACAATGTGCCTCAGGCCCAATCCTAGACACCCACAAGCACAGCATTTTTCCATTCACTATGCCAGCCATCCTTTTGCCCTTCTGACTGAAATTGCCAATTACAGTGTCAGCTGTGGCTCAGTGGGCAGCACCCTCACTGCTGAGTCTGAAGGTTGTGGGTTCAAGTCCCACTCCAGGGACTTGAGCAAATAAAGCTAGGGTGACAGTACTGAAGGAGGGCTGCACTGTCGGAGGTGCTGTCTTTCAGATGAGATGTTAAACCGAGGCCCCGTCTGCCCTCTCAGCTGGATGTAAAAGATCCCATGGCACTATTTCGAAGAAGAGCAGGGGAGTTATCCCTGGTGTCCTCGCCAATATTTATCCCTCAATCAACATCACTAAAACAGATTATCTGTCTGCGGGAGCTTGCTGTGTGCAAATTGGCTGCTGCATTTCCTGCATTACAACAGTGACTACACCTCAAAAAGTACATCATTGGCTGTAAAGCGCTTTGGGGTGGCCAGTAGCAGTGAAAGGTGCTATATAAATGCAAGTTCTTTCTATTTAATGCCAATTAGTGCATATTTGGGCTAGTTTTGTACTGTGGTCCCACACCCACTAGAAACTTGACAAACTATAGAAAAATATAAGAAAATCAGGGATGAAGCCATTCCAAAGATGAGGCCATTCACCCCATCAAAGCTCACTCTCTCTCATCATGGAATCTAGTTGTGTTTTAAATAACCCTAACGTTTGCTTTGTAATTTATTCCAAACATTAAGCACTCTGAGCTAAATAATGTTTTCATGCAGAACCCTTAAAGCCAGAAGAGATGAGACTTTTATCCCACGAGTCCGAGGTGGATTTGAACACAGATGCCAGAGGTGAAAGGGTGACGGTCTTTATCTCCTCACCCCTCCTTATGCATCTTCACACGTATTTAATACACTCGAGAGCATGATGCAATAAGCCATTAAAATGGAAAATAGTTGAATTTGCTTGTTGCAAGACACATAATTGTTGCAAATAACAATTCTATTTTATGTTCTGGTTATATTCTTTTGCTAAAAATCATAACTCTTAATAATAAATAGATTAGAGTTACATTCTAATACGTCACGCTGGTAATACAGATTTAATAAATCATATTTTAAATACCAAACTGATGTTGAGGTTTTGATAGTACCATTCATTTTCCAAAACGATTTAGAGTTTTAAAAAAATTCAAGGAAGGCTCCTGTATAAATCAAAAAGTGCCACAGTCGCCGCTGAAATGAATATACAGCTAAGCAAATTCTGGCAAAACAAAGGAAATTCATAAAGACTGAAAGCAACACTCAGTAATCTTTAGAGACCTACCTTGTCGTTGGGGAACGAGAATAATATGGGTCATGACAATCAAAGCATTCCAAAAACATGTACTCAGGGATGTTTGATATATTCAGCAAGATCATCAAGTGGGACTGCAAATATTAAACGCTCATGGAAATGCTTTCTACATGGGATGCTTGTCGCTATAGGAACTAAAGTGACAGCATGGTATGATTCTACAGGAATTGGAAGATAAAAGCCTTAGTTGCTTAGATACTGGCACTCCATTTATGTCCAGACCGTACATCTACTTAGGATTCAGTTGATGCTGAGCAACTAATGTGATTCAGCTGTTGTTAGGTGCTTGAATGGCCTGCTTTGAAACAGCGGCTTTAATTTCAATTTGTAGCAATGTCATTTACGCGGCAGTTTCTAAATGAAACTAATTTTCTCCTGTCATTAACTCCACGATAAAAAGTGAGGTGTGAAAAAGAAGTTGAGTAGCTGTCTCGCTATCCATCGCTATCTGTTAGTCTACAGCTGTGACTAGTTTGTAATAATTAGTTGCATTTACATTTGAAATACATTGTATGTCTGTGTTACATATCGTAAATTAGATAGGAATTCTTTTAACATAGACTAAGACACCAGAATACTGTAAACCATCATACAGATATATACATGAGCTTATGCCATTTTTTATTAGAGCCAGGATCTTGAGGGGGGAAAGAGAAAGAATGGTGAAATGGACACCACTATTTGAGACCTGCAATGCAGGAACAGTCTTTCTCTGGGGACTTGAACATCTGTTGGAGAAAGGGACATCAATGTAATCTGTTATCTGGAGAATCTTGTCTGTTAAGTAGTTAGTGCATCTGGGGCTAGAGCGTCAACAGAGATAAGTCTGCATCTTGGACCTGTGATTATTAATGAGGAGCCTGGAATGCCCATCTGGATCAGCTTGGTGCATCAATCGGGAAAAAACCTGAGCGCTGTTAGTGTTAGGCTAAGCCATTTATTCCTGAAGGCTTGGGCAAGACATCAAGGTGAAGCCAACATCAGATGAATCTTAATGAGATGTGGATGAAGAGTTGACAACTGCACAATAACTACCAAGTTGGTTGAGGAGTTTACATGCGGTACAGATTTTTTTTTACATGTTATACTAGGGTTACAAGAAGGGATTTTTTTGGGGGGGGGTGGGGAGGGGGAAGAGAAAGGAAAAAGATTTGAAAAAGCTTGTTTTTTGACCAGAATTCAAATCAAATCACTCATCCCCCACATGTAACCAGTTTGCTTATGACTGTATATTTATAGATTGTTTTGAAAGGAGTGTGGATCATCCTGTATTTGTGTCAAAATGAACTCTGTTTCCCTGCAGAGAATTTGGATGCAATGATAGCCGTGCAGACAAAGAACAAGCTTGGAAAAGTCAAGGCATATTCCATGAATAAGGAAGCAGCAGGTAAAGTTGAAATCTAATTTTAATAAAATAATTGAAACAATTATATTCCCTCCGAGGATTACTTTCTGTACTAATGTTTATGTCTTATATTAAAATGAGGTTTAATTGCTTTCTGCAGGTAAGAGTGATGACATAGACAGCACAAAGCACAATTTGGGAAAACTGGAGAAAGAGACTGCAGGTTCTGACGACTCCACAAAAGAGGAAGTAGATAAAAATGAGAATTCTAAAGGTAGGCAGTTCACAATTATTCCCTTTAACCAGAGCTGTCATTCTCTTCACAATGACTGAATAAATGCGAATGATAGGCTGTCCTAATGCCTATTAATGTCCGCAACGGGGAACGGTTTCACAGGAGTTTACAAGTGCGCAGTGACAGGAAAGCGGAATACATTTTGGAATCTCGTTAAATCGTTGATGTGCTGCACCGAAATAGTATTCACTATATAACAAATATAGTGCATTATGAAGACGACAACTTGGGTGGGGAAATGGGCTGAATGCTCAACTCCTCACCAAAAGGTAGCATGTGGAAGTCCCAGGGCTGACAGAATTGTACATTAAATGACTTTAAGTGGTTCCCACCTGGGCTGCTGGACAGCATATAACATGGGAGTGAGAACTAGATGGAGATAGGATTCCCTTCTCTTCTGGTTGCCTTTAACCTCCTGATCTACCAGCTGCACCGCATCCTTCATTTAACCAGAGCTGTAAGTCAATGCCAATAATTTGCTGCTTGTCTGGGCATTGTGCTCGGTATCACTACATTCGATCTGCAAACTATAAATTCAAATGCAGTGTGGATCTTTTTAACTCATACATGGATACCAGACTAACATAGAAACATAGAAGATAGGAGCAGGAGTAGGCCATTCGGCCCCTCGAGCCTGTTCCGCCATTCAATGAGATCGTGGCTGATCATCCAAATTCAGTACCCTTAAGGAAGCAATTTCCTGCTGGAGAATACTCCCATTGACACTATTATATAACCAAACCTCATTCTTGATATTCTTTTTAATGATTAATGAAAAAGCTTCTAGGATGCAGACCAAATGGTGCTCAGCCACGACAACTGGTGCTTTTGGATAATCAGAGGATTTGGCCAATTCTAAATCTAAGTAGGTATTCACCTAGATGGAAAATAAACCTGAGGGTGAAAGCATTAGCAGTTGCAAAGGAAAGTACAGCAAAGGCATGTTTTCTTTTTATTCCTGGCCAATACCCTAGGTAATGATTACCTTTGCTGATTGAAAGTCTAGTGCACATGACAGTAAATAATCAAATGCTGTCCTGATATCGGAGAGGTAAGCAAAATTGAATTGTAAATGGTAAACTGCTTCCTCTCATTGAGAATTACTTCTGTCCAAAAGATTTCAAGAGTATTAAATTCCAAATCTTGCTTGCAGGAAGTTGCTAACACGTATTTGAAATATAGCTCAGATCTGCCACCGTCTGTTCCTTGGCATCTCTAGAAGCGACAGATGAATTAAAGCATCATTCACTACCTGCTCTATTAGGAATGATTTTCAGCTAGCCCTGTATGTCAGAGTCTGAAAAGCCAGTAAAAGAGAACAGATTGTCTCATGCTTGCAAAATGTAGTGTAATGTACTCCTTCAGTGTTGTATCATTCTATAGAAAAACAGAATATTTTTTAAATGGTGAGAAACCATTAAATGTTGATGTTCAGAGGGATTTGGGTGTCCTTGTACACGAAACACAGAAAGTTAACAGTGGGTAAGAAAGAAAGACTTGCATTTGTATAGCGCCTTTCACGACCACTGGACATCTCAAAGTGCTTTACAGCCAATGAAGTATTTTTGGAGTGGCGTCACTTTTGTAATGTAGAAAACGCGGCAGCCAATTTGCGCACACCAAGCTCCTCCAGACAGCAATGTGATAATGAACAGATAATCTGTTTCTTTATGTTGATTGAGGGATAAATATTGGCCAGGATACCTCCCCTGCTCTTCTTCGAAATAGTGCCATGAGATCTATTTACGTCCACCAGAGAGAGCAGACGGGGCTTTGGTTTAATGTCTTATTTGAAAGACGGCACCTCTGACAGTGCAGCACTCCACTGGAGTGTCAGCTTAGATTTAAGTGCTCAGGTCCCTGGAGTGGGACTTGAACCCACAACCTTCTGACTCAGCGCATGAGTGTGCTACCCACTGAGCTACATCAAGCAGTTAGGAAAGCAAATGGTATGTTGGCCTTTATTGCAAGGGGGTTGGCGTACAAGAGTAAGGAAGTCTTGCTGCAATTATATAGGGCTTTGGTGAGGCCACACCTGAGGTACTGTGTACAGTTTTGGTCTCCATAACTAAGGAAGGATATACTTGCCTTAGAGGTGGTGCTACAAAGGTTCACGATATTGATTCCTGGGATGAGAGGGCTGTCCTATGAGGAGAGATTCAGTAGATTGGGCCAATACTCTCTGGAGTTTAGAAAAATGAGAGGCGATGTCCTTAAAACATATAAGATTCTGAGAGGGCTTGACAGGGTAGATGCTGAGAGGCTGTTTCCCCTGGCTGGAGAGTCTAGAACTAGGGGGCATAGTCTCAGGATAAGGGGTCAGCCATTTAGGATCAAGATGAGAAGAAATTTCTTCACTCAGAGGGTTGTGAATCTTTGGAATTCTCTACCCCAGAGGGCTGTGGATCCTCAGTCGTTGAGTATATTCAAGGCTGAGATTGATAGATTTTTGGACTCTTAAGGGAATCAAGGGATATAGGGATCGGGCAGGAAAGTGGAGTTGAGGTCGAAGATCAGCCATGATCTTATTGAATGGCGGAGCAGGCTCGAGGGGCCGAATGGCCTACTCCCGCTCCTAATTCTTATGTTCTATGATAATTCAAGTGCACAAACAGTTGTCAATTTGTCATGGGCAGATGTGAATCCAGGTTCCAGATCAGACAGTAGAAAAAGTTTGCGATATCTCTCTTCACTACACTATGATTTGTGATGCTGGAATTTGAAATCTGGTCCCAGGGATATCTAGATCCATTTTGATTCTATCCCCATATTTAATTAAGTTTCTCTTGAACTGTCAAAGCTAGCGTGCTAAATATTTGGGGATCGTTGTGTATCCTGGAGCTTTGGTTGATTACTTTAGGGATTAGAGATTAAATGGATGAGATAGGTCATGATGGATAGCAGATTGTAAATCGTCTGTCAAAGGAAGCAGCTTTTCATTGATGCCTTGAAGGAATATCAAGTATGATATTTGGTTGTATAATGGTGTGAATTGGAGCAATCTCCAAAAATGAAGTTGTTTCCTTAGTCTGGTGTTCATGTATGAGCCAAAAGATCCAGATTTCATAATAGTTCACACAAGTTTGCACATAAACCTATCAGCAGCTCTGCAATGCATTGCCATCCTTTTTGAAGTTGTGTGGACTGGTGTAACTGAAATGCATGGAGTGAAATCGGAAGGTGTGGGTGGCACAATTAAAATAAAGCGTCATAACTACTGGCTAACTGAACTGCAGTTCAGTTGTTAGGAAGTTGCTGAAAATGAGACTAACAGTGAGCTTTCAATTATGAATCATAAAAAAAGGATGGATCGATTCCTTTCACCTTCTGTTTGTCTTTTTGTATCTGGACCTCAGAGGGCTGAAATAAAAACAAGAAATGCTGAAAATACACCGACCAGTCAGCATCTGAATCGCGACACAGGATAAACCAGCCTCTTCTTGTAAATGCTGAAAGCCCTGTTGTGCATTTCCAGCAATTGTTTAATTTCAGTTTTTCTGTGTCATTTTATCTCTACTATTACAGAGCTGATATCCTAATGGCTCACTTGAAAAATATGGCTTTGCAGAAAACAAGGAATATTTGAAAATATTACATTTGTAGTAATTCATTATTCAGGGATAGTAATTTATGCCTGTGTTTGCCAAGCACCTTTCTAATCACACAGTGAGTGAAGATGCTCATTTAGCACGTTCTCTAATAATAGCGATCACTTCTGGAAACAAGGTTGCATTTCAAATAATAATAAAGGCCTAAACAGTCACTGCTATTTATATGAAGCAAAGCTTCTCTGCATATTTATTTGATGCTGTTGCTTCTGTAATCGTCGCTGTACATGAGCTAGAAAACAAAATGTTTGTTTCAAGTCTGACTTGGAATTCTGCTTATGGTGGATCTAAGCCACCGTCCTATTAGCTGCACTCCATATAACCTCCTGAGGTGCTTACCATCTGCTTGTTGAATAAAATCTGTTCCACTACAGTAACTAGAAGGTCACTGCAGCCATTTAAGAAATTGTTTGAGGACAAAATGGACATTCCCAGCATATGATCAATGGAAGCATGTTGTCAATGGAAAATGGTGGAACAGAAAATTGTAAATTCTATTCCAGCAACACTAAATGTAAACAGACTAGATTTTTTTTTTAAAAAGCTGGAATCACAATGCTAAAAGTACTTTGTTAATTGTCCTAATACAGAAGCAAAATACTGCGGATACTGGAAATCTGAAATAAAAACAGAAAATGCTGGAAATACTCAGCAGGTCAGGCAGCATCCATGGAGAGAGAAACAGAGTTAACGTTCCAGGTCTGATGAAGGGTCATCGACCCGAAATGTTAACTCTGTTTCTCTCTCCACTGTTGCTGCCTGACCTGCTGAGTATTTCCAGCATTTTCTGTTTTTATTTTTGTTACTTGTCCTATTGTGTACCAGAAATCCGTTAGAACATTGCTATCTTACATTCCATACTTAATTTTACTGAATAGTAATCTATTCTAAAATCAAAACAGAAAATGTGGGAAATATTCTAGCCGGTCAATCGGCAGCTGAAAGAAAAATATAGGTTCTGCTAAATTAGTTTTTTATCCCCACAATTCTATTCTACCTAGACTGTCAATACAAATTAAGTTAAAGAACGAACTTGCATTTATATCATCCAAAGAACATCCCAAAGTGCTGCACAAGCAATGATTTGTTTTCACAGTGTAGTCAGTGTTATGTAGGCAAAAGTAACAGCCAGTTTGCACATAGCAAGATCCCACAAACAGCAAACAAGATAGATAATCAGTTAATTTGTATTGGTGGTATAGATTGAAAAATAAATGATGGGCAGTACACTAGGAGAACTCCCCTGCTCTGCTTCAAATAGTGCCTTGGGGCCCTATTACAACCACCTGAAGAGGCAGACGAGCCTCAGCTTAATGACTCATCTAAAAACATCACTGACATAAGAAAACTACTAGGCACTTGGTCTAAGCGTTAAACAAAGCTTTAATCAACTGTTTTACAACATGGAGGTCTAGTTGTGTCCTTCACTAATCCCTGTTAAGAATGTCCTGCGCAAGCTGGGCCCATGCCCGAGTATTTATACTCTGCCTGGACAGCGCCACCCGCAGGCCGCTCGGTATTATTTCCTAAGTCTTTCTTTCATGAATGACTGATTCATGTCAATCATCTTCAACGATACAGCACTCCCTCACATACTCAGTACTGCAGTGAAGTGCCAAGTCTAGGTTATGCACTCAAGTTCTAGAGTGGTCCTTGAACACACAACCTTCTGGCACAGAGGTGAGAGCGCTACCACTGATTCAACGGATAAAGCCTGTAAAGGAACTTTTGTACTACTTGAATAAACCTCCCACCAAAATTATATTCAAGCTAAAGTATTTTGTTTGACAAAGAAGGCTGCCACCTCCACAGGATAATTAAAGTTTAATGTCATTTAAATACTCAGTAAAGTTGTATCGCAAAAGACTACTATGGCATGCTCATAGCACTAACCTATGTAAAAGGGATCGATAGTAAAAGCCTAAAGATTACTTTTTAATAATGGGACCAACTGTTACATCTTGCATTGGTTTGTCAATCTTTAATGACGTTAGATGATATTTAATAATGTGCCCTACATTATCACATTGCTGTTAGTGGGAGCTTGCTATGTGCAAATTGGCTGCCACATTTCCTACATTACAGTGACTACACTTCAAAAAGTACTTAATTGCCTGTAAAGCGCTTTGGGATATCCGGTGATCGTGAAAGGCGCTATATAAATGCAAGACTTTCTTATTTTATACATTTCAGTTCTTACAATCATAAGATTTTTCATATCTGAAGACACTAAGTGAAGCACTAAACAAACAACAACAAGGGTGTTGGGGTGTGGGCGAGAAGGGGGTAGCATATTTGTAGAACCGAAGCTACATTAGAAGACTGCATATCCTTCAACAGAACAGGTCGAGTGTATAAGGCACTGTGATATAGGTAGCCCCTTTGATTTGCACAAATGTTTTATAAATCAAACACATATAGGAGACACTTTCATTAAGAACATAAGAAATAAGAGCAGGAGTAGGCCATACAGCCCCTCGAGCCTGCTCTGCCATTCAATAAAATCATGGCTGATCATCGACCTCAACTCCACTTTCCCGCCCGATCTCCATATCCCTTGATTCCCCTAGAGTCCAAAAATCTATCTATTTCAGCCTTGAATATACTCAAAAAGACTCAGCATTCACAGCCCTCTGGGGCAGAGTATTCCAAAGATTCACAACCCTCTGAGTGAAGAAATTCCTCCTCATCTTAGTCTTAAATGGCCTACCCCATATCCTGAGACTATGCCCCCTAGTTCTAGACACTCCAGCCAGGGGAAACAACCTCTCAGCATCTACCCTGTCAATCCCCTTCAGAATCTTGTATGTTTCAATGAGATCACCTCTCATTCTTCTAAACTCCAGAGAGTATAGGCCCATTCTACACAATCTCTCATCATAGGACAGCCCTCTCATCCCAGGAATCAATCTAGTGAACCTTCGTTGCACCGCCTCCAAGGCAAGTATATCCTTCCTTAGATAAGGAGACCAAAACTGTGCACAGTACTCCAGGTGTGGTCTCACCAAGGCCCTGTACAATTGTAGCAAGACTTCCTTACTCTTATACTCCAACCCCCTTGCAATAAAGGCCAACATGCCATTTGCCTTCCTTATTGCTTGCTGTACCTGCATGCTAGCTTTCTGTGTTTCTTGCACGAGGACACCTAGATCTCTCTGAACACCAACATTTGAATGTTTCTCACCAATTAAAAAATATTGTTTTTCTATTCTTCCTACCAAAGTGAATAACCTCACATTTCCCTAACATTAAACTCCATCTGCCACCTTACTGCCCACTCACTTAGTCTATCTACAGTATATCCCTTTGCAGATTCTTTGTGTTCTCCTCACAGCTTACTGTTCATTAGCACAATGTGGACCTGGGTTTGAACCTAGTACATATTGATGGGATAAGAATCTGCTCTCTACTGACCAGAAGGGTCCTACATGAAATGAACTTGGGTCAGTCGCAACTCAGTCCCTAGTGACAAAAAGACCACTTCATTCCATTCGCCTATGGCTCCGTGTGTCTATGCCTCCATTCTCGACCCACTTCACTGTGGGATGATGCCAAACCTGAGATAAACTGCTGTTCCCTTTTTTTCTGTTGCCTAGTCTATTATAAAGTAAGGTTATCCTGTATCCATACTGCAAGCGAGACTATTAAAACTATAGTATTTGCAGTGATTTTTCCTCTGTATCTGTAAAGTGCCATGGTAATATATTTGAAAGCAGGTGCCTTATTTTGGAGTGTTGAAGAAAGGTAATACTTTTGGATGTTAGTGAAACACTGGCTTGAAATGAAACTTGTTGCAACCAGTTCCATCTTGCTATTAGTTAGAGCCCTGTAATATATTTTGTCATCACTGAGCACTGTAATGTTTAGCTAGAAACACCATTTATTGGTCAGTGGGGTGAAAACACTGCTGAAGCAGCACTGTGTCATTTACATTACTTGCATGAGGTGCAGTGTTGGCAATAATATTGTTTTACATGAATTGCGTCATAACGTTTCACAAACACACAAACCTCTTACGTAAGACGGTGACCCTTTAAACACTAGTAATGACACACCGTCCTAATTACCCAACAGCTAATGGCTCTTTTTTTCCCCTTCGGTCAACAGATTTTGACAAAACAGAGTCTTACCTGTCAGCAATCAGAAAGAATATTGAATGGCTGAAGAAACACAATAAGCAGGGAAATGGGGAAGGTACGCTCAGCAGTATTAGGGATCAGCAGTAAAGGAAAATGACTAGCTTCCCATTAAAAAAATTGCAATATACTCAATGTTTATTTGATCTATGCATAAACAGTAAAGAGATATTGTGGTTTAAAGCCAGCTTTGTAAATTAGATTATTTTTTAGGACTCATTGATGGAAAGGACTCCATTCTACTGTGTTTATTTCAATCTATGGAAAAATAGGATCACAACTCCTTTTGTACCAGATGTGATGTACTGTGCATGCAAAAATAAATTCATTTGCATCCTTATTAGAAACAAAATAATCAAATTCTGAATGATCAGAGCATCATACTCTTCTTTGCGTGTAGTGAGTTTCATTCTTTCAGTTAAACTATATATCATACATCGTGGAAAAATTAAGTCTTATAACCAGAAAAACTCAAAAAGCTCTTCTCCCTCTAAGACACTTTCAATCATAATCTGCATGACATTCTCTTATTGTGTTCTATACAAGTGTTGTCGTGGGTGGCCAACTTCTGTTAGTTTGACCACAAGAGTCTTCTCAGCAAAAGAAACAATCAGTTACAACATTTGATAATTACATTTCAAGTAAGTCACACTTAATTACCAATTAGTAATATTTGGAACCAACTGTTGAGGATGCAGTCAATTTTTCCTTCTGGGTCTAAATACTATTACTTAGTGAGGGTGTGTATTAATTCGTCACTTTCCAAATACTGTCTATCCATTATCTAGATCATTGTGTGAGTTCAGTGCTGAAATAGGTGTTCTATAATTTGTTGCAGAGTATGACCTTCAGAAGCTGCGCGACATCATTGATCAACAAGTTGACACCTACGTGCAGAAAGGAATCCTGGAGAAGGGAGAAGGGGATGTCATTAAACGTATTTACAATAGCCTGTGAAACTCTCCAATTGTAAGAGGGAAGTGTCCTGGTTGTCAAGATCCTTCAACAATGGCCGGCACTGCAACTTTACTTACTTCTAGTTCATATTAGGCTGTGTGTAATAGATTTTTTTTCTTGGCTATTCTCCAGTGTCAAGCAGGCTGTAAACTAGAATAGGGGGACAGAGAGCTAATAGAAATAGGAGGCAAAAAGGAATGATTGCACATTCCCAGTGCTGACAGGCAGGAATGTTCTGAGATAGCTGGAAGCACAGGTTCCCAGGAGCAATGAAGCCAATTTAACTTCCCCCTATTTCGGAATAGAAACTGCTGGATGGGCGACATGGCCATTGCAAGCAGTAAAGCTTTCAAATCTTATCATCCATCTTCAAAACGTAGGACTGTAGTCGTGAATAGAGGCCCCCAAAAAAGTTTATGACAACAAATCAAGTGTTCAATCTACTAATAATCTTTAAAGGAAAATCCACAACCTCTGATGCATGTCAAAGTTTGGTCACATAAATGCAAGTCCTGGTAGATTTACAGAAAATTAGATTTGTGCATTCTGGTTTTCCTTCCCAGTTCTAAATTTATTTGTGGACTCGATGTGTTCCTGAAAACAATCACTTGCAACGACAATTCATCTGGTGAATTTTAAATCATACCTTGAAGAAGTCTCTTTTAATTAGGCATTTTTAGCGAATTGCAGTAGATTTATAAAAGATACGAAGAGTTGCTAGAAGTGTCTTTAGTTGTAATAGACTCCTGATGTTTTATTTCTGTTTCCGTTCCATGCCAGTAAATGGATTGTACCGGATAGTTTGGTTAGTGTATGTTAGTTCAGAAAACTATGCTGACTTTTTCTGCCAAAAAAATGGTTACTGTAACAGAGTACTAGAGTCACACGAGTGGAAACATCACTCTCCACTGCTTGAACTGTGAGTTTGCAAACTAATTCTTATGTACTTGTGTCTCCATCGTTAAATCATAATATCTGCTCCTCTAAAATAATCTGTGTAGAGAATGGGGGGAGGGGGACAGACAAAGTCCAGTAATGTATCACTTATCTGAATGAGCAATAGTGGAGTTGATATCTGAATGGCTTGTGTGCGAAATTTTGTGTCCTTTGTGCATGTAAATGGCTCCCATTCACGTGTCGTCAGTAAAGCGCAAAACGTATTTTGTTCAAGTGTAAATATTTGTTAAATTTTCAAACTCGTGTAAAAAATCAATTAAACTGTTTGAGTTTTCTTTACAAACTTACAGTTAAGTTATCCTGGAACAAGAGTGATCCTCACTGTGCATTTGAGATGGGTTCCCCAGTTCACACACAGGTAGCATAGTGCTTATGTTACTGGATTAGTAATCCAGAGACGTGCATTCAAATCCCATCTACTGGCAGCTAGGAATTTAAAAATTCAGTTAATTAAATAAAAATTTGGAATTAAAAAGCTAGCATCAGTAATGGTGACCATAAAACTACCAGATTGTCACTAATGTCCTTTAGGGAAGGAAATCTAGTGTCCTTACCTGGTCCGACCTAAATGTGACTCCAGACCGACAGCAATGTGGTTGACGCTTAACTGCCCTCTGAAATGGCCCAGCAAGCCACTCCGTTGTACCAAACTGCTAAGACAAAGTCAGCACTGTGGGGAGTACCTTCACAAGGACTGCAGCGGTTCAAGAAGGTGGCTCACCACCACCTTCTCAAGGGCAAGTAGGGATGGGCAATAAATGCTGGCCTTGCCAATGATGCCCACATTTCATGAACAAATAAATAATTTTAAAAAACAAGGGGGGGGGGGGGAAAAGAGACTTCCAAATCACTAATGGTCTAATTTCTTTTCATAATGGTCAACAAATATGTATTACGAAGGAGTTCAGCGAAGATTCACCAGGCTGGTACCTGGGATGGCAGGAATGATATACGAGGAGAGATTGGGTCGATTGGGCTTGTACTCGCTGGAGTTTAGAAGAATGAGAGGGGATCTCATCGAATCTTATAAAATTCTGACAGGACTAGACAGACTAGATGCTGGAAGGATGTTCCCGATGGTCGGGGAGTCCAGAACCAGGGGTCACAGTCTAAGAATAAGGGGTAAGCCATTTAGGACAGAAATGAGGAGGAATTTCTTCACCCAGAGAGTGGTGAACCTATGGAATTCTCTATCACAGAAGGCAGTAGAGGCCAATTCATTAAATATATTTAAGAAGGAGTTGGATATATTTCTTAAGGCTAAAGGGATCAAGGGGTATGGGGAGAAAGCAGGGACCGGGTACTGAATTTGGATGATCAGCCATGATCGCATTGAATGGCGGAGCAGGCTCGAGGGGCCGAATGGCCTACTCCTGCTCCTATCTTCTATGTTTCTATTACAATTACATAATAATGCAACAGTACAAATCAAATTAACTGTAGCAATTTTTTTTTGGAGCATCCTGGATGGAGACATGTTTATCCAGCTCCAGGCTCCTGTTTTCGCAGGCTGTAAGGGCTTTAAATGAAATTAGTCTGACATGTCTCAAGTTTGGCACAAGTTCACAGCACACAAAGTTATCTTCAAATAGGTCCAAATTGGCAATTGTACTCGGAGGAGTCTGCAGGATGACTTGGTGGGAAATGGATAATGTACCTAAGGGGTGTATTAGAGATGCTCTTGTGAAGTTGACTCCAAAGCATATTATTACTGCAAAGAGGGAAATTTTCTTTGCATCTATTATACCGAACAACAACTTGTTTTTTTTATATAGTGCCTTTAACGTAGTAAAATGTCCCAAGGCGCTACACAGGAGTGTTATAAAACAAAATTTGACACCGAGCCACACAAGGAGAAATTAGGACAGGTGACCAAAAGCTTGATCAAAGAGGTGGGTTTTAAAGAGCTGAAGGCACGGCCACCAATGGTGGAGCAATTAAAATCGGGGATGCTCAAGAGGCCAGAATTGGAGGAGCACAGAGATCTCTTCGGAGGGTTGTAGGGCTGGAGGAGATTACAGAGATAGGGAGGGGCGAAGCTATGGAAGGATTTGAAAACAAGGATGAGAATTTTGAAATCAAGGCGTTGCTTAACCGGGAGCCAATGTAGGTCAGCGAGCGCAGAGGTGATGGGTGAACGGGACTTGGTGCGAGTTACCAGGGTGTGCCTCATACAATGGATACTCAAAATGAAAAGTGTTCCATTCCCCATCATGATTATCTCTCAGAGCACAACATTCACTAAAAACAACGTAAGATTTCAGATTTTAAATAGAACCCGAGAGTATGCTGAAAGTAATCCCAACTCCACGCAAATCATGTTTATTTGTTTTTAAAGAAAAAAATTGAAAAAAAATTGCATTCACATAATCAATAGACATTTTTAAGCATAAAAAGTTATATAAAAAAAGACAGATTGGTAATTTTAAAAATCTATCATGTCCTTCAGATACTAGTTGCAGGGAGCAGTAGTTGAGATACTGAAGTTAAATGGAAGAACCAGTAGTTTTATTACAAAAGCTGTAGTATTTAAAGTCACAAAAGTTACTTTTAATTTTAAAAGAAAACTTTTGTTTATATTTAAATCAGGAACATTAGAGGGAGCATATTAGGACAGATGATCAAAAGTTTGGTCAAAGAGGTAGGTTTTAAGGAGTGTCTTAAAGAGGGAAAGAGAGGTGGAGAGGTTTGGGTAGGGAATTCCAGAGCTTAGGGCCAAGGTACTGAAGGCACGGCTGCCAATGGTGGCCCGATTAAAATCAGGGATGTGCAAGAGGCCAAAATTGGAGGAGCAGAGAGATCTCTTCAGAGGGTTGTAGGGCTAGAGGAGGTTACAGACATAGGGAGGGGCAAGGTCATGGAGGGATTTGAAAACAAGGGTGAGAATTTTAAAATTGAGGCATTGCCAGACCAGGAAACAATGTAGGTCAGCGAGCACAGGGGTGATGGGTGAACGGGGCTTTGTGCGAGTTAGGACACAGGCAGCAGAGTTTTGGATGAGCTCAAGTTTATGTAGGGTGGAAGATGGGACGCCGGCCAGGAGTGCGGTGGAATAGTCAAGTCTAGAGGTAACATAGGCAGGGATCAGGGTTTCAGCAGCAGATGAGCTCAGGCAGGGGCAGTTCGGCGATGTTAGAGGTGGAAGTAGGCGATCTTGGTGATGGATCTGATATGTGGTCGGAAGCTCATCTCGGGATCAAATACGACACCAAGGTTGCGAAAGGTCTGGTTCCGCCGTATAGTTGGCAGGAAGAGGGATGGAGTCAGTGGCTAGGGAATGGAGCTTGTGGTGTGGACTGAATACAATGGCTTCAGTCTTCCCAATATTTAGTTGGAGGAAATTTCTGCTCATCCAGGACTGGATGTTGGACAAGGAGTTGAGAAGTGGTGGTGAGGTGGAGCTGGGTATTATCAGTGTACATGTGGTACCTGACGTGTTTTCGGATGATGCCGCCGAGGGGCAGCATGTAGATGAGAAATAGGAGGGGGCCGAGGATAGATCCTTGGGGGGGGGCTCCAAAGGTAACAGTGCAGAAGTGGGAAGAGAAGCCACTGCAGGTGATACTATGGTTACGACTTGATAGATAAGAATGGAACCGGGCAAGGGCAGTCCACCCAGCTGGACAATGGAGAAGCGTTGGAGATGGATGGAGTGGTCAACCGTGTCAAAGGCTGCAGACGGGACGAGAAGAATAGTTTACCACGGTCAAAGCCACATAGGATGTCATCTGTGACTCGGACAAGGGTCGTTTCAGTACAGTGGCAGGGGCTTAAACATAAGAACATAAGAAATAGGAGCAGGAGTAGGCCAATCGGCCCCTCGAGCCTGCTCCGCCATTCAATAAGATCATGGCTGATCTGATCCTAACCACCAATCTACTATCACAGAACCATCTCCTGAATCTAACAGAATTAGACACACGAAATAGGAGCAGGATCGGGCTACACGGCCCCTGGGCCCGCTCCGCTACCCACAGGGCCATGACCGATCCGAACCTAGACTCATGTCCAAATTCCTGCCCGCTCCCCGTAACCCTTAATTCCCTTTACTTCTAGGAAACTGTCTATTTCTGTTTTAAATTTATGTAATGATGTAGCTTCTACAGCTTTTTGGGGCAGCATGTTCCATGGACCTACCACCCTCTGAGTGAAGTAGTTCCTCCTCATCTCAGTTTTGAAAGAGCAGCCCCTTATTCTAAGACTATGCCCCCTAGTTCTAGTTTCACCCATCATCGGGAACATCCTCCCCGCATCCACCCGATCCAACCCCTTCACAATCTTATATGTTTCAATAAGATCGCTTCTCATTCTTCTGAACTCCAATGAGTAGAGTCCCAATCTGCTCAACCTCTCCTTATATGTCCATCCCCTCGATTAACTGAGTGAACCTTCTTTGTACTGACTCGAGAGCAAGTATGTCTTTTCTTAAGTATGGACACCAAAACTGTATGCAGTATTCCAGGTGCGGTCTCACCAATACCTTGTACAACTGAAGCAGTACCTCCCTATTTTTATATTCTATCCCCCTAGCAATGAAAGCCAACATTCCATTGGCCTTCTTAATCACTTGCTGCACCTGCATACTAACCTTTTGAGTTTCGTGCACCAGGACCCCCAGATCCCTTTGTACTTCAGTACTTTCCAGTTTCTTGCCATTAAGATAATAACTTGCTCCACGATTTTTCCTGCCAAAGTGCATAACCTCACACTTTCCAGTATTGTATTCCATCTGCCAAATCTCTGCCCACTTACTTAGCCTGTCTATGTCCCCTTGTAGGTTTTTTATGTCCTCCTCACTCACTACTTTCCCTCCCATCTTAGTATCATCTGCAAACTTTGATATGTTACACTCGGTCCCCTCCTCCAAATCGTTAATATAGATTGTAAAGAGTTGGGGACCCAGCACTGACCCCTGCGGAACACCACTAGTTACTGATTGCCAGTCTGAGAATGAACCATTTATCCCAACTCTCTGCTTTCTGTTAGATAGCCAATCCTCTATCCATGCCAGAATATTACCCCCAATCCCGTGATTTTTTATCTTAAGCAATAATCTTTTGTGGCACCTTGTCAAATGCCTTTTGGAAGTCTAAATACACTACGTCCACTGGTTCCCCTTTATCCACCCTATATGTTACTTCCTCAAAGAACTCCAGCAAATTTGTCAAACATGACTTCCCCTTCATAAAACCATGCTGACTTTGTCCTATTAAATTATGATTATCCAAATGTCCTGTTACTGTCTCCTTAATAATGGACTCCAATATTTTACCTACCACAGATGTTAGGCTAACCGGTCTATAGTTTCCAGCCTTCTGTCTACTGCCCTTTTTAAATAAGGGCGTTACATTAGCAGTTTTCCAGTCGGCCGGGACTGATTGGAGGGATTCAAACATGGAGTTGCGGGAAAGATGGACACGGATTAGAAAGCGGAAACCGTGTTGGATGTTACTTTTTACTTCTCGACTTGTCTGCAGCCTTTGACATGGTTGACAACACCATCCTCCAATGCCTGTCCTCTGTCGTGCAGTTGGGTGGGACTGCCCTCGCCCGATCCCATTCTTAACTGTCGCGTCGTAGCCATAGAATCACCTGCAATGGCTTCACTTCCTGATTCCGCACCATTACCTCTGGAGTCCTCCAATGCGCCACCATCAATATTACTTTTTTTTTTTAAATTATCCTTACCCTTGAAATCTTTGTGTTTACCTTTTTCTTTCCCTCCCTGGCACTTTTGTTCAAAGCACAAATGCTGATGACATTGGTAGAGCTGTTTGAAGGTTGGGGGTTCTTACTGATCCCAGCATGATGTGGGGAATGAGCATGGTGAAAGTTAGACCAGTGCTCGGGTTCATAATCATCGCTCACAGCTGAATTAGGTCGGCACGTTGCTGGCTTCATAATTTTCCCAAGTCAGATCCTCAAGTGAAATTCCCCACACCCAACCTAAAAGAGGTTTGATTTTTGAAAGCGGTATTGAATGGGACACTTCAGCTGAAAACGTAGTTTTAGAAAGATGGTAAGATCACCTTCAGACAGGCGATCCGGTGACCCTTATCCAAGTGGTTTCTCTTGTAAACAATTACTTCTAATCCAGAGTTTTCATGTTAGTTGAACTGTATTTTTAAAAAGGGAGTTTAGAAATCAATTCCAGCCATTCAATATTCTAACAAATTAAAAAGACAGTCTGAATTTTTTTTAATATGCATTCATATGTCTTTCACCCTAGGGGCACACAGAATTATTCACATGATTTTAGTAATGGCCAATGTAATTTCCTCAAAAGATAACAAAAGTTCAACACTTTGTCACCAACTGATACTGGGCTGGGTATTTTTATTTTTGCAAACAGCACTTCGTACACCACTTACATATAATGTACCTTTCCCTAACTCTCAAAAACCTTTGTATGTATGAAGCTCAACTTGGGCAAAATGGCACGTGTTCAAAGAGGCAAAATTACAATAAATATTAAATTCTTCACACTGTAAAATATAAGCAGCACATCACTTCAGATTGAAGTTGTAACAAAATCCATTTATTGCAGATTGTCAAATGAAATATTAACCAGAGAACAAGTCCTCATTGCCAGTACATTTAAATAAAAAATCTAAGGCCACAACATAGCAACACAAACAGTTCATGCATTTAAAGTTCACTGCATCAGTTATTCCACTTGACTCTTCAGAAGTCACATTTCTCCACATGTTCAGAATCATCATCTGTAACTGTATTCTTCCGAATCACGTTTGCCCAATATAGTTCCTGGAGCAAAACAACCTTCACACAATTTATGAATAGTAAGAGAAGGCAAGAAAAAGAAATACTAATTAATCTAGTTTTAAAAGCACAACGTTTTCACACAAATCAAAGGCATAAATGGATTTCTCTCTTATCCATCCACCCCCCAAAAAGAGAGCATAAACAAACGTGATAACCATTACAGTGCTTAACCCCTGTTTTGCAACAATGTCAGATTTTCAGATGCTCAAAACATATTTTAGCAATTCACTCGGCCTACATTCAGTCCCCTCTGTATGAATCAAAAACAAAACGAAATAAGCGGAGGACTGCAGTTAAGCATGTGCAACATACAGTACTGTGTTTACTATCAGAAGTGATCCAACCCAGGACACCCATTAAACTCATACCCCAAATAGAGACAGTGGGGTAGATTTACAACCTGCTGCCTGGGCATTAACACTGGAGCTGCAGGTCCATTGCAATGAATGGGAATGAAAATCAAGCAGTTTCTATGATGGATTGTAAATGTGCAATGTCAGTTCCTACCTGGGCAGCAAGCTGAAGATCTATCCATTTATTTTTTGTTGGGGGAGGGGGGGGGGGAAGGAGGAGAGAAAAGTGTCGGGGGGAGAGAAGAGGAGAATTGAGGAAAATAAAATTTAAGAATCCACGTCAACTCAGAGCTCCCCAGTTGAGGTAGGTTTTTCATCTGTGTGAGAAATTTCTTGTTAATAAGCTTAAGAAACCTGATAATGTCAGATATTGTGTTCAAACTAGCTTGCATTCTTTAATTTAATGAATTCCGATTTGTATTACATTAACGATGAGCTCTCGAGCCCGAGTTTAAAATAGCCATCAGTAATTTTACAGTATTGTGGCATTATACCGTTAAAAATAATGGAAAGGCGAGATCTGTGGCCATAAATCATTCTTAGATAAAATTATAGATTAAAATATGACATTTTTAATACAGCAAGACTGATGTTGCCCAGCAGTTGGGTAACTACAATAATTTCAAATGCAGCCCCTTAATTCTCCTGCTGAAATATATATATTTTTTTATTCACAGCATCTTTAAAAAAGATTTTATTTGCAAAAGGAAAATCGGATTCATACCAATTTTGTACCAAATAGCAAATGCACCTGGCAGAAAAAAAAGCAATAAGCCAATAGTTACATGTTTAAGTATCTGAAAATCAAGGAAAAATACAGCCAATAATAGAATTGATGTGCAATGCAATACCACTTGGAAATATAATAACTCAATTCAAAGTCTCATCAGCAAAATTATTTTGTATTCAGTAGGTGCGCAACATACTTTCTGCTCCTCCACAGTCTCTAAATTGTCAGACTGCTTGTCCGACCATCCAGTTCTGGATGAGCAGAAATTTTCGCCAATTAAATATTGGGAAGACCGAAGCCATTGTTTTCGGTCCCCGCCACTAACTCTGTTCCCTAGCCACTGACTCCATCCCTCTCCCTAACATCTGTCTGAGGCTGAATCGCACTGCTCGCAACCTTGGTGTCATATTTGACTCAGAAATGAACTTCCGACCACATAGTTGCAGCAGAACGAAGACCGCCTACTGCCACCTCCGTAACATTGCCCATCTCCGCCCCTGCCTCAGCTCATCCATGCCTTTGTTACCTCTAGACTTGACTATTCCAATGCACTCCTGGCTGGCCTCCCACATTCTACCCTACGTAAACTTGAGGTCGTTCAAAACATGTCCTAACTCGCACCAAGCCCCGTTCGCCCATCGCCCCTGTGCTCGCTGACCTACATTGGCTCCCGGTTAAGCAGCGCCTAAATTTCAAAATTCTCATCCTTGTTTTCAAATCCCTCCATGGCCTTGCCCTTCCCGATCTCTGTAACCTCCTTCAGCCCCACAACCACCCCCCCCACGATATCTGCGCTCCTCCAATTCTGCTCTCGAGCATCCCTGATTATAATTGCTCAACCTTTGGTGGCTGTGCCTTCTGTTGCCTAGGCACTAAGCTCTGGAATTCCCTGCCTAAACCTCTCCACCTCTCTTTCCTCCTTTAAAACCTACCTCTTTGACCAAGCTTCAGGTCACCTACCCTCATTTCTCCTTATGTGGCTCGGTGTCAAATTTTGTGTCTTTTAATACTCCTGTGCAGCGCCTTGGGACTTTTTACTACGTTAACGGCGCTATATAATACAAGTTGTTGTTGTTGCTGCTGATGAATGGCCCCCACCTGAAATGTTAGCCTCGCTCCCTCAGATCCAGTTGTGCATTTCCAATAATTTCTGTTTTGATTTCCAGCATTTGAGAGTTTCCTTTTTTATTACTATTTTCTGTTGATAGCAGGTATTTGACACTGCCCCCGTATCTATAACCTATGCTTAAAATTACCTGAAAAAAGTAAATTGCCTCCCTTTTACAGAACACAGAAATTGGCTAGATATGGTTCAGTGAAGTGTTTAAAACACAAAACAAACTGAGCTACTGTGGATACCCCTCATAGAATGTGTGCAATCTCTCCATTTTAACATCTGAACTGTCATCAAAACATTGTTATATTTATGTATGAAGTTATACAAGACAAATACTCAGAACTGAAATTACCATGGCAAGGCTCAGCTGACTAAATGCATTCAAGACAGATCCTGAGTAATGTTTCCCACTCTGCATTCAATAGTAACTACAAATCTCCCGCGGAGAAGAGCACAGCAAACAGCTCCCCCACTCAGAGACTAATCAATCAATCAGAGCAAACAAATTGGGTATGAAGGGACCTTAGCAAATCTACGCAATTGCTCACAGTTTGATGACAACCACTAGCGCTCCCTGCAGATTGCCTATCCTAAAACTACCTCCCATTGTGCCCCCTATGTGCAGCTGCTGCCAAGTTTGAAATATGCCAAGGCCTGCTCGCTTCCCCATTTTCTTGGCACATGTTGACTTGATGGTCATGTGCCGATTACCTTGTAAACCAAGCACTAACCAGTTGCATGTAGGAGGTAAATAAGGCAACTGGAAATTAGATCAATCATAAAACAAGGAGGTAATAAAAGCTTACGTGGATGAGCTCTTAAAAGGGGCATTGTGGCCTTAAAACCGCTTGTAAGGTGTAACTAGATACATTATGGAATTGTATCGGCGAGTAATCCATCACAATATCCAGCTAATTTTCATTAGAAAACTTCTAATGTTAGGCATATTGCCACAACCTCCTCCAGGTACTCAACCGGTTTGGTACAATCAGATTCTGAACAGATGTTACAGTGTCTGAGACAGTGTGGGCTTGCACTATTCAACCCAGTCAGAATGTATAAAACTAGCCAGCCTCATCAGTTCCAGTTTAGTGGCTGCAAAATCCAATTGGCTTTATTTAAAAAGTAATGTACCTGCACTCAGTGCACAGGTGTTTGAAAGAGCTGGTAAGCTAAAATGTAGGACCAATGCCCCATACAATTTTCTTCTGCAGTGACAAACTACATTCCCTAGTGCCAAGCTCTGGCCCTAGTTTTGGTGATTTAGTCTTAGAGCTCAGCCACTAATACAGGAAGGAAAAACAAAACTGCCCTCTCCTCTCCTAATGGAGAATAGTTCAATAATCAGATCAGCAAAGCAATTTTCAGCCAAAAAAATAAATGCACGAGTGTGGAGACAGAAGGAAGCCTGGGACACAGCACGCTGTGCTTGTGTATGGGAAGATGGTGACAAGCCTCATCTTCTGGGGAGACGCTGAGTCGAAGTTAGTCCACACTCAGACTTAATGGAGTGACTGAAAATGGCAATCGCTGTACAGAATTAGAGCAACAGTTGTATTACTCACCGAAATACTGAAATGGTGGCACAAACTGACAATGTGAAAACACATCACTCTCGGAACTGCAGTGTTCAGACTATCTATCGATTAGCTTCTAGAAGCTCAACAATTTAGGTTTAGCTCAAATTGCATTTACTCCACCATCCAACTCCACGTTCAAGATGACCACAATCCCCCTGTAACTAAAGGCAATTTGGTCCATGGTTGTATGATTTTGCCCGCACAGCACCCTAGCAGAGCAATAAGCTAGCTGCATTATTGAAACAGTATTTGCCATATTTAGACACTTTGCAATTGATCACCTTGCAAGCAAATGCTTAAATTTGGCTTAGTGTGGCTTTCGTGCCTGCACATTGGGTTCTGCTTCATGCAAGTGATGTCCTTCCGCTTCGTAAAGGAATAAAGTCCTGTGATTATCCCACTATCTTCATCCTAAATTAACACTAGAACTGAAGCTACTCTGTATTAACTTTGGTTTTAACTCGAAGATTTTGAACAAATGGCCTCTTCAACCCAGTCAATATGTATAAAACTACCCAGCCTCATCAGTATGCAAACAGGATTTCCAGGCAATTAGCTAAAGGTGAGATCTCTCCCCATTCAGTCTCATTTTCCACAAAATCATAAGCGAAGGTCATATTTAGTGAGAATTTAATTAATTCCAACTGAGCTCAGTCTCCGAGCAATTACACTCACCTCTGCCCCAGACCCACTCATGTGCCAGACAGTAGGAAAGCACAGCAGCCAACGCATGCAAGATGTAAAATGGATTTGAAATCAGGTAGTTTACATTGCTTCACACCTAACTTCAATCCAGCATCAAGAGTATTTCCTGTGGACTAGGACGGCATCAAATAAGCACACACTGCAAACCAACAGTAACTTTGCTGTTGTAATATAAAACGGGGGGGGGGGGGGGGGTAGAGAAAGCACAAGGAAAGACAAAAGTAACAGCAGCTCACACTTCACACCGAAGATGTTCAAGTTAAAATGCTGCCTTTTCCTTTTATCGTACTCCAGCACCCTGGCACGCCAGAGTATACAATGCAATAGCATAGATTTAAACAAAAATAAACCTCAGACACAAACAAATGTCACAGTCTGTGCCTCAGAATCCATATTCTCCGTCTCCTATAACTTATTTGGAAAAACACTGTTATCTTAAGCCATCCTGTAGGTCTGGATTCCTCTCTGTATTTAATGGAGACTCTGGTAGGAGGATGCTGCATAGGGATTATCTTTGCCTCCTGCATCACCAGCTCTGTGGAAAGTAAAGAACTTGATTATTACCCTGCAGTTTTGTAATTTTTAAAAACAATCCTTTTATTTTTCTATTTCTATTCAAACATCTGATTAGATCACAACATTTAGAAGCAAAGCTCGAAAAAGAGAGTAAAGTAAGAACTTGTATTAATATAGTGCCTTGTCACATCCTCAGGACTTCCCATTTCTAATCAATGAATTACAGTCACGGCAACGTAGGTGAATGCAGCAGCCAGTTTGTACACACGTCCAACAGTACATGAAATGAATGACCAGATCATTTGTTCTTGGTTTGCCGTTGGTTAGGGAACGGGAGAACTCCCTGCTCTTCAAATAGTGCCATGTAATCCTTTACATCAACTGTGCCGGACGCTTTCCTCTAAACAGGCACCTCCGACAATGCAGCACTCGCTCAGCTGAGCTTACGCACTCAAGTCTGCCGTGTGAGCTTGGAGCTACAACCTTCGGACTCAAAGGCGAGAGAGCGCTACCAACTGAGCTAAACTGAAACCCGAGCCAAGATGACACTTGGTAGAAACTCTTTGGACGCTTCAGAATTAAAACGCCATACTAGGTGACAGATAGCGGCAGATCAGGGATTTATATTCTGCGGGTTTCTATTTTTTTGCCAGCATAGTGAGGAGAATATGCAGAGAAAAAACTCTGCCCATTCCCTTGAGTTGCCAATCTCAGTCGCGTCATGAGAGACACTGAGCAGAGGCTGGGGAGAGGGGGGTTGAAATTTCCACAGGCAATTGATAAATTGACACAAACAAAATGGGAAATCCTACAGTTGTAACGCCAAGAAAATATTACAGTAATCATGAACTATTCAAAACTGAAAAGACACTACGCTTTAGAATTTTAATCTGCTGCCGATAATGATTTGCATTTATGTAACGGTTTTAACACTGCAGAGAATACGAACACAGCGTGGGAAGGAGAAGAGTAATTGAAACCGATTTAAGCGGCAGAGAGAAAAATGCAGTTGAAAGGAAATGTCTTTAGCAGACTTTTGAAAGCAGAGAGGCTCAGACGAGTAGGAATTTTGGGAGGGATTCGTGGGGGTGGGGGGGGGTTGGCAAGATGGGTAGAAGAGTAGTTAGCAATGTTCCCGTTAAGGTGCGCACATGGCTGTGCAGTAACCGGAAAGGTCCCGCGCAGGTCGCTCACCGGCTTTTACACTGTAAATACCGCACATGCGCAGAAATTTAAAGGGGCCGCGCATTAAAAGAAACAGGCCGCACAGAACAAAGCGCAGCTAGTCACTAATGATAGAGCAAAGAGAATAAGGAATGAGTAACCACCAAACCTACAAACCACTTAGGACATTGTAGGACACCATTACTCAGATCAAACTGAGTAAACCTCCCTATGGACTAGCACATTGTACTCGTGAGTTCTTACAGGCCATAGTTAAGTGAGATTTTCTGCATCAGTTCACTATGGTCTGTCGGAACTCACTAATATACATTGTGCCAGTCATGGTATTTAAATACCGTAGGCTGGAAATAGTCAATATCGATCAACCAACACAACTTACCTTTGATGAAGTGTTAGACCATCACAAACATTTGTAAGTGAATTTCAGGCTCCTTGTGCATTATTACACTGAATTAAATATTAGTTGATTCTCTACAGGTGAATTTTAAGTTAGATGGCGTCATATTACTTAATGACATTATTTAAATATTTCTTTGTCACTCATATATAACTTTTATTATATTATTTTAAGAGTATTTAAATGTGTGTGTGAAAAATTCCCTTACATTATAACATGTTACAACATTGTCATAGAGGCACTGTTGTTGCTGCTGCCTCTTGGCCTTGTGAACAAATTAGTAACTTTTCAGCTACAAAAATTAAGGCCGGAATTTTCTTTACCTTGTCGGGTTGGGTGTGGGCGGTGGCCATGTCGGGTCGCGACCCCGCTGCTGGCTCCATCCCGCTGTACAGAATGAACTTACCTTAATGGGGCCTAGTAAGCCCGCCCAGCGCGTTGCCCGGCCCAATGAGATGGAGCGGGTCTGGTGATGTCATTCATGACGCGTTTTCAGCCGGGATCCTTAAAGGGACCACGGCCACATTACATTTGAAGTGTAGTCTAACAAAGTGGATGTTGAATCTTTACTCTACAATAATAAGTTATATATGAGTGATAAAGAAATATTTAAATATCATTATGTAATATGACGCCATCTACAAATACAATCACAAACATAATTTAAATAGTACATTAATTGGGGAGTTATTGGTGCTTTAGTCACAAATCTATAGACTTTTGCATCAGTAACTGGTACAAATAAAAGGTGTGTGTGTATAGGTAATACATAAAATTAAGCAGATTTTAAATGTAATTGTAAAGGGGTGGATTTACAATCTTATGGAAGTTCAGTGGAAGAGCTGCGGAAACCCTGACAAACAGTGTAAGTGGTGCTTACAATGTGTTTCTGGGATTTCTGCAGCTCTTCTGTTGAAGTTAACAATGGACAAGTGAGGGAACCTCTGCAGAAATTCACCCCCAAAGTCTCAGACTGAAAAATTAAATTAGTCGTATTCAGGGACTGAAAGCAAATTGAACCAGTGGAATGAGCGATGAGAATGAAATGTTTACGGTTGATGACTTGATTTAATGTGTAACTGGACAATCACAGTATACTGTGAGAAAAACCTGACCAGAAACAACACAAAAATGTATTTAAATGGTATGTGTCATTTTTTATAGTGCAGATCAATTCACTGCAATTACCGTTGAGTTGGAAGGCAACAGCCGAGAATGGCCAATGAAAAATGTATTTCCCTCACCATCCAGGGTAGTAGGGGAGCCTTCAGCGCTTACATCCCTTCAGGAATTTCAGAATTAACATTTACCAGTAGCTTTTCAAGTATAACAGAATCTCCATCAATCTGTTAGCTGATGTAATCAACATGTTTTTATTTTGGTTTGTTTTTCATGCTGTCAAGTAATCCGCTGGAACAATGGCCATGGAACTCCCGCCTCAGGTTGACAGACGTGCTTCCCGAGCTGTGTGAATCCCATGGCCATGCAGGGAAATTTAAAAAGTAAGTGAAAAAGGCTCTTAAGTGCCTGTAAACAACCTGATAATCATCTCAATTGGGTCCATCGCCGCTGTCAGTCAGGTCGGCTCTGGGAGAAAGGCGCGTGGGAGCGAGTTGACAGCGGGTTCCTGAACCACTGTCAAAAATAACAACTTTCCTACCTGACCCGCCACCAATCTCACCCGCTACCACCCCAGAAAATTCAGCCATAAGTTTTCATTGACACACACTCAGAATGAGAGCAAAGTCTAGCCTCTTTCTGGACTCAACATGAATTAGTGCCCTCTGATCCCCAACACCCCCACCCGCCGACCCCATCCCCCTCTCACCCGCCGACCCCATCCCCCCTCTCACCCGCCGACCCCATCCCCCCTCTCACCCGCCGACCCCATCCCCCCTCTCACCCGCCGACCCCATCCCCCCTCTCACCCGCCGACCCCATCCCCCCTCTCACCCGCCGACCCCATCCCCCCTCTCAACCGCCGACCCCATCCCCCCTCTCACCCGCCGACCCCATCCCCCCTCTCACCCACCGACCCCATCCCCCCTCTCACCCGCCGACCCCATCCCCCCTCTCAACCGCCGACCCCATCCCCCCTCACCCGCCGACCCCATCCTCCCTCTCAACCGCCGACCCCACCCCCCCTCTCACCCGCCGACCCCATCCCCCCTCTCACCCGCCGACCCCATCCCCTCTCCGAACCCCATCTCCCCCCATCCAGCCCCTCACCCGCCGACCCCATCGCCCCCTCACCCGCCGACCACATACCCCCCACCCGCCGACCCCCATCGCCCCTCCGATCCCCGTCTCCCCCCACCCGCCGACCCCAGCCCCCGCCCCCCCCGACCACCAACACCCCTCCCACCCGCTGACCTCCACCTCTATTTCCCAGCTTTAAGTTCTTTAAAAGAGTTTACTGCACTTTTACTGAGATATGGGGGAAAAATGGAGTCGTGCCCCCTTTGGGGCGCCAACTTCGCCGGGGCACTGCTTTTAGCGCCCCCGCGGCCGATTTTCCCAGGTAGCGCCCCGAGAGGGAGGTGGGGCGCTACTGGAAGCGCCCCGCCTTCCTCTTGGGGCGCTGCGAGGAAATACCGCGGCGTGACATGACACAGCACCACACGTCACGCCTCAGTACTGCAGGCCTTCCTCCCCTTCTTAAAGGGGAGGGGTTTTGTGCAGCGCGACCCGGGGCCCAGATGGGCCACCAGGGATCCGAGTGCCGGCAAAAGAGCCCGGCACTCAAGAGAAGTGCCAGGCTCACGGAGCACAGCCGGCACTCCGCCGGGGGGGGGGGCCTTGCCTTTAATTAGCGCCGCCTCAGCCGCAGGTAGGCACCCCCCCCCCACCCCGTTGGACATAGCGTCCGGTGGTAAGTCAGGGGGTGCTACCGAAGATCGCGGCTGTGGTGCGAGCGGGGCGCTGCGCACGGCGATGACAGAATCGCCGGCGGCGCCACGCCAACGACTACCGCCGCCGCTAACCTCCCGCTGAATTTTGCGAGAGGCGTTGGTGGCGCCGTGCCCCGGCACTAGTTGCTTTGCGCCTCGTTAGCGCCCCGCTAACGGGAGTCGCAAAGCAACCGAATTTCCCCCCCCCAGTCAGTCTAATGGCAGCCATGTTGTCTCACTGTTTCAGCTGCAGTGTAGCTACACTGTAATATAAACAGAATGGTTTTAAACAGCAGCAGGGCTGGGGATCGGTGTAGAAAAACCATTTGAGGCAACAGCTCTCCAAAATAAGTGAGCAATTTAGAAGCAATTTCTTCCTTAACAGACAACTTGATGATCATTAGATGGAATTAATCCAGCGTCTGCGAACTTCAAATAAAATGCAAATATGCAAGTCTACAACTCATGACTGAATAGATTGTAATGAGGAGATTGGATCAGTGCAATCAAACTGCCGCACCGAAAACCAGTAAAACAGAATACCACGAACAGCTCCATTAGCTCTTGGCTTGAGGTAATATTTTACTTGGATTTTCTCCCACATTCACATCACTTAAAAAAAAACACACCATCTCTGCAAACAGAAATCCTCAGCAATTGACGCATTTGTAGCATAATGTAAGCTGCTTCACAGATCTCAGGGCAGGGGATTTAACTACTCGGTCACAGAGTTTTTGATTTTGTTTCTAAAAATAATGTAAGAAGGGCTTCTGCCGTAGATTAAAAAAAAAAGCAAACAAAAAAGCACGAATGCTGGAAATCGGATATCAAAACAGAAAATGCGTGGACTACACAGGTCAGTCAGCCACTGAAAGAGAACGGAAGGTGAACACTTCAAATGGGATCTTTCATCAGATCTCCCGAGGCAGAGATTAAACTGCGGCTTCATTTCAGATGTCGCTACCCGTCAGCCTGGTGCCACCTGCCATTGGTCACTGAGAGCAGGGCATGGTAGCGTAGTGGTCGTTACTGGACGAGTAATCCAGAGGCCTGGACAGGAGTTCAAGTCTCACCACGGCAGACTGGAATAAAAAGCTAGTATCAGTAATGGTGACTGGATTGTCGTAAAAACCCGTCTGGTTCACTAATGTGCCTTAAGGAAATCTGCTGTCCTTACCTGGTCTGGCCGATATGTGATTCCAGACCCACAGCAATGTGGTTGACTCTTAACTGCCCTCTGACGGCTCACAACAACAACTTGCATTTATATAGCGCCTTTAACGTAGTAAAACGTCCCAAGCCGCTTCACAGGAGTATCATAAGAAAAAAAAAAGTTTTGACACCGAGCCAATTAGGGCAGGTGACCAAAAGCTTGGTCAAAGAGGTAGGTTTTAAGGAGCGTCTTAGAAGAGGAAAGAGAGGTAGCGATGCAGAGGTTTAGGCAGGGAATTCCAGAGGTTAGGGCCTAGGCAACAGAAGGCACGGCCACCAATGGTTGAGCGATTAAAATCAGGGATGCTCAAGAGGGCAGAATTAGAGGAGCGCAGATATCTCAGGGGGGGTGTGGGGCTGAAGGAGATTACAGAGATAGAGAGGGGCGAGGCCATGGAGGGATTTGCAAACAATTTTGAAATCGAGGCGTTGCTTAACCGGGAGCCAATGTAGGTCAGCGAGCACAGGGGTGATGGGTGAACGGGACTTGGTGCGAGTTAGGACACGGGCAGCCGAGTTTTGGATCACCGCAAGTTTACGTAGGGTGGAATGCGGGAGGCCAGCCAGGAGTGCGTTGGAATAGTCAGTCTAGAGGTAACAAAGGCATGGATGAGGGTTTCAGCAGCGGATGAGCTGCGGCAAGGGCGGAGACAGGCGATGTTACAGAGGTGGAAGTAGGCGGTCTTAGTTATGCTGTGGATGTGTGGTCGGAAACTCATTTCAGGGTCAAATATGACACCAAGGTTGCGAACAGTGTGGTTCAGCCTCAGACAAATGTTAGGGAGCGGGATGGAGTCAGTGGCTAGGGAACCGAGTTTGTGGTGGGGACCAAAAACAATGGCTTTGGTCTTCCCAATATTTAATTGGCGAAAATTTCTGCTCATCCAGGACTGTATGTCGGACAAGCAGTCTGACAATTTAGAGACCGTGGAGGGGGTCGAGAGAAGTGGTGGTGAGGTAGAGCTGGGTGTCGTCAGCACACATGTGGAAACTGATGCTGTGTTTTCGGATGATGTCGCCAAGGGGCAGCATGTAGATGAGAAATAGGAGGGGGTGAAGGATAGATCCACGAGAGGTAACGATGCCGGAGCAGGAAGAGAAGCCGTTGCAGGTGATTCTCTGGCTACGATTAGATAGATAAGAATGGAACGAGGCGAGTGCCGTCCCACCCAGCTGGACGACGATGGCGAGACGTTGGAGAAGGATGGAGTGGTCAACGGTGTCAAAGGCTGCAGACAAGAAGGACGAGGAGGGATAGTTTACCTTTACCACAGTCACAAAGGATGTCACCTCAAGGGCAATTAGGGACGGTCAATAAATGGTAGCCTTTCCAGTGACGCCCACATCCCGTGAATGAATAAAAAAAAGATACGTGGACCCCAGCACTTTGACGGCAAACATACTAAATCTTCCTGCAACTGCTTTGAAGACACCACATGGAATCCTTAGGGTGGGGTGTGTTCAGCTGTACAGGGAACTGATAGCATCCTGCTTGAAGTTCTTGGGTTCTCCTAATGAATTCCAAGAGGCACGCCTGAAATATTTCTTTTCAGACAGGTTAATTAGAACAAATTGAGGGAAGCAAATTGAAGATTCACGGTTGAGGATACATGAAAAGGAGCAGAAGTAGAGCATTAACACAGATGGTGGGACAATGGGTTGAGACAGAGAAAACAGTTAATTGTCGACATGGAGAAAACATAGCAGAGGAAGGACAGAAAAAAAAACAGATTAGCAGAGAAAAGGGATAGGGGAAAAGAACAAGAATAAATGTACTGATCTGCCATGATCTAACTGAATGGCGGAACAGGCTTGAGGGTTCTGAATGGCCTACTCCTGTTCCTATGTAAAGAATTGAAGAGGGGAGGACGGCAAGTGCTCGAGGGGAATGCAAAACAATACTAAAGGTCGCATAGGAAGCAGGAAAACGGCCAAACAACAGCAATGCAACAGTAAAGAACAGACAGATAAGAAAAGAGCTGATACGTAAGAAATGCCAGATTTTCTCAAGGAACCAAATCAGCACCACGTACGTCACTGGAGTCAAAAGAAGGGCACATGGCAGAACAAAGCCAAGGTGGCGAACTGGTCATGTACACGGACTCATCAGAAGTAAGCAGAATTTTTTTTTTTTTTTTTTTTTTTTTTAAAACAGATTAATAGAAAATAATTAAAGGCAACAAAGCTGCTATCAGAACAGCAAAAGGTCAATGGAGAAGGTTATGGATCACTGCAGTAGAAATAGTAAAATCTTTTTCAGTTAGAGGGCAATAAAGGACTCCAGGGGGCCACGGAAGGCTTCATCAGGGTGGATTCAGGTGGGCTCCGAGGACACAAGTGGTTTTAAATGACTATTTGCATACACCAGTCAAAATTATCCAGAAATCACACCTCTGCCAAATTTGCTCATCGCATTAGACCCTAACATATCCCGCCACTCTCCCATCAACCAGCAGAAACTCCTCTTAGTGAAGAGAGCATCACCTAATCCCACCAAACTCCTTTCCACATTCCTGACAAGACCACTATTTGAAAGACTTCTGGAATCTGTTTCTGTTCATTTGATTTAGATCATTGCTTCCATTCACGCTCATCTCGGAGGATGAATATGAGCTTAACGAACAAAAAAAAAGTATAAAAACTCCTTTTAAACAATATACAAGTTGTCACACACCAAAACAGAAAACAATGGAATCACTCTGTGGAGAGGACAGAGGAATTGGTGTTTCTGACAAAGGCTCTACACCTGAAAGGTTAACTTGTTTGTTCTCGCCACAGATGCTGGCTCGGCTGACCTGGGCATTTTCAGCCTTTGTTTCAGATTTCCAACATCTGCAGATTTTTGGATTTGTTTTCATATTTTGCATCAATGGAATGCCAAGCGCTTAGATACCCTTTGCATTCTAATCATGAAGCTGTCCTGTATAATCCAATTATAATACTGCTACACCTATTTTACACTGAGGCCTTGACAACAGCTACCATGGAAAGTTTCTCAACTACACAATACAGCAGATAATCATGTCAAAATAGCAAGGTTTCAAATTCCCAATGTTGTCACTCAACTTATTCAGCTTATTGGCACCAATATACTTCAGGAAACGTGAGTGAATACACTTTAATGCTGTGCGATCCTCTTAAATTGCTCCTTTTAAAAACATTTGCAACAACAGCCCCTGTACATAGGAATATGGGAACAACAACAGCCATTCCTCCATGGAGCTGGCTTTGCTATGGCAGCTCCATATCTTTACTCCCAATTTTCTGCCCTGCCCTATCCTTTACCATCCTTATTTCCCAAGTAAGTCTCTACATCAATGATTTGGATGGGACCAAATGTAATATATCCAAGTTTGCTGATGATACAAAGCTGGGTGGGAATGAAAGTTGTGAGAAGGATGCAAAGAGGCTTCAAGGGGATACAGACAGGTTAAGTGAGTAGGCAAGAACATGACAAATGGGATATAATGTGGAGAAATGTGAAGTTATCCACCTGGTAGGAAAAATAGAAAAGCAGAGTATTTTTTTTAAATGGAGAGAGATTGGGAAACGTTGGTGTTCAGATGGACCCGGGTGTCCTTGTACATGAATCACTGAAAGTTAACATGCAGGTACAGCAAGCAATTAGGAAAGCAAATGGTATGTTGGCCTTTATTACAAGAGGATTTGAGTATAAGAGTAAAGACGTCTTACTGCAATTATATAGGACTCTGGTGAGACCACACCTGGAGTATTGTGTACAGTTTTGGTCTCCTTACTAAGGAAGGATATACTTGCCATAGAGGGAGTGCAACGAAGGTTCACCAGACTGATTCCTGGGATGGGGGGATTGTCCTATGAGGAGAGATTGAGTAGACTAGGCCTATATTCTCTGGAGTTTAGAAGAATGAGAGGTGATCTGATTGAAACATACAAAATTCTTACAGGGCTTGACAGGGTAGATGCAGGGAGGATGTTTCCCCTGGCTGGGGAATCTAGAACCAGGGGTCACAGTCTCAGAATAAGGGGTCGGCCATTTAGGACTGAGATGAGGAGACATTTCTTCACTGAGGGTGGTGAATCTTTGGAATTCTCTACCCCAGGGGGCTGAGGAGGCTCAGTTGTTGAGTATATTCAAGGCAGAGATCGATAGATTTTTGGATGTTAAGGGAATCAAGGGATGTGGGGATAGTGCAGGAAAGTGGAGTTGAGGTAGAAGATCAGCCATGATCTCATTGAATGGCGGCACAGGCTCGAAGGGCCAAATGGCCTACTCCTGCTCCTATTCTTATGTTCTTATCTCCCTTTTAAGCACTTCAATTGATCTGTATCTCTGTCCTCCTGGGACAGAGCAATCCACATCCTTACAACCCATTGTGTGAAGAAATCTTTCCTGGAGTCACAATCCTAATTTTAAGATTACATCCTCTTGTTCTAGATTCTCCTACCTTGCCAATTCCCTTCATTTATTTAAACGCTTCCATGAGATCAACCGTTAACCTGCTCATCTCTGGGGTATACAACCCAAGTTTACCTAGTCTTTCATCACAGCCAATTTCCCCATGGCATCAACCTGGTATACCATTTGCTAGAACCTCTCCAAGGCCAGTACATCCTTCCTATGGTGCAATGCCCAAAACTGTACACAATACTTCAAATAAGGGCTGAGCAGCCCTCTCTCTAACTGTAGTCGTACTTCTTTGCATTAATATTCTATGTCTCATGTGAAGCCCAGCATCCAATTAGACTTTTTGATTGCTTTTTACACCTGTGAGGTAGCTTTTAATGACTTACTTAATGATTTATGGATTCCTAAATCAGTCTGTTCATCTATACTTCCAAGTGCTTCCCTATTTAGACTGCAATCCCTTCTGCCAATCTTGCATCCAAAGTACACTAGCTCACACTTTTATACTAAATAGTACCTGCCATTGTTCCACCCAACAATGCCTTGAAGTGACAAATTGAGCAACCCTCCCCACACCCACCTTATGTAGCTGCAGGTCCATTTGACCAACCCTCAAACAAGGACTTGGTGTGCACCGTTCCTCCACTTGTTCACAGAATTTGTTTTGGGTCTCCTTTCATTTCATTCATGCCCGGCACTTATCCCCTAATGCTGCCTTGGCTTGTGAGATATTTTCATCCACTTCAGTAAGGCCGTCAGGCAGACTGTAATATTTCAACCATTTCACCTTATGGTTGCAATAAAAGAAGAGGAGGGATTGGGAACGCTCACCTGGTTGTCGTGGCTACATAAAGTAAGGATAATGGGGGGAAAATAAACTAAAAGAAAGTATTTATAAAAAAGAAAAAAAATACAAATGCTGAAATGAAATAAAAACAGATGGTTCTGGTAAATACACAGCAGATCAATTGGCATCTGAAAATTGGAAAGTTAGGTTAACGTTTTGGGTGTAGATAAATCTTCACATTGTGGATGCAACAGATATTATCAAATATCAACTGATCCTATACGGAGATAGGACTCCAGTACGATATTTGACTGGATCCTACAGTTTTGTCGATGAAGACAGCATCCATTTTGTGATATTCACATCACCAGATTTTGAGAGACACGAGGCTGGAGTAATAGCGAACTGGCCCATTTAACCAGCAATGGGTCTGCAAATAGAATAAGCTTTTTTAGCCATCTGTACTAGACAGTACACAGAGAACTCCAACATCAGTCTGGCTTGAACCACAGAAGTCAGCATCATCACTGCATTACTGTAACTAAGATTCAGCCAACGTGTATATTAAGTAAAAAAAAAGTAATGGTAATGCAATATATAAACTTCCACCTTAACATGCCTCAATACATATTACTACTCTATCAGAATATGGAGGCCAGGTCAGAATAAGAGGCTAAAGCCACAGGTCTGACATATCGTTATTCATCTTATCTTCAAATACCTCAGGAATTAAGTCCTGTGATGAAGTTGGCCCTATGCTCGTCTTTAAAAGGATACTGGTTTCACCTCAGGCTGAGATCAGCACAGTCCAGGCACTGCCAATGTTATCGGCATATCCTTAATTGACTTTGAAAGAATGGTGAAGAGCCAATGGGATACAATCTTGATACCATCAAACTCAATTTAAAAGGAAGCAAAAGAAAAAGCCCTGCAGCTTTCCGTGTTTCAAAACTGAGCCACAAAAACCACCCCTTGTTGCACAAAATCAGAATGTGTACAAGACTGCCAGAGAAGTGGAAAGATGAAAACCATTTAAAGAAAACAGACTGTGCTAGTATTAATAAAACACCAGCGCTTAAGAGAAGCACAGAATCTAGGCCAACACTTCAGTGCAGTGCTGAGGGTGCGCTGCACTGTTGGAGGTACCATCGTTCAGATGAGATGTTAAACCGAGGCCCCCGTCTGTCCTCTGTATACAGTGCCTTTAACGTGGTGAAACATCCCAAGGCACGTCACAGGAGCGTAATCAGACATAAATTGATACCACACTAGGACAGGTGACCAAAAGCTTGGTCAAAGAGATAGGTTTTGGGAAGCATCTTAAAAGGAGGAAAGAGGGATGGAGAAGGAATTCTAGAGCTTTGGGCCTAGACGGCTGAAGGCACTGCGCCAATGGCGGGATGAAGGAATGGGGAATGCACAAGAGGCCAGAGTTGGAGGAACACAGCGCTCTCAGAGGGTTGTAAGGCGGGAGGAAGTTACACAGACAGGGAAAAGCGAGAAGATGGAAGGATTTGAGCACAAAGATGATCTTCCTCCAAATAAGCTGAATAAACTCAAGAACAAATTTTTAGGCCGTCAGTCGATGAGATGCACTAAGTTTATCGATCACGTTAATGATGAAAAGCAGTTTCCATAAAGCATGTGGCATTTCCCATAAAGAAGTGTCACTTTGGAAACAGCAATAAGTCGCTTTTTCCCTTAAGCATTTCAATTTCCAGGGGGAAAAAAATTAAGTCATAAGCGATAACATGCAAGTCTTTTAGGGAACTTTAATAACTAGTTTAGCTTCTAATCCTTTCCTATCCACAGCTCTGATTTAATTTAGCAGCATGTTCATTCTTTGCCAGGAATGAAGAACACAGGGGAAACGGAGAACCATTCTGACAAAGGGTCAAGATTTTCTCTTTTCAGATGCTAATGAACCTACTGTGTATTCCAGGCATCTTGGATTTTAATTTCTGTTATTTACAAAGCCTACACTGAAATTAATTTTTGATTCAGTTTTTCCATTCAAAAGTGGGATGTTGGTCCACACATCATTAATTACTCCCAAGATAGGGACAACATGGACCAGACCCATAGAAACCTTAATCATAGACAGTACATAGGAGAGTGGCAAAGCTTATATTTGAAACGATTTATATCCTCAAGTTGGCTAACCAGGTATCTCAAAAGCAATAGAGTTATGAAACACTGCAACGAGCAGAATAAGCAGTGACTCATACCCCATGCTCTTTGATGCACGAGTTTATACTACACATTAGGTAAGTGAATAAAAACAAATTAGATATAAATATTAATTGTAAATAATGTTGATAGTTCCACACTGCCATCTTGAAATACGAAAAATAATTTTGTAATAAAGTATGAAATGAGAAAAGGTCATGCAGTCCATCAAGCCCCGTTCTATATCAATATATATTCAACCTCTTGAATCAAATATAAAATCATCAAGTGGAATTTCTCCCTAGTTTCCAAATTGAGTGAAACGCCAGCCATGGAACCCATATTATTGAGTCCTGACCAATTCCATTTTAGTAGTCAACTCATCCACAGCCCTAACTGCAAAATTCCTGCTTCAGGTGAAGAATGTCAACTCTTCCAAAAAGTGATGCTACATAGGCATCAAAAAAACTAAATATATGTTTTTTCTGCCTCTATTTTTACCAAAAAGGAGACAGGGAACTTGGCTGATCTGGAAAGGGAACTGCAGGATGTTGCAGTGGCAAGTTGTGACACTATTCACATTCCTACCAGCACTGTTGCCAAACCGCTTACTTGAGGTAATCAAATCTCAAGGGCTGCACAAGATGCATCCGAGGATCCTTGAAGAAACTGTAAGAACTCTGGCACAAATCTTCCAGAAATCACTGAATACTGGGGACTGGAGAAAAGCAGATGTTTCTCCCATTAGTAAGAACCAAGTAGCATGAGCGACCCAGGAATCTACAGATCGGAGAACGTTGATAGTGGGTAAAGTTATCAAAAACAAAATCATGGAGCATCTGAATCGAAATAAAATCGTAAAACAAGCGAGACTCTAACCATCGCTGAATCCCCCACTATCAACATCCTGGGGGTTACAAACTGAACTGGACCAGCCATATAAATACTGTGGCTACAAGAGCAGGCCAGAGGCTGGGAATTCTGCGGCGAGTGTCTCACCTCCTGACTCCCCAAAGCCTTTCCACCATCTACAAGGCACAAGTCAGGAGTGTGATGGAATACTCTCCACTTGCCTGGATGAGTGCAGCTCCAACAACACTCAAGAAGCTCGACACCATTCAGGATACAGCAGCCCGCTTGATTGGCACTCCATCCACCACCTTCAACATTCACTCCCTCCACCACCGGCGCACTGTGGTTGCAGTGTGTACCATCTACAAGATGCACTGCAGCAACTCGCCAAAGCTCCTTCAACAGCACCTTCCAAACCCGCGACCTCTACCACTTAGAAGGACAAGGGCAGCAGACGCATGGGAACATCACCACCTACAAGTTCCCCTCCAAGCCACACACCATCCTGACTTGGACCTGTATCGCCGTTCCTTCACTGTCGCTGGGCCAAAATCCTGGAACTCCCTTCCTAACAGCATTGTGGGTGTACCTACACCATATGGACTGCAGCGGTTCAAGAAGGCGGTTCACCACCATCTTCTCAAGGGCAATTAGGGATGGGCACTAAATGCAGGCCTAGCTAGCGACGTCCACATCCCATCAATGAATTTTAAAAAAAGATAACCAATATGGGTTCATGAAGGGGAAATCTTGCCACTTTATTTTACTGGCTTTCTTTGAGGGTGTGACAAAGGAACTTCTCATGCAATTACCAGGATGGCAGAAGGTGAACGAGATGGACCGTGATCTTTTTTCATCTAGCAGTTCACATGTTCCAGAGACCACAAAGAGTCCTTGCGGGCTCCGTGCGTACCAGGCAGCTAAGTGTCCTTTGCTGCTTGGTGCGCTCGGCTCGTTAAGAAAAAAGCATTTCACTGACTGGATTTCACTTGTTGTATTTGGTTATGTGACAAATAACATTGAAATTGAAAACAAAGTAAATCTTGAAAGGCTCTCCTCCCAGTAGGGAGCTGCACTCAAAGCGAGAGCAGATCAGACAATCAGCTTGCCAAATTATTAAATTAATTGGGAGTGCCACAAATTATGGTTTACTGACCTCAGTGGGAACGGTGCCATGTAAAATTTACCCTTGTGTGCTTGCAAAAGTAAACATCCAGTCTCAGCAGCCATTCAGCAACATTAAACTGATTTGATTCAAGTCCAAATGAAGTCTTTGTATTTGAGAATCAGGCATGTTTCTGAAAACGAATTTTCTTCCGTGTATCGGACATTTAAAAAAAAATCAATGTGACCAGGGTTACATTTCCCTCCACCCACCCCCCCCCCGCAAAAGTGGAGACACCTAATTTAAACAAGTGTCCAGTAAGGTTTCAGTTGACTGTCTGAGTGATGAGTGCAGCGGGAAGAACTCAAACCAGCTTGTCAGAAGAAAATCTACGCAATAAATTTATTTTTTAAAAACCCTTAGACAAGACCAAACATTTCAGAGTTCGAGACGAGTTTAAAAGGAAACAAAACATTCCTTTTTTTCTGTAATCGCGCAATTCAGATTTTATTTTAAAAAAGCATGTCACTGGCCAGGCTACCATAGGAATGTAAAGGAATGAGAAGATCACTCCTATACATCTGGCCAGAGTTCGAAAATACTCCCATCTTTTCTGCATCTCCATGTTCGAATCTCTCCAATCAGCTTTCCACCCCTGCACAGCAACCAAACAACCTTAATCAAAATTACAAATGACGTACTTGGTGACTGTGGCCATGATCTCCTCATACCTCCTCAATCTCTCTGCAGCCTTTGACACTATTGACTACAAGAACCTTTTCCAATGCCTCTCCTCAGCTGGCTAGCAGAGTTGAGACTGCCCTCACATGGTTCCACCCTTGCCTATCTGATTGCAGCCAGAACTTTTCCAGAAATGGCTTCTCTTCCCACTACTGCAATGTTACTCTCAAGAGTTTTCCCAAAGACCTAAAGTTGCCTCCCCGTCAACCCCCACCTCAGCAAAGTGCTGACCCTTGGCAGCATCACCAGTAGACATGGGGTCAGCTTCTACAAGTATGCTGATGATACCCAGCTCTACTGCTCTACCATCACTCTCAACCCTTCCACTGCCTCTGTACTCACTGAATCATACAGCACAAAAGGTTGTCATTCGGCCTATCCTGTCTGTGCTGACTCTTTGAAAGAGCTATCCAATTAGTCCCACTCCCCTGCTCTTTGCCCATAGGCCTGCAATTGCCCGATATCTAGTCATGGCTGAGCCACAGTTTCCTCCAGTTAAACAATGGAAAGGCCAAAACAATCGTGTTCAGCTTCCCCCAACCTAAAATACCCTTTGCTATAAATTCCATATCCCTCCCCACCACTGTCTCAGTTTGAAACAAACTGTTCCAAACCCCAGCATCCTATACGATCCCAGGCTGAGCTTCTGATCCCATATCCCTTCCATCCAAAGACCAGCTGCTTCCACCTCCATAACATCTCCCGCCTCCAACCCTACCTCAGCCCATTTGCTGCTGAAACCCTCATCCATGCCCTCGACACTTCCATACTTGATTATTCAAATGCTCGACTGGCTAGCCTCCCATCATCTAGCTTCTATAAACTTGACCTCTTCCAAAACTCTGTTGCCTGTATCCTAGCTCAGACCATTGACCTACATTGGCTCCTGGCCTCCCAACGCATCAAATCAAAAATTCTCATTCTTGTGCTTAAACCCCCTCATGTATCTCTAATCTCCTACAGCCCTACCCCGCACCCCACCCCCCAAAAAATTCACTGCTCCAGTGACTCCGGCCTTTGGTGCGTCAAGTTTGCAGACGACGCAAAGCTGGGTGGGCGTGTGTGCTGTGAAGAGGATGCAGAGAAACTCCAGTACGATTTGGACAGGTTGGGCGATTGGGCAGATGCAGTATAATGTGGATAAATGCGAGGTTATCCACTTTGGTGGCAAAAACAGGAAGGCAGATTATCTGAACGGCAATAGATTGGGAAAAGGGGAAGTGCAACAAGACCTGGGTGTCCTTGTGCACCAGTCGCTGAAGGTAAGCATGCAGGTGCAGCAGGATTCGAGTACAGGAGCAAGGATGTCTTGCTGCAGTTGTACAGGGCCTTGGTGAGACCACACCTTGAGTATTGTGTGCAGTTTTGGTCGCCTTATCTGAGGAAGGATGTTCTTGCCATGGAGAGAGTGCAGCGAAGATTCACCAGACTGATACCTGGAATGGCAGGAATGACGGATGGAGAGAGATTGGGTCGATTAGGCTTATATTCGCTAGAGTTTAGAAGAATGAGAGGGCTCATTGAAACTTATAAAATTCTAACAGGACTAGACAGACTAGATGCAGGAAGGGTGTTCCCGATGGCGGGGGAGTCCAGAATCAGGGGTCACAGTCTAAGGATAAGGGGTAAGCCATTTAGGACTGAGATGAGGAGGAATTCCTTCACCCAGAGAGTGGTGAACCTGTGGAATTCTCTACCACAGAAGACAGTTGAGGCCAATTCATTAAATATATTCAAGAAGGAGTTAGATATATTTCTTAAGGCTAAGGGGATCAAGGGATATGGGGAGAAGGCAGGGACAGGGTACTGAATTTGGATGATCAGCCATGATTGCATTGAATGGCGGAGCAGGCTCAAGGGGCCGAATGGCCTACTCCTGCTCCTATCTTCTATGTTTCTATGTCACCCTCTCCCTTCGCCCTGAAACTGGCAGCCATACCTTCAGTCACCTAAACTCCACCCCCTGGAATTCCATCCCTAAACCACTTTACCTCCCTTCCTCATTTAAGACCCTCCTTGAAACCCCCCTCTTTGGTCACCTCTCCAAATACTTCGTTCTTTGGTTTGGCATCCTTTTTTTGATTAAGCTTCTGAAGCGCCTTCGGATGTTATTCTACGCTAAAGGCGCTATATAAATGCAAGTTGTTTTTGTTTTAAAAAAAAGGTATTGAAACTATAGGGAACGCCCAATCCACTGGAGTCAAGCATTTAGAAGCTTTCCTTTGTAAAGTCGGATTGCTTTGTGCCATTTGCACTGGGAAGCAGAGCACTGAGTGTTGTAGTGACTGAGGCAGCTGTACCATCGAACACTGCATTTATATTGCCACAGGAAGCGATTCTGGAGTGCCTGATGCAGCTCTCGGTGCTGTAGAAAGTGGCGACTTTTTATTGCCGTGGGAGCGCCATTTACAGCAAAGTGGTAAAGTAAATGGAGTATGAAGCTCATCAGAAGGCCAATGTGGACACTACAGTCCTCTCATTAATAATGTTTCCGCTCCCCTTCCTTTGCAACATAACTGCAGACTTCATAACTGCAGCAAGTGATGGAGTAACAGGATATTTTACTTACATGTTACAGAAATGCTTTTGCGCTGACCCCAAAATAAAAGCTCCTCTCGATGTTGATAATTCTCACATTCACAACCGAGACCGCAACAAGAGGAAATCCTGCTGCAAAATTTACTTTCACAGCAACGGAACAAAATATCCCTTTGCTGGTTCTGAACACCAGGTGAGTCCACCAACGAACCCAATTTTGGGTTTTACAAACTAAATATGCCATAAAGGAGAAATACTCACGGTTAAAATCTGTGCTTTTAGATAGGGATCTAAAAAAAGGAGTGCTGCATGGCCTCGTGTAACCAAAGCAGCAGATGATTCAGGAAAAATAAAAATGACTCATTCAGTGGCAAGTTCAACATTTCAGCTCAACAGGGTTTGAAACGAATGAAAAGTGCATCGGTTTCTTGGCTCCATTTCAAAGCAACATGTTCCCACCTTACAGATGCTGCACATGGACATTAATGACACCACAGCATTATTTTGCAAATATGAAGTAGGACTTCAAAGTCAATACCAAGCGCATTGCATAGCAAGGATTAGAGAAGTGGTAATGAAGCCCAGCATGTAATATGCAAGGTGAAAATTGATGAAAGCTAGAAAACAGGGTAGGCTATGAAATTAATCTGTGCCAAGACAAGAGACTATCAAATGAACCAAGTAGTACAAAGGAAATAAAGGAGACCTAAACAAAATACCCACTTGTTATATCATTATTGCGATGCAGTATCTGGCATGTAATTAAAAAAAAGTTTGTCTCCAGCGCCTTTAATAATGCGCCCCTTAATGTTTCTATTTTTGTTGCTTTCCTATCTCCATAGTCAACAGCTGGTCTGAACCACAGCTCAGTGCCACTTCTCCATGGCCATATGCTATTGGTCCCACTTCCTAACAGCGAGCATGAGGCAGGTGCCAAAGGCCAGGTGAGATCCAGCTACTGATTCTTCCTTCAGCTCAAGAACGCGCGAGGCTGAACTATTGGGAGTAGCCAATTTCAAACCGAGTCGAGACCGAAATTCAGAACCAAATCCCTTGCTTTCGAGCACCTCACTCTTCGATTAGAGCTAGTAGGTTGGTCATTGTGAATCTACAAAGGACTGACAGCTGACAAACTGAAAATGCATGTGAATCACCCTGCGGAAAGCTGTGGCTGACTGTCCCTGGACTCTTTGGTCCATGCCTTCTTCACCCACCGGTAGACATGCCATAACTAAAATTAATTCACAGCAATCACTATATTTTCAGTATGAAGGTATGATACACATTTCGCCCAGAAACTAGGAACTTGAGGCCTGAAATGCCTCTATTAAATGGAAAAAGAGAGAATGCCCATCGCCTCCATAATTAATGACCAAATGAAACAGTGGGAACGTGCGCGTTTGCATTTTGCGTGTGATTTGATTTGTTTATTTGCAAACATTGGCCTAATTCATTAAAAAAGAATTTCATCCACATGGAATTTGACAAAGGGACCTTTAAAAAAAGACTTACATTTATATAGCGCCTTTCACGACCACCAAATGTCCCAAAGCACTTTACAGCCAATGAAGTACTTTTGTAATGTGGGAAATGCAGCAGCCAATTTGTGCACAGCAAGCTCCCACAAACAGCAATGTGATAATGACCAGATAATCTGTTTTAGTGATGTTGATTGAGGGATAAATATTGGCCAGGACACCGGGGATAACTCCCCAGCTCTTCTTCGAAATAGTGCCGCGGGATCTTTTACATCCACCCGAGAGAGCAGGCGGGGCCTCGGTTTAACGTCTCATCCGAAAGATGGCACCTCCGACAGCACAGCACTGGAGGAGTGTCAGCCTAGATTTTTGTGCTCAAGTCTCTGGAGTGGGACTTGAACCCACAACCTCCTGACTCCGAGGCGAGGGTGCTACCCAGTGAGCCCACAGCTGACATCCTATTGAGTCAACATTAGGCACCGATAATTTCAAGGCTCGCTTTAAACAAGAACACCAAGCAGAACATTTTATTTGCATTTGTCATGTGGGCCAAAGGGTTAACTAACTGACTTTGAAAGGTTTTGAGCAGCTTAGGCCCCCAATCCACCAACTATCACACATGCATGTTTACAATCTTCTCTCAAACAGAATTGTTATGGCCTCAGCCCTGCACAGCAGAAAGGAAACTGAGGCAATGAACACTTCCGCCCAGGCAATGGGAAGTTCTTACTTCAGCTTGAATGATTGATCCTCCGCAAGTATTTTCTGTACCAGAAAAAATTAGAACTCTGTAAAACCTACAAAGTAGTGTTGTCTACAGAAAGGTGAATAAATGGGAGGTGATGCAGCATTAACGTGCAGTCGAAGGGAGCTCCTGGCAGTTTAGTTTTTTTCTCACCTGATACTTCTGAGTACACAATGTGCAAAATGGGGAAACGGTACAATGTGAATTGCTGTTCCAGATCTGGCTGGCACATCAGGTTAGCACGCTGCCCTTCCAACTCGGAGAGCTGTCAGGCTGATGGATCAAAGTCTCTTCTTGCTGTTAGCTGTAAGAATCCTACATAAAATTAACTAGTTTGAACCCAGGTCAAGAGCTAAGTACAAATGTGGGAGGTTATTCAGCCTATGTTAGTTGATCCATATATACAAATCTACAGTCGCCCCAGTTCTTAAGAGGGCATGGCCCTACGGAATTAACTGTAATTTAATACACTGGGATTCTCAGTCAGGCCACATGGATGGTTGGTGAGAGATGGAAAAACGCACAATGCTGTAGTGGGCAGTTACGCCTCCGAGATAAAGGCAGGGACACATCGTAAGGCACAGCAAAAGGAGCTTTACTTTCCATCTGTACCTGACGCAAGTCCAAAATACTCAATTCTCCAGCACTAATACCCTCATCTCCACAACATAATAATATCGCGCCAAAGATTAATTATGCTTCTAAACAAGTTACTTAAATGCAATTAATATTATATTCAATAATATTATTGAAATATTAACATCCTAACACGAAGGGCAAGCGAGAAAGAATTACAAATAAAAGCTTAAGAAAAAAATCAGGGTTCACATGAGGTCTATTAAACTGCATCTTTTCATGAGAAAGTTAGTGCCATACAACAAATTAAACACTGCTGGGCTCCTAGTAACTCAATAATGAATAATAAAGGAATAACAAGAGCTGTATAACCAAGGTACAAGCTGCATAATAATAGATATTGGGGAAAGGTCAGCTTTTACCCATCAATAGACTGTAAGCGTGCATGTGCGAGAGTTGGTGGATCAGATCCAAGGTGCGTAAAACTCTCCCGCATAGCGAGGGAAGATTAAATTGGTTAATTAACTCTATTGGTGTACCCTACAGGTGAAAAGTTCACTCTATCTTCAAATTGTCACTATTGACTTATTTTGTACTGGACTGCAATCTAAACAACTACCTTATTTAACCAAAGATTTGAAAGTACTAAACTTTACTCATATTGAGGATTACATAGGATATACAGCACAGAAACAGGCCATTCGGCCCAACCAGTCTATGCCAGTATTTATGTTCCACTCGATCCTCCTCCCGTCTTTCCTCATCTAACTATCAGCATAACCTTCTAATCCCTTCTCCCTCATATGCTTATCTAACCGCCCCTTAAATGCATCTATACTATTCGCTTCAACCACTCCCTGTGGTAGCGAGTTCCACATTCTCACCACTCTTTGGGTAAAGAAGTTTCTTCTGAATTCCCTGTTTGATTTTTTGGTGACTATCTTATACTAATGGCCTCTAGTTATGCTCTTCCCCACAAGTGGAAACACTCTCTCTGTCCGCTCTATCAAAACCTTCCATGATTTTAAAGACCTCTATTAGGTCACCCTTCAGCCTTCTCTTTCCAAGAGAAAAGTACCCAGTCTGTTCATCCTTTCCAGATAGATCTAGGACAGATTCACTTGCAACATACAGCATTAAATGGCTTTGATAGATTAAAAAAGTTAAAAATTAACTGAAAGAAAAACTCATTTCAACAACATCCACTCTATAAAAACTTGGTCCAGTATTCAACCCATTACTTGTAACAATCAGTCACAGGATTATCCTAGTAGCACAATACACACCCGCCAAAGATTTTGAAGAATTTTCTCTAATTTAGCACCTACAAAATGCACATTCACCAAATATTTTGCTGCTTATTTCTAAGACGTATACACTGAATAACACTAAATATACCATCTGCAGGTGTAGTTACTCACATATACTGGACTATTATTTAGAATATAATTACCCCTTATCGTCCTCCTGTATTGTCTTAGCGGCTGCTTGTGTTGACAATTTAATCTGCAAGTCCAGTCTCTGCAAGAAGTCTTTTGCGGACAGTTCCTCAGGCTGAGTGGGCCTGTTGTCAGGGTCTTCTGGACTCGAAGATGATGAAGAGCTTTCTTCTTCTATATTCAGCGGCCTTTCATCACTGAGCGTGTACGTCTCCCTGGATTCATTCTCAGGAGAGTCCAATGAATTCAGTCCATTAAACAGTAAACCCTTCTCAGATATGACTGGAATAATGAGGGTTTTCCTCAGGAATATGCAATCGCTTGTGAAGAGTTTATTTGTTCTTTTTATTTGCTCCATCTAGAACAGAATCATGACAAATGTTAACATCTTGACAACAGGTTTGTTTTACAATATTGCACCTGTCCTGCGGAGTTCACAGAGTAAATTTTGGCCTGAGTTGAGAGTGTAAATTTTGGCCTAAATTACACTGTGGAGTGAATCTAGCAGGTATTCCATGTGCACTAAATTAGTACAAAGACCCTCCAAGGGAAACTAGGCGATGCGGTGTGTTAGACACTGGCTTTTCACCTCTGGGACCTAGACTCAAATCCAGACTGATGGGATGCAACCTTCTTGGCCATTTGGCTAACACGTTTCTTGGCGAGTTGAGTTTGAACAGTGTCAATCCAGTTCCTAGTAGGGAATGGTCGACAGTCCCAAGGATCGTTGGTGTGGGAAATGGGAAAAATGCCACACTGCTGCAGTAGAGGGTGCTCTTGTGAGGGTGATCATAGGTCACATTACTGGGTCTGAGGCATATTGTTGGAGCAGAGTGGAGGGAACCTTGCTCAGTATCTGGCTGTGCTATACCTGACCTCCCATGGAATACTGCACACCTAAAATGCAAAGTCTTCAATCCTCCAGCACCAACATCCTTTACCTTGATGACCACACAAAAATCAGCCCTCGCTCCACATTTACACTGGTACGTAGAGGGAGTGTGGTCGAGTCACTCTGTGAAACAGGCTACGTTTGTGGCACCACAGATCTCAGACTTTCTAAACACAGACAGGAAGTGTGGACATTATAGTACAATCTCAGTTACAGCACCATAGAATTATGCTGGTCCCTAATTTTGAGGGGCTGTAACTGTGTGTACTATAATGTGTCACCACAACCATGTTTTTCAGCTCATTAGCTCTACCGTAATGTATTCTATTTTATTTGACAGAACATACCAGTTAACCCACAGCTCCGCACTAGTTGTGAGCTTGGGTGGAAGCCTATTTTTTCCATTCTCAGACATTACTGTACCTAAAAAGCAGGTTGCGTTACAGAAACATTTGCAGGTGCTACAGAATTGCAGCCATTTGAGAGTTCTGGATACCCCATTAGTCCCAAGATGTTTATTCCTGCATTGGTAATCCCTTTGCACCACCATCAGATGCAAACTCCCCCAAATCTTCTTCCAGCAGGACCTCATGCATTCACTTACAGTACAAAACCCACAGTCAGTCAGGGGAGTGACTGCTCATAGATGGCGAGGATGTGGTTGTGAGTACACGAGTGGAGAGGATGGGTGGGGTAGGGGTTCTATATCACCAGGTTTGCTGCAGATTCAAGTCCATGTCACAGTCACGGTAAAACCAATTTGGTACTATGAATAGCTTGCTATAAACTGTTGCAGCATTCATATCAGTATGCTGAAGACAGTAATGTAAATGGATCCTGACTGCTTGCCAGCTCGAGCCCTTCATCTCTCTTCAGTGCTCAGCAGCAGCAGATAGCAGTGGCAAATTTAAGAACCAATTCTCCTGCATGCATCCACAGCCCACAGCGATACCCAGATAGTTTTTTAAAGTTTAATTATTAAAGCAAGAACTGCTATGAAAATAACAGTAAGCCTTTACTATTATTTCAAATGTAGATTATCATGTGCGTCAGCCGTGGCACAGTTGGTAGCACCCTCGTCTCCGAGTCAGAAGGTTGCGGGTTCAAGTCCCACTCCTAGGCGGACACTCCAGTGCAGTGCTGAGGGAGTGCTGCACTGTCAGAGGTGCCTTCTTTCGGATGAGGCATTAAACCGAGGCCCCGTCTGCTCTCTCAGGTGGACGTAAAAGATCCCATGGCACTATTTCGAAGAGGAGCAGGGGGAGTTATCCCCGGTATCCTGGCCAATATTTATCCCTCAAATTAAAAAAAAATTTATCCCTCAATCAACATCACTAAAACAGATTATCTGGTCATTATTACATTGCTGTTTGTGGGAGCTTGCTGTGCACAATTTGGCTGCCGCGTTTCCTACATTACAACAGTGACTACACTTCAACAAAGTACTTCATTGGCTGTAAAGCGCTTTGGGACGTCCAGTGGTCATGAAAGGCGCTATAGAAATGCAAGTCTTCTTTCAATTTACCTACAGCAAATTAATAATTGTTAATTCTTGGATACGAGGGTCATTACACATCAGCTACACTAAGTACATTGGTCATGATCCTACAGCAAGAGCAATTTTAAAAATGACCAATGATTAGGCAAAACTGCATCACAAATCTACAGAGTTGAGGTACAAATCAGCCATGATCTAATTGAATGGCTCGAGGGGCTGAATGGCCTACTCCTGTTCTATTTTATATTAAAAAAACAGCAAATATGTGAGAACAATTGGGCTGCAATTGCATCTCTGGGTGCAAGAGACAGTTTTGAAATACTGTACTCAATCGCTATTCTAAGGGACTAGATCATCCAAACGCCGCAATGAGATTACTGCCTTATATTCTTCTGTGGAAGAAGGTAGTCGATCTGAGGTCAGATGACAGCATTAAAAGGAACTGAATCGATTGCTTTGAGAAGGGGATTGAGGATTATACAGCACTGCTTGATTTTTTTTAATTTTCCATGGGGGGGGGGGCTCTTTATTAGGGGGTCAACAGATGGTAGCTGAGAGGGAAGAGGAACAAGTCCATGATAGAACAATCATACATGGACTCTAAAGGAGCTGGCTTGACAGGCCTTTGGAGTTTTTGGCCTTGTTCTTGCATTACAGCGAGTGGTGAGGACCTGGAACTCGCTGCCAACAGAAGTGGTGAAGCGGAGACACTCAATGTTTTCAAGGGGAGACTGGATAGGCACTTGAGGGAAATAAACTTGCAGGGCTACGGGGATAGAGCGGAGGAATGGGACTGATTGGATTGCTCTACAGAGAGCCGGCATGGACTCGATGGGCCAAATGACCTCCTTCTGTATCGTTATGACTCTATGATTACAACAGTGACTATACTTCAAAAAGTACTTCTTTGGCTGTGAAGCACTTTGGGACATCCGGTGGTCTTGAAAAGCGCTATATAAATGCAAGTCTTTCTTTTTCTCTTATGTAATTCAGATTCAAACCATCTCTGTATCCTGTATAGGCCTATGTTACAGGCTGATATTCTCAAAAGCCCCAATTCACTTTAGACTAATCTAATTTCCTCATAGCTGTGTTTATTTCCCCAAAAACCATGATCTACCCAACAAAATCTTGCTAATATTTTGTAACTGAGAGACAACACACATTTAAAAAAAAAATAGATGAGTGATATCAAATAAGACAGCAGCAATCTAACAAGTAAACACTTAACAAAGCTGCTGCCTGGCAATCCATCCTCACTCATGCAATATCCTCTATGTAGTCACTCCAGGGCATCCATTATTCGCAATATGTTCATTAATCACAACCTGCAGCTTCTATTGAATTGGATGTTCTGTATTACAACCGTGAAAGTAAACAAGAATTTCTAAGAATGTCGAAAACATAAAATCTGAGCATCTCGGTTAAAACAATTCAGGAGAAATGAGGGAAGCAAGAGTTTCATTTTGTGTTCATGGAGTAGTTGAGGTGAATAGTAGAGATGCATTTAAAGGGGAAGCTAGATAAACACAGGAGGGAGAAAGGAATAGAAGGATATGTTGATGGGGTTAGATGAAGTAAATAGAGTGGGAGGAGGCTAGTGTGGAGCATAAATGCCTGATTCTGTGCTGTACATTCTACATAATTCATAGAATTACAGAAATTTACGGCACAGAAGGAGACCATTCGCCCCACCGTGTCTGTGCCGGCAGAAAAAGAGCTATCCAGCTTAATCCCACTTTCCAGCTCTTGGTCCGTAGCCCTGCAGGTTACGGCACTTCAAGTGTATATCCAAGTACTTTTTAAATGTGATGAGGGTTTCTGCCTCTACCACCCTTTCAGGCAGGGAGTTCCAGACCCGCACCACCCTCTGGGTGAAAAGATTTCTCCTCAGCTCCTCTCTAATCCATCTACTAATTACTTTAAATCGAAGCCCCCTGGTTATCAACCTCTCTGCTAAGAGAAATAGGTGCTTCTTATCCACTCTATCTAGGCCCCTCATAATTTTATACACCTCAATTAGATCTCCCCTCAGCCTCCTCTGTTCCAAAGTAATTCTATATAATCTGCTTTGAGATGCCTTTTTTAAAAAGCTGCCAGGCTCCTCATCCCATCTCTGAAAGAGGACAGTCATCTCAGTCAGAACTCTGTGCCTGGACGCTCCCACAATTCACGTACATTTGCGGAGTATCCACTTCAGATTTCAATTTTGATTCCCCAGCTACTTCCGTCCTTTCCTAAAAAGAGCACCGACTTTAAAAAAGCCTCCAGAACGCCAAGCCTTCATCGGTAACACAGTATGTAAAAAGACATCATTCCACTGCAGTGAAGATATATGGAGTAATCAATGGACATAATACATTACAATGTTACATGTAGTGCCAAGTTAGTCTTAAGACACTATTATCTTTGGAATGGTACAAGAATGAGCGCATATACAGTCCTCAAACTGAGGCCCCACATAAATTCACCATTCATTCGAAAGTAAGAAAAGTCCTGGACATGAAATGGTCATTCAGTCCATTAAAGCTCATCCCTAACCTTCTCACCCGAACAGTCAATTGTACTTTAAATAACATTAATGTTTTTACCGCCACTGCCCTGCCTAGCAGGTTATTTATCACTCCGAGTAAAGAAGTTCTTCTCAACATCTACTTCACATTTACTTTTAAATTAACCGTATCTATATAAAATGTGATATTTTATGTATCTTAAAATGAGGTCCATCCTTAACCACCTTCTTTCTAGACTGTAGTCTAGACAGATTATCTGGTCATTTTCACATTGCTTTTTTGTGGGAGCTTACTGTGCGCAAATTGGCTGCTGCGTTTACTACATTATCGCAGTGATTACACTTCAAAAGTGCTTCATTGGCTGTAAAGTGCTTTGGGTGGGTCATCCTGAGGTCATAAAAGGTGCTATATAAATGCAAGTTATTTTCTTTTGTAGAGCTTGAGCTTCTCTTAAGCTTTTTATCTAACATATTTTACTTTGTACAACAGTCCACACATTTTTGACATTTAGTTTCCTTCGAGAAACTAAGGCTGAGCTGCTTCAATGGCTCAGTTGACAAATGCAGTGCAAATGGTGTCAAGAAGCCATCCAGATCTACTGGGTCCAGGTTCAATTCCCCGGTCTGTGCTTAGTGCGCCGATCCTAACACAACGGTCTTAACGCCCCTCTCCTCGACAGCTATCCAGCGACTCCTGCTGGATAACCCGCATGCAGGCGTAGGGGCAGGCTCAGCTATGATGCTCCCATGGTTGAGCAGACTGCTGGCATTCACTTTCCAGGCTCACACACGATGGTCATGATCATGGAATGGTCATTTGGACAAGCTACTGGACGGTGGCTTCTGCCTGGGGCACCATACCCCAAGCACGAGTCTCCAGGACTGGAGCAGAAGAAATTCATGCGGGGAATAGAGAGACAATTAATGACTTTTTTGAAATGGGGAAAAACTGATGATAGAAACATAGAAGATAGGAGTAGGCCATACGGCCCCTCGAGCCTGCTCCGCCATTTTCTGAGATCATGGCTGATCATCCAAATTCAGTACCCTGTCCCTGCTTTCTCCCCATATCCCTTGATCCCTTTAGCCTTAAGAAATATATCAGTTGATGCATTAGATATGCAACATTGTAGGAAAATGTGAACGGAGCGTTATGTACTGACTCTCGCACCTCAGGAACCTAATATTTTCTGTTACCTTGCAAAGATACTGCACAGGACAAAGATTTTACGAAAATATATATAGATGGCTTCACCAGTGGCTCAATGGTAAATCAGTACTAAACCACAGAGTAGGAAGGTCCCAGTTTCAGTTCCTGCTCTTCACGCCAGCCAAAGCAGTGGTGGAGCACATTGCAATTGGCCGATGTCCCCAGGCTGCACAGGGAAAGAGAAGGGGGGTATAAAAAAAAATTAACCAGCGATTCTGCTCCCGATTGCTTTGTTACATAGAGCCTACAGCACAGAAACAAGCCATTAGGCCCAACTGATCTATGCCGGCGTTTATGCTCCACACCAGCCTCCTTCCACCTCTAACCCTAACAGCATATCCATCTATTCCTTTCTCCCTCGTGCTTATCTAGCTTCTCCTTATATACATCTCTGCTATACGCCTCAAACACTCACCGTGGTAGCATGTCCACATTCTAATCACTCACTGGGTAAAGAAGTTTCTCCTGAATTCCCTTATTGGATTTATTCGTGACTATCTTATAGTTCTGACTCTAGTTTTGGACTCCTCCACGTGGAAACATTTTCTCTGTGTCTACCCTATCAAAACCCTTTCATAATCTTAAAGACCCCCACCCCCACCCTTCTCTAGCCTAGAGTCACCCTTCAGCATTCCCACCCCAGTTGAACATCCTACAGAGAATCGGGCCTAGATTTTCTAATTGGAACGGTAACCTAATTAAATTGAATGGGTTACTGTCGACGTAACAAATCGGAAAATCTAGATCTCACTGCCCAGACTCTCACGTGTAGAATGACAGCGACTGGAATGGCTGCCAGTTCTGGTGAGACTGTATCCCAGATTTTAAAAAGAGGAAATGAAGTGGTTTCTTGTGCATTCAAAGTGAGATTTGATCTAGCCAGTAGGAATGTCATCTCCCTCTCTGCGGCCACATCAATTTACAAATGCAAATTTTCTTCACGTGCCTTGTGTGCCTTTCTGCTGATACAGCATCAATCTTGAGTGCTATTTAATGTCATAAAACTATTATAAACACACACTCTCAATGGGAGTGCAATACTTGAGGAAGTATACATAGGTTTAAACAAATATAATTTACAGTCCACAGAACAGATGACATTGGGATTCTTTTACATGTCATAGAGTCATAGAGTTTTACAGCACAGAAAGAGGCCCTTCGGCCCATCGTGTCTGCGCCGCCCATCCATCCCTGTCCAGTCTAATCCCATTTTCCAGCATTTGGTCCATAGCCTTGTATGCATTGGCATTCCAAGTGCTCATCCAAATGCTCCTTGAATGTTGTGAGGGATCCTGCCTCTACCACCCTTTTGGGCATTGAGTTCCACATTCCAACCACCCTCTGGGTGAAAAAGTTCCTCCTCAAATCCCCTCTAAATCTCCTGCCCCTTACCCTGAATCTATGCCCCCTTGTTATTGACCCCCCTACTCAGGGGAAAAGTTCCTCTTTGTCTACCCTATCTATGCCCCTCATCATTTTGTACACCTCAATCAGGTCCCCCCTCAGCCTTCTTTGCTCCAAGGAAAACAACCCCAGCTTGTTTAGTCTTTCTTCATAGCTGAGGCGCTCCATCCCAGGTAACATCCTGGTGAATCTTCTCTGCACCCTCTCCAAAGCAATCACATCCTTCCTATAGTGAGACGACCAGAACTGCACACAGTACTCCAGCTGTGGCCTCACCAGCGTTTTGTACAGCTCCATCATAACCTCCCTGCTCTTATATTCTATGCCTCGGCTAATGAAGGCAAGTATCCCATATGCCTTTTTAACCACCTTATCTACCTGTTCCGCTGCCTTCAGGGATCTATGTACATGTACACCAAGGTCCCTCTGACCCTCTGTACTTCCTAGGGTCCTACCACTCATTGTGTATTCCCTTGCCTTATTTGTCCGTCCAAAATGCATCACCTCGCACTTTTCAGGGTTAAATTCCATTTGCCACTTTTCCGCCCATCTGACCAACCCGTTTATATCGTCCTGTAGCCTGAGGCTTTCCTCCTCGCAATTGACCACCCCACCAATTTTCATGTCATCTGCGAACTTGCTGATCATACCTTTTACATTCTCATCCAAATCATTTATGTAGATCACAATGATCCTACAATGATTTATGATCAGATTAGCATTTGTAAATCTAAACTGAGCTCTTTTGCAAGGGGCACTGCTTTACTGAACAGCTTGGCAAATACTTTGATGCAACAATTCAAATGTAATGTTTTTCTGAATCATCACATCACAAAATGTACCTTGCTGTGTAGGTATATCATGCCAAAAATGACTCCCACCGGTCTACAGCGCGCTCTCTTCTCCCACATCCCAGGCATGCAGCGAGCGCCTCTTTAAAATAATTAAAGAAAGTCCCCAACCTTTCGGCACTGCGGCTGATTAATTTTTCATAAAACCAATTATATGCAGTTGCAGAAGATAACAATATTGTACTTGCCATCGGGGTGTTCTGATTAAGCGGGTTTGACACTAGAGTATACCTTCGATTGTTTAATTTGCAACATTATCTGTACTTAAAGGGAAACAGCATTCAATAAGGCCATCGCCCCCAACTGTTTTGATTAGTTTGGCAAAAAACCATAATACTGGGCAAAAATGGAAACAGAGTTAATAAACTTGACAACTAAATTGCTTATAGAAATTGTGGTGGAATTCAAAATGACTTCAGGTATTGTTGATGACAGGGTGGTGGGGGGGGGGGGGGCGGAGGGAACTCAGAAAATGTCGCATATATATATATATATTCACTATATTCCAATGATATAAAATGAAAATACTGTTCAGACTGCAATCGTTTTCAGAAGCATTGCACGAGAGCTTTCTAAATCATCACAAATCGAAAAAAGGGTTATACTGGTAAAATTCTAAATTCAGAAACAATCTCCAGGCATAATTATATTGATCTGCAAAGTATTCAGCAAAGGTGCAATAATCAAAATGGAACAGTGCCAGCTGTCCAATCATTATGCGTGACGGTTTTCTTCATTAATCTTGAGTTTCTCAGAATTTAAAATTTAAAATTGCCGACCTTAACGGGACAGTCGCAATTGTGGAAGGTCTTAAAATCTTAATCGGAACCATAAGGTTACAGAAATCGATGCTGTGGTGAACATTTCTAGGAGAGAGTCAGAGCCAGAATTTGGGAGGAATCAATTTAAATTCCTGGAAGACCTTATAGCACAGCAGACTGCACGCTGGAATCTGCATCGCTCCAAGTCTGTGAGCTGTGCCGAGAACGGCTGCACCAAGATCACCTTGAGTGGGAGCAGTCAATAGCAATGCTCCCATGAGATGCGTCTTAACTAATCAAGATTATTCTTGCATCAAATGCCATTGTGCAAAGGAGGTCGATCCAGGCAAAGAAGTCATTAAAACCAATAAGTATTAGGCAGGCAGCTGTCAGCTGCCATTTTACTCTTCCAGCTTTTGGAATTACAGTCCATTATAAATGGAGCAATTTTGCCCACAGAAATTAGTACTTCTGATTGCTCGAATCCACATCTCCTGTGACTCATCCAGCCCTCATTAAATTTATCATTCTAACCTTAAATAATTTCCAGAGTGTTTCAACTGTTTACCAAGCAAAATCAAATGGATTGACTTGTGGTGAAATCACCATTCTTGCGGAATTAAATATTCACTACCAGCAATGGTTCTGCTTTCCACTTCTGCAGATCAGGTCTGTACCAATGCCAAGTCCTCTGCTATCCTGAATGACCTTGAATGAACTCATCAATCATCCTATGCCTATCCATGATCAGTTTGATCATTCAATTAATCTCCTAGACCTTTTTCTCACCTCCAGTCCCAACTCTTACACTGCAACACTTTTCTTAGCCAGAAATTGGGTCCCAGGTCCCACACTATCCTCATGCCACGAGGTTTAACTACGATGGGACCACAATCTCTCTTACTTCACCCTCACCATAGCTGAAATGATTATCCATGCTTTTATTACCTCAGGACTTGACTGCTTCAATTACAGCATCATGAACTCTACCCAACACAAACTGCAATTTATCCTACACACCTTAGGCCACAACTTGTCCCGCAATAAGACCTGCCACCCATTATTCCTGACCTCACCCTTGTTCTCGCTTACAAATCCCTCGTAGAACTCTTCCCTCCCTATTTCTGCAACCTCATCCAGAGCTACATCCTAGCCCCTGGCCTATGATGCTCTGTCTAGCCTGCTGTGCATCCATGGCCCCAGCAGAGCCTGCAACCATCTCAGTCCTACGCTATTGATTCCCCGCCTAAATCTCATTGCCTAGCTACCTCTCTTTCCATGTTTAAAAGCCTCCTTTGCAACCGTGTGTTCAGTCAGCTCTCCTAACACTTCTACACCTCCTCAGTGGCCGCTCGATCCTATGTAAAGCGGCTTTCGATGTTTTGTTACATTAAAGATAAGTGCAAGTAACTAAGTAGCTGGCACCTTGCACTTCTAAACAATGTACTGTCATATGGACTCCAACTAGAGCTATGTTCATGGCATTCTAGTTTCCTCCCAGACTGTTCTCAATGTTGATGGCTCATGCTCAGATTTATCATCTCCCACATTAATGAACTCCTCCGCTAATTATCCAACCCTATCCCTCTTTTACTGATTACTCCAGGCCCTCAGAGCCAATCCTTTTGCAGTGCAAAATTTGAATCATTGATTCATCTCCTATATTCACTTCAATGACACATTTGTGAATTTTGTTTCTTTCAATTCTTTAAGACACAAATTTCTTCAGGTCTCTCCCACATCTAACCAATCACTTACTTTTAATGGCTCCATCGTCAATCCTTGTTCCCCTAGCAGATATTCTTGACCACATTATCTCCTCCGACCTCAAATGGAAGACCCACATCTCTTCGATTGCTAAAGCTGCCTCCAAGAGACTCAACTTCTCTTTTGTGCTAAACACTTGGTTTCCCCCCCCCCCACCCCAACAACTGATACCTCTGTAGAAAGGCCAACTTTACCCAAGACTTGAACACTGCATTTTGGGAGCCTCTCCCAATACCTCCCTCACACTTGGACAGGTCACAAGAAAACACGTCATCTGATAGTCATTTTATTGGCATTGCTATAGCCAACGCTCCTTTGAACTTTCCCGTCTTGTTTTCCAAGGTGCAAAATATGCCGTCCTACACATGTTCCTCCGAAGGTGACTGTGCAGAGGTGAGAAGAGAAGCAGCCAGTGGAGGTGCACTGGCTGCATTAGGACAGGTAGGCGTGGAAGGGCAATCCCACAGATCTGGACAGAGGACAGGCGATGGAGACGTATGGTATGAGCAATCAAACGCTGCGCAGAGGTTTAGGCGATCAAGAGATAACATGCCGTAGGATGGAAGCTTGCTCAGAGAGATTCTAACAGGCAGTTCTGGGAACGATAGGCTTGAAGCTGGGGCACAGCAACATGTACCTCAGCGAGGAAAGGGAGGTAAGTGATTGGTTAGATGTGGGAGAGACCTGAAGAGATGAGGTGGTATTTGGAAAGGACTTACGAGTCAGGGCTGTGTTTTTTGAGAAGGAAGTGATAGCATTGGTTTGGAATGGGAGAGAGGAAATGCCTGAGAAAAGGGAGTCATTAATAATGTATGGCAAAAAAAAAATCCCAGTATTTTGTGTTCACAAAGGGCAATCAATGACAAAAATACGCCTTTAGTGCACGCGCAGCTCTGTTTTTCTCGTGTCTCGGTCAAACTCTGAGCCACTGCAATTAAGTTAATGATGTGTTTTGTTAAAGCAAAGAACCTCTAGGCTAGTGAACGGCAGTGGTGGGGGGGGGGGGACCCACAGGGTGGGAAGGCCGTGGGATTACTGGCCTGCTCCAAATTTAACCATTTAGAAGTCAGCAGATTGAACAATATACTCCCAATTATATTAACACTAAACTATCCTCTCCTCTTGGAATTATTTTTCTTCCTTCCCCCATTCCCTTTTTACCCTTATTTTCCTAAATACAGGAAACTCTCTGGTATCCGGCACCGACGGGACCAGGATGGTGCCGGTTGATTAAAAATTCCGGATGACGGAGAGGGTTGTCTACTGAGGCTATTTTTAACAAAGAGTCAGACTCCTGTTATTGAGGTGTTCGGACTTCCGACAGCGCCAAGAAGCCGAGTAGTGGCAGTTTGGAGAACTACCCCCACTGACTAACTCGGCCACCGCGGGAGACTCGGGCTCGGCAACATTTCCGGTTATTGAGGTGTTTTCGGAGTATGAATTTTGCCGGTTAATAGAGAATTCCGGATATTTAGGTGCCGTTTAAATGAGTTTCCTGGTACACTGATTCACAGCAGGTACAGTTCAGAAAAACAACTTACATTTATATAGCAACTTGAACGTGCAAATCGTTTTACAGAGGCGTAATCAGAGAAATGGATGCCAAGCCAAAGGAGGTGGGTTCTAAAGAGGACGTTGAAGGAGGGAACTCCAGAGTGTAGGGCCGAGGTGGCTGAAGGCATGGCCACCAATGGTGGGGCAAAGGGAGTGAGGGATGCACAACAGCCCAGAGTTGGAGAAGCAGAGATTTTGGTGGGTTGCAGAAGGTTACAGAGTTAGGGAGGCCATGAAGGGATGTAAATACGAGCGTGAGAATTTTAAATTTGCGGCATGGGGGACCGGGAGCCAATGTAGGTCAACAAGCAATGGAGTGATGGGTGAGCAGGACTTGGAAAGGGGCAGGATACAAACAGCAGAGAAGAAAAGAGGCCACAATATGGCATGAAGTAGCAACAAGTACAAATACACAAATCACTAGAAGTTGCAACACAGGTTAGCAAGGCCTTAAAAAAAGCAAACCAAGCACTAGGGTTTATTTCTAGAGGGATAGAATTGAAAAGTAGGGAAGTTATGCTAAACCTGTATCGGACCTTGGTTAGACCACACTTAGAGAACTGCATGCAATTCTGGTCGCCATATTATAAAAAGGATGTAGAGGTACTGGAGAGGGGGCAGAGAAGATTTACAAAGATGATGCCAGAAATACGAGGGTATACATATCAGGAAAGGATGAACAGGCTGGGTCTCTATTCTCTTGGAAAAAAGGCTGAGGGGTGACCTAATAGAGGTCTTTAAAATTATGAAAGGTTTTGATAGAGTGGATAGAGAGAGAATATTTCCACTTGTGGGGAAGAGCAAAACTAGAGGCCATCAATATAAGATGGTCACCAAGAAATCCAATAGGGAATTCAGAAGAAACCTCTTTACCCAGAGAGCGGTGAGAATGTGGAACTCGCTACCACAGGGAGTGGTTGAGGCGAAAAGTATAGATGCATTTAAGGGGAGGCTAGACAAGCATATGAGGGAGAAGGGAATAGAGGGTTCTGCTGATAGAGTTAGATGAGGAAAGACGGGAGGAGGCTCGAGTGGAGCATAAATGCCAGCATGAACTGGTTGGGCCGAATGGCCTGTTTCTGTACCGTATAGCCTATGTAATCCTATGTAAACAATTACTGCACATTATGAGTTCTTGTACATCCTATTAGTGAGGAAGCAATGCACTGCTGGCAAAAATAATCCTGTGAATTTTGAATAACAGTCACACAACAGAACATATCAGTTGTAATCATTCGACCAGAATCATAATCTAATAAATTGTTTTGCGACGGTAATGCTATAATATTTCCAAGAGATTTGAACAAGAAACTAGATCATCATTCATGGTCTGTATCCTAACTTCACTACATGATGTACCTCAATGTTACTTAACCAATAATTGGAGCATAGGACTCAACTTCCACAAGCTCAACAAACACACAAGTGATGCAAAACTAAATTATAGCTTGGGTCTATATTTTATACAAAGCCCACTTCTCAATAATAACCAACAGAAAGTCAAAACGAAATGAAAAGAAAATGGGGCCGATTTTCCTGTTCCTGAGCACGGGGCTGTTGGATTGCCTGGGTGCAGAAAATATAGGCAAATCAAGCAGGGAGGAGCACATGCACCCTAGAGAAGCCATTGCTTGAGACGCTTTGACTAGGATTCAATAGGCAAGAATGGAAACAAGCGAGGGCAGTCCCACTGAGCTGGACAAGAGGAGAATGGTGTAGTCGACCGTAAGGGGCTTATCACAGAGGTCAGGTTGAGAATACAAGTGAGAACCAGGCTGAATATAGAAAGTTCAGAGGAGAAGTGAAAAAGGAAATAAGAGGGGCAAAGATAGAGTATGAGAATAGACTGGCAGCTAACATAAAATATAATCCAAAAGTCTTCAAAATATTGGCCCAGAAATTCGGGTCTCCACGGGCGAGTACGCACAGGGTACTCACCCGTAGGCCCGATGGAAGTGCCGGTTTCCTGCATGCACTGCGCATGCGCGGGAAACCGGCACTTCCGTTCCTCTGAACAAAGAGGTTCAGAGGTCGAACGCGTGCGCGGGGGAGGCTGCGTGTGCGCATCAAACTTCGGGTTTTTTTTTGTTTTGTTTTTTTATACAGGCTTTCCCGGGAGGGTATGCCTGCAGAATTTAGAAATATAAAAAGCAGGCGTCAGGCCTGCTTTTTACAAGGTAAGTGGTGAATTAATTAAAATTAAAACATTTTTTCCACAGGCTTATTATTTTTAAATACTTTAAAGCAAGGTAAGTTTATTTTTAGCCCCGTTAGAATATAAAATTATTTTTTTCAAAAATTTAAATTATTGTTTAAAACAGTTATTTAATGTAATTTATAGTTTATTTAAAAAGTGATTTAAAAAAAAATTATTTGAAGGTTTAGTGCTATTTTGGGGCCGTAGTATTTATAAGTCTTGACAGCACTTCCTGTCAGACTTATGAATGGAGCATTCCCTGCTCCGATTGGCTGCCCATGGCCCACGTGATCCCAGGGGATGCATCGAACTAACTGCGCCCCTGGGATATGCAAGCACTGCGCACCGGCAGCTGGACCAGGCCCCGGATTGGAATTCCATGGGAGCCCACAGCTCAACGGCCGGCACGCTAGGTAAGTGCAGATCGGGGGCTTGCACCCGCGGGAAGCCCCCTACCCAAATTTCTGGGCCATTAAATGGGTAGCAAGAGGAGGGGTGGGACTGATTAGGGATCAAAAAGACCTACACATGGAGGCAGAGGGCATGGCTGAGGTACTAAATGAGTACTTTGCATCTGTCTTTACCAAGGGAGAAGATGCTGCCAAAGTCAGTGAAAGAGGAGGTAGTTGAGATACTGGATGGGCTAAAAATTGATAAAGGAGGTACTAGAAAGGCTGGCTGTACTTAAAGTAGATACGTCACCAGGAACGGATTGGATGCATCCTAGGCTGCTGAGGGAAGTAAAGGTGGAAATTGCGGAGGTACTGGCCATAATCTTCCTATCCTCCTTGGATACGGTGGGGTGGTGCCAGAGGACTGGAGAATTGTAAACGTTACACCCTTGTTCAAAAAAAGATGTGAGGATAAACCCAGCAACTAAGGCCAGTCAGTTTAACCTCGGTAGTGGAGAAGCTTTTAGAAACGATAATCCGAGATAAAATTAACAGTCACTTAGACAAGTGTGGATTAATTAAGGAAAGCCAGCACGGATTTGTTAAAGGCAAATCGTGTTTAACTAACTTGATTTAATTTATTGATGAGGTAACAGAGGGTTGATGAGGGCAATGCGGTTGATGTGTGGTGTATATGGACTTCCAAAAGGCGTTTGATAAAGTGCCACATAATAGACTTGTCAACAAAGTTGAAGCCCATGGAATAAAAGGGACAGTGGCAGCATGGATACAAAATTGGCTAAGTGACAGGAAACAGACAGTAGTGGTGAACAGTTGTTTTTCGGACTGGAGGAAGGTAAAAAGTGGTGTTCCCCAGGGGTCGGTACGAGGACCACTGTTTTTCTTGATATATATTAATGACTTGGACTTGGGTGTACAGGGCACTATTTCAAAATTTGCAGGTGACTCAAAACTTGGAAGTACAGGAAACTCTCGATTTACCGGCACCTAAATAACCAGAAATCTCTGTTAACCGGCAAAATTCAGGAGTAGGTTCAGGTAAGTTTCACTTCATATTAGTGGCAGTTCCTGGATCTGTGGCTGTGTAACTGGGGTTCGTGCAGTTGTTGCTAAGCAACAGGGACGCTTGGTCTGTGGCCGGAGTTCCTGCACATGTTGCTAAGCAACAGGGAAGCCTGGATTTGTTGCTGTGTACGGAGTTCTCGTACCTTTTAAACTATACCTCTCTGTAATCCGGACTTTTTGATAAACCGGCACCACGCCGGTCCCGTTGGTGCCGGATAATAAAGAGTTTCCTGTATAGTGAATAGTGAGGAAGATAGGGATAGACTTCAAGAGGACATAGACAGGCTGGTGGAATGGGTGGACACGTGGCAGATGAAATTTAACACAGAAAAGTGGAAGTGTACGTTTTGGTAGAAAGAATGAGGAGAGGGTACAATTCTAAACGGAGTGCAGGAACAGAGAGACCTGGGGATATATGTGCAGAAATCGTTGAAGGTGGCAGGGCAGGTTGAGAAAGCGGTTAAAAAAGCACACAGGATCCTGGGCTTCATAAATAGAGGCATAGAGTACAAAAGCAAGGAAGTTATGATGAACCTTCAAAAAATACTGGTTCAGCCACAACTGGAGTATTATGTCCAATTCTGGGCACCGCACTTTAGGAGGGATGTGAAAGCTTTAGCGAGGGTGCAGAAAAGATTTACAAGAATGGTTCGAGGGATGAGGAATTACAGTTACGTGGATAGATTGGAGAAGCTAGGGCTGTTCTCCTTAGAGCAGAGAAGATTGAGAGGAGATTTGATAGGGGTTCAAAATCATGAGGGGTCTAAACAGAGTAGATAGAGAGAAACTGTTCCCATTGCAGGAAGGGTCAAGAACCAGAGGACACAGATTGTCAGAAGATCCAAAGGCGACATGAGGAAAAACTTTTTTACGCAGCGAGTGGTTAGGCTCTGGAATGCACTGCCTGAAAGGGTGGTGGAGACAGATTCAATCACGGCTTTCAAAACCTGAAGGAAAATCTTTTGCAGGGCTACGGGAAAAGGGCAGGGAAGTGGAACTAGCTGAAGTGCTCTTGCAGAGAGCCGGCACGGGCTCGACGGGCCTAATGGCCTCCTACTGTGCTGTATCCATTCTTTGATTCTATGTGTTAAAGGCTGCAAAGAGGTCAAGGAAGGATAGTGTTCCAGTCACAGAGGACGCCATTTGTGACTTTAATTAGGGTTGTTTCAATGCTGTGGCAGAGCCAGAAACCTCATTGGAGATATTCAAGCATGGAGTTGCAGTAAAGATAGGCACGGATTTCAGGTGTGACAATACGTTCAAGAACTTTGGAGAGGAAAAGGAGGTTTCAATTTTCCGTTTATTAATTTAAACAGATGGAAAATCAGACAAGTTTGCTTACAGCCTTATGCTCTTCCCAACTTGATTCACTTCACCCAGGTGATCCAATAGCACTCAGTGCAAGCACAGGAAAATCTGCCCCCAGGTCTACCATTTCTTCAAGGAAAAAGGCGTCATGGGAAACAACCACTTTCCCACATAAATATGCCCCTTATAGTTAGTCTTTGTACCTTTAATAAACACAATTATAAATAATTACCCCATAATTATTTTTTAAAATTTAATGGCATGGTAACAACGGCCATTATGGGGATAGGGATTTAAAACCTCCTTTCAAGGGGCTAAAGTGGCGTTGACAAACAGCTGTCTCTACCACATTGTTCCCCTCCAAGGCACACACAATCCTGACTTAGAAGTATATCGCCGATCCTTCATCGTCGCTGGGTCAAAATCCTGGAACTCCCTCCCTAACAGCACTGTGGGAGGACCTTCACCACACAGACTGCAGCGGTTCACCAACACCTTCTCAAGGGCAACTAGGGATGGGCAATAAATGCTGGCCTTGCCAGCGATGCCCACATCCCATGAACGAAAAAAAAATTGTTTGGCCCCTGAACACCAGCAGGAAAGCTTCACACTTGTTTCCCCATTACAGGTGTCATGACTACAGTGGTCATCAAATGAAATGGTGGCAACAGGGACCTGCTCTTAACATTTAAGAAAATAATTTGATACTTGATACCTTTATAATTAAGTCAATGCTGTATTTCCAAAGCTATAATATAGGGGTAGTGATTGTAAATGGCACAATAGCAATCCTTTAAATACCCCTAAGAATGAAGTGGACCAACTCAACAAAATCTCAGCAAGTACAAGTACCTTCCATTCGATTTTAGAGCATTTTGCTAACTGAAGATAAAGGAAATGCAGCAGATCCTTACAAGTACTAGAGAGACAGGGAAAGGCAGTGGTTCTATTGACAACAAAAATACGTTAAAAAGAAATACAAGATTACTGGTGAAATCTGAATAGGTATCCTTTTATTTCTGCATTAGCTCATTGCGCAGTTATGTCTCTGCTTGCGGGAAACATAAAAAAGGCAAGTCAAGTACAGGAAACTTTGGATTATCCGGAGGTTAACTGTCCGGAATGCTCAAACCACCGGCAAAAATCAGGAGCCGTTTCGTTAGGTTTTTTTTCTTTTCATTGCTTTTTTCTCAACAGTCAAGCGCTGCAAGGTCTCGCTGAAGCTGTTGCTAAGCTACAGAGACACTTGCAAGGTACGGCCGACTGTTTAGAAGCTGTTAAACAACAGGGTTTGTTGCCAGATACGGAGCTCAAAATCTCCGTATGTTTCAACATTAGCGTTGGTGTGTCTGGCAGTTTTGAGGGAACGGCAACAGCTCGGTCCCGTCGGTGCCGGATAGCACAAAGTTTCCTGTATTGGGTTGCATGGGCAGCCAGCTACAGTACAAATCAAGAAAGGTTATATTGTTGCTATATAAAGCGTTGGTCCAACCCTCCATCTGTAGCACTCTGTGCAGTTCTTGTTACCTAATCATAGGAAGGACATTATTGCCCTCGAGATGGCACAGAGGTAAGCCACAAAAATGCTTCCAGCTCTCAGGGACAGATGAGGAAAGGTTACGCAAGTCAGCCTTGCCCTCTTTTTGGAAAATGAGCGACTCCAGGGTGACTCAACTGAGGTTTTCAAGATTATGAAGAGAATTCGCAAAGATGATCCAGACGAATTGCTCAACACCAAGGGCATCACAAGTAAAAAAGGGAAATCAAGCAGAGCTTTAAAAAACCAGGGTAATGGACTTGTTGAATAGGTTACCAAGAAAGGCCATTGAAGAAAGATTCAAGAGGCAACTAGATACGTTTCTGGAAAGGGTGCGAGTAAGTGGGGTTGAGATCAATCAGAAAGAGCAAGCTTCTTGGCCTTTGATCCTAAAGGTTCTTATGGAACCTCTACACAACATTAGGTTTAATTGTAACCAGTTGCTGCAGCTACAAACTACGGTCATTATTCATGCAAGAACGTGATAGGCCTATTCAATCGAGCAATCAGCCACGATCTATTCAATTGATCAGCCATGATCTCATTAAATGGCGGAACAGGCTCGAGGGGCCAAATGGCCGACTCCTGCTCCTATCTTCTATGTAATCAGGCTGAATTGAGCCCTTTCTCCATTTGACGTGCGCACACTGATTTTCCTAGCAAGGGATACATGGACAATGACGGGAATGTGAACATGTGGTGCTCGATTCTTTTCTCTGCAGCTCCAGAACCCTGAAACCCAACTGAAGCACTCCCAAAGATGTCCAGGCTGAGATTGCCCAAATCTGTGCCCAGCAGGGATCAAAACCGGAGTTCTTCCTAGTCTAGACGACTCGGTGCTTCATCACATAATGCACCGACCCATAGAACCATTAAGGAAAAGGGCGAAGTTAGCTAAACAGATGTCTAACTCTTAGACCCTGAATGTCATAACTTCTAGTTCAGAAATGCTTAGTTTCTAGGTTCTTTAAGGGATACTGAAATATCTATTTCTGTAACTGGATCAGTAATAAGAGCTTAGATATTTCTTTTGCTGAATCACAACATTTGAAATGCTATAGAACAGTTGGTTGAATGCCATTCAACACATACAAGCAAACACTGAAATGTTCTACTTTCACAATTGCTTCAACTGCGTGACCTTTTTTGAGCACACAATCGGCTGTGTAATAAAACAAACATCTTGCATTTCCTGGGCAGGTACAGTCACGTGCTCAATTGTACGCTACAAATGGGTCTTCCTGGCAGACAGTTTTAAATGAGTCCCAGAAATGTTACATTTTGCTTGTAGTCAGCCATGAAAAAAAAACTGTGTATCAGGAGCCCGGGTCCAGTTGAGGTCTCAAGCATTGTACAGGAAACTCTTTGGTATCCGGCACCGGGATGGTGCCGGTTGATTAAAAATTCCGATTGACGGAGAGGGTTATCTACCGAGGCTATTTTTAACAAACAAAAATTTAAAGATCAAGGAATGTGCAGTATACAGTAATTGGGTACTCCCGGCAGCGCGGGAGAGTCAGACTCCTGTTATTGAGGTGTTCGAACTTCCGACAGCGCCAAGAAGCCGAGTAGTGGCAGTTTGGAGAACTACCCCCACTGACTAACGTGGCCACCGCGGGAGACTCGGGCTCGGCAACATTTCCGGTTATTGAGGTGTTGTTTTCGGAGTGAGAATTTTGCCGGTTAATAGAGAATTCCGGATATTTAGGTGCCGTTTAAACAAGAGTTTCCTGTAAAAAGTTCAAGTAAAGGCAAAATGGTGGTCTCTTCATCTTCCAGAGCCTTTATTTCTTTATATCTTTTCCAAATTATGAAACCTAGGTGAAGTACTGATGGATGAACGGCGATACATGTCCAAGTCAGGATGATGTGTGACTTGGAGGGGAACTTGTAGGTGATGGTTCCCATGATGATGGCAAGTTTGCGATTGTAAAGCTTATAGATTATAGAAGGTAGACACGGAGATGCAAGGTGTTCCAGTTTTGAGGTATAGGATAAGAAGAGTTGGAGTGAAATGAGTGCAATGAGCTTTGATTTCAAGATATCGCGAATGGTACTCCCACCAGTACTCCAATGCATCAAATTAAAAATTCTCATCCTTACGCTTAAAGCTCTTCATGGCCTCACCCTCCCCATCACTGTAACCTTCATCAGCCCTACAACCCTTCCCCACAGAACTCTGGCGCAACCCCCACACCCCCCTGACCCCCCGATTCCACCAATGGTGGTTGTGCCTTCAGCTGTCTTAGGCTCGACGCTCTGAAATTCTCTTCCTAAATCTCCTCACCTCTCCTCCTTTAAGACCCGCCTCGTTGACCAAGCCTTTGCTCGCCTCTAATATCTCCTGTTTTGGCTCGGTATCCATTTTTGACTGATTACGCTTTTGTATAAAAAAAACTTTGAATTAAAGTTGATTGACTAGATCAACAACACCAGGGCACATCCACTTGTGAAATAGAAAGGAAACTGAATGCTACAGCCATGATTGATGCCATTTCAAGGGTGAAACTGCCATTAAACAAAGATGGTAAAACCTCTGCAATGATGCCCAAGTACAAATGACAGCACTGATGAAAAAACAGAGCTCATCAACTCACTTTTAGAGTTAGCTATTTGTCGATTATTCTCAATGGTTTACGGGGAACTTCATTTTGTTTCAAAGTGTACCACTGTAGTACAGTTAGCCTTCATTGCTGAGGAGGAGCACCACAGAAAAGATAATGGTGTCAGCACTGTCTACAACAGTCAGACTGCATCAATCTGAAAGCAAAGTCTCTGGACTGCCACCTTCCCAAGAACTCGAAGGGATCAGTGAAGTGGCTGCAATGTGAGGGAGCTGTGCGACCACATCGATAAATTTGAGAATTTTTTGAAGATGTAACTGGTAAAATAGATAAGGGAGAACCAGTGGATGTGGTGTATTTGGACTTTCAAAAGGCTTTCGATAAGGTCCCGCATAAGAGATTAGCGTGTAAAATTAAGGCACATGGGATTGGGGGCAAGGTATTGACTTGGATAGAGAACTGGCTGGCAGACAGGAAGCAAAGAGTTGGAATAAACGGCTCTTTTTCCGAGTGGCAGGCAGTGACTAGTGGGGTACCGCAGGGATCGGTCCTTAGACCCCAGCTATTCACAATATATATTAATGATCTGGACGAAGGAACTAGATGTAATATCTCCAAGTTTGCAGACGACACAAAGCTGGGTGGGCGTGTGTGCTGTGAGGAGGATGCCGAGAAACTCCAGTATGATTTGGACAGGTTGGGTGATTGGGCAGAAACATGGCAGATGCAATAGAACGTGGATAAGTGCGAGGTTATCCACTTTTGTGTCAAAAACAGGAAGGTAGATTATCTGAATGGCGATAGATTGGTAGAAGGGGAAGTACAACGAGACCTGGGTGTCCTTGTGCACCAGTCACTGAAAGTAAGCATGCAGGTGCAGCAGGCGGTTAAGAAGGCAAATGGTATGTTGGCCTTCGTAGCGAGAGGGTTTGAGTACAGGAACAAGGATGTCTTGCTTCAGTTGTACAGGGCCTTGGTGAGACCACACCTTGAGTATTGTGTGCAGTTTTGGTCGCCTTATCTGAGGAAGGATGTTCTTGCCATGGAAGGAGTGCAGCGAAGATTCACCAGACTGATACCTGGGATGGCAGGAATGACGTATGAGGAGAGATTGGGTCAATTGGGCTTGTACTCGCTGGAGTTTAGAAGAATGAGAGGGGATCTCATCGAAACTTATAAAATTCTAACAGGACTGGACAGACTAGATGCTGGAAGGATGTTCCCGATGGTCGGGGAGTCCAGAACCAGGGGTCACAGTCTAAGGATAAGGGGTAAGCCATTTAGGACTGAGATGAGGAGGAATTTCTTCACCCAGAGAGTGGTGACCTGTGGAATTCTCTGCCAAAGGCGGCAGTAGAGGCCAATTCATTAAATATATTCAAGAAGGAGTTGGATATATTTCTTAAGGCTAAAGGGATCAAGGGATATGGAGAGAAGGCAGGGACAGGGTACTGAATTTGGATGATCAGCCATGATCTCATTGAATGGCGGAGCAGGCTCGAGGGGCCGAATGGCCTACTCCTATCTTCTATGTTTCTATGAGAACGTATTCCAAAGTTTACAAAATCAACAGTTTTAAAATAACTTTCAAACAACAACTTGTGTCAAGTCAGTTTCAAAAACAATACACTACCTCATTTCTAAAAACAGATGCCAATTAAAATGAATATTAAATATTTCACTCTTAAGTACCCAATTTAACAGTACAAAGTGCTCTCTAATTCATTTTAAGTCAAAAATATCATTGCAACTTAAAGGAAAATCACAAAGTGTGGCATCAAGGAGCCCTAGCAAAACTGAAGTCAATGAGAATCAAGGGGAAAACGCTCCATTGGTTGGAATCATACCTAGCACAAAGGAAGTTGGCTGTGGTTGTTGGAGGTCATTCATCTCAATCACATGGCATCACTGCAGGAGTTCCTCAGGGCAGTGTCCTAGGCCCAACCATCTTCAGCTGTTTCATCAATGACCTTCCCTCCATCATAGGGTCAGAAGTGGGGATGTTCACTGATGATTGCACACTGTTCAGCACCATTCGAGACTTGTCAGATACTGACGCAGTCCGTGTCCATATGCAGCAAGACCTGGACAACATTCAGACTTGGGCTGACAAGTGGCAAGTAACATTCGCACCACACAAGTGCCAGGGAATGACCATCTCCAACAAGCGAGGCTCTAACCATCTCCCCATGACATTCGATGGCATTACCATCGCTGAATCCCCCACTATCAACATCCTGGGGGTTACCATTGATCAGAAACTGAACTGGACCAGCCATATAAATACTGTGGCTACACGAGCAGGCCAGAGGCTGGGAATTCTGCGGCGAATGTCTCATCTCCTGACTCCCCAAAGCCTTTCCACCATCTACAAGGCACAAATCAGGAGTGTGATGGAATACTCTCCACTTGCCTGGATGAGTGCAGCTCCAACAACACTCAAGAAGCTCGACACCATTCAGGATAAAGCAGCCTGCTTGATTGGCACTCCATCCACCACCTTCAACATTCACTCCCTCCACCACCGGCGCACTGTGGCTGCAAGATGCACTGCAGCAACTCGCCAAAGCTCCTTCAACAGCACCTTCCAAACCCGCGACCTCTACCACTTAGAAGGACAAGGGCAGCAGACGCATGGGAACATCACCACCTACAAGTTCCCCTCCAAGCCACACACCATCCTGACTTGGACCTGTATCGCCGTTCCTTCACTGTCGCTGGGCCAAAATCCTGGAACTCCCTTCCTAACAGCATTGTGGGTGTACCTACACCATATGGACTGCAGCAGTTCAAGGCGGCGGCTCACCACCATCTTCGCAAGGACAATTAGGGATGGGCACTAAATGCAGGCCTAGCCAGCGATGCCCACATCCCATCAATGAATTAAAAAAAGATAAAAGCGCCAATATATTCTAACTGCAAAAAAAGGAGCATAACTGAATATGTCAGTTTATAAAACCCTTGTAACTACTTTTGTTAGTGAGACTACATCTCCATTTGGAAGATAGTCAGAATATTTACCATGCAAATCCAGCATGGTTATCCATGTCACTGGCGTTATATCAGTACAATTTCAGCACCACAGCAGTGAAAACCACCGAACTGGAGACACACGACTCCAGTAACACAAGATGCCATGATGTCATTGCACTGCCATCTGTCCTGTTCTTTAGCACAGCTAGATTCTATTGATCTGCTGCAAGAGAATATGTAGCAGGCTTCACTGTAGATGGCAGACATTTTAGATATTTGTGTAAACATAATTAGCGACAATATCGCCTTTAGATCAGTTACACTACATAAGCTTGTGCCCAAGCTGGTTTTAGCTTTGCATTGAAGCAAACTGTATAATGTAACTTGCGAGTGAAATAGGTCACATCAAAGCATAACTGTCGCTCATGCAAGGCAAAGGGTTAAAAAAAAACTTTTCCAACCTTCCGCATCAGCTCTTTGCAAATGTTAAACTTTAACCAGTCTTTTAACATCTGTGAATAGCTTGCTTGCCTAAAAAGTTAATGCTCAACCAGCAGTATAACTCAGCACTGCCATCTCAACATTACCCTAAGCCGGTACCAAGCTGCAGAATAAGAGCACCATTTTAAATAACTATGGAGGGATGGGTTAAAAAGAGAGAGGAGGGGAACGGCAGGAACACTAAGGGGGCGATTTTGGCAATGGGGCCGTGTTGGAGGCGGGACTGCTGCTTGTCGGGTTTTAGTCCCGCCTCCATCGACTTCTGGCCAGCCCACGCTATTTTCCCTTGATTGACCTTGTTAAGCCTGCCCAGCGGGCTTAGCAGGCCAATTAAGGGGAAGCCGGTTATAGAGAACGTCAGCGTACGACAGAAGCTGTCAAACACTGACATTCTATGTTGTTTGATGAGTCCTTGTATTCAAGACTCATCAAACCTCTTGTGAGCAGAAATTAGATGGTTGTTGCATTGGAGAATGTAGCCGCCATCTGTCATCTCTGCCATTGAGATGCCGGAGTCTCCGCATCCCCAACTGTTGAAGCCTGCAGGAAGAAACAAAGGTAAGTAAACATTTTCTATTACTTTTCACTCATCTCACATACTCACCTCTCCACACTTGCACCCATCACTTCCCTCCACAGCGCACTTTTGCACCCCGCAGACCCTCTGCTCACCTCGGTGACCCTGGCGGGGTTTCCCGACATTGGGGAGCCCGTGCCTCAACTGGAAAAATGGGGATAATCCTCTTAACTGCCTGTTAACTATCTGTTAACAGGCAGTTAAGTGGCTGTAATCTCCTTACCGCCTCCAGGAGACGGGACTCGGCACGGGTCGGCTACCCGCCTCCTGGGAAGATGGCACAGAGGCGGGTTGGGGGCGGGATGGGCACCCACCCCCAGATTCTGCCATTTTCCCGGCAGTCCTGCCTCCCCAGGGCTGGCAAGATCGCGCCCCAAGATAGAAAGGCAAAAATATTATGGGAGGGGAAACTACTAAAGTTTGTAAAATTGGTCAATTGTAACTGCAGTTTACTACACGGTGATGCTGAAATATTCGATGGTTTGTACAAAACAGCATGATAGTTTTTTCACCCAAAACAAAATGTCAGCTCACAGTGTTCTCATAATCTGAGCATTCAAAACAGAGCTGAAGGAGTTCCTGAGATTGGCCAACATAACTGTATAGAGAACATAGCTGGGTGACTGTGGGATGAGTCACTCAGCCACTGCGGTCGTTTAGAACTAGATCATAGAATCATCAGCCCATCATGCCTGTGCCGGCTCTTTGATAGACCTATCCAATTAGTCCCACTCTTCCCCACGGCCCTGCAAATGTTTCCTTTCCAAGTATATCTCCAATTCCCCTTTGAAAGTTACTACTGAAACTGCTTCCTCCACCCTTTCAGGCAGCGCATTCCAGATCACAGCAACACGCTGTGTAAAAACAAATTCTCCTCCTCTCCCCTCTGACTGATTCCTTCAGAGGTCGTAGAGGAATTTCTCAGTTGATCTCGGATTTTTCCAAGTTTTTTTTTTAATGCCTTTCACAGGGGATTGCATGGTTGATAGGTGGCGGGAGGGGAGGTGGCTGGGGTGCAGAAGTTACACTATGGCAATATAGGACAGGCACGATGGACCAGCTGGTTTTTCACGTCTTTTTTCACATTCGTATAAAGCATCAAATAGTTTTTTCTATGTATTATACTGTAGCGATTCGTGTGCATCGCCACTAAATAATTGAGTTTGACTTTGAGGAACTATAAATAAGTTGTTTATTTACAGGAACAGGTTAAATACAACAGGCAAGGTAGCAGGTAAGATGGCTGACTGTAGGAGCACCGTGGTGTAGGTCTTTCCCCAGCGGGGACGCCACGAGGACTGAGTTCACAGTCCTGTGGAGAGCGTGATGACGTCATCGCGTTTGTGTTGTGACATCATCACGTTGTTCACGTTTCCCGTGCTTAGGGCGTCACGTGATGCGCGTCGTTGCGTCGCTGGCCATTGAGGCCAAAGTCACGAGCGCGGGAGCTGGAGGCCAGGCTGAGCCGGTGCTTGCCGCGGGAGTGGAAGATCGTGTCGCTCCCGTCGGCTGGCCGGGCTGTGCCGGCGGCCGTCGCCAAGTCAGCCGGCCGCCGCCGCACGTACGTCACGTGGTATGTGACGTGACATCAGCGCGCTAGGGCGCGTCTTAAAGGGGCAACGGCCCAAACAGGTAAGTTATACATACAGTAAGGTAAGTTAAAGGGAATTATGTATCTCAATGTAAGGGACAACCGGTGGTACCGCCACAACATAATATTTACAGAAACAGGCCATGCGGCCCAACAGGTCCATGCCAGTGTTTATGCTCCACACGAACCTCCTCCCACCCCTCTTCATCTAACCCCATCAACATAACCTTCTATTCCTTTCTCCCTCATGTACTTATCAAGCTTCCCCTTAAATGCATCTGTGCTATTCGCCTCAACCACTCCCTGTGGTAGCGAGTTCCACATTCTCACCACTCTCCGAGTAAAGAAGTTGCTCCCGTGTTCCCTATTGGATTTATTAGTGACAATCGTATATTGATGACCCCCGTGTTACAAAAAAAAGTTTAAAAAACTCGAGAATGAGTACAGCTATTCCCAATTATTCAAAGGAAAGAGAATTTTATATAATGAACAAACCAAATGGCACAACACACGAGTGGCAAATTCCCAAAGAACTCAGTTTCTCCCTCCACAGATGCTGCCTGACCTACTGAGTGTTTGCAGCATTTTCTGTTTTTATTACAGGAGTGACAAACTCCTGATTGTGATGATTTAACTGCAAAATTACAGGGGCTAGAACACTCGGGATGGTTGGGTCACCCTTCAACAGCAGGCCACACACTGGCCTGTTTATACAGGCCACACACTGGCCTGTTTATACAGGCCGGACAGGCGTTTGAGCAGTGCAGCCATTAACTCAAAGACTCAGCTTTTATTGGCTGACCAATTAACTTACTGATTGCGCTCGTCAGCTCCACGAGTTGTATAAATTTGGTGTCATACGCAGACTTGAGTCCATCTCATTTTATAGAACACGAGGACTGAGAAAGAGCAGCAATCTCATTCCTTAGAAGATCTACCTTTTACTGAGCGCACCTTCAGTCAGTGTGGAACAGCGCCCAGCAGACTCTGGTAATGATAGGTCTGGTGCGCTGCGCTACTTTAACACATTGCTGGGGCTGAGAGTCCTGGTATCACACCAGTCGCAGAGTGGCTTTTATTGGGTAAATAACTAAAAACATTTGATAATTTAATCGAGAAGTAAGGAATCGCAGGAAGGGAAGCATGCCCCACCAAAAATATGATTTAAACTACACATTTAATTGAGCCAGCTAACTTTAATTCACCGCTTCACTCCCACTCTGATCTCTCTGTCCTCGGGCTATTGCATTGTTCCAATGAAGCTCAACGTAAGCTCGAGGAACAGCACCTCCTCTTTCGATTGGGCACTTTGCAGTCTGCCGGACTCAACATTGAGTTCAACAATTTCAGATAATTATCCCTGCCCCCATTTTTCATGCAGTATGATTTTTGTAATTCCCATTTGCAACATTTTATCTTTCCTGCCTCTTACAAAAGTACAGGATGTGCTTTCTACCACCCCACCACCCCCCCGGCTTAATATCGGTTACATCGCCAGCTTTTTCCAGTTCTGATGAAGGGTCCCAGACCTGAAACGTTAACTCTGTTTCTCTCTTCACGGATGCTGCCTGGCCTGCTGAGTGTTTCCAGCATTTTCTGTTGTTATTTCAGATTTCCAGCATCCGCAGTATTTTGCAATTCTATAAGTTAGCAGTATTTTCAGCCGCACAATGCTTAAGTATAAACCCCAACGTGAGCATTCCCTGATATAATTGGGCCTTTTAAAATTAGGAATGCATTTAAAACAACAACAACATCCTCTTTGTAATATGCCGTCCACGACAAGTTGGCTTACTGGCAGGTCCCAATGGTATTATTACAAAAGCAATGTACTGCGAATGCTGGAAATCTGAACTAAAAACAGAAAATGCTGGAAATACTCAGCAGGTCAGTCAGCAGCTGTGGAGAGAGAAACACAACATTTGCTAATTTAAAATCGAGGAGCAAGGAATCTTTCTCCCCAGATGCTGCCTGACCTACCGAGTTATTTCCAATGGTGTTATTGTTATACAGTCCGCTCCTGATAATTCAAAGTCATTTCTTGTGCTAAAACAATATCGAATTATCCAATGACATTGGAAAGAAGGAATTTAGTGCTTAGCGACTTTGAATTAAGAGAAGTAGATTGTAGTTACTTAATGATTATATTGGCTAAGTTGCTTTCAGGTAATCCATGCATTATCACTTAAATCTGCTGCGATTACATTACCTCAAGGAGGCTCTGTCTACATGCCAACATAAGAATTAGGAGCGGGAGAAGGCCAATCGGCCCCTCGAGCCTGCTCCGCCATTCAATAAGATCATGGCTGATCCAATCTTGGCCTCAACTCCACTTTCCCGCTCTCTCCCCATACCCCTCAGCTCCCTTGCAGTTCAAATGTCTGTCAATCTCCTCCTTGCATATATTCAATGACTCCGCCTCCACAGCTCTCTGGGGTAGGGACCCTCAGAGAAGAAATTCCATGCAGCAAATGCACAGAACTCATTGGTTGATGTCAGGCAGGACACCAACCAAGAAAAGGCAAAACGCTACCAAACCCCATTCCCTCAAACTAGACCTTTTTAGATATAAATATTTTTTAACTATTAATACTCAACGGTAATTACATCTCTGGGTCCAGGCGACAGTTATAATAGTTAACTGAACCCAGAGATCAGTTGCTCCCCATTATCCATAATACACTCTGGCCCCTGATAATCAGCTGCAGACTATCTCGAAATAGAACTGCAGCAACAAGACACTAATTATTAATCCTCTTGTGTGAAATGTTATCATGAATCCAGTGAAGGGAGCCCACACACAAAACCTAGCACAAACAAAAGTCCAAACACAAAATAAAACTCCGTTTAAAGCTTTCAAATTATTTATGACAAGAGTTGATTTAAGGTAGTAATTTAGTCAATGATGATGGTTATATACCACTTGAACTCTTTAAGTCAGGGTTTATGGGCCGAGGGCTACTCATTAGCAACATAAAATAGGCATTAAAATGATCCATGTTAAATGCAGCCAACAAAAGTCATGGTTTATTTGGTAACAATGGGAATTTGCTCGTGAGGAGCATGAACACCGGCACATGTGTAGACCTCAGGTAAGAACCGGATTGGGCTCAGTTGAAAAGCCGATCGACACTCACTACCTAGGCTCATACATGTTACTTGCACACGATACCAGAAGGCAGACAGCGCCCGTGCAACTGTGCTCCCGCCACAGCCAGTGCTGTCATGGAAAGAAAGAAAGACTTGCATTTATATAGCGCCTTTCACCACCTCAGGACGTGCCAATTAAGTACTTTTTGAAGTGTAGTCACTGTTGTAATGTGGGAAACGCAGCAGCCAACTTGCGCACAGCAAGCTCCCTCAAACAGTAATGCGAAAACCACCAGATCATCTGTTTTAGTGATGTTGGTTGAGGGATAAATATTGGCCAGGACACCGGGGAGAACTTGAGTGAATTATCCATCAGTGAAAGCAATCTGACTTTTTGTATCCCAGTCCCCCCAACCCCAAAAAAAAACCACACACACTGGAATGGGCAACACAGAACAAACTTTTTCATTTCATGAAAGCAAAAGATGACTTAGCTGCCTCAACACTTTACAGTTCTTCCTGCGAAGAACCATTTTGTTTTAGCTAATAGACTGGGCTCAGAGTTCAACTCAGCCTCTTTCGCTCAACAATTAACCTTGAACCTAAGGGGTTTTAATGCCAATAACCAATTTGTCAGGAGAAACGGCAGCAGTAATTAATTTTATCTCTCGCGATATGCCATTTTTGTTCATTTTAAGTCGCATTGGCTCTCGTGTTAAGAACCTCCACTCAATGAAGAACTCCGCACAGAAAAATATTCTAATCCTCAAGGCAGCTGGCCCCAGAATGTCATCTCAGCCTAGATCTACGGTAACCATATAATAATTCAAATGTACTACAGGTACTGTCATTGTTCCTTGGTTCAGGTCCAATTTCTAATCTATCCTGTGTTAGTTTATCTCAGGTTAGGGTACAGGTGCTACAACTGGCCTCAGTAAACTTTTGCTTGGGAGAGGGGAGGAAGATGAGAAGTTAGCTAGGACCACCCTCCGAATCAGTGATCTCTGCCAGAAAATGTGCATATGTGGACGTCCAGTGAGAACAAGGCTAGTCTTAACTGCGATGCCACCCCCACCCCCTCCTCATCTCAAATATCGTGCCAATAGTCATTGTCTAGTTATTATATCTTGGTGAGGCTTTCGATGCCTTTAGAACTGTCCGCCAGCACATCAACAACATCTTCAGACAAAGGGCATTAAAGAGAAAAACTTCAATGGAACCAAAATCAATAGCTAGACACCAAGTTTGATTCCGCAACACATTTGAAAACATGATTGAAAAGGTTATCTCATCATGCCTTACTCACTTAACTCCTCCAATAGTGCACTGGTGGAACAACATTGACAAGGACAATTGACAAGGAACTGCCAGAAGCTGGAGGGCATGCACGGGGGGCGGGGTTGCACCCGCTGGCGTAGGGTCAGGCTGGGGATACCCCAGGAGCTCTGGGTGGGGGTGCCCCAGGGACTCGGGGTCAGGGTGGGGATGCCCCGGGGGGTCAGGCTCAGGGAAAAATGCCCTGGAGGGGGGTCAGGGAAAAAAGCCTCGGAGGGGGATCAGGGTCAGGGGAAAATGTCCCGGAGGGGGTCAGGGTGGGAAAGGATGCCTCGGAGTAAGAGTGGGGATGCCCCAGGGGGTCGGGTGGGAGTACCCCGAGGTGGTCAGGGTGGTGAAGAATGCCTCCGGGTCAGAGTGGGGATGCCCCAGGAGTTCGAGGGTCGGGAAGGATGCCCTGGGAGCATCAGGGTGGGGAAGATGGTCAGGGATGCCCTAGGTCAGGGCGGGGATATTGTGGGGTCAGGGTGAAGGATGCCCCAAGGAGTAAGGGTGAGGAAGGATGCCCTGGATGAGAGTGGTGATGCTCCAGGGGCGTCGGTGGGGATGATGATCAGGGATGCCCTGGGTCAAGGTCAGGGTGGGGATGGGGATGATGGTGGGAGTGTCCCCGGGAGTCAGGGTGGGGATGTCCTGGGGTCAGGGTGGGAGTTATGGGAAGGGTGGGGGTGGGGATACCCTGGTGTCAGGGTCAGAGTGGGGATGTCGTGGGGTCAGAGTTATGGTGGGGTGGGTTACCCTGGGGTTAGGGTCAGGGTTGGGGGGGGGTCAAGGGGGGTTGGGGGGGGGTCAAGGGGGGTTGGGGGGGGTTGGGTGGGAGGGGGCTGGGTGGGGGGGTTGGGTGGGAGGGGGCAGGGTGGGGGGGTTGGGTGGGAGGGGGCAGGGTGGGGGGGTTGGGTGGGAGGGGGCAGGGTGGGGGGGGTGGGAGGGGGGGTTGGGGGTTTGGGGGGGGTTGGGAGGGGCAGGGTGGGGGGGGTCAGGGTGGGTGTCAGGTTGGGTTTGGGGGGGGGTCAGGTTGGGTTGGGTTGGGGGGGGTCAGGTTGGGTTGGGGGGGTCAGATTGGGTTGGGGGGGGTCAGGTTGGGTTGGGGGGGGGTCAGGTTGGGTTGGGGGGGGGTCAGGTTGGGTTGGGGGGGGGGTCAGGTTGGGTTGGGTCAGGTTGGGGTTGGGGTTGGGTCAGGGTCAGGTTGGGGTGGGGGGGGTCAGGTTGGGTTGGGGGGGGGGTCAGGTTGGGTTGGGGGGGGGGTCAGGTTGGGTTGGGGGGGGGGTCAGGTTGGGTTGGGGGGGGGGTCAGGTGGGGGGGTCAGGTGGGGGGGTCAGGTTGGGTCGGGGGGGGGTCGGGTTGGGGGGGGGGTCAGGTTGGGTTGGGGGGGGTCGGTTGGGTTGGGGGGGGTTGGGTTGGGGGGGGGGTCAGGTTGGGTGGGGGGGGGGTCAGGTTGGGTTGGGGGGGGGGTCAGGTTGGGTTGGGTTGGGGGGGGGGTCAGGTTGGGTTGGGGGGGGGTCAGGTTGGGTTGGGGGGGGTGGGGTCAGGTTGGGTCAGGGTGGGTTTGGGGGGGGGGGGTCAGGGTGGGTTTGGGGGGGGGTCAGGGTGGGTTTGGGGGGGGGGGGTCAGGGTGGGTTTGGGGGTCTGGGTCAGGGTGGGGTTGGGGGTCTGGGTCAGGGTGGGGTGGGTTACCCTGGGGTTAGGGTCTGGGTCAGGGTGGGGTGGGTTACCCTGGGGTTAGGGTCTGGGTCAGGGTGGGGTGGGTTACCCTGGGGTTAGGGTCTGGGTCAGGGTGGGGTGGGTTACCCTGGGGTCTGGGTCAGGGTGGGGATACCCTAGGGTTAGGATCAGGGTTGGGTGGGTTACCCTGGGGTCAGGGTGGGGTGGGTTACCCTAGGGTCAGGGTGGGGTGGGTTACCCTGGGGTGAGGGTGCCTGGGGTGGGGATGGGGTGAGGTTAGGGTCTGGGTCAGGGGATGGGTCAGGGTGGGGTTGGGGAGGCCGCCCAGGCCCTCAGTCGACCCCTGGCCCAGGGCCCACGCTCCCCCGCCTCCCACACGCGGCCACCGGACTTACCGAGACTCCGTAGCGCAGGGCGAGGCCTCGCAGGCTGTCGCTGGGGCTGACCCGGTGCTGGATGTATTTCTCGGCCAGCGGGGCCGACACGCTGGCCGTGCTGCCGTACGAGCGCGTCTTGGTGCGGGCCAAGCTCTGCGACAGCTCGGCCTCCGACTCGGACTCGTCACCTCCCGCACCGGCCGGCGGCGCCTCGGCCATCATCCCGCGGGGGAGGGAGTCCGGCAGGGAAAGGCCCAGTCCGGGGGTCGAGGCAGGGGAGAAGCGGCCGGGCCAGGAGCAGGCGAGCTTGGGCTGCGGCTCCCTCAGCACCAGCCGCCGAATGACAGGAGGAGCCTCCCGGCGGCCGCAGCCAAGCCAAGCCAAGCCACCCCCTCCCCTCAGCACCAAAGCCCAGAGCTCCCGCACAAACTCATCACTGATTTACCGGGAGGAAAAAAGCAATAGGATTTGTTCATAGTGTGAGGTGAGATCAACGGGGGGCCAGCATGGACCTGTTGGGCCGAATGGCCTGTTTCTGTGCTGTACATTCAATGTGATTCCTGTGTATTTAAGGAGGCGATTTTAACCCTTACTGGCCCAGCGAAAACCCGGCGGGTTGGGCCAGTTAATCGCCCCCTCTGCGCGCGTTGACCTGCACTGGCTGCCGGTCAAGCAACGTCTCAATTTTCAAAAATCTCATTTTAATTCTCATCCTTGTTTTCAAATCCCTCCGTGGCCCTCGCACCTCTCCCTAGCTCTATAGCCTCCTCCAGCCCTATGACCCTCCGAGATATCGGCGCTCCTCTAACTCTGCCCTCTTCAGCATCCCCGATTTTAATCGCTCCACCATTGCTGGCCGTGCCTTCAGCTGCCAAGGCGCTAAGCTCTGGCATTCCCTCCCTAAACCTCTCTTTCCTTCTTTAAGGCGCTACTTAAAACCTACCTCTTTGACCAACCCTTTGGTCATCTGCCCTAATTTCTCCTGTGGCTCAGTGTCAACATTTTTTTTTGTCTTATAACACTCCTGTGAAGCACCTTGGGACGTTTTACTACGTTAAAGACGCTATATAAATACAAGTTTTTGTTAAAATCGCGCTGGCTCTTAACCTGTCCGAAAACCGCCATGATCTACAATTTTAACCTGCTCTCCTGAACAGACGGCAAGGACACGCGTTCCCGGAGCCAACGGGGTCCTTCTTTAAAATGTCAGCTGTGGCTCAGTGGGCAGCACCCTCGCCTCTGAGTCAGAAGGTTGTGGGTTCAAGTCCCACTCCAGAGACTTGAGCACAAAAGTCTAGGCTGACACTCCAGTGTAGTGCCGAGGGAGTGCTGCACTGTCGGAGGTGCCGTCTTTCAGATGAGACATTAAACCGAGGCCCTGTCAGCTCTCTCAGGTGGACGTAAAGGACCCCATGGCCACCATTTCGAAGAAGAGCAGGGGAGTTATCCCCAGTGTCCTGGCCAATATTTATCCCTCAATCACCATTACAAAAACAGATTATCTGGTCATTATCACATTGCTGTTTGTGGGAGCTTGCTGTGCGCATATTGGATGCCACGTTTCCCACATTACAACAGTGTCTACACTCCAAAAGTACTCCAAAAGCACTCCAAAAGCGCTTTGAGACGTCCAGTGGTTATGAAAGGCGCTATATAAATGCAAGTCTTTCTTTTTTTTTACGTTTGCACGTTGCGGCCCAATAACATCGTTAAGACCCGACTGTAATTTTAACTCAAGAATGAGTTAAAATCAGGGCCTTTGAACAGGCAAGGGCATCACAGGAGGGCAGGGTACGTATGTGTTAAACGCTTTAAGGGCAATTTTAACCTAAACCGACCGGTGGGGAAAAGGCGGGTACGGGTCGGTCGCCCGCTTTACACCCTTGCCCGATTTTACCCTCCGTAGAGTAAAATGGGCAGCGCGTGTAAATGGCACCCTACCTGAAGCCACCTGCTTCCTGCTGGACGAGTTAGATTAACATTACCCCTATATATGTCTTTAAGAACTGTGGGCCAGGGTTTGCTTCTTCTGCGCTCCACAGACTCCCAATTTTCTTGTCCACTCACGCCAATATGTGCAAAATCAAAGGCCTGGCAAGTGCAGAAGTAGAAAACCTCGGCTCTTGTGTCTGATTAATAAGGAGTGGGTCGTAAAAACATTCATATACTAGTAAATTGCCTGAGGTATTGCCCAGAGTTTGTTGAAGATAATGGTTTTTTTAATGTACAAGAAGGCGATGGAGTTAGGAGAGAGACTTCAGGAACTGGCCCCACAGAACCACCTAATGGCCCGAGCCTACAACTACCTAGTGACATTTGACCTAGCAACAATGATTGGGAAAAGTTGTAAATGGTCATGTACAATGGTAAATGTTGACAAAAAAGTAAGGTTTGTGGAGAAGAAGTCTTTACCCAATACGAGATTTTAGAAAGTATATATATTTAATTTAAGGAGGTGATATTTGTACTTGTAACATTGCCTTTAATATATGATGTTTATTTTTTTTTCTTCATTTACAAATACATAGATGTTAATACACAGAATGACCACAGCATATGTAGGTATGAGGTTGTAGAAAAATGCCCTGTAAATTGTTTGAATTGTGTTCTCAAAATGGAGTTAGCCACACAATATGAAGTCACTAGTTAAACTGATTGCTAGGAAATAGCTGGGAAATTGAAACTCGTTAAAACCCTGAGATGTTTATTTAAGCAGGGCATTCCATACCAGCAATAAAACAGTGAGCACTGAGCTCAAGAATAGCTCATTAGTGGGACATAAACATGTCATGTCCTATCTGATCATGTGTAGAACTCTATGCTAAAGAAATACTGTCTCCCATTCAGCCAGCGCACTTCACACCTAATCTAGAGCTGTCTTTTGTCTCCACTAGTCCTATCACCATCTCGTCTCGTTTTGAATACCTCTTAATGTCTCTTCTCTTTTGTTCTCTCCCAGCCTGGCCTCTTAATCTATTTCATTCCCTGTGCCTCTTTAGTCTTGATAAAGGGTTTTTGACCCGGAACGTCAACTCTAATTTCTCTCCACGGAAGTTGCCTGGCCTGCTGAGTTTTTCCAGCATTTTCTGTTGTTAGTATCAAGTAGAACTTGGCATGCCTAGGTATCTGTGCCTCATTAACTTTGACATCTTCCAGAACTTGTACATAACTGTTAGAAGTGATTGACATCAAAAGAGGTGAACCCTTCAGACACGTGTCACCCAGATTGATCGATTGTATGGAAAGGGGATTTTCTTTGAACTTACAATGTATCAAGGGGTGCTTGGCACACCCCTCGTCAGATTCTCTTTGTCTTTGTTAGATTCTCTTAAATTCTCCTAGTTTTGATTAGATGTAGTATCTCTTCGTTAGTTAAAGGAGATTCTGTTTGTCTTCTCTTCTTCTGTAGTAATCTTTACCTAGCAGATGTGGAAGGTACCTTTACAAGTACAAAGTATATTCAGGACAGAGAGTAAGAGCACATCAAGTCAAATTGTATGGTTATACTAGCATACAGGCAGAAGGCAGAAGTGAGCCATGATCTCATTGAATAGCAGAACAGGCTCGAGGGGCTAAATGGCCTCCTCCTGTTCCTATGTTCCTATCTTCTTCTTTCGTATGGTAGTAGCAAATCAAATGTCAATATCTAAGTCAGATATCCAGGCCAAAGCTTCTGATGTAATTGCGTGGATATCTTATAGGCTGCCTGCGAATTTCCTCTGAGGGCAATGCTCAATGATGTGCTCCAGGGTCTGATTAGGAGCTCCACAGTCGCATGATGGGGATGCTTTAATCTTCCATCTATGGAGAAGGTGGCAGCATCTACCATGACTGGTTCTGAGGCGGTTGATGGTTGTCCACTGTTTGCGAGGAAGGTTTGATCCTTCAGGTTGTACTGTGGGGTCCTCTATAAGGAATCCATTCTGTATGTCTCAGTTCTTCCAAGCATTTCGCCATCAGTCATCAAGGCTGAGGGGAGATTGCTGAAGGGCTTTGGCGACGGTCCAAAATGGCCTTCTAGATTTGAGACGGGTTGGTGGTAGGTTGTTCAAGTCAGCCTGGATCGGCAAGTCTTTGCTGGTGTAGCAGTTGTATTCTCTGGAGACTGCGTATTCATGGCGTAGGTGTGGGGGTGCGATGTTTGCAAGCATGGGCAGCCAAGGTGTTGGTGTCGATAAAAGCGTACTGGTGATAATTCTCCTAGTATAATTCAGCTGGACATCAACGGATTTGACATGCGGACTTGATAGCCATGCCGGAGAGCAGTACTCCGCTGTAGAGTACACCAGGGCGACTGCTGACGTACAGAGGGTTTGAGCCTCTGCTCCCCATGTGGATCCGGCGAGTTTCTGGATCAAGTTGACCCTACTCTTTAGTTTCTTCCCAAGGTTCTGGAGATGCTGCCTATATGACAGGGAGCAATCAAGCGCGATTTCTAAATAGGAGGGTTTTTTGGCATGGTTTACCTATGCACCGCAAAAGGAGACTTTCAAAGCTTGGTTTGCTTGATGGGTGTTGAGGTGGAATGCCAAGGTGACGGTCTTTTGTGGGTTTGGCCAAAGTCGCCATCGACGGAAGTAGGCCTCCATCCGCTGCCCAAAACAGAGTCCAACAAGTTTGTATACGCTGATGACATTGCCTTGGCCACGCAAAACATGAATCTGTCCATCACCGAGCAGACCCTGACCAGTGATTTACAGAGGATGGAGGCCTACTTCTGCTGATGGCGACTTCGGCCAAACCTGCAAAAGGCCTATGTTCCTACAAGTTATCTGAAATTAAGGAATATGAGAGTTAAGCCAGTTAGCAGATACCGTCACTCGTGTGTACGGTGGATTCAGCTGAAAAAGAGGACCCAAGTAGAACAGATAGCCCAGTCACCAAAGGAGCTCATCACCTCGATGTTCCAGAAGCTAACGCCGCCGCCCCAGGGAAAGAAGATTAACTTGACTATGACAAGATCGTAGAAGCTCTGGAAACATTGCTAACCACCAGCACAATTCTATTCAATAGACTGGCTAGCTATTGATGTTAACTTGTCAACTATCGAAGGAGTTTACTCCTAAAGGAATTCACCCATATGCAGTGGTCTCCAGCACTGATCTCAACTGTAGTTAAATAGTCAGTGATTCAGAAAAGCTGAGGTAGAATGATACACTGAGTTGCCTTTACAGCTTGTTATTTATCTTGTTAACATGTGTTATTCAAATAATTTATTCACTCAGTAGCTAATGTAGGGTAGTAAGATGAACTCAAAATGAATCCAAACTGGGTGACATAAGGCAGTTCGGCGAGCCAATTTTGGTATCATTCACTTCGACACCACAGCTGGTCAGTGAACCCCAGACGATTTCTTAATGAGCAGTTAAAATGAGATGGGGGTTACAGATTCATCTGGTTCCTTGGTATATATTTTAGGATACCTAAATACAGTGTTCTTACAAGGCCTATCAGAGTATTTGTACATTTGGCTGTGTTACCAGCTACAAGTATTAGGAATGAATGGGGTAGAACAAGGCATCATATTTATATAGAGAAATGGGAAGTTTGAAATCCCCACCTCCTACCCAACCCCAAATATGTTCTGTGCAGCTTTGGAATTCCAGGTATATTGGTATTGGTACAATTACTGAAAATATGCTTTGATCTTCCTAAAGTCAGATGTTTCCGATCCATCAGCTTGTCTCACTCTGGGAACAGCTCAGGTTAATACATCAAATTACATTATTAAAAATACATTACTGAAAGCTGCCATTGATTTGGTTGCCACAGAAAACAGTAACAATGAGAAGCCCATCTTTATTTACTGCTTTCATGATTGTTAAATTAGGACAATCCAGTGCTGTTCGGTTAACACCCTTCCGCTGCTATTAGAATATACAATTTGCACAAAGTAAACATTTCTCTGTTCCATGAGGAATTCCCACTCTACTTGGTCAAAGGAAGAGCACTAGTGACAACGTCTAAGAGTCCATTGGTATGCTGACAAATATTCAACAACTTGTTCTCTTAGTGTTTCCGCATATAAACTATATATCTGATCTTAGTTATAATTCCAACTGAATATATTGCTAGGATCTTAGCTAAATTTTAAGATCACAGTTTAACAAGGATATTGGATAGTATGAGCAAAAGAATATGTATTATTCTGTAGAAATCCATTATATGTACTAAGATAAATGGATGAAGAATGTGTAGCATGAACTTGCCAAAGCAATGACAGATGTTGTCAATGGACAGTGATAAGGTCACCTTTGTTTAATGTTCCTATTCCAAGGAGAAAGTTGGTCAAGCCAAAAAAAATACAAACATTATGCAATAAGTAAACAGTGCTGTAACAATAAAGACAAAAAGACAATTGAAGCAACAGTTGGTAAGATTCATGGATGAATAAGAAAAAGAAAATAACAAAGAAGGGTGAGAAACAGCAGGCAACAAAAATGGATTGGAAAGTTAAAAGTATGGGTCAAGTAGCAAGGAATGGTGATCTGAAAAGAGTACGGCTTGTAAGCGGAACAGGAGGCAGAAAATCTGGATTTACTGATGAAAATGAAACCTGCTGGTGATGGCGGAAGACAGGAACAGAACATAGGTCACGCACTTTAACAGCATACTTATAGAGCAGCTCTAGACTGGAATTATGTGTTAATCTGCTGAACATCAATGAGATTTAACAAGAGAAAGTTGTAACAGGTGTTGTGACAGAATTAGAATGTTTCTCTTGTTGGGCTTGTATATATCTATCTATATATATAAAAGAGCTCTTCTGTCTGTCCCGATGTCTGTCTGTCTGTCCGTTCTCTATACGTTTGAAAGTTACAGAGCGTACCGACGCGCGCATCGCCTCAAAAGAAAGCTTGCGATTCCGGACCGGTCATAGGCGTATTTACGTTTCGGCCGCACAAAAATCCCGCCCGCGGTATCCGAAAAACGTTCAGCCTTCCGCTCATTAGCATCTCATTAGCGACCGTGTGACGTCGAGGCCGACCAATCGGACGGCGGGTTCCTTCCTGCAGTTGAGTGTCGAGTGACTCGACGATTGACCAATCCTACGCTTCGGTGGCCTGACCGGTCGACCAATCGGTGCGTGTGTGGGCGGGCCTTATCCTTCTGAACCGAGGTGAGTGGCTGCCATCTTGATTTTTCACAATTTTTTCCCCACACTTTCAGTGTGTTAGGGAAGTAAGGTAAATATTTGAATTATGTGTTAGGGAATTAATTAACAATTTATTTGAGTTTTATATTGTGTTTAGCAACCCCCCCCCCTCCTCCTCACCCTCGCGCAGGGGGTCTCGGGGCCTGAAGCTCAAAACATTTCTCTCTCTCTCTCTCTTTCTTCCCTCTCTCTCTCTCCTTCTCCTCTTCCCTCTCTCTCCTTCTCCTCTTCCCTCTCTCCTCTTCCCTCTCCTTCTCCTCTTCCCTCTCTGTCTCTCTCTACTTCCCCCTCTCAGGTTTCACGGTGTCGCGGACGGAGCGCGGGCAGGCCGCCCGAAGTTTCCCGCTCGCTAACGGCCGCCAAGCCACCCTTGCCTGCTCCCCGCGGGCCGCCTCGCGCCGCCCGCACCGACCGCGCATGCGCCGACCGCGCATGCACCGCCCGCCCGCAGCGGTCGTCCATCAGCCGCGCCATACGCGGGGGACCTCAACTCCGGTCCGTCCCGGCCTCAGAACCGGACCTCAGGCGCTAGGCAGGGGGAGGGGCCGGAGAGAGGGACAGAGGGGAGTGGGGGAGGGGAGGGGGTGGGGGAGGGTAGGTGTGGGGGTGGGGGAGGGGAGGGAGAGAGACAGGGGAGGGGAGGGAGGGAGACGGGAGGGGAGGGAGGGAGACAGGGGAGGGAGGGAGGGAGACAGGGGAGGGGAGGGAGGGAGAGGAGGGGACGGGAGGGAGAGGAGGGGAGGGAGAGAGGGGAGGGGAGGGAGGGATAGGACAGGGAGAGGACATGACAGGGAGAGGGGGGACACACAGGGGCAGGGAGACCAAGCACCCCAAAATTGCCCTCGCAACGCGGGGCTCCCCAGCTAGTACATATATATAGCCCCAATTTAGCAAGGACTCAAAAGTAATTCTTGCCGGTTGTCTGATGACTACCAAGTGACCATCCTCCTTGAAGGGGAGGTAAGCAGGATCTCTTTGGGTTAGAGGTGGCTCATCAGATGATACATCTGGTGATGGAAGGTTGGAGCCAAATCAACCCTCTGTGGCAGACACTGTAATCTGATACCTGAACCAAGCTGGCCCACAATACGATAGCAAAATACTGCGGATGCTGGAAATCCGAAATAACAACAGAAAACACTGGAAAAACTCAGCAGGCCAGGCAACATCCATGGAGAGAGGAACAGAGTTAACGTTTCAGGTCGAAACCCTTCTTCAGAACTGAGAAAAAAGCAGGAAATGAAACAGATTAAAAGGCCAGTTTGGGGGCTGGGAAATGGGGGATGAAAGAACAAAAGGGAGGTGAAGAGACATTAAGAGATATTCAAGACGAGACGGGATGGTAATAGGACAGGTAAAGAGACAAAAGATGGCTCGAGATGAAGTGTGAAATGCGCTGGCAGAATGAGAGACAGCTGCCATGTGGGAGAGAAAAAAAGGAAAAGGCACAAACCAAAGGTGTGGATAAAAAATATATAAAAATATAATAGGGGCCGAGGTTATGATCTGAAATTGTTGAACTCGATATTGAGTCCGGAAGGCTGTAAAGTGCCTAATTGGAAGATGAGGTGCTGTCCACAATACTTCATTGTTAATCACTGACCAGCCAACTAGCTCACTAGTGGAACCTGGAGGGTTAGATCTGTCAGTGCAGGCTGGGATTCATCCTACCTGGCTCAAAGTGACCCCACAAGCCAAGGTCCCAACAAGTAGGGCGGTGGTTCTAACTGAACAAGCAGCGGGAAGTTGCTCTGGTAAGCTCCATGGTTTCAGTTAGTTAAACGCCAGTGGTATCCCTGCATGCACTGGGAGGAGGGGTACCCAATCCTTGGCCCTGCCAACCTTTGCCTTAGCTTTCTGAATTTGGATAAGTGAGGTGTATCCTTACTGAGAGCGCGCACTCCATATCAGGCAAACAAAAACCTTACAGGTGGGTGTGGATTTCTCAGTAGCTTGATTTGGAGACTCTTAAACACGGTGATGGGTTTCCAGTTTTTCCACGTGAGTCAGACAACCAGTTGACTAAAAAAAATGAGACTTGGTTAAAAAGCCCAAACTGAACAAGTGTCATTTATTGAATTTTATTGCAGCAGCAATCAACGCAATTGCATCTAAATCATGGAACAAAGAAGGGGGCACTACCTCAAAGACAAAGGAAAATAATGAACTGAAAAAGACCTTGAACATGCAAATGATAGTGAAGTTGACTAAGAATGGTGACTTATAGGTGGACGGGTGACATCATGCATAGAAGCACTAATGCACTTGCCTGTGGTGTGATGGGGCATGGGCTTTTCCGATGATTTATCAGATTTGCTGAGTGGTGGTAATGACTTTTCCACAGGGGAGAAAGGGAAAGAAATTGATAACAGAGTCAAACAATACTTATCTTCTGAATCTCCTAGCAACAAATTCAAAAAAAGCAGCTTTGGCAGAAGATTGGGAACAGGGAATATTGAAGTATATTTTCCTCCATTTACTATTGTTAGCAAAAAAAAGTCACGCTGAAGGCTGCTTTATACTCAGCATTTTTTTTACTAATATTGATGAATGGAGGAAAATATTTGTGTTTAATGAGGGAACCTATTATGGAAGAAGAAATGAATTTAAAGTACAGTGGGGTAGAAAGAAGGGGAAAAAAAAGGATTGTAGCAATGGAAAGTATTTCCCAACATCTGGCCTAGGTGAGCTCCTGGCCTGACTTGGGCCTGGTGCTGGGAGCTTGCTGACATCAGGGGTGGGAAGTAGCACCCGGAAGCAGCTCTTAAAGGCTGCCGCTGCTGTTCAAAAGGACTGGTTAACTTTTGCTAGCCACAGAGTAGAAATGGTTGCAGAAAGGAGCAAGTCAGCTCCATCAACTGATGGAAATTTGCAGGTTCTTTTGGATGAAATGCAGCAATGGTTTGCCGCCTTTGACCTCCTAGGGTACCCTCCTCTGTGAAGAAACATGCACGCTGCTTGGTAGGAGATGGCCAATACATAACTGTATGCTGTAGGAGGTGGATTATACAGCAAATGTCTTTAATATATAGAGAAGCTGCAGAAATATTCCTGTTTAATGCATGTTTAATAGCAGCCCACTTCTGTTATGCACGCCATGCATAAGTTTTCAAATGCGAGCTAAGCCTCTCCGCTTTTACTTACAGGTAGTCAAAGGTCTGGAAAATGTTTGTGATATTCAGCTACTTAGCTGGCTGGTCCCTTTCTGCCACCACGATGTCAAAGAGAAATTACCTTCCCTTTTAAAACTATTTTAGCCGATAAGGTAAATTTTTCAAAACGGAAACAAATTGCTCCTGTGTTGTCATCCAATTAACATTGCAAAGTCACCTCCGTTATATAGCATCTGCTTGACCTAAACAAAATACTATTTAAGGACAACATTTAGACTAATAATGTTTTGTTGTGTCTTCTTCTCCCCTCCACCCCAAAAAAGACATTCAAATCTTAATTCAAATGGTTTTGTAATGAATATGCTAATTGGACAATTTTTAAGAAGCCACGCATATATGATTGCAGACTCCTTGTGAAATTATTACATCATGCATGAATGCATACAATCATAATACGTTCTTTGCATAATTTTCTATTTATTTCAAGAGCATTAATGTTAATTTTGAAGTTGCAGTAATATATTATCACTTAAAGGGGCTCTGTCCTTGCAGGAAATGTTTGGCACTTTCTCATATGTTTGCATGCACATGGCTTGATGATATTGATTGCTTTGGAACACTTCGATGCAGTCTAGTTCAGCCTAAGATAGTGGCTGGAGAGCGGTTGGAGTCATTGATAAGGGGCTGTGGTTTGTGTTTGTGAGAACGATTTGTGGCAGGGGCCAAAGATAATGCCTTCAGTATTTCACCCGTGGCTCTGAGTCAGAAGGTTGTGGGTTCAAGTCTCACTCCAGGGACTTGAGCACAAAAATCTAGGCTGACACTCCATGCATTACTGAGGGAGTGCTGCACTGTCGGAGGTGCCGTCTTTCGGATGAGACGTTAAACTGAGGCCCCGTCTGCCCTCTCAGGTAGACGTAAAAGATCCTATGGCACTATTCTGAAGAAGAGCAGGGGAGTTATCCCTGGTGTCCTGGCTTGCTGTGTGCAAATTGACTGCCGCATTTCCTACATTACAACAGTGTCTACACTTCAAAAAAAAAAGTACTTCATTGGCTGTAAAGCGCTTTGGGATGTCCGGTGGTCATAACACTACAGAGAGCCGGCACGGACTCGATGGGCCGAATGGCCTCCTTCTGTGCCGTCATGACTCTATGACTAAATGCAAGTCTTTCTTTTCTTTCCAATGTTTAGCTGGAGGGATGTGCAGTTCATCCAAGACTGGATGTCAGACAAATAGTCTGACAGCACAGAGGCAGTGGACGGGTTGAAAAAGGTGGTGGCAGTGTAGAGCTGGGTATTGTCAATGCACATGTGGATGCTGATCCCATGTCTGCAGATGAGGTTACCAAGGGGCAGCATCTATATGAGGTGGAGGTCAAGGATAAATCCTTGGGGGACTCCAGAGCTAACAGTGCAAAGTCTGGAAGAGAAAACATTGCTCAGTCTATGATTGGATAGATATGAGTGAAACCAAATAAATTCAGCCCCACTGAGCTGGACAGCGGAGGAAGGCCATTGGTGGAGGATGGAGTAGTCGACTGTGTCAATGGCAGTAGAGAGGTTGAGGAGAATAATACACCTTGGTCACAGTCATAGTCACAGAGTATGTTGTTTGTGACTTTGATTAAGGTGGTTTTGGTGCTGCTGCAGGGCTGTAAACCTCATTGGAGAGATTCAAACGTGGCGTTGCAGGAGAGATGGGCACAGATTTGAGCAGCAACAATATGTTCAAGGACTTTGGAAAGGAAAGAGAGGTTGGAGTTGGACAGTTTTCAAGGACAGAGAGGTTAAGGGTGGGTTTTTAAGGAGGGCAGTGATGACAGTAGTTTTGAAAGGGAGGGGGACAGTCTCCGAAGAAAGGGCATTGAGGGAGCAGAGGGTGGTCTGATGGACGAGATGAACTCGGAGAAGGCATGGAGGAAGATGCGAGAGAAACTAGAAGACATGGGAGTTCAGGGCTAGGGCATAGCGGGGTGGATGCTGAGGGGAGGTTTGGTTTGGTAGGAAAGGGGGGAAGGGAAGAAGTAAAGGTAGCTGAACGGCTGATCTCTATCTTGGTGACATGAGCTCCTCGCACTTGTTGTTAGGGTTGAGGGTGAGTGGAGGGGGCAGGGGAATGGGGATTAAGGAAATGATTGGTAGTGGAGAAAAGAAGCTGTGGGTTATCTTTATTTTCTTCCGTCTTTCAGATGAGAAGTTAAACCGAGGCTCCGTCTACCCTCTCAGGTGGACGTAAAATATCCTACGGCACTATTTTGAAGAAGAGCAGGGGAGTTATCCCCGATGTCCTGGCCAATATTTATCCATCAATCAACATCCCTAAAACAAATTATCTGGTCATTGCCACATTTGTGGGAGCTTGCTGTGCGTAAATCATCGGCTGCTGCGTTTCCTACATTACAACAGTGACTACACTTCAAAAAGCACTCCATTGGCTGTAAAGCGCTTTGGGACATCCAGTGGTCATGAAAGGCACTATATACAGTAAATGCAAGTCTTTCTTTTCCAAGATGATTCTAGACTAATGGATGGTTTTGACATAATAGAACTTTATGTCTGACTTTAAGATGTTCTGATCACTTTTCAGTTCTGAACTGTAAAGCCCTCAACAGCCACGATTCAGCTAGTGGTTTAAGTTTGTTTAAGATGAGGGGGGAGAAATTCGGATTCGCCCCGTTTGGGGCGCTAGTATTGGCGGTGCGCAACGTTTAGCGCCAGGCGCAATTTATCGCCACCTTGAGCGATATTGGGTAGCTGCGCCCCTGAAGGTGATTGCGGCGCTAAATCAGGCGCTGCACGATAGTCTTAAGGCGCTAACCCGGCGGCGCGACGTAATTTCTCCGCGGGCGCAGCGCAGGTGCTGTCAATTATCGATTTCATCCAGACACGCTGGCGCTGGCCAGCTCTTAAAGGGGCGGATCGATTATCATCTGCAGCCACACTCTGCGCCTTGTAGGCCTCAAACTCGACGGCAACCTACCTGTGGCGGGCAAAACTTCAACCACATGGAGAGGGCCAGGGAGAGAGCGCAGCGCTTCAGCGAGGGGGCATTGGATGCTCTGGTTGGCGCAGTGGAGCGCCGGCGATCTGTGCTGTACCCGGAGAATGGCAGGAGGCCTCAACACACCGAATACCGCAGAGCTTGGAGGGAGGTTTCCCAAAGAGTCACCTCCACCAGCATGGTTCCAAGGACTCCTGTGCAATGCAGGAAGAAGTTCAACGACCTCACTCGGGTCGTCAGGGTGAGTGCCTTTTTCAGAATCATCTTCATCCCTCCATCTGCACCTCACTTTATGGCCAGAGGGTGTGCAAAGCCCCAATGGCCAGCTGTCATCCAGGACCCATGGCCCTTTCTGGAAACACACACGCACATTCAGCTCAGTGCGTAATGTAAGGGCTATTCGACCATGGGAGGCATGTGATGCCAGATCAGGGCAGCATAATATAAGGGCTATTCAACCATGGGAGGCATGTGATGCCAGATCAGGGCTACATGTTTCATCACACCCCGTCCTTTCTCTTGCAGTCCAAGCAGGCGAGTAACCGCAGGCAACAGCTTCGGACCGGAGGAGGCCGGCACCACCTGCAGACCATTAAAGACCTGGAGGAGCGAGTCCACCGGATCATCGCAAGCCGGATGAGTGGCCCCATCGCCTCTGGAGATGCCGACCCCATTGTGGACAGCGATGGTAAGGTCATCACCTTTTTGACCTCTCTCCTTCCACTTGTTCCCCACACCAGCATGCTTTTTCACTCTCGACCCAATTCAGAGCATTGCAGCACTCATGCATCCCTTGCTGCCACCCTGTCCTTTCGCTAAAGCCACTCTTGAACCTCCCTGCTTTCAGATGCTGCATCACCAGCTCGGGAGGCAGGCCCTCAAGCTGCCACTGCGACTGACTCCGGAGGCGATGAGGAGGAGGCAGCTGGACCATCCGTTCAACCCTCAGGCGAGCCAGCCCATCTCCAGACTGAGGAGACTCCTTCCCTGGAGGGGAGCGGGGGAGAATGGTCTGAGGAGGATCCAGCTCCAGGACCCAGCGGCCTGCAGCAACGCGAGGGGGGTAGGGAAGCTTGGGGGCCGTCTCCCCAGAGGGCGAGTTGGGCCGTGAGTGCTGCTGCACAGACCGCAGAAGAGGTGCGTGCCCTCGCTGAAATGAGCGCCCAGGCTGGGCTGAGGCACACTGAGCTCATGGCTGCAGTGGGAAGGATGCCCGAATCCATTGAGACACTGGCAAGGAGTGTGCAAGACTTCGGCACAGCACAGGCAAGGAGTGTGCAGGACTTCGGCACAGCACTGGCAAGGATTGTCCAGGGCTTCAGCGAAGCAATGGCACCTGCAAGCAAGTGCTGAGTGCTGACACGCAGTCACTCGCTGGTCTCATGCAGATGCAGATTGAGGCCACGTGAGCACTGACTGCTGCCACCCTCACTGGATCGGGCAGGATTCCCCGGGGCCCTCGCCGCACCACAGCAGGCCAGCAATCTGTGCACCAGCCGATTGCTGCGCATGCTACGGTGCTGCCCCGTCAGAGTGCCAGTGTGTCGGCCGACTAGGGAGCTGCTGTCTGCTCTTAGGATGACAGCATTCCTGATGCCACCACTGGCACTTCTCCATTGCAGCTGCCACCACCTGTAGGACAGACTGCTGCCGCCCATGCAGAGTTGGAGCAGTCAGCAGCCGGGCCCTCCAGGCCCAGAGCTCGTCCAGGCTGTCCCTCAGGGGCATCTGCGGTTTCGGACAGTCAGCAGGCCTCCCCCAGCCTTGCTGCAGCCACTGGGGTCCCATTACGGAGGAACTGCAGGGCGGGAAGGGGCCAATGCCGAAAGGGAAGCAGATCACCATCGAGGGGTGAAATGAAGAATAGATTTGCCTTTCTAATCTAGGCTTTATTAACTTAAAAATCCTGTAGCACATCTTTCAACACCCAGTCCCAACTAAAGGCTGGAAAGAACTGAATTTAAGATGGCCACCACAAATCACATGACATCAACTACCAATGAGATTACAGCATATATCCCAAGGCAGGAAACAAACAACCAATCACAATACTTCTTACTAAACATAAAGAATAATCACCACATTCACCCCTCCTTTTAAAATATACTCCAACCTAAATAACCTTTACAATTTATAATTAATTATTTACAACTAAAACTATGCACAGACAAAATAAAACTATTCAACATGACACAATACTAAGTGAGCAACAACAAATAGTAACATTGCACATAAGTATTAAGTATCTCTCAACTAAAACAATATAATATAATATTTCAACAATTTTAAAACATTACTATCAATTTAAAAGTCCATTTTCAATCGGTCGACCGGATATCTTGTTCGTGTCGACCTTCTTAACCTTGGTGAAATTCCTTGCCCTCCCACACCAGGAGACACAGAAGTATCTTCTGCAGGAAGGCTATCCATAATCCCGATTTTCAACGGTTTCCGGATTAGAAATCCCATCAGGAGGTAAACTGGGACGGTCATGAACATCCATCGAGGGCTGACTAATAGAAGTATAATTATCTGCAGTCGAATTGGAAATATTCGTAGTATCTGTAACAGCATCCACATTATCTGAATCATGACTATTGTTAATATTCTCAGAAGAGGGCTGGCCACCACAAGGAGCCAAGTCTTTAATTGAAACGGTACTTTCTTTCCCATCTTGGAATCGAATATGAGCATATTGGGAATTTGCCTCCAACAGCTCCACCTCCTTCACTAAAGGATCATATTTTGACAATCTAACATGGCGTCGAAGCAGCACAGGTCCCTGCATAGTAAGCCATGAAGGTACCGAATATCCTGTAGTAGATCTCCGCGGATAGTTAAAGAGCCTTTCATGGGGGGTCACATTAGTAGCCGTTGAAAGCAATGATCTAATGGAATGCAGGGCATCAGGCAGTACCATTTCCCACTGTGTATTCTTAAGGTTCCGGGATGTCAAAGCCAACATAACTGCCTTCCAGATCACCCCATTGTATCGTTCGCACTGTCCATTACCCTGGGGATTATACGGGGTAGTTCTGCTAGTAGAAATTCCCCGACTCTGAAGGTATTCCTTCAACTGGGAAGACATAAAAGAACTTCCCTGATCCGAATGGATATACGCAGGCATCCCAAAGATGACAAAAAGTTGAGTCAGACATTTGATAACTGTAGCAGCTGATACATCTGCGCAAGGAAAAGCAAAAGGGAACCTTGAAAACTCATCCACAACAGTAAATATATATCGGTTTTGAGTAGTTGAAGGAAGAGGCCCCTTAAAATCGACGCTCAAACGTTCAAAAGGAGAAGTAGCCTTTATAAGATGAGCTCGTTGAGGCTTAAAGAAATTCGGTTTACACCGAGCACAGATAGAACATGATGAAGTCATCCGCTTGACGTCTTCAACTGAAAAGGGCAAATTCTTACTGCGTACGAAGTGTATCATCCTCATAACCCCAGGATGGCATAAGGCATTGTGAAGATTAATAAGCGTATCTCCGTGAATCACAGAACAATAAGCCCTCGACAGCGCATCAGCAGCAACATTATCCTTCCCCGGACGATAAACTATATCAAAATGGTAACATGCCAACTCAATCCTCCACCTCCTTATTTTATCATTCTTAATCTTTCCAAAATGTTTGACATCAAACATAAAGGACACAGACTTTTGACTAGTTACCAACGTAAAATGTCGCCCCGATAAATAATGTCTCCATTTACGCAGTGCTTCTACTATTGCATACGCCTCTTTCTCTATTGAAGAATGCCTTTTTTCACTATTGTTCAAGGTACGTGAGAAAAAGGCCACAGGTCTTCCATTTTGGTTCAGAGTAGCCCCAATTGCAAAATCAGAAGCGTCCGTCTCAATCACAAAAGGAACCTGCTCATCAATAGAATGCACAACTGCTCCAAGGATATCCTTTTTTAAATTATCAAAACACGTCCTGGCCTCCCATGATGGAGGATATGTCGTAACCCGAATAAGAGGCCGGATCTTCTGTGAAAAATTTGCAATCCAATTAGAATAGTAAGAAAACAGTCCAACAACTCGTTGCAAAGCCTTAGAATTAGTAGGACAAGGTAAATCAATCAATGGTCGCAGACGTTCTGGGTCTGGTTTAATCTTGTTTCCCGAGATAATGTACCCCAGTAGATTTACCTCAGTGGTCGAAAAGGTACACTTCTCTTTATTGAAAGTTAAACCAACTTTTTCCGCAGCTTGAAGGAATCTTTCTAAATTAGAATCATGCTCCACCCTTGATTTGCCACACACCGTGATGTCATCTAAGTATGAAAAAGTGTCAGAGAGAGAGTTATCACTTATAAAAGCATCCATTGCCCGTTGAAAACAAGCAACACCATTAGTAACACCAAATGGTATTCGGCAAAACTGATACAGCTTTCCACCAGCCTCAAAAGCCGTATATGGTTGATCCTTCTTAACAATAGGAATCTGATGATAAGCACTCTTTAGGTCAATAGTGCTAAAAACCTTATACTGAGATACTTTATTGATAAGCTCATCAATCTTAGGCAAAGGGTACGCATCTAATTGAGTATACCTATTAATAGTTTGGGAATAGTCTATCACCATTCGTTTCTTATGTCTCTCGTTAGTCGTGACAACTACCTGTGCCCGCCAAGGCGAACAACTAGGTTCAATGATTCCTTCCAATAAGAGACGTTGAACTTCAGAATTAATAAATTCTCTATCCTGACTGCTATACCTTCTTGACTTGGTAGCAATTGGCTTACAATCCGGCATCAAATTGGAAAAAAGTGATAATGGAGAAATGGATAAAGAGGTTAATCCACAAATAGATAAAGGTGGCTTAGTCCCTCCAAATGAAAGACTGAGAGACTCGTGTAACTGAAGCACATCATGACCAATCAAAATATCCGCACAGAGATTAGGCAAAACAGATAGGCGTATATCAGTATACGTATTACCTAGAAGAATCAATTTCACAAGGCAACAACCAGCTACTTGTGAAGTGAGAGTCGTCTGAGCCATACACACCTGATAGGAAACAGGCGAAATTTTCAAATGCTTCTCCTTTGCAAACTGAAGACTTATAGATACGGGCAGTACCGAGAGTTTTATAAGGGCCTTCACTTCCAACCCATTAACTTGGGCCGTAACTATAGCTTTGTTTAGGCCATGAGCAAATGCAGCAGAAATTGATGCAATAAACGCCCTATCTAAAGGCTGAATAGTCACAGAGGAGGTAATTGAACCTGATGATTTACACACACGTGCGTAATGACCTCTCTTGCCGCATTTACTACACACAGCCTCCCGAGCAGGACACTTCAGACGAGGGTGCCGGACGTTTCCACAAAAATAACACTTCTGAATCCTAGAGGCAACAGCCGCTGAAGTAGAAACTGTTTCAGAATCTAGTAAACCACTCCTATTAAGTCCACATAATTCCTTTTCATCCGGAACTGCCGAAACCACAGTCACAGGCCGATTAAAAAGAGCATAAGAATCCGAACTTCTCTGAGCCACATCCAATGTAGAAGCTTGCTCAAAAGCACTCTTAAGATCCAAAGTCTAATTTTCTAACAACCGCTGACGAATTGATCTAGACAGTAATCCATTAATAAAAGCATCCCGTACCGATTCTTCCTTATATTCTTCAGCCGTCACGGCCTTATAATTACAGTTAACACTAAGGCACCGAAGTGCTTGTAAATAAGTATCCAAAGATTCTCCCACCTGCTGCCTACGGGCAGATAGACGGTGACGTGCAAATACCTCATTCTTTGGTTTAAAAAAAATCTTTTCCAATGTAGAAATAGCCACTTCGTAAGTTTTACAGTCCAAAATATACTTATACACATCCGGAGCAATGTAGTTGATCAGCATATTCAGCTTATTTAGAGACTCTTGATCCAACACGCCCAAAAAGTTTTTAAATGTACAATACCAGTGTTTCCATTTATCATCCACTCCTGCAGAATTAGGGTCAGCATTGAATCGTTCTGGTTGAAGATATCGCTCCGGTTGAAGATATCGCTCCATTCTGACATAAAGTTAATAAATTGAAATGAAGAATAGATTTGCCTTTCTAATCTAGGCTTTATTAACTTAAAAATCCTGTAGCACATCTTTCAACACCCAGTCCCAACTAAAGGCTGGAAAGAACTGAATTTAAGATGGCCACCACAAATCACATGACATCAACTACCAATGAGATTACAGCATATATCCCAAGGCAGGAAACAAACAACCAATCACAATACTTCTTACTAAACATAAAGAATAATCACCACAAGGGGGAAAAAGTTGAAGGTGCTGCTGATTCCTGTTATTTGTTTCATTCAAGGCCGAGGATGCTGGTCTGAATGTTAGTTATGTTTTGGACAGTCTCCCGGGTGTGAGAGCCACTTATGTTTTGGACAGTCTCCCGGGTGTGAGAGTCACTTATGTGGCAGTCTGTTTGTTTTGCTTTTTGTTGCCATTGCTTTGTCATGCAGGAAGGAAACACATTTTGTTAAATAAACAACTTTCTTTATTCACAATGGTCATGTCTGTTCTTTACACAAATTTTGCCCTTGACCGGCTTAGGGGTAGCAGAACGGTTCCATTCATGTTCTTGGAATGGCAGCAAGCATTCCGAGAGGGACTAGAAGTGACTTGCTATAAGCCTCTGACGGACAGCCCTTGCAGTTTGTGCCTCCCTCCCGTCTTGGTGCTGCTCCTCCTCCTCTTTGAGGAAGTGTACTTTTATATTACAAAATGGCTTCCCAAGGTACAGAATAGAAAACACAAAATGGCCTCCATAGATTAGTAATTGCTAGTTCTGCTGAAAAAGCAGAACTCTCCAATTAACAAAATGACCTCAACTGTTAATTAGAACAAAGACCTTCAAAGGTACATACTGCTAGCCTCCCTATCTCTTTCTCATAGCTAGGTGAAGAGAGTCCTTGAGTCATGTATAAACCAGGATGGGGAGTCAGAGAAGAACAGAACTTATAGATTAGATAACCCTATCTGTAGGCATTCCTTTTTGTTCCAGTCCTTTTTATCCTTGATTACAGTTTGACTAACACTATATTTTTCTTGTTACTAATTATGATCTCAGACTTCGATCATGTGATTCTGAAGGCTTGCTTTAACTATAAATATGTTACCTTTTGCCTATGATCTTAGAAGTGGTCAGCGTAGCCATTGTCTACATGTCCGCTTCCCTTGTATACAAGAACTAATAAAGTCTTCCTTTGATGATACTTTGTGTTTAAAGAGTCTTACTCGGAAGTCGAGACTTCGACAGTCTTACTTGGAGGTTCCACCGAGATCACTTGCTGCCTTTCGGTAAGTCACGGACAAAGACATCATGAATTTCTAGTGACAGATCCTGAATGGCCACAGTGATGTTTTATCACATAATAAGGATTTCTCATTAGATACTGAATTGGTGTAGTCTGTTTCTTCCGACGGGAGTACTGCGATCAAGTTAAGACTCGTGTTTTAGATTTGAGTGAATCCTGTAACTTTTGCTTCTTTTATTTTTAACGTTAAAAGGAGGAGGATACTGACGACTCAGGTCTCAAAACTATCGGGCAAGGGAGACACGTCCCGGACTAATAAAGGTACCAGGTTGCGAAAGAGAGCGCTAAAATTAAAACTGCAGTATCAAGGGTGGGTCCCTTGAGCCGGGGTTAAAGTCCCGCGGCAGAAAGTATCGTTTGAGGATTGTCACTGTGTTTTAAAGACCTGTATTACCAGGCTCAGGACTATTCTCCGTTGAGATACCTTCTACGAGGGTTCAAGCCCCTCGCATTAAAGCATAAGGATTTTATATGAACATAGAGGTTAAGAATTATCGCAACCATTGTTTTCCGTTTTGTTTGTTGTTGACAACATTAAGACAGAAGACTTTCACATAAAGTATAAGTTAAATGTTAAGGACTCAGCTTGTAGTGGCGTACAACGCAACTGAGAATTGACTATTTGTTTAGTTTAGAGTATAAGATAAATGTCTGAGTATTTGGTCTGTTTGCCTGTTTGGGCGGCTGCATTACTTGTCATTTCTTTGAGTGTTGTTATTGTTATTGTTCATCACTTATGGTCCTTTGGACAGTCAGTAATAGTCGTAAGGGGGTAAAGGGTGAAACTTGCAATCTAGTAGAAGAGTGCCTAGTATAAATTAAGAACTAAAACTTTACTAAGATGGGAGCTTCACAGAGTAAGATCCCAGAAAAAGGGACTCCCGCTTTTTACATCTTTAACAACTATGGTCAAATGTCCACAAATGATTTATCTAAATGGTCTAAATGGACCAAGAAAGACAAACACCCGTTCCTCATAGATGGAACATTTAATCTAGACAGAATCACGTGTCTAGAGAACTGTCTTACAGACAGAGACCCACATAGAAAAGGTAAAAAGTCAGTAAATTGGTCTGCCTTTTCAGACTGGAAAAAGGAAGCAGAAAAGCGTAAGGACCGCAGTATACAAGCCAGTACATCTGATACCAGAAATAAGAGAAAGGACTTAGTAAGTAAAAAGACTAAACAAGATGAAATACTGACCCAAATGGCTTCAATACAATTAGCATCCCTGAAGCCTACCGCTCCTCGCTCTATTCACCCACCTTTATCCACGTCTCACTCAAGTGATGACGATGATGCAGGATGATACAGAAGACCGCCTCCTGCATACGTAGCCCCCCCCATTGAGAATCAGGAGCCAGACCAAGCTAACGGGGCCGCAGGGAATAATCCCGACCCAGAACACCCCACCAATAAAAACGGTCCAGGCCCTTGTACCAGATCCCAGTCAAAACCGGCCCAAGAAAATACTATGTATCCACTCAGACGTTTCCCCAACGTCCACAACCAAAACGGAGATCTGGTTGTCGTTCATCGCCCATGGACAGCTTCCGAACTACGGACAATAGTCCATGAGTTGCCGGACCCCTCAGAGGACTTAGAAAAAGCAATTAATGAGCTCAAAAGCATCGTTATTTGCCATCAGCCCACTATTGTGGACGTCGACCAGCTACTCAGAGCTTGGTTAAAAGATTCCAAATACCACCTTTTAACAGATGGTCCAGGTAGTTTCAACCATATTAACGACCATAGAATACATCAGCAATGGAATCCTGAAATACTACCAAACGATGCATTCTGGACCAACTTATATACAACAATGCATGCTAAATTCCCAAAAAGAACTAATTGGACAAAAAAAATTGAGACCACTCAGAAAAAGGACAAAGACGTTGAGGATTATATAGAAAGAATAGAAGCAATTATGGGGCAACATTCTGGAATGACCAAGGAAAATTACCAGATCCCTTTAATTAATGCCCTTGTAAATGGTCTCAGAACAGAACTTAAAGAACCATTGACTTTAGTCTGCCTGGATTGGAGACATAAAACAACTCCTGAATTAACACAAATTCTGAAAGGAGTTCAGGAGAGACATAGAGACCAAAAGAGTAAGGTTTCCCTCTTAATGGAGCAGACAGCTCCCGCAGCTCCGACTGCCCAGACTACCATTTATTATCAGGGCCACTACAGAGGACGAGGCAGAGGGTATAACAGAGGCAGATTTAGAGGAAATAGTAGAGGAGGGACTGGCAGAGGCCAGTGGAACGGAAGAGGCGCAAACTCTCCGTGTTTTAACTGTGGTCAGATCGGACACTGGAAGTCCGACTGCCCGTTCCCCAAGCAGCAGAATCAAGGATGGGGAAGTGCCCCAAACAATGTAAATACCCAAGCCCAGGTTCACACTCGTCCGCAGGCAGGTTTTACTACAGGGAATCCGTGGAGAGGTCAAAATACGGAAGGACAATTCGGATACCCAGGGCAAAATTATTCAGCATGACGCGGAGAAACAGCCCCGAACGTTACCCATATTCTTCAGTTACCTTTAGTCTCACTAAATTCTAGCGATGAGCCATATTTATCCATAAAAATGCAGGGACAGAGAGTCCCTTTTCTCGTTGACACAGGAGCCACAACCTCACTATTAACAAAGCAATACGCTAGGGGAACTCCGTGTACTGAAAAGAATGTCACATGTGTAGGACTTTCCGACGTCTCACAGACTATGACGTGGTCACAACCATCAGAAATACAAGCAGACAATTTCTCTGGCCAGCATGCCTTTCTTCTATCAGATGAAGCCCCCATGAACCTTTTAGGGAGAGATTTGCTGTGCAAAATGCAGGCAACAATAATTTGTTCAGAAAAAGGACTGCAGGTGCACATCCCTACCGATAGATGTACTATGTGCCCTTTACAAAATTGCTCCCCTCCCATCGTCTACCAGTGGACAAACAAAAACCAAGAATTAAGCCACACATTAATGATGATTGTAGGAGCAGTGCAATGTGTCTCAAGCACAGCCTCAGAGTACCAGAAGGATTTGAAATTAGACAGCTGGCACATGAACCTGCATTGCACTGCCTTTTATGACGACACGGGAAAGAACAAAACTATAAAAGACTGTTTTTGGGCCGGAACTTCCTGTTTAAAATTCGGACAATCTTTATTGGACCCGAAGGAATAGCAGCTGCCGTAACGTTAACTCCAGAAGCATGGGATCTGTTTCAAGTCAAGGACTCTAAACCACACTGCACTCTCGCTGTCGCAAACGGCCGTCACCCAAGAGATCTAGGGCCAATGGTCCTCCGTTTTTGCTGCGAAATGATCACCCAATTGGTGACCAAGCCCCGAACAGATTTATCAGAAACTCCTATTTCCAATAGTGACTTAGCGTACTACGTAGACGGGTCAGCCCTTAGGGATGACAAGGGATCACCTAGGGCTGGATATGCCATATCAGATGATCATTCGATTGTGGAGGCGCTCTCACTACCTCAGTCCTTTTCAGCGCAACAAGCAGAACACTTCGCTCTTACAAGAGCTTGCATACTGGCTACTGATCAAACCGTTAATATTTATACCGACTCCAGGTATGCTTTTGGGGTTGCCCACGATTACGGACAGATCTGGAAATTAAGGGGATTTCTCACTTCCTCAGGTTCAACCATTAAGAATGCTGAACAAATCAATAATCTTTTAAAGGCCCTCATGTGTCCCACCAAGATTTCAGTTATTAAATGTCAGGCTCATACAGGTAGTCAGGATCAGATATCAGTGGGTAACGAACGAGCAGACAGAGCTGCTAAGTCAGCAGCTTTGTCTGATACAGGGCCACAAGTTTCAACCTTTGTTCTGCGTCAACAGAAATCAGACAATGACCCACTGATGTTTTAGCCTTTCAGTCACAGGCTAACTCGGACGAAGTGTTAAGTTGGGCAAGGGATTCTTGCTTTAAAACGCCTGAAGGGGTATGGGTTCACCATGACGGCTGCATGGTGGCTCCTAAATCTTTACTCCCATGGATTGCCCGATGCGTTCATGTGTTCACGCATGCGGGCAAAGGGGGGATGGCAGACTATATTAATCAAACATGGTATGCACCAGGTATTTCGGCAATTGCAAAACAAATCAGTGAAAGGTGCACCACATGCCAGGAAATGAATCCAGGTAAAGCAGAGAAAGTACAGTCTGCCTCCCACCCGAATCCATCAGGCCCTTTTGTAAATTTACAAATGGATTTTATTGATTTACCTCCATGTCTAGGATTTAAGTATGTATTGGTAATTATAGATATGTTTTCAAGATGGGTCGAAGCCTTTCCATGTAAAAAGAACGATGCTGTAACAGTAGCAAAGTGTTTGTTAAAAGAAATCATACCAAGGTTTGGAATACCTATGCAGCTTTCAAGCGATAGGGGATCGCACTTCATTGGAATAATTGTAAAGGAACTATGTAAAGCTTTGCAGATTAATCAGCATTTTCACTGCAGTCATCATCCGCAATCTTCAGGACTGGTAGAAAGACATAATGGAGTGCTGAAGAATAAACTTTCTAAACTTTGCAATGAAACTGGACTTAAATGGGTCGAACTATTACCCTTAGCATTGATGATAATGCGAGCAGCAACTAACAGGACAACTGGACTGTCGCCACACGAGATCGTCATGGGGAGACCCCAAAGACTGCCATTCTCAGCACCATTTACGGTTAAACAAATGGACATTCATAAAATGGACGAAAGTATGCTAAACTATTGCATTGCATTAACTAGATGTATTTCTAGCTTCCACCAACAGGTAAAGGAAGCTCAAACGGAACCAACAGAAGGAAAGTGCCATAACTTGGAACCTGGAGATGACGTCTACGTAAAAGTTTTCAAAAGAAAGAACGGTCTGCAGCCACGCTTTGAAGGACCGTATCAAGTGCTCTTAACAACAAACACAGCCATAAAAGTCAAGGAAAGATCTTCCTGGATTCACGCATCCCACTGCAAGAAGGCACCGAATAGAGACAATTGAATCTTGAAAGACTTAAACAATGAAGATGTTACTTATATTTTGTATACTAATCGGACTACTGAGTCTAATATACCAGGGAGATGGGGAAAGATCCCGAAAGAAACGAGAATTACACGTGAATACTTTTTTGTACATATAACCAACATCGTTAAACATATTAGAGATGCAGTGAGTCAGTATGAAAACCCAAAGAACCAAGGATGGTTTGACTGGGTAGTGGGGGGATGGCTGGGATCAATAGGACAAACGTTATTGCATGGATTAGTAGTAGTGATAGCAGTGATTGTATGTATTTTTCTATTTTTCACAGTGATTAAATGCTGTTGCAATAGGCTAGGTGAGGCAGCTATACCAGGAGGAAGTATGATGATGCAGAGGGAAGTAAATGAAGAAGAGAAGAATGGTCCCCTAGGGGAAGAAATGAAATGATTGAATAGGATAAACATTTAGGGGCTAGATTGGGAACAACAGGCTAGGGAAAAAAAAGAGGACTCCAGGAGCACTTGAGCTCATGAAGACCCCACAGGTCAGGCATAAACTGTGCAGGTCACCACCATATTTTTAGTCCTCCTCTATAAGCTGTTTGTTCCCTATCTCCTTAGAAGGTGTTTAGTCACGCCCAACCTGCAGGCTAACATAAGCTGCAGGACATAGACTGTAATCTGCAGGCTAACATAAGCTGCAGAAAAGAGAATAAAACCTGCAGGCTAACATAAGCTGCAGGAGTACCAAGCAGATATATATCAAGAGCCCCAGCAATTGAATAGAGCACAGTGAATAAAGTAAAATCCTTAGGATTGGATTGTCCTAGTAAGGACAAAAGGGGGGAATGAGGAAGTGTACTTTTATATTACAAAATGGCTTCCCAATGTACAGAATAGAAAACACAAAATGGCTTCCATAGATTAGTAATTGCTAGTTCTGCTGAAAAAGCAGAACTCTCCAATTAACAAAATGACCTCAACTGTTAATTAGAACAAAGACCTTCAAAGGTACATACTGCTAGCCTCCCTATCTCTTTCTCATAGCTAGATGAAGAGAGTCCTTGAGCCATGTATAAACCAGGATGGGGAGTCAGAGAAGAACAGAACTTATAGATTAGATAACCCTATCTGTAGGCATTCCTTTTTGTTCCAGTCCTTTTTATCCTTGATTACAGTTTGACTAACACTATATTTTTCTTGTTACTAATTATGATCTCAGACTTCGATCATGTGATTCTGAAGGCTTGCTTTAACTATAAATATGTTACCTTTTGCCTATGATCTTAGAAGTGGTCAGCGTAGCCATTGTCTACATGTCCGCTTCCCTTGTATACAAGAACTAATAAAGTCTTCCTTTGATGATACTTTGTGTTTAAAGAGTCTTACTCGGAAGTCGAGACTTCGACATCTTCTGCTGGTGCTTCAATGTCTGGTGGCATTGGCTGGGTCCTGAGGATTGCCAGGTTATGCAGCATGCAACACACAACCACGAAGTGGGAGACTCGCTCAGGTGAGTACTGAAGGGCTCCTCCGGAATGGTCCAGACAGCGGAACCGTTGCTTCAGCACGCCGATTGTGTGCTCAATGATGTTCCTGGTCGCTTGATGGCTCTCATTGTAACGTTCTTCAGCAGGGGTGCTGGGCGAACGGAGCGGGGTCATCAGCCAGGGGCACAGAGGATAGCCCTTGTCCCCGAGAAGCCAGCCTCCTGGGTGAGCCGGGGCCTCGAAAAGGTCTGCCACAGAAGTCTGGCGCAGGATGAAAGCGTCGTGGCTGCTGCCTGGAAAGTGGGCATTCACAGCCAGTATCAGCTGTCGGTGGTCACAGACCAGCTGCGCATTCAAAGAATGGAACCCCTTTCGGTTCTCTAGAGGCGCCTGCAAAGCCACATGTGTGCAGTCAATGGCGCCCTGCACCATGGGGAAGCTGGCTATCCTTGCGAAGCCCTCTGCGCGCTCTCGCTGCTTGTCCGGGGTCATTGGGAAGGTCATTGCCGTCTCCTTTTAAAGAGGGCATTAGTCACTTGATGGATGCAGCAATGCACCGCAAACTGTGAGATGTTGGCAATGTCCCCAGTAGCGGCCTGAAAGGAGCCGCTGGCATAGAAGTTTAGAGCCACAGTGATCCTCACAGTCACCGACAGAGATGTCCTGCACCTTAGTTGAGGCTGCAGATCTGGCTGAAACAGGTGGCAGAGCTCAGTGACCACCTCCTTACTGAAGCGCAGCCTTCGGAAACACTGCTCCTCCGACATGTTGATATACGAAAACTGTTGGCGGAAAACCCTGGCAGCGTAAGGTCTCGTGTGGCGACGTCTGTAGGCCCTCCTCCGTCTGGCCATGCCTGCCACTCTATCCCTGCGTCTCTGTGCCCTGTCAATATGATTGAGAAGCACAACGTTCCCATCCAATGCAGCCCCCATAGTAAGTGCGCACTGAAAGTTATGCCGTTTGAGAAGCTCACCAACTGCAAAGTGATGTTCAGAAGGCTAAAGTTCCTCAGCCAGTGCTGGCTCACTGCAGAAATGGCTCTCCGTGTGCAGCTGAGCAACTCTCTCTCTCTCTAAGAAGTTGTGGCCCAAAAATGGCTACCACTAATAATCCAGAACAATCCCCTTTAAATAGCGCCCCCCCAGCCCGACAGCGACTGGGAAACGTTCCAAGTAACCTGTCCTTGTTAGCGGAACGGAGGGGGGCGCCACTGAATTTCCGGTCCGGGGCGCCCCAAGGGCATTGCACACTGAAATGACGTCATGATCTGCGTGCGCCGGTGAGCGGGCGCTACAGTTTAGCGCCAGCGCTAAATGTCCGCTCAATATGGGAAGAGGCGCAGGGTTCGCTGCGCCCGGGCGCTAGTTGGTTAGCGCCCCACTTCTCGACCTCTTTAGGCGCTAATGGGTGGCACAACCAACCAAATTTTTCCCCCGAGGTGTTTGAAAGTGCTTCCAGTGATTGTGAGAGATTTAAATGACTGCTGAAACAGAACATAACACTACCAAATTATCTGAGAACATGATGCAGAAATCCTAATGGCTCCGAAATTGCTCAGAAACACGATCCCACAGTTGCGCCAGAATCGTGCCCGCCAGTGTGTGCAGGGTCAGAGCAAGAACACCTAATTGGCATGAGGATGGTGAGCAACTGCACCACTAGGGGCACATTTCGGATGTCCACCAGCCCACATGTGGCAAAACATCTGGTGACTGCTGCTGTCTGGTGGGAGGGGGCGCTCGCCATCCCACAAGAGAAATTATTTTTTGGCCACTTTGGCCCACTTAGCGTGCCTGAACCCCACCCCCGCACGCCCTCCAGTAGGCTAGTAAACCTCATCTCACTGAGCGTACCACACTGCAAATGCCAGCTCACACTGAGACCAAAGATGCAAGAACTCCCGGAAAGTTGTAGGGCTGGAGAAGGTTAGAGATGGGGGGGGGGGGAGGGGGCACGAATCCATGGAGGGTTTTGAACACAAGGATGAGAATTTGAAATTGGAGACATTGCCAGACATTGCCAATGAAGGTTAGCAGCACAACAGCAGTTACTTCAGTAAATTGCTTCAGTTTACTTTGATGTTTGCTATCCAGATAATTCTGCATCAGAGAACTGATCCTCAGAGATAGACACTGTACATGTGACTGTTACTCTGAATTTCAGGCTGTGAATTTACATACAAGAACAAAGCATCTGGCATTTTATTTAATTTAGTATATTTTCCTAGAAAACCTGTTTCGCACGAAGTTAGCTCTTCGCTAAAGAAATAAAATTGGAAGTCTATGTTAATATCCTGAAGAATTGGCAAAGGATTATCTTGATGAGTGCATTGTCATTAAATAGCATTTGGGGTCATTTTGACCTTGAGCGATATCGGATCAGCTGCCCATTATGCATCTTTCCCAATTTTCCTGATTTGCTGGAACAGTGCGCGCAAGCCCCGAAGCGAGCAGCACACCCAGAATCATCGGAGACATCGAGGCCCGGCCGATTTTAACAGCAGCACCCCATTTCCATAAGTTTCGCCCCCTTCCGCCCGAACCCTGTCAGATCTGTAGTGTATGTGCTTTAAGTCAGAACTACTTTTTACAGCTCCTGTATACTGTAGTACCGGCAGTAACCACACCGGTATATAAGCTGTGCGCATGCCTCTGTACCCCAGTCTAGAAATTACCCTCCTCCAGTAAAGACCTGTTATTTGTTTATGTACAGCATCCGTGTAATTATTTATCCACTGAACCATGGATCTAACAGTGGCGGCGAGTGTTGATGCGAATCTAGCTGCAACATAAAAAAAAAATAGTCGAGTCCAGGAACACGGGCGTCGACCGCGAGCAACCGCCCAGCAGTCAGGCAGAGATCCAACTTCGCTGGGGAGGCTGTGGAGAGCCGGGCTTGGTTCCCCAGCCACAATGAGCAGTAAGAGACCGACGACAGGTCCAGAGCAGACCCTTCCCGAGCAGCGGCGGCTGGAGCCGACCGACGGCAGAGAGAGAGAGCCGGGCAGCGTCGACGGGGTAAGAAAGAGGGTGAAGAGAGCAGGGCGCAGCCGGGGGTTGATCACCGAGCGGCGTCGAGGAAAAATACTGCAAACCGGAGAGAGAGAGGGTAAGAAACAGTCGGGTTCTAGACTGAGCGGCGTCGACAAATATCAAGAGAAGAACCCGCAGAGCACAGCCAGGGATCACGGGCTGATCAGGGTCCGCGGGGCGAAGCAAGGGGAGACGCCATTGAGCCGCGGAGAAGAAGGAAGAGCACGGGAGACGCCATTTTGCGAAGCCGCAGCGGAGAAGACGGGCGAGCGCGGGAAGGAAGGAAAGCGCAGGAGACGCCATTTTGTGCCAGCGGAGAAGAAGGGGAAGCGCGGGAGGCGCCATTGGGGATAGTTAACGCACAACCAAGGATGCCGAAGAGTGGCAGTATCTCTATGTTCGACAATGAAGTCGAAGATTGGGCGACATATGTGGAACGTATTGAGGTGTACTGCAGGGCGAATGAAGTGCCAGATGCTAATAAAGCACTGGTTCTGTTAAATTCCATGGGTGCAAAAACTTATGGGTTACTGCGAAATCTAATAACCCCAGAGAAGCCGGTAAACAAGAATTTTGAAAGCATAGTAGAAATCCTACAGGACCACTTAAACCCCACACCGCTGCTGATAGCAGAACAATTTAAGTTCCATAAAATGAACCAACACAAAGACGAAAGCAATGCTGAGTACCTAACGGAACTGCGCAAGCTATCGAAATACTGCCAGTTTGGAGCAGGACTAGCAGACACGTTAAGGGACAAGTTTGTGTGTGGGCTACAAAGTGAAGGATCCCAGAAACGGCTTCTATCAGAAAAGGACCTTACGCTGGACAAAGCTTTCAATATGGCAGTATCACATGAAGCAGCCGCAAGGGGCGCTGCAGAGATACAACGGAGACCGCAAGAATACGGCACCAACGAAATGACCTATGGAACAGGGAAGTGCTATCGCTGCGGCAGAACAACACATGACCAGAAAGATTGTTGGTTCAAGGACCAAGTGTGCAGACAGTGTGGGAAAGCAGGACACATAGCAAGAGTCTGCAGGTCTGGGAAGAAAACCAACAGTAAGAAATCTCCACAGGAGAAGTACAAAAAGGTACACCAGGTGATGGACAGTGGTTCAGATGAACAGAAAAGTGACACAGACTCCGGAAGCAAGGAGCTGGGTTGTCTGAAACTACATAATGTAACCGAAATGGAGGATCACCAGACTATCTGGGTTGCACTCAAGATAGACGGAGTCCAAGTGGAAATGGAATTGGACACAGGGTCAGCTCTAACAGTCATAAATCAAAGAGACTACAAGCGGCTATTTTCACACATACCCTTGAAAGCTACAGAGATTGTCTTGAAGACGTATACGGGGCAAAAAGTCTACCCAAAAGGAAAAATAAGGGTGAAAGTGACATATAAAGGTCAGGAAATACCTAAAATGGATATATATGTATTGCCAAATGAAGGACCACCACTGCTAGGACGTGAATGGATCCAGAAGATACATTTAGATTGGCATTCCATACAGGCACTGAAGGTGGAGGCCAAAAAGGATGATGACGTCACACCTGGACGACTGTCAAAAATGCTAACTGACGCAAAAGAAGTGTTCCAGGAGGGACTAGGAACACTAAAAGGAATAACAGCAACAATTAAAATAGAGGATAATGCAAGCCCAAAGTTTCTGAAGGCCAGACCAGTGCCTTATGCGATCAGACCAGCGGTTGAAGCAGAGCTGGAAGGGTTGGAACATTCAGGAGTACTGTCCAAAGTGGACTGGAGCGAGTGGGCTACACCCATCGTTCCTGTAATGAAGAGGTCGTTGAGTAATACGCCTGGGGAACCAAAGAAGGTCCGCATCTGTGGGGATTTTAAGGTGACAGTGAACCCAGTCCTTCACACGGTGCAATATCCGCTTCCACGAATTGAGGATATTTTCGCCTCGCTATCTGGTGGTAAACGCTTCACCAAAATTGATCTAGCCCAGGCATACTTGCAAATGGAGGTAGAAGAATCTTCGAAACATTACCTTACGATCAACACCCATAAAGGTCTCTATCAATACAACCGGCTGGTGTTTGGAGTAGCCTCGGCTCCGGCTATCTGGCAAAGGGCAATGGATCAGGTCCTGCAAGGGATTCCAGGGACCCAGTGTTATTTGGACGACATCTTGGTCACGGGCAAAAATGACGGTGATCACCTCGCTAACTTGGAGAAGGTGCTCGCCAGATTAAAGGAATATGGGCTACGAGCTAATCGCCACAAGTGCGAGTTTTTCCAGAAACAGATCTCGTATTGCGGCCACGTCATCGATGAAGAGGGGTTACATAAGCCCCCTGACAAGATTGAGGCAATAGTCAAGGCTCCAGCACCGGAAAATGTGTCACAACTGAGGTCGTTCCTCGGGCTGGTAAACTATTACCACAAGTTCTTACCAAATTTGTCTACGGTATTACACCCGCTGAACACCCTACTGCAAACAGGGGTACCATGGAAGTGGGATGACGAACGTAGACGAGCTTTCCAGAAGTGTAAAGAATTGATCACATCAAAAGAGGTGTTGGCCCATTTCAACCCAGCACTACCAATTCGTTTGGCATGTGGTGCATCACCCTACGGCATTGGAGCGGTGCTGTCGCAAAAATTCCCAGATGGGTTGGAGAGGCCAGTAGCCTTTGCATCTCGGTCACTAACCTCAGCCGAGCGCAACTACGCCCAGATTGACAGGGAGGCCCGCAGCCTAGTATGGGGAGTAAAAAAATTCAACCATTATCTGCATGGGCAGAAGTTCACCTTGCTGACTGACCACCAACCACTTGTCTCCATCTTTAATCCTAAGAAGGGCGTGCCAGTAATGACTGCACAGCGGTTACAAAGATGGTCCCTGTTTCTAGGGGCGAATCAATATGAAATAGAATATAAAGGCACGAAACAGCATGGGAACGCTGATGGGCTATGGCGCCTGCCACTATCTATGGTGGAGGAAGTACCAGCAGTGGACCCTATCGAGATATTTTATTCGTCGATAATTGAACGATTGCCAGTAACAAACGCGGATATAGAGAAGGAGACCCACAATGATCCGACGCTGTCACGGGTATATGAATTGACGGTGAGGGGATGGCCAACACATAGCGACTCACTGTTGCCAGCATTCTCATCCAGAAGAGAACAGCTGTCAGTATGCCAGGGGACAGTGATGTGTGGATCCAGAGTGGTGATTCCACCCAAGTTAAGGGAGAGAGTGCTAAATGAGCTACATGAAGGTCATCTGGGGGGAGTGAAAATGAAAAGCCTTGCTAGGGCTTATGTGTGGTGGCCGGGAATCGATCAACAAATCAAAGACCTAACTAAGAGCTGCTTAGGATGCCAGAAGGTCCAAAATGCACCACCACATGCCCCTCTACACCCATGGGAGTGGCCCTCCTCTCCATGGCAACGGGTGCACATTGATTTCGCTGGTCCATTCATGGACTCAATGTTCTTAATAGCAGTGGATGCTCATTCAAAGTGGCCTGAGGTGATAAAGATGTCTTCAACCACTACAGAGAAAACAATTGCAGTCCTACGGACCATATTTGCCAGAAACGGTTTGCCAGAGCAGATCTGCTCTGATAATGGACCACAGTTTGTGTCTGACGAGTTCCAAAAATTCACGAAAAGGAATGGGGTAAGGCATTACACATCTGCCCCGTCTCATCCAGCCACCAATGGATTGGCTGAGAGGTTCGTACAAACCTTTAAGAAGGCGATAAAGGCCATGTGCGATGAGGAAATTCCACTACAGCATAAGATGGACAATTTCTTATTAGCCTACTGAAACGCGACACATGCAGTTACCAACCAGACCCCGGCCATGATGTTCTTTAATCGAAGGTTGAGATCTCGTCTGGACTTGCTCAGACCAAATGTGCGAAGAAATGTTGAGGACAAACAATTCCAGCACATCAACGAGAAGCCGACAAGGAGCTTCAATGTAGTGCAACCAGTCTTGGCCCGTGACTATCGAACAGAGAAGTGGCAACCCGGAATGATATGTACAAGGCAGGGGCCATTAATGTACACAGTGGATGTCGGGGAGAACATTGTGAGACGCCACGTCGATCAGATCTTAGCGTCACAGGAAGGCGTCAACCCCATGTCTCGAGTACCTGGGGATGAACCCGACATACCGGTAGCATCTACTTCAGACCCAGTAGCAGTGGAACCCGATGAACTACCCGATGAAAAGGGGTCAGAATCGCCTCTGCACCAAGAACAAGAACCTCCGGAAAGGCGCTATCCCGAAAGGGTCAGGAAGCCGCCCCAAAGACTGAATCTATAAATGGACTTTTGTTATTGAATGTACATGTAAAAATGTAATTGTTATTTGAATATTAAGGGGGTATTATTAATCTAAAAAGGGAGGAATTGTAGTGTATGTGCTTTAAGTCAGAACTACTTTTTACAGCTCCTGTATACTGTAGTACCGGCAGTAACCACACCGGTATATAAGCTGTGCGCATGTCTCTGTACCCCAGCCTAGAAATTACCCTCCTCCAGTAAAGACCTGTTATTTGTTTATGTACAGCATCCGTGTAATTATTTATCCACTGAACCACGGATCTAACAAGATCCACTACCTGGGTGGGCAGGAGCGGGAATTCAGGCGGCAAGAAGCCGTCGCAGAGGAGTGAGAACCCCCGGGAATGGTCCCCAGCAGTCATGTAAGTGGTCGGGGAGGGCACGGAGGATGATTGGGAGAGGGAGGGGGCAGCCCAGGCAAGGGAGTTCCAAGATATCCTTGTGGGGATGCAGCAACACTCCTGCTCCTCCTGGCTCTCAAGTTAACCTAACATGAAATGTTTTAACTTACCTGGTTTGGCCTCTTCTGGCCCACAATCCGCCTCCTGCCAGGTTTGGAGGCCGCCACTGCTCAGGCCTTGGAGTAAAATTACAGTCAGGTCCTGGTGACATCAGGACACCGCTGCCTTCCTACATAACATAAGAACATAAGAAATAGGAGCAGGAGCAGGCCATTCGGTCCTTCGAGCCTGCTCCACCATTCAATGAGATCATGGCTGATCTTCTGCCTCAACTCCATTCACCGGCCCTATCACCATATCCCTTGATGCCCTTACTAGTCAGAAATCTATCGACTTCTGTTTTGAATATACCCAATGATTGAGCCTCCACAGCCCTCTGGGGTAGAGAATTCCAAAGATTCACCACCCTCAGTGTAAAGAAATTTCTTCTCATCTCAGCCCTGAATGGCCTACCCTTTATCCTGAGGCTGTGGCCCCTGGTTCTAGACTCCCCAGCCAAGGGAAACATTCTCCCAGCATCCACTCTATCAAGCCCTGTAATAATTTTGTATGCTTCAATGAGATCCCCTCTCATTCTTCTGAATTCAAGAGAATACAGGCTTAGTTTACTCAATCTCTTCTCATACATCAGTCCCGCCATCCCAGGAATCAATCTCGTGAACCTTCGTTGCACCCCCTCTATGGCAAGTATATCCTTCCTTAGGTAAGGAGACCAAAATTGTACACAGTACTCCAGGTGTGGTCTCACCAAGGCCCTACATAATTGGAGTAAGACTTCCTTACTCCAGTACTTAGTAATAACCTGATCTTTTGAGCAGGTGTCCTGTTATTATCGTGATCTGGCAGCGGGATTACAGCGGGTAAGTCACTGCCCTTATTTTAATTGCCTTCCAACTCGGCTTCTGTCAGCCGGGGGAGAGGGGGGGGGGATGCTGAGGGGGAAAGATTTAAAATCGGGACCAATGAATTGTTTTTCGCCCAAAGGTAAGAGACTTGTAGAATAAACGACCAGTTAAAGGACATTCGAGCAGATAGTATTCAAGGGGCATGCATTTCTAGAGAATGAAAGGAATAGTGAGGAAGTGGGTAGGTGGAATTAATCTACGAAACACCAATAGGCCTGTTGAACCAACTGGTTTTTTCCTGTTCCTGGAAATTTTTATGTTGTTAAAAAGAAATATGTTCTCTCATCCTTCCCAAGAATTTTTTTAAACAATTTTTGTAAATTGCTTCACTAGCTGCAACTTCAACCCAGTCCATCCTGCCTCCCCGAACCTGTCTCTGGATCTCATATGACAACACAGCGATAATGAGCCTGTCATACCTGCCTTGTACAGCATGCTGCCTGGGAGAAGGGGTCAGACTGCAGTTCAGCAGGATTTCAGCTACATTTCACTTAGTCCTTATCTTGTATTCAATTAAAACTTTACTTCTAATTGCCAGGTTAACAATAATTACAATATTAAAAATGTAATTGCCAACAATACCAAATTAAGGCATCCTATGAACATAACTTGGGTCAAGTGATAGAATATGGGGTAAAAATATCTTGCATTCTACGGTAAACGTAATTTCTGAGTGTAATTCAAAGTTATTTTTAACAGCTTTTCTGTTACAAGGGACAAAGATTTAAACACAAAATGGCAGATAATTTGAACTCATTCTAATTAAACATACAATGGTAGAGGCAAATCTAATGCCATTGTACATCTCTGTTGATTTATTCGATTAAGTATGTGTTGAAGTGTTGTTGACCGACTTTAAGGTTTCCTGGGCAGCTTAGTTCCAGGTACAGCCTGCTCTGAAAATTCCAATTCAATGCCACCATCCCATCCACAGGCTGGTTTACACCATGGCAGAACCTATATCTGCCTTGGACGCTGACATTTACAGTAGAGGTCTTGTATGATATATCAACCTTTTCCAGTTGCTTTGACAATTTGATGGCAGCAGACTTCACCGTATGAAAATGCCCCTCCAACAAATAGTATGATCTTGGTATTCTTAGAAACCTAATCCAATAATGCAGCAGCAGGAAGCAATACTGAAGGAACCTTGTGAACTATTCACTGATTTCATTAATCCAGCAGGCTTTGGGTCAGGGTGTAACCTGGTTTTATAGAAAAATAGGAGCAGGAGTAGGCCATTCGGCCCTTTGAGCCTGCTCTGCCATTCAATATGATCATGGCTGATCCTCTATCTCAATACCATATTCCCGCTCTCTCCCCATAACCCTTGATGCCTTTTTTGTCTAGAAATCTATCTACAGGTACCTCCTTCTTAAATATATTCAGTGACTTGGCCTCCACAGCCTTCTGTGGTCGAGAATTGCACAGGTTCACCACCCTCTGAGTGAAGAAATTTCTCCTCATCTCAGTCCTAAATGTCCTACCCTGTATCCTGAGACTGTGACCCCTCGTTCTAGACCCCTCAGCCAGGGGAAACATCCTCCCTGCATCCAGTCTGTCTAGCCCTGTCAGAATTGTATACGTTTCAATGAGATCCATGGAGGATTATATTTTGCTGGAAAGGTACATGTTTTCTAATGTTTATAATGGCTATGTTGGTGGCACAGGAATCCTGCATTAAACATTTGTAGAGAATTTTATCACACTGAGACAGTAGATTAGGTGCTCCAGTCTGCTGAGTCATGGCATCATAGGATATGCATTGTGACCATGATTCTCCACATGACAGGTATAATATATGTGGGTAGAACAAATTAAGGAAAGAGACAGGATGAGTTGTTAGTCCATGTGCTTGCTTTACTCGGCCAGAGCAAGCTGAGCATGCTCAGACTAAGCCATGTGATAAACTGTGTGATAATACATTGCACTGCTTTCTCCTTAAAGAAAAGTACATATTCCCCTCTCAAATACAGCAAAACTATGGTCCCACCTTTCCCAGCATTACATGTACCACATAACAAAAGCTCCTGGCTTTTTTTCTTTTAAATGAACTACAAATCCAGTTTAATAACAGGTTTGTGGAGCCTTCCTGATCTCCTTACAAAAGGTTTCGGTGTTGAACCAATTTTCGGGCTGTTTTGTTTTGGTTCGGAACTCAAAGAAGTAGGTACCCCTACAGTTTCCCCACTTGATCCAACCTTGCTCACAAGACAATTCAATACGATGGTCATGGAATGGTTTCAGTTCTGTGTCCAGACACTGATCAGTCCATCCATTCAAGGTGTTTTCATGCACTCTTTTCAGTACTGAGTCCTTTTGAGTCTCATTTGCAATCTCAGTTGCATTCACGGGAAAGTCTTTGTCAACTGCACCTAGCGTGAAAATCTCACCTTCACTCCCAACACGAGTCCTCATGTGGCAACCTGGACAAGGCATCTGCGATTGCGTTTTGCTTTGAAGTGCGATATTCAATCGTGTAGTCATATTGTGACAACAACACTGCCCAACGTTGCATTCTTGATGCGGCCATTGCTGGGATGGCAGATTTGGGCCCCAATATTGCTAGGAGTGGTTTGCGATCGGTTATCAGGGTAAACTTTCTGCCGATCAGGAACTGTTGAAATATCTTGATTCCAAACACTATGGCGAATGCTTCCCTTTCAATTTGCGTGTAGTTTCTTTCGCTCTTTATGACGGTTCGCGATGCAAACGCGATTGGTTTCTCTTGGCCGTCATCCATTCCGTGGTTTATGACAGCTCCCACACCGTAGCTGGAAGCATCGCACGCTAACTTAAGCTCATGCTCTGTGTCGTAGTGCACAAGTAGAGCATCACTAGAGAGACTTCTCTTACAAGCATCGTAAGCTTCCTGTTGCGCGTTCGTCCACTTCTACTGGACATCCTTCTTGAGGAGCTTGTGCAATAGAGCTAACATGGTCACTAACTCAGGTAAGAAACGTGTGTAGTACTGGACCATTCCAAGGAAAGATCTTAACTCAGATACATTCTGTGGCTTTGGAACATTGATGACAGCATCAACCTTTTCCTTCACTGGTTGCAAGCCATTTACATCAACTTTCAGACCAATGTACACAACCTCGGGCTGCACAAAAGCACATTTGCTCCTTTTCAATTTGACATTATGGGAATTCAACCATTGAAGCATTAAATCTAACACTTCTAGATTTTCTTCCTTGTTGCTTGTTGCAATCAGCATAGAATCATAGAAAATTACGACACAGAAGGAGGCCATTCGGCCCATCACGTCTGTGCCGGTCGGAAAAGAGCTACCCAGCCTAATCCCACTTTCCAGCACTCGGTCCGTAGCCCTGCAGGTTACAGCTCTTCAAGTGCACATCCAAGTACTTTTTAAATGTGATGAGGGTTTCTGCCTCTACCACCCTTTCGGGTAGTGAGTTCCAGACTCCCACCACCCTCTGGGTGAAAACATTTTTCCTCATTTCCCCTCTAATCCTTCTACCAACTACTTTAAATCTATGCCCCCTGGTTCTTGACCCTTCTGCTAAGGGAAATAGGTTCTTCCTATCCACTCTATCTAAGCCCCTCATAATTTTATACATTTCAATTAAATCTCCCCTCAGCCTCCTCTGTTCCAAGGAAAACAACCCCAGCCTATCCAATCTTTCCTCATAGCTAAAGTTTTCCAGTCCTGGCAACATCCTCGTAAATCTCCTCTGCACCCTCTCCAGTGCAATCACATCCTTCCTGTAATGTGATGACCAGAACTGCACGCAGTACTCAAGCTGTGGCCTAACCAGTGTTGTATACAATTCTAACATAACTTTCCTGCTCTTATATTCTATGCCTCAGCTAATAAAGGAAAGCATTCCGTACGCCTTTTTAACTGCTTTATCGACCTGTCCTGCTACCTTTAAGGATCTGTGGACATACACTCCAAGGTCCCTCTGTTCCTCCACACCTCTCAGTAGCCTCCCATTAATTGTGTATTCCCTTGCCTTGTTGCCCCTCCTCAAATGCATTACCTCACACTTTTCCGGATTGAATTCCATTTGCCACTTTTCTGCCCAACTGCCCAGTTCATCGATATCTTCCTGCAATCTAAAGCTTTCCTCCTCGCTGCCAACCACACGGCCAATTTTTGTATCATCTGCAAATTTCTTTCTCATGCCCCCTACATTTAAGTCCAAATCATTAATACCATTAAAAAGTAAGGGACCGAGTACTGAGCCCTGTGGAACCCCACTGGAAACAGCCTTGAAGTCGCAAAACCTCCCTTCAACCATTACCCTTTGCTTCCTGCCACTGAGCCAATTTGCCACTCTCCCTTGGATCCCATGGGCTTTTACTTTTTTGAACAGCCTGCCATGTGGGACCTTGTCAAAAGCCTTGCTAAAATCCATGTAGACTACATCAAACGCACTGCCCTCATCGACCCTCCTTCTTACCTCCGCAAAGAATTCAATCAAGTTAGTCAGACACAACCTTGTCTTGATTGCATAAGCATTTTGGAACTCCTTGCAAAATCTTATCCATCGTAGCCTGGAAGATTTTGGGGGAGGACTTTACACCATACGGCAGCTTGGTGTAGGAGTACAGTCCCTTGTGTGTGTTGATAGTGAGATACTGTTGACTCTCTTTGTCAACATTCAGCTGAGCGTAAGCATGTGACAGATCAAGTTTGGAGAAAACCTTTGACCCAGAGCGTGCTGCATACAAATCTTGCGATGTAGGTAATGGGTACTGCTCATTGTCAACTGCTTGGTTGATAGTAACTTTGTAGTCACCACACAAGTGTACAGTTTTGTCTGCTTTGGGCACTACCACAATCGGGGTAGCCCATTCACTTTTGTCAGTTTTTACTAGCACTCCGAGTTTTCTTAGCTTCGCTAGCTCTTCCCTCACTTGACTTTTAAGTGCATAGGGGACCGGCCTTGCCTTACAATAGACAGGCTTCACGTTGGACTTGATGTGGGTATGCGCGTCTTACCCAGTGATGCCCTCATAACTGTCTGTGAATATGCTTTTGTACTTGTTCAGCATTGTGTTGAGTCGCTTCTTTGAAGCATCTACACTGAAGATATTTTTCCAGTCTAGTTTTAACTTTCTCAGCCAGTCTCTGCCCATGAGGGTTGGCCTGTTGTTGTAGCTCGCTACAATAATAGGCAGCTTTACTGACTGGCCATTGTGCTGAACTGTACATTCCATTTGTTCACATGTCTCTAAGATTTCTCAGGAGTAAGTTTTTAACTCTACCGTACTCTTTGTAAGTAGTATTTGATTAAACTTACTCTCATATGTGTCCTTACTCATGATAGAACAGTCTGCCGCCATGTCGATATACATATCAATATATTGCTCGTTGATCAAAAGTTTTGTACGGAAGTCTTTCTCACAACTGCTGGTGTTGCCACTAATGGCATAGATACTGTAGATGCCTAATTCTTCAACATCAGATGTGTTCATTTCAATACTGTGAATTCCTCCCTTTTGTTGTTGCTGCTTTGCATTGCCACTAACATGGTTCTTACTTCCTGCTTCAGATCTAAGCTCTGCAAGCTGTTGAAATATGGCCTTTCTTCTGGCAGTGAAAACACTTCGCATTTCTGTAATGGCAGAACTGTGGTGAGTGATTTCCATTGCAGCGATAACAATTCACTGAACTGCTCTCAACGACATGCTTTTGACTCGGTCTCGTAGCTTTAGGTTTGGCGGTGGCTTTGTGACTGTAGACCTCAGCTGCACTAGTCACTTGAGTTGGACGGAGCTCCCTAGCATTCTTAGACATCATCTCCATAGATAGGGCAATTGTGCATGCTATGTCAAACATTAGGTTTGGAGTGTTCAGTAACTTGGATTGTGTGCGCTCATCCACCAGTCCACACACAAACTTATCTCACAACGCACGATCCAAAAGTGTGCTGAAGCTACAATGCAAAGACAGGTTCTTAAGAGCTACAATGTCCTCACTGATGGTTTCACTTTGTTTTTGATTTCTGGTACCAAACTTCTAGCTCTCTGCTATTTCTAACGGCTTTGGGTCGAAATAGTCTTCGAGTTTCTCGACAATGTCTTCAAACGGCGCATCCTTCGCTTTCCCTGGCGCGAGTAGGTTTGTCAAAGTTCTGTAGACATCTGATCCGATCTCCGTTGGAAAAATTGCTTTTTTACATTCTCGAATTACTTTATTTTGAGCTTGAACATTCTCATCAGTACCTTCGGTCTCAATAACGTTATTGGCCCTAAAAACATCTCCATCCACTCAATGTAAGAACTGAATGGTTCGCGAGCTCGGTCATACAGGCCGAGGCTTCCGATGAATCCCGTAGGTGCGGCCATGATTGTCCCGATCCCGTTGAACAGTGACTCAGCACGTTACCCATGTACCTATGAGAATCAACGCCACTGTTGCTGTGTGTACATACACATGAAGGCAAAGCACAGACGATCCTGCATCAGCATTAACAGTAAAACATCGCAAAGGTTCAGTTTAGGTGTCACAAATTCACCTTAAACTTTTCCACTCGAAGGTTGAACACTGCGTCCTTCCATGATCCCTAAAAATGGCTTTGGGATCCCATCCTCGTCGCCAAAAATGTAATATATGTGGGTAGAACAAATGAAGGATAGAGACACAATGAGTTGTTAGTCCATGTGCTTGCTTTACTAGGCCAGAGCAAACTGAGCATGCTCACACTAAGCCATGTGATAAACCATGTGATAATACATTACAACAGGCTTTCAGTGAGGGAAGGGGGAGGGCGGTCATCATTGCATCAAGGAGAAGTACAGTACAACAATCACAGGCTTCTCTGTTTGAAATGACCAAAAAATCAAATTGGCCCTGAGCTAACCTCATGCATTCCAAAACATTTTACTTTCCAACCTTTCATGTGGGGAAGCATGGATTTATGACTGGCAAAACGCAACTAACAAACGTATTAGAATTCCTTAAGCATATGCTGGAAGTGCTGAGTGATGCTAGTCTGATTGATGTTATGCATCTTAACTTTCTGAAACAGGCTCATGGCTAAAGTAAAAAAAGAGAAAAAAGATATAAGCAGGATAATTAAATTATTAGATTATAACAAAGAGTAGATATTAAACTGATAGTAACTCAATTATGACTATTGAAATACATCATGTATCCTGGACCTCTGTTGCTTATAATATTTCTTTGATCTTGGTGAGAGTATGTAAATAGAATATCTACATTTTCAGATTACATCAACTTCTAAGAAACCATAAAATTCTGAGGAAAGTACAGAATGCTCGAGATTTGAAAATTAGGCACATTTGTGACGTTATTTCATATTAAGATATTTTCAGCCAATTTAACTTAAAGACTCAAAACCTGGGAGATGGCTTGTTGCTGTTCCTTTTTTTACAAGTATCCATATGCCTCTTCCAATTGCAATACTGTGCAGCATGTAATATGCTACAACTATTGTGCTGACTCACTATAGGACATGCTTGGTGCAGTCCAAACATTGGAATCATTGCTTTAAGAGCCTAGATGGTCTGCTCTGGTTGGCCCTGAATTTGCGGTCAGCGGCGTAGCTAAGTAGTACACTGCTGACATCTGTAGGAAATCCACACTTACTTGGTGCGAAGCCCCCTTCGAGAACTTGCGTTGTTTCACCGCGGAGTTATGCGCAGCGTAGTGGCCCACGGATCCCAGGGGCGCCACCGTTGTGCGTAAGCGTACTTGGGCGGTGCTCTTTTCACTTCCTGACTCTTACCCAATCAGGAAACAGAGAAGATTGCTATTGTTGGTGGTTGTAGATGTTCCCAGTTTTTTGCATAGCATTCACTTGTAAAGACCTACTATAAAGAGGATGTTATTGGTTTTTAAATATTTAACATACACAAAACAAAAGCAAAATGATACTGGAAACTATTAAAGGATTGTTAAAATAAAGTTATGTGAACAGCGACAGATTTATACCATGTTCGATTCATAATTTTATATCCTGATGAATATTTCAAATAGCGTACAGCATTAGTATAATGGACGTGTCCGTTTAAAAAAATCGATAAAAGACAAAAGGAATGATAAGCGAACTTGCCGATGGTAAGGTCATTCAAGTCAGCATTGCATCTTAATACTTATTCTAATGGGTTTTGACAAAAGAGATGATGTAAACTGAGAAGGCATTGTTAATTTAATTTCAAAATAATTAACACCTATACAAGAGCTCATCTCCCCCTCCCCTTACACTGTGCAAACAGGCTCCTGCGCCTGTTTGCACCAGCTGTAAAAATTTCTAGCGTAATTAATGCACAGTAGGCGGCCAACTTTTCGCCAGCATGTTGATTTCAATGGGTAGGTGAAACGTGCAGTGAGGCTGATGCGGAGTTGAAACTTGACAGATCGCAAGTTCGGGATTTAGCACATGCGGAAATCCCAAACCTACGGTCAATTTCAAAGGCGGTTTGATGGCGTATTCAGAGTACACTGTCATACCGATTGAAAATTCGGGGCCAACATTTTTGCCTTACTGATGCATATCATTGCAGTCCTTACTCAAGAGGTATAGGCATTCTTCGCAGGTGGCATCAGCCACACTTGAGGGCTAATTTTAATTGTTGGCAGTAGTGTAAATTTCCATTGACTTGAATGGAAAGGAAATTCGGACATGGTGTATAATGGACGGCTAATTTGATATCGCTCATTTTACACCATCGCCCAAAGTTAAAATGACCCTCTTTGGAGTGGATCATCCATTCTCCAAAGAGCCAACCTTTCATTCAGCTTTCACCCTTGAACAGTCAGGGAATACTTGATTGCATTAAGGTCTGTGTATTGCGAGCACTCCATGAAGAACAAGCATCAACTTACAGCATATTTGCTGCTGCTCATGTACCTTTGCTGCCTCTAAGACAGAGGAAATTTGTCTGCTAAGTGCTTTGCTTAATGTGAAATTATTTGAGCAGATTGAAAATAAATTAAGTTCTACTTTTGACTAATTATGTATTTGATGAAAAAGGCATTGATACATTTTTAATACTGTAATACAATATTTTAGTCATTAAATCTGCAAAGGTGCTGACTTAACATGCTGTAATTTCATAATACTCCATAGGGGGAATCATTTTAAAAATAAATATTTCTAGCTAATTGACACATTTGCCATCCGTCATGTCACATTATTTGCCGAGAATCTGATGATTTCAAATTATTTTGCAAAAAAAATGCTTTGACATATAAAGATGAGAGAAAAAAGGTTGAAAATCCTCAAATACTGAATCTCATTATTGAAACAACAGATATTAGCAAACATGTCAATGGAGCTGTTGAATGTTGCACATTGTCTTTATCATTGTCAGTTAATATTGTTTGGCAAATAATATAAAATATTTACATGAATGGAGATGTTGGACTGCCACAAGCACAGGTGTACTTCTCCTTCATTGCAGTTTGAAAATGGTAAGGAATGTGTCGCCCACATAACAGTCGCACTGCATTTCAAAAGTCAATCATTGTGTGGCTGTGGTAAGATGCGACAGAAATGCAACTATTATTTGCTGTGTATAATTAATGTGGCATTAAATATTGAGGCCTCGATTTCTCTCTGAATGGTACTGCCATTCACTGTTGATACCAAAAGGTAGGACAATGTTCTACCCAGTGTGAACATGGCTGGAAGTGAGACACTGGTGAAGACCCATAACACTGGGATAACAGACAAACATTTCACTTTTGCTGTTTTAAAATGCCAGTGAAGAGATGGCCAACTAGAGTCAGAAAGGAATTTCCTAACATTTTCCCTGAATTGGCTTCAGGTTTTTCTTCTCTTTTTTTGCCTTTCCCAGGAGATCAGATGGTTATGGGATGGGTCTATAATATTCGCAGTTGCCCCCTGTCTGGATGGGATGGACCGGATGGTCTTTTTTCACCGTCGTTTTCATACCTTGGTTCATCCTTAACTCCATATTCATTTATTTTCTTTCCTATTTTTCCCCATTTTCTCTCAATGGAGAGGACATTTTGTGTGTGCTTGATTTTTTCGTGGGAGGGAAGGCAACAGAGATATTCCATTTGTTTCAACCCAGGCCCTCCCCCCAGCCCTAGCATTCAACTCAGACTTGGACTCAGTTCTTCCCTTTATATTGGGAGCCCTGTCTACAAATACATATACACAACAGGATGGATATATACATTCCTAAGGTGACAGCATCTGGTATGCACTGTGGGGAAAATGCATAGAATTACATAGAATATACAGCACAGAAACCATGCCCATCTTTCCCGCAACTCCATGTTTGAATCCCTCCAATCTGGTTTCTGTCCCTGCCACAGTGCCGAAACAGCTCTCATCAAAGTCACAGATGACATACTTTGTGACCGTGACAAAGGTAAATTATCCCTCCTCGTCCTTCTTGACTTGTCTGCAGTCTTTGACACACAGTTGACCACTCCATCCTTCTCCAATGCCTCTCCACCGTTGACCAGCTGGGTGGGACTGCACTCACCTGGTTCCATTCTTATCTATCTAATCATAGCCAGAGAATCACCTGCAATGATTCTCTTCCCGCTCCCGCATCATTACCTCTGGGGTCCCCCAAGGACCTATCCTTGGCCCCCTCCTATTTCTCATCAACATTGCCCCTTGGCGACATCATCTGAAAGCACAGCATCAGTTTCCACATGTATGCTGATGACACCCAGCTTTACCTCAACACCATTTTTCTCGACCCCTCCACGGTCTCTAAATTGTCAGACTGCTTGTCCGGCATCCAGTTCTGGATGAGCAGAAATTTTCCCCAATTAAATATTGGGAAGACCGAAGCCATTGTTTTCATTCCCCGCCTCAAACTCCGTTCCCAAGCCACTGACTCCATCCCTCCTCTCCCTAACATCTGTCTGAGGCTGAACCACACTGTTCACAAACTTGGGGAGTGGGTCCCGAACCCGCTCCCAACCCGCCTCCAAATGATCTTCCCAGGAGGCGGGTCCCGGATTCACGCAGGGACCTGTCCCCTAGTGACGGGAAGGGGATTCGAGCCAATTAATTGCCAATTAACAGGCAGTTAAGAGGCTTTTTCCCATTTTGCGCTGACTACTGCGGGTTTCCCGACGTCGGGAAACCCCACCAGGGTAAGTGAGGTGAGCTGTGGGTCTGTTGTACTGTAACTGTAGAAATGACAGCTGCAGAGGTAATGTGAAGGCTACAATGGGACACTGGTAAGTATGACAGGTGAGAGAATGTTGGGGAATTTTTTTTTACTGTGATTTGATGCTTCCGCAGGTGACAAGCTGTGATGTGTTTGTGCAGCCTCATCTCATCGGGAGAAGTGACAGATGGCTTCTGCAATCTCACATGCAGCTGCCATCTGTTCCATCCTAAGGAGAGAGTCATTGGAGAGCCTGAGTGCAAGGGCTCACCTTTGGACAGTGATTGTCAGTGTTTAACAGCACCTCAATGATATCAACCACTGACAACTCATCTGTCAGAAAATTATGGTGCCTGCCACTTTAACAAAACCGGCAGATGAAGCGTCATGCACTGACGTCATCTGACACTGGCTTTCTCTTAATTGGCCGGCAAGCCTGCATGGCGGGCTTAACAAGGCTAATCAAGGGAAAATAGCGTCTGTTTGTCAGACGTCGCTGGGGGCAGGACTGAAACCCGAAAACCAGCAGTCCCGCCTCGACCTCCGGATCTAAGGTCAAATCCAGCCCTTGATGTCGTATTTGACCCTGAAATGAGCTTCCGACCACATGTCCGCAGCATAACTAAGACCCCTATTTCCACCTCCATAACATCGCCCGTCTCCGCCCTTGCCTCAGCTCATCTGCTGCTGAAACCCTCATCCATGCCTTTGTTACCTCTAGACTTCACTATTCCAATGCACTCCTGGCTGGCCTCCCACGTTCTACCCTATGTAAACCTAAGGCCATCCAAAACTCAGCTGCCCGTGTCCTAACTCGCACCAAGTCCCGTTCGCCCATCACCCCCTGTGCTCGCTGACCTACATTGTCTCCCGGTTAAGCAACGCCTCAATTTCAAAATTCTCATCCTTTTTTCAAATCCCTCCATGGCCTCGCCCCTCCCTATCGCTGTAATCTCCTCCAGCCCCACAACCCCCTGAGATATCTGAGCTCCTCTAATTCTGCCCTCTTGCGCATCCCTGATTATAATCACTCAACCATTGGTGGCCGTGCCTTCTGTTGACTAGGCCTTAAGTTCTGAAATTCCTTGCCTAAAGCTCTCCGCCTCGCTACCCCTCTTTCCTCCTTTAAGACGCTCCTTAAAACCTACACACCTTGGGACATTTTACTACATTAAAGGCGCTATATAAATACAAATTGTTGTTGTTGTTGAAACAGACCATTCGGCCCAACCAGTCCATGCCGGCATTTATCCTCCACGTGAGCCTCCTCCCATCCTTCCACATCTATCTCTATCAGCATAATCCTTTAATCACTTCTCCCTCATATGCTTATCTAGCTTCTCCTTAAATGCAAGCAAAACTAGATGTATTCCTGAATGTCAAAGGCAAATACTAAGTCAATTAAATGATTTTCACAGAAACATACAGTATGTGACAGGCACAATACATCCAGCAGTTAAACTGTTCAGAGTGTTGGAAGTCAGCTCAAAGCAATTGTGCTGTTCTATTACCAGGCCTGAACCTGTCAGACAACATCTAACTTAAATGGATTATAAATTGTTGCCTAACATTTCATTAGCACATCCATTTAACTGTACTTTGCCTCCATTTTCTACATGCTAATGAATTCTCCTCGTCAGAAAAAGGAAAGCACAAGTGTTAAGATGCTACTAAACCCCTTAATGAAATGTTTAATTTATCTTGGTAAATCAATTTTTAATCTGCCAGAATTGTTCCATTCTCTGAAGAGATGGAGCACTTTCTCCCCCGCCCCCCCCCCCCCCCGCTCTACTTTGATCAGAGACATTGCAGAGCATAAACAGACCAAAGAGTAATATCTCATGAAAGCCTTGGCTGGGGGGGGGGGGGGGGGGGGGGGAGGGGTGCGGGGGAGGGGAGAGACACTCTTCCTTCGTCCCGGACCTCCATCTTGGATGTTTTGTCTGGTTCACGCTCAAATGTCAGTCCTGAGACCAGAGTTTCAGTGACATCACCAAGAACCAGGCTAAAGAGTGAAAGCTTTAAAAAATAAATTGCAAAATAAGGGAGGGAGAGGGTGTGGGTTTCCAGTGTAATTAGTAACTCCTTTTCACAAGTAGTTCTTGTCTTTTTGTGAAAGCTAGGTAAATGGTCAAGGCACAGAAGGAATGGTAGCATAGTGGCTATGTTACTGGACTAGTAATCCAGAGGTAACAACAGAAAATGCTGGAAAAACTCAGCAGGTCAGGCAACATCCGTGGAGAGAAATTTGAGTTGACGTTTCGGGTCGAAACCCTTTTTCAAAACTGGAAAGGAAATAAAATAGATCGAAGGCAGGGCTGTGATCGAACAAAAGAAGTAAAAGAGACATTAAAAGGTTTTCAAAACCAGACGAGATGGCAGTAGGCCAGTGGAGACAAAAGACAGCTAAGATTAGGTGTCAAGTGTACTGGCAGGATAAGAGACAGCTGCCAGGTGGGAGAGAGAAAAAAAAGGAAAGGGGGGGGGGGAAGGAGGACCCAAAACAAAGGGGTGGAAAAAAATAAAAGTAAAAAAGTAATAGGGGCCAAGGTTATGATCTGAAATTGTTGAACTCGATATTGAGTCCGGAAGGCTGCAAAGTGCCTAATCGGAAGATGAGGTGCTGTTCCTCGAGTTTACGTTGAGCTTCCGTGGAACAATGCAAGAGGCCAAGGATGGTGAGGTCCGAGTGGGAATGGAGCGGTGAATTAAAATGACAGGTGACCGGAAGCTCGGGGTCACCCTTACGGACTGAACGGAGGTGTTCCATAAAGCGGTCACCCAATCTGCGTTTGGTCTCCCCAATGTAGAGGAGACCGCATCGTGAGCAGCGAATACAGTATACTAGATTGCAAGAAGTACAAGTAAATTGTTGTTTCACCTGGAAGGGGTCTTTGGGGCCCTGGACAGTGGGAAGGGGGGAGGTATAGGGGCAGGTGTTGCATCTCCTGCGCTTGCACGGGAAGGTGCCAGGGGAAGGGGAAGGGCTGTTGGGGGTGATAGAGGAGTGGACTCGGGTGTCTCGGATTTCCAGCATCTGCAGTATTTTGCTATCGTACTAGTAATCCAGAGGCCTTGACTAATAATCTGGTGACATGAGTTCAAGTCCCACCACGGCAGCTTAAATTCAGTTCATTAAAAATATAAATCTGGAAATAAAAAGCTAGTACCATGAAACTATCGGATTGTCGTAAAAATCCATCTGGTTCATTAATGTCCTTTAGGGAAGGAAATCTGCCGTCCTTACCTGGTCTGGCCTATATGTGACTCGAGACCCACAGCAATGTGGTTGACTCTTAAGTGCCCTCTGAAATAGCCTAGCAAGCCACTCAGTTGTAACAAACCATGATGAGAAATAAGAATAAAACCGGACAGACCCTTGGCATCAGCCTAGGTACCAGCTTCAGACATGACAATGGCACACACACAGCCCAATCGACCCTACAAAGTCCTCCTTACTAACATCTGGGGACTTGTGCCAAAATTGGGAGAGCTGTCCCACAGACTAGTCAAGCAACAGCCTGACATAGTCATACTCACAGAAACATACCTTTCAGCCAGGCTCCTCCATCACCATCCCTGGGTATGTCCTGTCCCAACAGCAGGACAGACACACCAGAGGTGGGGGCACAGTGGTATACAGTCGGGAGGGAGTGGCCCTGGGAGTCCTCAACATTGCTTCTGGACCCCATGAAGTCTCATGGCTTCAGATCAAGCATGGGCAAGGAAACCCATGCTGATTACCTCCCTCAGCTGATGAATCGGTACTTCTCCATGTTGAAACACCACTTGGATAAAGCGCTGAGGGTAGCAAGAGCACAGAATGTACTCTGGGTGGGGGACTTCGATGTCCATCACGAAGAGTGGCTCGGCAGCACCACTAATGACCGAGCTGGCTGAGTACTGGAGGACATAGTTGCCAGACTGGAACCAAGGCAGGTGGTGAGAGAACCAACATGAGGGAAAAACCTACTTGACCACGTCCTCACCAATCTACCTGTCGCAGATGCATCTGTCCATGACAGCATTGGTAGTGACCACCGCACAGTCCTTGTAGAGACAAAGTCCCGTCTTTACACTGAGGACACCCTCCATTGTGTTGTGTGGCACTACCACCGTGCTAAATGGGATAGATTCAGAACAGATCTAGCAGCTCAAAACTGGGCATCCATGAAGTGCTGTGGGCCATCAGCAGCAGAATTGTATTCCCCCACAATCTATAACCTCATGGCCCGGCATATACCTCACTCTACCATTACCAACAAGGGGACAGAGCTAAGCGATCCCATAATCAATGGATCAGATCAAAGCTCTGCAGTCCTGCTACATCCAGTCGTGAATGGTGGTGAATAATTAAACAACTAACGGGACGAAGAGGCTCCATGAATCTCCCCATCCTCAATGATGTTGGAGCCCAGCACGTGAGTGCAAAAGACAAGGCTGAAGCATTGCAACCATCTTCAGCCAGAAGTGCCGAGTGGATGATCCATATCGGCCTACTCCCGAGGTCCCCACCACCACAGAAGCCAATCTTCAGCCAATTCAATTCCCTCCACGTGATATCAAGAAATGGCTGAGCGCACTGGACACAGCAAAGGCTGTGGGCCCTGACAACACCCTGGCTGTTGTGCTGAAGACTTGTGCTCCAGAACGAGTCGTGCCTCTAGCCAAGCTGTTCTAGTACAGCTTCAAAACTGGCATCTACCCGACAATGTGGAAAACTCGCCAGGTATGTCCTGTCCACAAAAAGCAGGACAAATCCTATCCAGCCAATTACTGCCCAATCAGTCTACTCTCAATCATCAGCAGAGTGATGGAAGGTATCATCGACAGTGCTATCAAGTGGCACTTACTCACCAATAACCTCCACTCCGATGCTCAGTTTGGGTTCCGCCAGGACCACTCTGCTCCAGACCTCATTACAGCCTTGGTCCAAACATGGACAAAAGAGCTGAATTCCAGAGGTGAGGTGAGAGTGACTGCCCTTGACATCAATGCAGCATTTGACCGAGTGTGGCATCAAGAAGCCCTAGAAAAAATTGTAGTCACTTGGAATCAGGGGGAAAACTCTCCATTGGCTGGAGTCATACCTAGCACAAAGGAAGATAGTTGTGGTTGTTGGAGGTCAATCATCTCAGCCCCAGGATATCGCTGCAGGAGTTCCTCAGGGCAGTGTCCTAGGCCCAAGAATCTTCAGCTGCTTCATCAATGCCTTATCTGAGGAAGGATGTTCTTGCCATGGAAGGAGTTCAGCGAAGATTCACCAGGCTGATACCTGGGATGGCAGGAATGACGTATGAGGAGAGATTGGGTCGATTGGGCTTGTACTCGCTGGAGTTTAGAAGAATGAGAGGGGATCTCATTGAAACTTATAAAATTCTGACAGGACTGGACAGACTAGATGCAGGAAGGATGTTCCTGATGGTCGGGGAGTCCAGAACCAGGGGTCCCAGTCTAAGGATAAGGGGTAGGCCATTTAGGACAGAAATGAGGAGGAATTTCTTCACCCAGAGAGTGGTGAACCTGTGGAATTCTCTACCACAGAAGGCAGTAGAGGCCAATACATTAAATATATTCAAGAAGGAGTTGGATATATTTCTTAAGGCTAAAGGGATCAAGGGGTATGGGGAGAAAGCAGGGACCGGGTACTGAATTTGGATGATCAGCCACGATCGCATTGAATGGCGGAGCAGGCTCGAGGGGCCAAATGGCCTACTCCTGCTCCTAGCTTCTATGTTTCTATGACCTTCCCTCCATCATTAGGTCAGAAGTGAGAATGTTTGTTGAAGATTGCACAGAGTTCAGTTCCCTTCGAAAATCCTCAGAAAATAAAGCAGTCCAAGCCTGCATGCAGCAAGACCTGGACGACGTTCAGACTTGGGCTGATAAGTGGCAGGTAACATTTGCGCCATACAAGTGCCAGGCAATGACTATCTCCAACAAGCGAGTGTCTAACCACCTCCCCTTGACATTCAACTGCATTACCATTGCCGAATCCCCCACCATCGACATCCTGGGGGTTACCATTGACCAGAAACTTAACTGGACCAGCCACATAAATACTGTGGCAACAAGAGCAGGCCAGAGGCTAGGTATTCTGCGGCGAATGTCTCACCTCCTGACTCCCCAAAGCCTTTCCACCATCTACAAGGCACAAGTCAGGAGTGTGATGGAATACTCCCCACTTGCCTGGATGAGTGCAGTTCCAACAGCACTCAAGAAGCTTGACACCATCCAGGACAAAGCAGCCCGCTTGATTGTCACCTCATCCACCACCTTAAACATTTACTCCCTCCACCGCTGGCGCACTGTAGCTACAGTGTGTACCATCTACAAGATGCACTGCAGCAACTCGCCAAGGCTTCTTCGACAGCACCTCCCAAACCCGCGACCTCTTCCACCTAGAATGGTAAGGGCAGCAGACGCATGGGAACATCACCACCTGCAAGTTCCCTGCCAAGTTACATACCATCCTGACTTGGAAATATTCCGCTGTTCCTTCATCGTCGCTGGGTCAAAATCCTGGAACTCCCTCCCTAACTCCCCGTGGGAGTACCTTCAATACACTGACTGCAGCGGTTCAAGAAGTCGGCTTGCCATCACCTTCTCAAGGGCAATTAGGGATGGGCAATAAATGCTGGCCTTGCCAGTGACGCCCACATCCCAGAACAAATTAAAAAAAAACACAATGCATGACACCAATTTTGAAAATAGTAGGAGTGAAGAAATAGTAAAAAACATTTTGAGTTTTTCTTTGCTGGAAGAACTCCTTATCGGATATTGCATCAATAATAAATGCCAGTAAGGTTACCAAACAGGGAACAATCAGCAAGAACAAAACTGACCAAACTCCTTGCCACAGTGTGTTCCACCCCCGACCACTACCCCATTTAAAGTTCCTCATCACTGTTCTATATAATTGTTCTACGGACATTTCTATTCAAAACAGTCCCAGCATTTTTCAAAGTCTTCCTATATCAGTTAGAACCTTTTTTGCAGTCTTAATTCAAAGTTGCTTTATTCAAATTGTCTGATAATTGATTTTTTTTTTGCTTGAAAACTGACTTTAAATTATTACGAGTTGACTGTAATTTCCTCACACACTGACTTGTGGGGCTTTTCCCCTTCATGCCATCGAAACGTGAGTTCTCGGACTACACCTGAGTGGGAGTCGTTTCACATATCAAACCTACCGCAATATGTGTCTCAGCAGCCAACATTGCCAACAACACCATCTTACTGGTCATGTTACAGATCAGTATATTTGTGATGGATCCTAGAATCCATCCCTCGGGGCTGGAATTTGCAAAAATGCATAACTGCAAAGTCATTGTAAAATATGTCCTTCGACAATTGTATTGGTACAAATAAGGACAAGCTAGTGCTGATGGAGTGGCTGATAGGCCAAGGTCTATGGGATAGAGCTTGGTTTGTGCGATAGTGTAAAATGGGTGATGGCGATTCGGCTGTCCATTTTATCTCTCTCGGTTTTTATTTCCCTTGACTTCGATGAAAAAATAATATTGTCCATGTTCATCATAGATTCCAAAATAGTGGAAATACAATAAATAAAGTATCAGATACAGGAAACTTTCTGGTATCCGGCATGGACGGGACCGACGTGGTGCCGGTTCATCAAAAATTCCGGATAACCGAACGCTATAGTAAAAGATACGAAGCTGAGAGCTCCGTATAAAGCAACAAACCCTGTCTTCAGAACAATCGGCACAAGTTGCAAGCGTCTCTGTAGCTTAGCAACAGCTGCAGCCACACCCTTGCACAGCAACAAATGGAGTAAAAAAAAGTAATAAAAGTTACCTGAACCTACTCCTGAATTTTGCCGGTTTACCGACATTTCCAGTTATTTAGGGGCCGGTTAATCGAAAGTTTCCTGTATCAAACTTTTCTGGGAAAGACTCTTCCCTGGAAAATACGTTTTGTGCCTTCAACAATTGTATTTCCCCTTCAAACTCTTATGTTTATTTTTCCTCCACTCTGAGTGAAAGAATGTTGGCTATACCCACAGTTTAAGTTACATGTTCATGTACGACTTGCTTTCATAAGTCCTAGACTTATAATCAGGGCTGATCTCCAGTTGTCAGTTTTTTCAGGGCTGTGTTAGCTTAATGGAAGCTGCTGGTCTGTTTTAGTTAGTGTAATGCCATGGCCCTTACAGATTGTGCGTGTGCAGACACCAGCGAGGGGAGGGCCAGACTTAGCTGTGATGCCCCCCACAGTTGAACACCCGCCAGCCCTCACTGCCAACACTCGCACATGGATAATGGCTATTTGGGCCAAGTACCAAAGGGCAACCTCCACCTGTGGAACCGTATCCCAGTGAGGGAGTCAACACCCTCAGCAAAGGAAGGGGGGGGAGGGAAGAAATGAGAGAGAAAAGCAGGGGTTTGTTATCCAATTGTTTAATTAAAGAAACACTTCAGCAACACTGGAGTGTGCAATGACATCCAAAACCATTTCTTATACCATTATGTTGAATTTTGCAGGGATACGTGACCTCATCATTTTGTTCTAGCCTGTTTTTGATTCAATCAATAAGCAAAGGAATGCAGTGCCAGCCCAATTCTAAAGGTGCTGAGGGGAGAATAAACAGCCGTGAAATGAGCCCTTGCCAATTCCTTTATGGATTGGAGTAGAAGTCATAAATGTGCTTGTCAGAGATTTCTATTCTTAGATCTCAAGGATAATGAAGGGAGAAGAGATGGTTGGAGATAAACCGGCCCTTCAAGCCTGCTCCGCCATTCAATATGATCATGGCTGATCCTCTATCTCAATACTATATTCCCGCTCTCTCCCCATACCCCTTGATGCCTTTTGTGTCTAGAAATATATCTATCTCCTTCTTAAATATATTCAGTGACTTGGCCTCCACAGCCTTCTGTGGTAGAGAATTCCACAGGTTCACCACCCTCTGAGTGAAGAAATTTCTCCTCATCTCAGTCCTAAATGTCCTACCCCCTATCCTCAGACTGTGACCCCTCGTTCTAGACCCCCCAGCTAGGGGAAACATCCTGCATCCAGTCTGTCTAGCCCTGTCAAAATTTTATACGTTTCAATGAGATCCCCTCTCATTCTTCTAAACTCTAGTGAATACAGGCCTGGTTGACCCAATCTCTCCTCATATGACAGTCCTGCCATCCCAGGAATCAGTCTGGTGAACCTTCGCTGCACTCCCTCTATGGCATTTTCTCATCCTTGATTTTTCTTACACACTTTAATGGCTTTTGTTGAAGTCACAACCAAACTGAGGAATTGTCCCCAGACACTGCGACTTTTACCCCGGTAGTAAAACAAGTATGAAGTCACAAGCTATTGAAACCGATTTGGATCAATACACCCTCCAGTGCTTTCAGGTCCATATTGATATTTAAATACAAATAACAGAAACAGCCGTGTTGCTTTTGTAGCCGCATGCCTTTGTCTTCTGAACCTGCATTTAACCAGCAGTTTAAAGCTTAAAACATGGTAACAAAGGAATAACTGAGAGACTATCGAAAGTGCACATCATCTCTCCCTTTATATGAGTGATACCACCAACAAAATGATGGTAGGGACACCACACATCCCATAACTGTTCTTTGATTTTTTTTAAATCAAACATGAGGTAACAGACTCCAACTGGAACTCACTATACCGTTGAGAGTTCCATGCTTGCCCTTGAGATCTAGGTAAGCTTTTGGCGGCCGTACCTTCAGCTGCCTGGGCCCTAAGCTCTGGAATTCCCTCCCTAAACTTTTCTACCTCTCTACCTCTCTCTCCTCCTTTAAGACGCTCCTTAAAACCTACCTCTTTGACCAAGCTTTTGATCACCTGCCCTAATATCTCCTTATGTGGCTCAGTGTCTGGTTTTGTTTGATAACGCTCCTGTGGAGGCCTGGCCAATCTTAACAACCGGGCCTCATTACCATAAATATTTTCGCTGAACTGCCCGAATACGCCCAGATTCATTACCTGACCGGCAGGCAGGAGCGGGAATTTGGTGGCGGGTGGTCTCAGCCAGGAACCCAGGTAAGCAGTGAGGGGCTCTGGGCATGATCGGAGGAATAGGGGGTGGGGGGCGGGGGGGGAGGTGGGAGCCCAGGGCAAGTATAAGAATATTGGACAATAGAAGCAAAATGAACATCATTTGCTCGGCAATAATTCTTCCTGCATTGCAAATCATCTAAAGTGATATTGTTTAAAACCACAGACAGCTGACACAGCTCAGAAGCTGATCACGCCATGGGGTCATTGTCCCGATTAAGATATGCTAATATTGGAGATTAGTAGGGACAATGGGGAAGCAGGAACAAACAGACAGGGCGGCAACATCCCATGTGAGGTGTTAATATCAGATTGACCAGAATAATGGCGATACCGAATCTAACATGTAGACTAGCTGCAAAATTACATTAACCATCTAAGTCGATTTGAAAGTGATTTCATGTTCCTTTGAAGTGCCAGGCACAAAACTACAGTTTAAGTTGAGCAGTAGTCAAACAAACAGCATGGCCATTATTTGTTGGACAGAGGTGCTAACTACAATTGTGATGGTTCAGGAAATGGGATAGAGGTATTGATGGATGTACTTGACTCTCCAGGGGGACAAGAATGCAGTCTACAGCTCTCTCCAGATTGGGTGACTGCTTTGCAGAACACCTCCCTTCAGTCCGTAAGCGTGACCCCGAGCTTCCGGTCACCTGTCACTTTACTTCTCCACTCCACTCCCACTCTGATCTCTCCGTCCACTGTTCCAACGAAGCTCAAAGTAAGCGCGAGGAACAGCACCTCATCTTTCAATTAGTCACTTTATAGCCTCAACGCGGGTTCAACAATTTCAGAACGTAACCTCAACCCCTATGGTGGAAAGGGTGGACAGCTTTAAGTTCCTTGGAGTCCACATCACGGAAGACCTCTCCTGGTCCCTCAATACCTCCTCTCTGGTGAAGAAGGCCCAGCAGCGCCTATATTTCCTAAGGAGGCTGAAGGGATGTAACCTGTCACCCCTGATCCTCTCTAACTTTTACCGCTGCACAATAGAGAGCATCCTGACGAACTGTATCACAGTATGGTATGGCAGCTGTAGCTACTATGACTGGAAAGCCCTGCAGCGGGTAGTCAAAACTGCCCAACGCATTACCGGCACCCGGCTACCGACCATAGAGCACATATGGAAGACGCTACAGATGCATTCGCACCCGTACGACCAGATTTAGGAACAGCTTCTTTCCCAGGGCTGTCATCCTACTGAACTCCACAAATAAACACTAAAGCCTGCACATCTGCCGATGCACTTTATTATGGTCATATTTATGCTAATATATATGTACAAATGTATGTTGAAATGTTTAAGTGTCCTAATCCAAATTGTACACTCTCGGGAGCCGCAAGCCTACATTTCGTTGTACTGCACTTGTGCACTAACAATGACAATAAAGTTGATTTGATTTGATTTGATTTGATATACCAGAAACGCTGTTTATGGAGGTCACGGACCATCATCAAAGACCCTACCCACCCCAGCCACAGTCTGTTCGCCCTCCTGCCATCTGGGAGACGCTACAGATGCATTCGCACCCGTACGACCAGATTTAGGAACAGCTTCTTTCCCAGGGCTGTCATCCTACTGAACTCCACAAATAAACTCTAAAGCCTGCACATCTGCCAATGCACTTTATTATGGTTATGTTTATGTTAATGTATTACAAGCCAAATGTATGTTGAATGTTTAAATGTCTTAATCTAAATGTACACTCTCGGGAGCCGCAAGCCTACATTTCGTTGTACTGCACTTGTGCACTAACAATGACAATAAAGTTGATTATGATTATTATATTTTTCTTCTCTCACATGGCAGCTGTCGATCACTCTGCCAGTGCCATTCACACCTCATCTGGAGTCATATTTTGTTTCTTAACTTGTCTCATTAGCATCTCCTTTTGCCTTGCACCATCATCCCTTTTGTCTTTTAGGGGGAAAAATTCGGTATCAACCATTTTGGGGCGCTAACATCAGCCGACCGCAAACCTTAGCACCCGGCGCAAATTAGTGCCGGCAACCGCGAAATTCATCTCCAGCGCCCCTGGCGCCTTCCAGTTCTTAAAGGGGAGGGTCCATCATGTTGCACAGCCTCACCCTGATCACTGCTGCTTTTGACCTGAGTCTGCGAGGAGGGGCAATTCTTCAACCAGGAATCTCATGGCTGCTCAGAGGCCCAGGGAGAGAGCTCACCGGTTCAGCGACCAGGCATTGGAGGCTCTGGTTGTGGCTGTGGAACGCCGATGGGCAGTGCTGTTCCCAGACACTGGCAGGAGGCCATTGCCCCGGGAGTTCACAAGGATGTGGAGGGAGGTGGCCCAGTACGTCTCATCCAGGAGCCTGGTCCACAGGACTCAAACGCAGTGTCGCAAGAAGTTCAACGACCTCACTCGGGTGGTCAGGGTGAGTAGATGTATAAACTACCTCTACATCCCACCATCTCAACCTCACTCTGTGCACAGATGGTATAAACTGCCAAATTCCCAACACTCACCCACCAACTATGCCCATCTACTAAAAGTCACATCCACATCTCGCACCTTGCAGACATTAATGGCTATTCAACTATGGTAGGCACGTCTTCACAGTGGAAGACACTACAAGCATCCCAATAATAGATAATCAAGGGGCTATAGGGAGGGGCGAACTTAAAACAATCACTATCACTAGAGAAAAAGTACTCAGTAAAATAATGGGACTAAAGGTGGACAAGTCCCCTGGACCTGATGGCCTGCATCCAAGGGTCTTAAAAGATGTGGCTGCAGAGATAGTGGATGCATTGGTTGTAATCTACCAAAATTCCCTGGATTCTGGAGTGGTCCCAGCAGATTGGAAAACCGCAAATGTAACACCCCTATTTAAAAAAGGAGGCAGACAGAAAGCAGGAAACTATAGGCCAGTTAGCCTAACATCTGTCATTGGGAAAATGCTGGAGTCCATTATTAAGGAAGTAGTAGCAGGGCATTTAGAAAATCATAATACAGTCAAGCAGAGTCAGCATGGTTTTATGAAAGGGAAATCATGTTTGACAAATTTGCAGGAGTTCTTTGAGGATGTTACGAGTAGAGTGGATAAAGGGGAACCAGTAGATGCAGTGTATTTGGATTTCCAGAAGGCATTCGATAAGGTGCCACATAAAAGGTTACTGCACAAGATAAGAGCTCACGGGGTTGGGGGTAATATATTAGCATTGATAGAGGATTGGCTAACTAACAGAAAACAGAGAGTCGGGATAAATGGGTCATTTTCCGGTTGGCAAACTGTAACTAGTGGGGTGCCACAGGGATCAGTGCTGGGGCCTCAACTATTTACAATCTATATTAATAACTTGGATGAAGGGACCGAGTGTAATGTAGCCAAATTTGCAGATGATACTAAGATAGGTTGGAAAGCAAGTTGTGAAGAGGACACAAAGAATCTGCAAAGGGATATAGACAGGTTAAGTAAGTGGGCAAAAATTTGCCAGATGGAGTGTAATGTGGGAAAATGTGAGGTTATCCACTTTGGTAGGAAAACTAAAAAAGCAAATTACTATTTAAATGGAGAGATATTACAAAATGTTGCAGTACAGATGGATCTGGGGGTCTTTGTACATGAAACACAAAAAGTTAGCATGCAGGTACAGCAAGTAATTAGGAAGGCAAATGGAAAGTTGGCCTTTATTGCATGGGGGATGGAGTATAAAAGTAGGGAAGTCTTGCTACAACTGTACAGGGTATTGGTGAGACCACACCTGGAGTACTGTGTGTAGTTTTGGTCTCCTTATTTAAGGAGGGATATATTTGCATTGGAGGCAGTTCAGAAAAGGTTCACTAGGTTGATTCCTGAGATGAAGGGGTTGTCTTATGAAGAAAGGTTGAGCGGGTTGGGCCTATACTCATTTGAGTTTAGAAGAATGAGAGGTGATCTTATTGAAACATATAAGGTAATGAGGGGGATTGACAAGGTAGATGCAGGGAGGATGTTTCCCCTCATGGGGGAATCTAGAACTAGGGTGCATAGTTTCAAAATAAGGGGTCGCCCATTTAAAGCAGAGATGAGGAATTTCTTCTCTCAGAGTTTCGTGAATCTGTGGAGTTCTCTACCCCAGAGAGCTATGGAGGCTGGGTCATTGAATATATTTAAGGTGGAGTTAGACAGATTTTTGAACAATAAGGGAATAAAGGGTTATGGGGAGCGAGCAGGGAAATGGAGTTGAGGCCAAGATCAGATCAGCCATGATCTTATTGAATGGCGGGGTAGGCTTGAGGGGCCAAATGGCCTACTCCTGCTCCTATTTCTTATGTTCTTATGTTATGTTCCTTGCTCCCTTCCTGCCCCCCTCCCCTCACGTTAAAGCCACTTTTGTACCTTCCTCCTTTCAGATAGTGAGCCACCATCTGACCAGCCTGTCCCTCAGCCTCCCAGTGGCAGCGACGCGGGAGAGGAGGAGGAACACCAAGCCAGAGCCTCACCATCTGTGTCTCCCGAGGGCGACACATCAGATACTGGGGCCACGCGTTCACTGGAGGGGAGCAGAGGAATTGGCTCTGATGTGGGTGAAGCTCCGGGACCCAGCGGGCTGCAGCAATGCCATGGGGAAAGGAAGCTCGGGGCCATCTCCCCAGAGGGTGAGTGCGCGCACGAGTTCTGCTGCACAGGACTTGAATGAGGACCTCGATATCACAGCGATGAACACACAGGCGATGAGCATGCATACTGAGCTCATGGGTGCAATGGCAAGGGTGCCCGACAGCGTGGATGCACTGGCTAGGAGCGTGGAGGAGTCCGCCGCCAGCACAGCTGTCATCTGTGCGCAAACCCTCGAACCTATCTTTACCTCGTTGCAGAGGATGGTTGAATTGCAGAGACCGTGGGGACACAGACCCCATGCCGCGTGTAATGGGTGAGGTGGCAGCATCTATTGCAGCACAGGCCGAGGCAACGCAACGGCTTAGTGCTGGAATCGAGTCATTGGTTGGTGCCATCCAGTCTTAGACTGCTCTGCTGCAGGCTCAGATTGATGCCACGCAAGCACTGACTGCTGCCATCGTAGCTAGGTTGATCAGTGTCCACCGGGGATCTGACGGTGCCGCAGCAGGCCAGCAATCTCTGCTCGAGCAGATTGCTCCGGATGCTGAGGTTCTGCCCTGGGGGAGTGGCAGTGTGTCGGTCGAGCAGGAAGGTGCTGTCTTCTCTTAGGGTGACAGCATTCCTGCTCCTACCATTGCCACTCTGCCATTGCACTTGCCGCAGCCTGTAACCCAGCCATCCGAGACTGCTGCCGCCCAAGCAGAGTTGGTGCAGTCTGCTGCCGCCCAAGCAGAGTTGGTGCAGTCTGCAGCCGGGCCCTCCAGGCCCAGAGCTGGTCGAGGGCGTCCTGCAAGGCCATCTGCAGTCTCTGGCTCCCAGACTCAGCAGCCTTGCACCAGCCTTGCTGCAGCCACTGGGGCCACATTACAGAGGAGCAGTAGGGTTGGGAGGGGGGGAGAAGTGCAAAGGGGAGGGAGATCATTGAGGAGGGCCCAGTAAATAACATTTTTAGAGTAAATGGGGGGAGTGTGTGTACCAAAGTTGGATGTGTTTGTAAATATATTGTTCAGTTTGGTAAGAAGTATTTCCATGTGCTAAGAACCAGTTCTGTTTGTCCATAAATTGTTGTGTTTGATTCAACGTTTCAAATTTGGTCATGTTTCTCATTGGAACTTTGGCCGGTCATAGGGGCTGCGAGCTGGCTGTAATGATGTGGTTGTTGATCCCAAATGCCATCTGCTCTCTCATTCATCGGAAGCGCTGAGTAATGAGGTGTTCACGAATGGCCCTTGCAGAAGCAACATTGAGCGGCTTCCTCCTACGTTGGTGCTGCTCCTCCTCCTCTTCATCCTCCTCCACCTCCGCGGCCCCGTGCCCGTACAGCCTCCATTAACTCTTGTAAATGTTGCAGTACCAAAGGTAAGTGAAATGCAATCTGGTAAGTTTTGCTGACGAGCCAAACGCCTTCGAGTAGGAAACCGTCAAATCTCTCCAAACGCCTCTCTGCTTCTGTCAACGTGTGAAGGCAGCATTGTTTGCCGACAGGAACAAACAGGAAGTGTGTTAAGTCTGTGTGTTCCAGTTGTATTAAGATTAATTACTGACACAGACTACAAGAATAAAGTTCAACAGGTCTTTACTAGTTGGAGGTCAGGACTATACTAAATACAATAGCATTACACAGTACTTATATACCGGTGGTCACCACCGGTATTACGTATACAGCAGCCAGAGAAAGTAGTACATCTCTTAAGGTGGAACAGGCTTAAGTTCTCTTAAGGTGGAACAGGTTACATACACCACAATCCTCCCTTTTTAGCTTAACAGTCATATCCCCATTTAACATAACATCATAACATATATACATATATAACTTCAGGTATAAACAGTTCAAAGGTTCAGTCTCTCAGGAGGCCTTCTGATTCGGTTTGGATAACGCCTTTCAGTGGTCTCTGATTCTTGTTGCTGAGGTGACTCTTCTTGTTGGTTTCCTATGTATTGGACGTCATCATCAGGTACAGTCCCTGCCGAGGTAGATGCTTCAGGTTCATTAACGTCTTCCACAGTTGTCTCTGTTGCAACCATGGGTTCGGCCCTTGCTCTTGATTCTACCAGTTGATCCGCATGACGCCTTATCACATTGTTACCAATATCTACTGTGTACATCAGAGGTCCTTGTCTGGCCCGAATTGTTCCGGACTGCCATTTTTCGTTTCCATAGCCCCTTGCCAACACTGGTTGTCCTACGTCGAAACTTCGAGTGGACTTGTTATTAATATGCCGGAACTGTTTGTTTTCCACTTCTCTCCGCACATTTGGTTTTAACAAGTCCAACCTGGACCGCAACCTCCTGTTATAAAACATCATGGCAGGACTTTGGTTAGTCACTGCATGAGCGGCGTTTCGATATGCCATTAGGAAATTGTCCACCTTGTGTTGTAACGGAATCTGATCATCGTTCATGGCCTTTATTGCCGTTTTGAATGTTTGGACAAATCTCTCGGCCAACCCGTTTGTCGCCGGATGATATGGGGCAGAGGTATAATGTTTCACCCCATTCTTCTTTAAGAATTTTTGGAATTCTTCTGACACGAACTGTGGTCCGTTGTCCGAACATATCTGTTCTGGCAATCCGTTCCTTGCGAATATTGTTCTTAACACCGCAATTGTCTTTTCTGAAGTAGTGGTATTCATCTTGATCACTTCTGGCCATTTGGAATGTGCGTCCACCGCAATTAGGAACATGGAGTCCATGAATGGACCAGCAAAGTCAATATGTACGCGTTGCCATGGGGCTGAAGGCCATTCCCATGGGTGTAGCGGTGCGATCGGAGGTGTATTTTGCACTTTTTGGCACCCAGCGCAGCTTTTTGTCAACTCCTCTATCTGTTGGTCAATGCCCGGCCACCATACATAAGCCCTAGCAAGACTTTTCATCTTAACTCCCCCCAGATGACCTTCATGCAGTTCCTTTAGAACTCTTTCCCGTAACTTGGGAGGAATAATCACTCTTGTCCCGTACATCAAAGTACCATGGCAGACGGACAGCTGGTCTCGCCTTGCCGAGAATGCCGGTAACAGAGGATCACCATGTGTTGGCCATCCCTTCACTGTCACCTCGTAAACTCGGGACAGTGTCGGGTCGTTCCTGGTTTCTCTTTCAATACTTGCATTGGTGACTGGTAAACACGCGATGATGGTCGAATGAAATAACTCAACAGGGTCAACTTTCGTCGTCTCTTCTGCTTCAGGTAGTGGCAGGCGCGACAGCCCATCAGCATTGCCATGCTGCTTTGTACCTTTGAATTCTATTTGATATTGATGTGCCCCTAGGAAAAGGGACCATCTCTGGAGTCGCTGTGCTGTCATCACCGAAACACCCTTCTTAGGGTTAAAAATGGATACCAACGGCTGATGGTCTGTCAGAAGTGTGAATTTTTGGCCCTGCAGGTAATGATTAAACTTCTTCACTCCCCATACAAGGCTGAGAGCCTCCCTATCGATCTGCGCATAGTTGCGCTCAGCGGAGGTCAATGATCTGGATGCAAACGCGACTGGCCTTTCCGTGCCATTTGGCAACTTGTGTGAGAGTACTGCCCCAATACCATATGGAGAAGCATCACAAGCCAACCGAATAGGCAGTGTCGGGTTGAAGTGAGCCAACACTTCCTCTGAGGTGATTAATTCTTTGCTTTTGCGAAATGCCTTCTTACAGTTTTCGCTCCATTCCCATGGTACCCCCTTCTGTAAAAGAGTGTTCAGCGGGTGCAGTACCGTGGATAGATTCGGTAGAAACTTATGGTAATAGTTAATCAATCCCAGAAACGACCTCAACTGAAAGACATTATCCGGAGCGGGAGCCTTTACAACTGCCTCTATCTTGTCAGGAGACTTATGAAGCCCCTCCCGGTCAATGATATGACCACAGTACGAGATCCGCTTCTGAAAGAACTCACATTTCTGCCGATTAACTCTAAGTCCATACTCTTTCAGTCTGTTGAGCACCAGTTCCAAGTTTGCGAGGTGTTCTTCATCACCATCACCTGTAATCAGAATATCGTCCAGGTAACATTGTGTGCCTGGAATTCCCTGTAATACCTGCTCCATGGCCCTCTGCCAAATTGCCGGAGCCGATGCCACTCCAAAAACCAGCCTATTATACCGGTACAAACCTCTATGCGTGTTGATCGTGAGGTATTGGCGTGACTCTTCATCAACCTCCATCTGCAAGTACGCCTGCGCCAGGTCTATCTTGGTGAAGTGTTTCCCGCCAGACAACGAAGCAAAAATATCCTCAATCCGCGGAAGCGGATACTGCACCGTGTGAAGCACCGGATTAACGGTGATCTTGAAATCTCCACAGATGCGAACCTTCCCTGGTTCTCCTGGCTTGTTGCTCGAAGGACGTTTCATAACGGGAACAATGGGCGTAGCCCACTCACTCCAATCTACCTTAGACAGTACACCTGAACGTTCTAGCGCTTCCAGTTCTGCTTCTACAGCAGGTCGTATTGCATAGGGTACCGGTCTGGCTTTGAAAAATTTTGGTTGTGCATGTTCATCAATCTTGATGTTTGCCGTAATTCCTTTCAGTGTTCCCAGTCCTTGCTGGAACACCTCTTTAGCATCATCCAATATTTTGGACAATCGTTTAGGTTTGACATCTGTTTCCCCGGAATCTACCGTTAGTGCTTTTAAGGAGTGCCAGTCCATATTCATTTTCCTAATCCACTCCCGTCCCAGTAGTGGTGGACCTCCTTCAGGTAGCACATATAAGTCTATTACTTGGCTTTCTTCGCCCTTGTGGACCACTTTTACCTCTATCTTTCCGATGGGGTACACTCTTTGCCCCGTGTATGTTTTCAATATAATCTCCGTATCCCGTAGGGGAATATGTTGGAATAACCTTTTGTAATCTTTCTCATTCATGACCGTCAATGCCGATCCAGTGTCCAATTCCATCTTTACTTGGACTCCTGCTATCTGAAGAGTGACCCAAATTGTCTGGAGATCTGCATCCTTACCAACGTTGTGTACTCTTAAGCTACCCAGTTCATTACTGCTAGCGTCTGAATCTGACTTCTGTTCGTTCGAACTGGTCTTTGTCACCTTGTGCACCTTTATGTATTTTCCTTGCGGTGACTTTTTGTTGCTGGTCTTCTTTCCTGACCGGCATACTTTAGCTATGTGGCCAAGCCTGCCACACGTTCTGCATTCTTGGTTTTTAAACCAACACTGGTTCTGATTGTGTGTTGTCTTTCCACAACGATAACATTTTACAGTACTCAAACCCAATTTATTTGTACTGTGTTCCGGTGACCGTAGCTGCATTACTGCCGTGCCTCTCGCTGCGGCTTCGTGTGCTGCCGCCATAGTGACCGCTTTCTCAAGCGTCAGCTCATTCTCCTCGAGCAGTCGCTTTTGTGTATCTTCTTTTAATAATCCACACACAAATTTATCTCTTAGCGCGTCTGTTAGTCCCGTTCCAAACTGACAGTACTTTGCTAGCTTACGCAATTCCATTAAATATTCAGCATTGCTTTCATCCTTCAGCTGCCTTCTGCTGTAAAATTTAAATCGTTCCGCTAGCATCAGCGGCGTGGGGTTTAGATGATTTTTCAGGACAGTAACAATCTCCTCGAACGTCTTATCCGCCGGTTCATCTGGTGATAAAAGATGTTTCAATTGCCCGTATGTCTTCGCACCCATTAAGTTCAATAACGTTAGTGCTTTCTCTGCATCTGGGATTTTATTTGCTTTACAATAATTTTGTATGCGTTCTACATACATGGCCCAATCTTCGATGTCGCCATCAAAGGTATCAATGTTCCCATGTTTAGGCATCGTTGCAATTTATTTTATCCCAAGATGGCGGCTTCCCGCTCTTGTCTTCGTCCTCCGCCTACAAAATGGCGGTTTTCCCGCGCTTGGCGGTCTTCACCCACTGGCTGCAATGGCGTTTGGCGTGCCGCTGCTGCTCCCCTTTCCCAGCGGTTAGTAACTCCCCCGACGCTGTCTCCGCTTCACCGTGGCTCCCTCAGGCATTCGCGCTTCCCCGATGTCGCGCCTCGCAGCCCTTCTTGCAGCCCGGTTATTAGCACCGGCTGTGTTCGCCTTCACCGCGGCTCTCGCGCCTTCAGTCGCCCCAGACGCTGCGCCTTTTTGGCCCGAAAGCGGCCCAGCCCTTAGCACCAGCCGTGATCGATGTCCCCGCGCTGCGCCTTTCGGCCCGAATGCGGCCCGGTCCTTATCTCCGGTCGCGATCGATCTCACCGCCCTTATTCCTCCGTCTTCCTCCCCCCGTCTGTACAGCCAACGCGGCCGACTTTCTGCTCGCGTCGCTGACCGGCTTACCCACTACCGAGGTAGAAAGAAGATAGCTGACTGCCGCTGATGGAGGCTTCGAGTTCAGGATGTCTTCTGCACTCCGGGTTCTCGATGCCTGCCGCGCGACGTGTCTTCCAGCAGGGTGATGAGGGTGGATGCCTCTCTTCGACGCCCGTTCTGTGGACGAAGCCGCCGTGGATATAAACTGCCGCAGGGTAAGAATCGGACTCGTCGCCACTGTTAAGTCTGTGTGTTCCAGTTGTATTAAGATTAATTACTGACACAGACTACAAGAATAAAGTTCAACAGGTCTTTACTAGTTGGAGGTCAGGACTATACTAAATACAATATCACTACACAGTACTTATATACCGGTGGTCACCACCGGTATTACGTATACAGCAGCCAGAGAAAGTAGTACATCTCTTAAGGTGGAACAGGCTTAAGTTCTCTTAAGGTGGAACAGGTTACATACACCACAAAGTGCACGCCTTTAAATAGCGCTCCCCCAGCTCCCAGCCGACTGCAAACCGTTCCCCTCTACCTGTCGTTCCTAGCGGCAGGCGCTGAAGCAGGGGGCGAGAATCAATTTCCAGTCCGGGGCGCTACCGGGGTGATGTGCGCTTGGATGACGTCACGATCTCCGGGCGCAGGAGATTGTGGCGGTAGTGTTTAGCACCATTGCAAACCGTCAGTTGAATTTTGCGGGAGGCGCTAATATCGGCATGCACGGGCAGTAAGTCGTTACCGCCCCCCCGGAGGCGCTAACGGGAGGCGCTAACCAACCGAATTTTTCCCCTTAATCTCTCCTGCCTTCCATCCAATCACAGACCTTCCCTTTTGTTCTTTCCTCCTCCCTCCTTTCCCTGTCTCTGCACTTGCTTAAAACCTGTTCCATCTCCAGCTTTTTCCAGTTCTGACGAAGAGTCATCGACCTGAAACATTAACTCTGTTTCTCTCTCCACAGATGCTGCCTGACCTGCTGAGCATTTCCAGCATTTTCTGTTTTTATTTCAGATTTCCAGTATCTGCGGCATTTTGCTTTTGTTATTTCAATTCTTGCCCTATTCTGTTAACTACCGCTTAAATATTTACATGTATTGATCTTTTACTCGTTGACAATAAAATAGCCTCTATAAACCATCTCAAACCATTCAACCGTTCCTCCGCAAATTAAGAAACCGCACAAGGGAGGCCCAAGGCTTCACTGTGAGGCTCGAAGGTGGTAACTCCTACCCACAAGGAACCCTAAAATTAAATTTAATTACTTACTGCTCTACTGATGCACGATCCACCTCCCAGCAGGTTTGGCCTGATGGGGAATTTGTCATTGCTCCCCAGCTCGAGCCTCCAACTAAAATTGCAGATTGGGTCCCAATGTTATCATCGGGCCCCAAGCTGCATATTTAAAGAGGATCCCGCTTCCTTCATGCTGATGTCCCGCTCGCCTGCTCATAAGAGCAAGTTAACATCGGGACACGGCGGGAAGGCAGCAGGATCAGAGGGTGTAAGTGACTGCCCTCATCTTAACTGCCTCCCCCACCCCGTTTCCGCCACGCAGGTGGAGTTAAACTCGGACCCACTTAATCATCAAAGGAGTCTCTCAGAAATCTTTTGAAACTATTTGTGTTAAAGATACAAACGTGCTTTCATTTTATGCCGTGGTTTATAAACACGAAGACAATACCTACACGAAATGAATGCTAAATCAATCAAGCCCTCTGCAACACGAGGCCTGCAAGATTTAAAACTCTCGGGCCTCATCTGTGTGGGTCCCCTGACTCTCCCACCCGAACCCAGCGGGAAGGGCAAGCTGGCCAGCAGACGGGAGAACGATTGCGAGCAGCAGGAGGCTTCGGGCGTGGACCCGAAGGAATGTTCCCCTGCAGTCGGATAAGTGCTTAGATGGGGAGTTCGGAGAGCATCGCGGTCGGGGGATGGGGAGTGAAGCCCAGGGCAGGGGGAGGCCCGAGATTTCCTTGGCCCATAAGGAAACAAAAAAAAAAATGAAAAATTACTTAATTTTCTTGGCCTCCACAAGATCTATTTGTCGCCCAGAATTACTGGCAGGTCCGGCACTGGGCGGGACTGCAGTGAATTTGAGTTAAAATGGCGTCAGAGTCCTAATTGCATGATTGGACTCTGATTTTATTATATTTAGGAGGTCTCAGCCACCTCCAAAAAGTGGACGCTTAAAATGGTGTCGAACGGGAGTATGACAGGAACATTGTGGTAAGTACCCTACCGCTATTTTAACCAGCCGCCTGTCCCATTCCAATGGGGCGGGCAGGGTTAAAATGGGAGCTCATGTCTTGGGCCTTTAGATGCCTTTTGTTTTGTTTGATTAATGAAGAATGTTTTTGACACTAATCACCAGCCTTATATATGTGGTCTCCAAAGTAGAATAGAAAGAACCTTCCTGCCTCATGCTTAATAGCATAATTAGGTTTCCGTGGCAACTAATGCCCTGGAGCAAACTTATCAGAAGAAGAAGAAGAGGCAGCTTGAACCCATTTCAAAATCCTGAATATGATTTCAGTTGGTAAATCAGGTCAGAGACTGTCTCAGTTGGTGTGAGGGCTGCAATATATCAACACCGACAGCTGATCTTTCCTAGGGCATTGGGGACTGCAGGTAAATGAAAATATAATTCAAAATGTGCAACGCAATCATCACTTTGCTATAGTCATATTGTGAAATGCCAGGTTTTAAAGAGATCAACTTCACTATCGAAAAAATGCAAACATCTCTATGGAAAAACAACACGGCGATGCAGCCAGGTGTGAATGTGACTGTAGTTATATGAAGACCAAAGACTAGATTATACATCAAAACCTATTAAACTACAATGCCATATAATCAGATAAAGGGAAGTGACTTTATGCTGGTGTAACTTCTAGTTCTTACCTAAATGGCAAACCTAAAAATAAGACAGTGATTTTTTTTGCAATGCTGCAACCGAAGAACCAGGCTGAATGGGTTTTACACTCTCAGTGTAGTTTTGTTAGAATGTCTAATAACTTGTTTACGCAGCAAAACTGTAAGCTTAACTCAGCCATTTCAATGCACAGACGCTGTTGGGATTTTTCTGGGGCGATCCATGAGATTCCCAGCATGCCAACACTTGTCATTTCCTAACAATTTACCGACCTGCACTTTGGACAATTCCTCGCCGAAACTCACCCCCTGAGAGCGTAACAGATCCCTCCCACATTGTTTAAATAAGACTGCTCCTGGAACCAACTGGAATCACTTTTGCAAAGGACTATGGATAATAGGAACATAGGAACAGGAGCAGGCCATTTAGCCCCTCGAGCCTGTTCCACCATTCAATGAGATCATGGCTGATCTGCAACCTAACTCCATATACACGCCTTTGCCCCATATCCCTGAATACTTTTGGTTAGTATGAAACGTTAAATGCTGGGCCTTAGCAAAGTCATCTGCCGCCTCACCTCCTGCTAACTTCTACAGGCCTCCTAGACGTAACTAACCAATTGCTGGCAGGACTTTCATATTTGCCCTGCCCAGTGATATTGAACTGAGTTGAACCTCCAGATTCAGGCATTGGGGCCATAGACAAGCGGAGGTCCCATCCCATCACACTTCCGGTGGCGAATCGCAGGACAGGAGAGTTTGGTGCCTGGATTTCTAATAACTCGAAACAGCTTGAAGTTTGATTCTCAATTATGATGAAGACTATAAAACTCAACACTGAGGTGCTGAAAATTAATTCATGTTTATTTAAAATTCAAACCAAATGAAGATCAGAATTAGGCAAATACGGCAAAGTATGATTCCTAACTATTGTTTATAGAGACCACAGGGGTTACTGTACCCGCACCACAGGCACGTGTCTGCTAAACTTGGAGAACTGTCTTCTTGTCCGTTTTAATCATAACTCGTCCAATGAACTGCCGAGCCTTCTGTCTGCATTTCCTCTGAAGTGACGTTCTCAGCTGATCCCGTTCCAGCTGTAAAATCTTCCATCCTATACACCACATATCTCTTCTTATGAAGATTAGCTTCCAGACAAGCAGTGACTATAGCAACATTCGTACACCCAATAACAAGATGGGTCGAACAGACAAAATGTGTCAATGTTAATTCCAGGACACAATTGGCGAAGATACAATATTACATATAAGTTTACAAATAACCAAAGGTATTAAGGGGCCTGGGGCAAAGGCGGGTACAGTATATGGAGTTAGGTCACAGATCAGCCATGATCTCATTGAATGGCAGAACAGGCTCGAGGGGCTAAATGGCCTACTCCTGTTCCTATTTTCCTCAGAAAACACAATACAATGCTAATGAGGAACTGTGACAGACAATAGATCAAAATCAAAATGTAATACCAGTTTTGGAATCCCCAAATGTTTACAAATCTCCAGGCACAGCAAGTTTTAGCAGGATATGAAACTTTTAAAAAATACAATGAAGTGACACCTGAATGAGTGACTATGTAACAATACAAAGATGGCATCAGCCACCTGCAGCAGTAAAGCACATATCTGTCATTTGACATTCAGCACAATGTGGATGACAATTGGTCTTTTATGTTCCCTCGACAGAGAAAACCTGACTGCCATTTTATATTTTATATAATATTGTGGTTTATCTTATTGTAAACCATATTGGGTAATATTTTCAATTTTTGTCACCATCACAGAAAGACAGGTTAGATCATTATTGGACTAACATATGAGTTCATGTGATCATTGGAAAGGGCGAATTTAGCTTGAAAGTTGATCCAATAAAAGCACATGGTTTACTTTGTTGACCTTTACAAAGCAAAATTGAATTACTCCAAAAGGTCGAAAGCTTCTGAATAGCCATTGTTTAGATAGGAAGTAAGCAAATTAAATAGTTTGATAATGGCAAATGTAAAAACCCACTAAGAAAACATTTAATCTGTTTACTGAGTTCAAACAAAATCCTTCCAGGATTAAACAAATCTCCATTTCATCTTTGCACTGTTACACAAAGTTATTTTCTGGCTCACGTGTACACATCACTATATTACTCTGCATTTGGCCAACTGGGACGTAACATTATAAAAACTTCTATACAGCCACAGAGGGCTGGGGTGTGGGATGTGAATACTACAGTGGAACTTACATAGAATTACACAGAATATAGAGCACAGAAACAGGCCATTCGGCCCAAACAGTCCATGCCGGTGTTTATGCTCAACTCGAGCCTCCTCCCGTCTTTCCTTATCTAACTCTCTCAGCATAACCCTCTAGTCCCTTGTCCCTCATATGTTTATCTTGCCTCCCCTTAAATGCATCTATACTATCTGCCTCAACCACTCCCTGTGGTAGCGAGTTCAAAAAGTTCAGAAAGAAAGAGCAACTTAATTTATATGGAACCTGATCACATCCCCCAAACATCTCAAAGAGCTTCAGAACCGTTGAAGTACATTTAAAGTGTAGTGACTTTTGTTATAGAAGACAAATGTGACAGCCAAATTGTGTACAGCAAGATCCCATGAACAGTACTGAGATGAATGCTCAGTTAATGTACTTTTGGTGGAGTGGGTTGAGAGAGGATTGTAGCCAAGACAGCGGGAGAACTCCCTGCTATCTAGAGATAGTGTCATGGGATCTTTAATGTCCACATGGACAGGCTGACAGGGCCTCAGTTTATCATCTCATTCAAAAGCACTTCCACAATATGCAGCACTCCCTCGGTACTGCACTGAAGTGTCATATTGGGTAGGTGATCAATTCTGGAGTGGGAAGTATTAAATAAATGGACCACATTCACTATACACAGAATTGCTGACAACATTCTGTTGGCATTTATTTGGTTTAATATTAATATAGCTGGAACAACCTTAGAGTTCCTGAGAAGTTTAATGTCATGGCCAAGACTTGGTAGTAAATCATTAAAGGAGATGTACAATGTTATGAAGATTCATTGTTTGTGTCTGAATCTAAAGTGAATACCATTGAATACTGAGGGCTAGTAGTCACTCATGTGAGAAAAGGTAACAGTCGGTTATCAAGAGCACATAATGCTTCAGGAATGTTAACAGCCAATGGGATGCAGAATGGGAGAGGTAATTAGCTTGTGGTCAATGAGAGAATGAAAGGATATGAAGGAAAATGCCATGGTCTAGTTTGACTATGAGCAGCTGCTCTTTAAGTTACTTCTGAAGAAGGAAATGTGGAACTCGCTACCACAGGGAGTGGCTGAAGCGAATAGTATAGATGCATTTAAGGGGAGGCTAGACAGGCATATGAGGGAGAAGGGAATAGAGGGTTACACTGATAGAGTTAGATGAGGAAAGACAGGAGGAGGCTCGAGTGGAGCATAAACGCCGGCATGGACTGGTTGGGCCGAATGGCCTGTTTCTGTGCCGTATATCCGATGTAATCCTATGAAATATGACATGATTTTAAACAGTGCACGTCAGTTACAGAGGTCCAACCGAATTGATAGCTAACTATTGTGGATATAGAAACAGAAAATGATGGTCAGGCAACATCTGTGGAGAGAGAAGCAAAGTTAGACTGACCTGCTGTGTATTTCCAGCACTTTCTGTTTTTATTTCAGATCTCCAGCATCCGCAGTATTTTGCTTTAATATATTGCAGGCACCATTTTGACATCAGTATCTGTTTTTCGAGCAGTGCAAACCAACTGCACTGTGTTATACTGCTCAGGTTTCACTGGTGAGACAAGCAGTGGTCTGTGTATTTGTGCCTGACTCCTAGATCTTAACAGAGATGTTAACCTATTAAAATAGCAAAGTAGTTTGAGCTTCACACTTGACATAGTAGAACTACAAGCATTGTGAAACCAACTTTAAGATATGCTTAGAAGGAAGCCCAGACGGTTTACTGAAGTACCTTTAAGTTCCTAGTGCCAGAAAAGAGCACTTGTTCCTTCTATTGCCTCTGCTAAAATAACAAAGTAATTTTATGCGAGTGTATTAAAGTGTTGAGACGCTAATAGGACAGAATATTATTCCTCGGCAGTTTCTCAGTGTCACAGTCTTGGGAAATTGGCCCACGCATATGCTTTGAGTGCAGCTATAATAAGGAAAAATCAATTTGAAGACTTGGGTGAATTTGGAGATTAGGGGCTGGATTTTTTGAATGGGAAGCTTTTGGAGGCGGGCCTGTTGCTTGCAGGGTTTCAATCCCGCCTCCATCAGCTTCTGGCCAACCAGCGGGAATTTCCCCTGATTGACCTTGTTAAGCCCGCCTAGTGGGCTCAGCAGGACAATTAGGGGGAAGTCAGTGACAGAGCACATCAACGTATCACGTGTCATCTGTCAAGAACCTTTGAAAGAAGAAATGTCATCGTTTGACAGCTCTGTGAAGCTGTCAAACACTGACATTCTGTGTAGTTTGATGAGTCCTTGTGTTCAGGACTCATCAAACCTTTCTACTTTGCAGAAATCAGCTGGCTGATGGATCAGAGGATGCAACAGCCAGTCTGTGATCTCTACAATGGAAATGTCGGGGACTCCGGCTCCACAGCAGCTGAAGGCTGTAGGTAGAAACAAAGGTAGGTTAACATTTTCTAACACTTTACACTCACCTCACATACTTACCACTCCACACTTGCACCCATCACTCACCTCTGCATCGCAATTTCAGACCCTTCTGACCCCCGCAGACCTCCTACTCACCTCCTGCACCCCAGCGGGGTTCCCCCAGGTCAGGAAGCCCGCACTTCAGCACGAAAAATGGGGATAATCCTATTTTCTGCCTGTTAACTACCTGTTAACAGGCAGTTAATTGGCTTTAATCCCTTCCCGCCTCCAAGGATTAGCCACCCGCCCCCAAATTCTGCAATTTTCCCGGCAGTCCCGCCTGCATACCCGCCTCCTCGGAGCTGAGAAAATCCAGCCCTAGGTTTTGCATGGCACATTTGTAGCTATAATATTTATTTTGTATTTGTTCATGCTCAGCATAAGATGCAAGCTGAAATGTAAAGAGAAAATGCTGGAAATACTCAGCCGGTCAGGCAGAGTGGAGAGGGAAACAGATTAACGTTGCAGGTCAATGACCATTCTGGTGAAAGGTCACAGACCTGAAACGTTAACTCTGTTTCTCTCTCCACAGACCTGCTGAGTATTTCCAGGATTTTCTGTCTATATTTCAGATTTCCAGCACCCGCAGTGTTTTGCCTTTATACAAGATCTAAGCTGTTCATTTTACGTATATTCTGGCTTAAATTGTGATAGTAGAACAATAAAGAACTTCCCAGTACCACACATCAGGTGAATGAATGGAGATAACAAGTTTGAGCAGATGATTTTACCCTTCTATCTAAATCCTCTATTCAATTCCCTTGAATTCGAGGCATTCTTCATTGCAGATTTGTACCTGATTGTGTTAGATTTGGATGAAGAGAAGTGATATGATTGGAGTTCATTTTTGAAAAGGAAGCTACAAGGGAATACTGTGCTTGCACAGATTAATTTATGTATAAAAATTTGACGTCCATAATTCCTGACAATTTTACTACAGCAGAGGCAATGGTACCGAGTTAAGATAATTCAATAGGAACTAGCTCATTTCTACGAAGGAACATCTGGCATTCATGCAGCTAAATGGGCCAGGTTTTGTATTATAGCCCTCCTGCATTAAGTCAGTATTAACACAAGGGCACTCAAGGAAGAGAAACTGCCTTCACAAAAGCATTCTGTGTCGAATTTGCATCTTACTAACACTTTATTTAATACGCATATTGTACAAGTACACAGGAGCAGATGGGCATTCTAATACAGCATGTACTTTCACTTGGAATACACACTTAAATAATATTAAAATGATATTCACAGGGTTTGAAAATCACACAGTATCTAAATTATAGCTTTATTACAGGTATAAGGGCAACCTGTAGCCCGCTTGTTCACTTGTTCGTCCTCCGAACCTTTCCCATTAGGTTCTGCTATCTTTATATCTATTTACTCGTCAATGCTTCTGGCTCTCTGTCAAGTGGGACAATCGCCCAATTTGAGGACGTTCCTGCCTTGTGCTTTCTCTGCAACTGGACTACATCAGGCAGTTCCACAACATATGCATCTCACCAGCACAGCCTCCCCCCGCCCGCCCCCGGTTCCACAACACCAGCACCACTATTCGTATTAACCCAAACTCTGTGGCAACAGATGGGGCCCATGAATAACACCTGCTGGACAAGAGTCTGCATCTCAGGTCAGTCTTGCATGTTCAGTCAGATTTAATCATTTAAAAAAAAAAATTCCAAGCAAAGCTACAGTGACAATCGACACTACAGGACCAAATGATGTCTCCATTAACTGGGTGCACCCGGGGTCGATCGGCGGGGAAAATCTAGCAGAGATTCATGTCTCCAGATCTCCAAATGTGTGCATCATAAGCAGGAAGTTTCCACCTATTTCATATTATTAAAATTAGTGGGGGTGACATCATTTTATCCTGCATGCTGTTTTAGAAACATAGAAACATGTGATGCTTGTACATGCGGGACGCTCAGTGCAACTCATGCCTATGTACAATGGACATCTAGGGCTGCCAGCTGTATACAGAAGTTCATTTTAAAGGCACCATTCAACAAATTTGTTTAAAGGCCATTTCTATCTCATTTTTCTTTCTGCTGCCAGTTAGGTCTTCATGAGTCTTTGTGGTAATTGTTCTTTTGTGGGGAACTGTCTTTACAGCCTCCAGGTCACCAGTGCTTGTAAAGGGGTCAAAACACCTCCAGGAGAGATTGGAAGGGGAGAAAACTGCCAAATAAGATAGGAAAAAAAGACTTGCATTTATATAGCACCTTTCACGACCACCGGACGTTTCAAAGCACTTTACAGCCAATGGAATACTTTTGAAGTGGAGTCACTGTTGTAATATGGGAAACGCAGCAGCCAATTTGCACACAGCAAGCTCCCACAAACAGCAATGTGATAATGACCAGATAATTTGCTTTTGTTATGTTGGTTAAGGGATAAATATTGGCCAGGACACCGGGGATAACTCCCCTGCTCTTCTTCGAAATAGTGCCATGGGGTCTTTTACGTCCACCTGAGAGGGCAGATGGGGCCTCGGTTTAATGTTTCACCCAAAAGATGGCATCACCGACAGTGCAGCACTCCCTCAGCACTGCACTGGAGTGTCAGCCTAGATTTTTGTGCTCAAGTTCCTGGAGTGGGACTTGAACCCATAACCTTCTGACTCAGAGGCGAGTGTGCTACCCACTGAGCCACAGCTGACACGCAAGAGGGAAAAAAACATTATGAAGAGAAGGAACTGGGGATCATGTTCCTATGATTCAGTCCCAAAATTTAAAGGAGTAACTGTCATTTTAAACAGTATCTGACAAATCAAAGTTTTGTTTAATAAATCTTTAAACAAAAATAGTTGCACGATATAAAAAAGTGAACATGACACTTCATGACAGGCGTGTGCACCATTTGCATTAATCAGATTTGGACTATCATTCCCATCCTCGGCCATTTCTTTCATAAGCAGCTCTTCAATCCCTTTACCTTTCATTCAGCAATTGAAAACCAGGCACTAATGTAAACTATCTGCAAGACACAGACAGCATTAACATTCACATTGCAATTATTATTCAGAACAGCTGGTGTGTATTGTATGATGAATAGTGGGATTCCTAAGAGAACAGTAATAAATGTACTTATCAAAATGTAGGCAATTTATCAGCCTCACTGGCACACGTACAATCACACAAAAAGGTTATGGATTGTTATCCATAAATAACTGTACCCTATTCTCCATTGGTCAATCTGATGGTATGAGCTGAGAGCCAGCAGTATATTTGCAACAAAATCACAGATTGTTCCTTTACATAAATTTGGTACAAGAGCAGCAAAGTCTTAAGCAGCATTCCTTTATAAATCAACAATGATTCAGCGACGCTCATCATATGATACCAGGATTCCCAACTAAGGAAGGTGATGATTCCTCTTTAAACATAGAACGGTACAGGCACAGGAACCTGTTGCAATGGTGCAACATTCTTTGGATACAGATGACACCAGAGACCGTGATCAAACAACAGAATGTGAAGTTTGAGTGCTTTGTAAACATGTTATTTGAAACGTGACATTGGCCTGGATTTTGCGGTGGGTGGCGCCTACGGCATCCCAATAGAATGCGCACTTACCTGATGGGGACCCTCCTTTGCAAACTTGCTCTCTGATGCTGTGTACTAGAGGGCAGGGTAATGGTCGATGGATCCCAGGGGCGCAGAGTGCGTGGAAGCATATGGGCAAGGTAAGTGACATGAATCAACTGAGCGGCCTGCGGGTGGCGCTGTCCAGGGAGAGTATAAATACTCGGTCACGGGCCCAGCTTGCGCAGGACATTCTTAACAGGAAGTGAAGGACACAACTAGACCTCCATGTTGTAAAACAGTTGATTAAAGCTTTGTTTAACGCTTAGACCAAGTGCCTAGTAGTTTTCTTACATCAGTAAGCATTCTATTGAATTAGATTTCATTTTTTAAATTTGAAAATGACTGTTTAAAAATGATTTATTTCACATTTACTAATGTTTTAAATAATTGCCAGAATATATGAATTATTTAAATGTTAACTTTTTTATGCTCTTTAAAAATTTTATGTATGACTTTTGTGAAAATGTTAAAGTTCTTAGAAATTCATCTGGGGCGGTGATATTCATCAGGCGGGTATGACGTGTGCCCGATCCGATACCGCACGTTTCCCACCACAGCCCGACCTGAATTCCTACCCACTCACTTTATTAAAATGACTTTTGCAACTCTTTCCACTTTTTCCCTACATGTACTTCATCTGTTTAAAGAGGAAGCCTGCGAGGGAGAAACATGCCTCTTGGCGATGTTGCCCAGATCCACGGTGTGATTCTGGCACATGGAATCGCAAACCGCCAGGGAACAACAAAGAAGGCCGAGGAACCATCACCGTCGCCTGATCAGGAGGAACTACTACCCACCCCAGAGAGTGTACAGGGAGCGGCTGGCTGTCAAGATGCTGTCGGAGGAGTTCTGTGTGAGGAGGTTGCGCTTCAGTAAAGAGGCAATCGGCCGACTGTGTGACATGTTAAAGGACGACCTTCAAACACGCTCGAAGACCCGCACTGCCTTTGTCAGTGTCCATGAAGGTAACCACAGCATTGAACTTCTTTGCATGCGGGTCATTTCAGTCAGGCATTTCAAACATCACCCAGAGCGCTGTGAGGGCTGCATTCACCAGGCCCCAGATGCCTTATTCTGCAGGGCTTCTGAGTTCATAGACTTCGACTTGTCCCCTCGGCAGCAAGGGGAGAGGACCCTTGCATTTTATAGGATTGCTGGCTTCCCCAAAGTGATTGGAGCCATCAATGGAATCGATGTTGCATTGAAGGCACCACTGGATGCACCTGTGACATACATCAACAGGAAGGGGCATCATTCATTAAATGTTATGATCATCTGTGATGCGCAACTCAGGATCCTAAACATGAATGCAGATTCCTTCGTCCTCCGTCACTTGTACTTATATGACACCCTCAGCACATTGCCTCCAGGATCCGCATGGATATTGTGCAACAAGGGCTACCCTTCAAAACCGTGGCTATGACACCATACTGCAGGACCAATAATGAGGCTCAGGAGAGATACAACCAGGCACACGTGTCCACACGGCAAGTGGTGGATGTAACATTTGCATATTGAATTATCATTGACCTGCAGGCATCTGTAAGGAATACCTATTATATTCACATGTGATCACATGCTGAGTTGTCATTGGCCTGCAGGCATCTGTAAGGACTACTATTGTTTAGAAGACCCAGGCTAGGGGTCCTAACTCCTAGCTGATCCCCACTGTGCTGTATGAGTAAGTTCACAGACCTATTGCTTTAATAAAAGAGTTAAACTGTAATACTCCGTTGCCCTGCAATATATTAGTTTTGTACAAAGTGTGCAAAACAAGACAGTGGAGAGGACAATCAGGGTTCTGAAATCACGCTTCCGGTGTCTGGACAGGTCAGGGGGACTTTGCAGTACTCTCCTCTGAAAGTGTCAAGGATTGTGGTGGCCTGTTGTGCTTTGCATAACTTTGCCCTGCAGGAAGGACTGACCCTTAACCCTGCAGAGGAGCTCCCTGCTGAAATGGAGGACGTGGACGATGCCAATGTGCCTGAGGCCAGGCCTGACACGGAGGAGCCAAGTGCTGCCGAAAGTAAGGCTGCTCGGGAACTGCTAGTAGCCAACACCTTCACGAGGTGATGATAGTGTCGCCTTGTACCTCCCCCTACCCCAGCAAGGCAAAGAAAAGAACACAATTTAAAGTGAAACAGTGAACTTTTATTGCGACTGTTGATGTTCTTAGTCTTTAACTTTTAATTGTTACCTAGCTATTTTCTACTTTGTAAACACTTGCAAAGATAAATTTTTTGATAAAAATTGTAAAACGGTTTAAAGTGACTTTTCCAGTTTCTTAGTGCAATAAAGAAATTCACGATGCAAACTAGCTATTTTCTACTTTTTAAACAGTTGTAATGTTGAATTGGTTGTTAATAAAAAAAAGTTGAAAAACATTTTAAAGTGACTACAGGCTATACATTGAAATTAAATGGTTAAATACACTATGAGTCACAAATATAAATTTCAACAAATAATATGCCAACGTTTAAATAATACTAAACATTAAAGAAATGACAGATATGCCCACTTGCATCTGTGTCTGAGGGTCGAAGGAGGTTAATTGTGCAAAAGGTGACACCCTACTGTCTCCTGCACTTTCCCTTTTCCCGTGACCGGAGCCCTCTGCTGCCCAGTGAAAGGCCCCTGTGTACCATCTCTTGCCCTTCCCTTCAGCAGTTGGCTCGTGACTGGGTTGCTGCTGCTGCTGCTGAAAGGCAACATTTGCTTCCATCATAATTGGCAGAGCTGCTGTCTCGTGGGCCTGCACTGTGTCTGCGCTGGGAGCAGGCAAGGGCGGTTCTGCGGGTGTCAACTTAATGGCAGCAGAACCTGCTTTTTGCAACTGCAATAGTCGAACGAGAGACTTGTTTATCTGGTTAAGCGCCATAGTAACATGACCTGCTTTTTGCAACTGCAATAGTTGAACAAGAGACTCATTCATCTGATTAAGCGCCATAGTAACAAGGGTGAGTTCTTTACCAACAACATCAATCCCCTGCCTGATAGAGGCAAGAGAGTCAAGTTTCTTCCCATGAAGAGTAAACATATCTTGCCTCAACCCATCAACCTGTTGTACCTGAGTTTCTATGGCATTTTGTTGCATTAAACGTCTTGCTGCTTCTCCCACCTGCTGTGCAGTATCAGGTTGGTGTCTGGCTGTGGAACGACAGTCAACTGTGTCTAGCACAGAGCCAGAGGGGCTTCCTTGAGGAGCACAATGTCTTGAGTAAAAGCCAAATTGGATTCTTACTGAATTATAGAACATCGGATCATATCTTCACCATACACACCCTAATTGACAAACATGTTCACCAAAACAAAAGCCAAATTTTTGCCTGCTTTATAGATTTCCAGAAGGCTTTCGATTCCATTTGGCACGACGGTCTATTCTTGAAACTTCTTGAAAGTGGTGTAGGGGGAAAAACATATGATGTAATTAAATCAATGTATACAAACAATAAATGTGCAGTTAAAATTGGAGACAAACAAACAAAATACTTCTCACAGGGGCGTGGTGTGGCGCAGGGCTCGCCCATCTCACCGACACTCTTTAATATTTACATAAATGAATTGGCAAAACTACTTGAACAACCCACAGCACCCGGCCTCGCCCTATATGATTCCAAGGTTAAATTTCTCCTCTATGTAGATGACCTGGTTCTGCTCTCACCAACTGAGGAGGGTCTACAGCAGAACCTGGATCTGCTAGAGTCGTTCTGTCAGACCTGGGCCCTGACAATAAACCCCCAAAAAACCAAAGTTCTTGTGTTCCAGCAAAGATCCAGACATCAGGGACCCAGAATAAATTTCACACTAGGAACAACTAAAATTGAACAAACTACAAACTACACATACTTAGGCTTAAAAATCAGTTCTACGGGAAATTTTCATCTGGCTGTGAATGAACTGAAAGAGAAAGCAAGAAGGGCTTTCTATGCCATTAAAAAGTCAATCCAAATAGAAATCCCAATTGGCATTTGGCTCAAAATTTTTAAATCAGTAATTGAACCAATTGCACTCTATGGTAGTGAGGTGTGGGGTCCGCTAACACAACAAGAATTTGCAAAATGGGACAAACACCCAATTGAGATCCTACATGCAGAATTCTGTAAAAGTATCCTCCGGACTCAGAGGAAAACCACAAACAATGCATGCAGGGCAGAACTAGGCCAATATCCACTACTAATTAATATCCAAAAAAGAGCCACCAAATTTTGGAAACACATAAAAATGAGCAACCCCCACTGCTATCATTACGAAGCCCTGAAATGCCAAGAGAGGATCATAAAGAAGAGTCCCCTCAGTCAACTAGTCCTGGGACTCAGTGAAGTAACTACTAACACTACTAATAATAACCAGCCCCAGGACAGTGACATCATAGCTGAATACCTGACCATGGTAAAAGATAGCAAATTGAGAAAAACCTTGACTATGTACAGACTTCGTGAGCATAGCCTGGCCATCGAAAAAGGCAGACACAGACAGACCTGTCTGCCAAGAGAGGACAGGATATGCTATCACTGCAGTCAGGGAGTGGTGGAGACAGAGATGCACTTCCTCACAGCTTGTGGAAACTATCAGGGCATAAGGGGGAATTTCTACCCAAAATTCATAAAAATATGCCCTGAATTCAAAAATTTGAATGACGACCAAAAACTCCCATACCTATTAGGGGAACAGAGAAATTGCGTAACTTTAGCGGCAAACTATGTTACAGCTTGCCATAAGCAGAGGGACAACCATTAAACCTAAGAAAAGATTATATACATATTATATGAGTGTATATTTATACACACAGGGATATATCTGTTTATACACTGTATGGACAGATCTGTGTTTATGTGTTCAACCATAAATGTTTTTTCGGTGCTTTGGCAACATAAGATGTATCTTGCCATGCCAATAAAGCAATTTGAATTGAATTGAATTGGAGAGGTGGTGTGCAGCCACCCAGGGTCCATACCCTCCCCTTCCACTAGCTGACACAGCGCAAATTCCTCCTCCTCCACCTCACTTACTGCTCCCACTGCATCTGTAACCCTTTCCCCAATGCCCTCTACAGCCGCAGATTCAACGCACTGTTCCTCCCATGTGTGAGAAGACAGTTGTCCACCTGTGGGAAGGAAACAGAAATAGACAGTTTCCTAGAAGTAAAGGGAATTAAGGGTTACGGGGAGCGGGCAGGAATTTGGACATGAGTCTAGGTTCGGATCGGTCATGGCCTTGTGGGTAGCGGAGCGGGCCCAGGGGCCGTGTAGCCTGATCCTGCTCCTATTTCATGTGTCTAATTCTGTTAGATTCAGGAGATGGTTCTGTGATAGTAGATTGGCGGTTAGGATCAGATCAGCCATGATCTTATTGAATGGCGGAGCAGGCTCGAGGGCCGATTGGCCTACTCCTGCTCCTATTTCTTATGTTCTTATGTTCTAAACAGTAAACATTTACAAAGGTGAAGCATGATCTGCCACATCACAGAAGCTGATATTCAATGCACACCTTACAGTTTTAAACAAATGTAAGAAATCACACAACACCAGGTTATAGTCCAACAGCTTTATTTGAAATCACAAGCTTTCGGAGCGCTGCTCCTTCGTCAGGTGAAGTGGAGAGATGCATAAAAACACAGCTTATATAGTCAGAGAATAATGTCAGATGTTTACAGGTAATTTTTCTAACTGCCATTTATCATACAGCTGGACAGACCAACTCACCTTTCCTTACCCCAATGTCTGATTGGGCACCAGACACTGAACTGCCACCACTGATTCCAAGCAAGTGCGTGACCCTTTCCTCTTGCTCCGATAACTCCCTCAGAGTGGCAACACTACTGCCTGTCAGGGCACGCTTTCTGGTGTTATGTACCATTTTACTGAAAACAGAAATGAAAATGAAACTTCAGTTTTTCCTGCGGAGACCACACAGCCACCCACCTGCTTTTGCAACAGGACCACATGCTGATTTGGAGACAGGATATTGTTCACTAATTGAAATTTCACAACTCAAATCTGTGGAGTACGGAAAAAATGTTTACAAGCACAGTGTGACAGCACAGATGACCCTGAGTTGCTCCAAAGCCATAAAATTTTATGACTAGCTCAGATGCCTGGATAATGAAGTCACTTCACAACAGCCATGCAACTAAACATGTTTTAAAATAGTTCAGTTAAATTTAAACAAATATTACAGTTGACATTTCCAATAACTGTACAAACCTTGGCAGATCGCATCAACTCATTAAATTTTTTACAGCATTGTTCCACTGTCCGTGGAATGGTGGAGTTAGCGCCAACAGCCACCGCAACTTCTGTCCAAGCTGTCATTCGTGCGGCGCCCTGGACTTAACCTCATTGAGGAGTGTGCTGATGTCATCGTCAGTGAAATTCTGAGCTCTCTTCATCACCACAACTGTGCTTGCTCCTTCCATTTCACTTTGCTGTTTAATTAAAATTAATGAACATTTTTTCAAGGCTTTTAAAACTCTAACTTGCTTTAAATCTCTTTAAAACGATTTAAAATTCTTCAAATCCATGTAAAAGTCTTTAAAAGTTTACAAAAGTTTTTTAAAAACTATAAAGAAAGAACTTACCATTGCGATAAACAGCTATTTTCAGTGGCGTTGGGCTCTGAAGAGTTAAAAAAATTCAGGGGCATGGCCTATGCAAATATAAATTGACAGCTCTTGTGGGCGGGTCTCCCCTACAAAGAAGCCCAAGACACTGGATTTTAAAAGGAAATTTTTTTCCCTCACATGGCTAGTGGTGAATCTGGCTGAGGAGGTAGCGAGAATTAGTGAGAGCGTTAGAGTAGATTGATTGTTGGTGTCCTGAAAGGTGGCCCTTGTATGTGTACATTTGTTTTACTGATTATTTGGAGTGTTGCATAAATAAGTAGGATGATCATTTTTTAGGTGACTCAATATCTAAAATAACCTGATATAGTGCAATATACTGTGATATCTTACATTACTTGACCCTAATCTGCAATAGGAGAAAACATCCACCATTTAAAAAAGAATGAATTGCTTATATTATAAAGGATTGGAAGCAGCAATCCAACTATTGTATTCAGCTGATGAATAGCCCAATGAGTTAAGCTTAACCCAGTTGGACTTGGCTCTCACTGTTTGGAACATTATTGGAGCCTCGTTGAACTATTGTTATAATTCACTGTCAGCCATCCTAGTTTCCTGTACTGATCAGATGTAGGTTTTGAAAAGTTTTTCTCCCACATAGAACTGTCAGTCCTTCACCATTTCCTTCTCAGTGAAGCTTCTTCAATGCTTTTGTTAATGTATAGTTCCTATCGTGTTACAGTTCCTGAAACAGAAGTGTTTACTGGATGCATTTTGCATCCTGCTGAAACAGGACTAATTACGCACATTGTCACGAATGCTCCCAGTATTCTATGCAGCCTGGCTGAACTGATTGTCACAATAAACTGCTTTTGCTTTCTCCATCTGTATGCAGCAGTCCAGCTGAACTTGACAACAAGCAGCTGGCCGAAGAGGAAGGCTGTAAAACTTCTACATCATCAGGAACTATCACAGAACCAGCCTCAAAGTGAAGTGGCCACAGTGACCTCAGCCACAATGGCACGAGGCTGTCTCCTCAATCCTGTCATGTTGGTTATCAAGAGACCGCAAGGAGGTCTGAGTGATAACATCTGGAGCTTTGCACCAATGCAGCTGACAAATTTGCTAAGGAGCTGGTCTGCTCACATAACTGTGCCCAAATATTTGCATATTGTGATGTCATTGTACAGCTGTTGTCAGGCAGATTACACAATAACTAATGTTTGCAGTGCCCTGGGTTCTTAAAGAACTTACATTTATATTAGGGCACTTATTTCTTGGTGACTCAAGGTACAAGTAGTTAAGGGAACTCCTGACCTGTGTAGCTATGTGCCACTTCATGGGATGTGGGTGACTCTTTAGATGACATCATTTGAGGTATCTCTGTGGAAAATCAAGGGTTGGTGATACCCTCTACATACTTGCTCAGACATTGAATCTGCAAGCTGACAGATTTCATTACCATCTTTTTCCAAGACTTATGACTCCTCTTACTCTTCAGACAAGACAACAGGTCTTCATTCAAGGATTCAACTATTGTTTGTAATGTAGCTAAATCATCTGTGTAGATTTGAAGAATGGAATTACGAATCATGATTTTCTAATGCAGCTTCGCAAGCCGAGTACTTGAATGATCATGTCCTTGGCACTCTTCTTGCCATCATTACAGCATTCTGACATCCTGCCAAGTCCTTGTATTGTAATAGATTGTATTCAACCATTCAGCAGATGCATTGCCTGCTTTTTTTTATGGCTGTGGGGTTTAAAGGATTTGTGGTGGCCTCAAAAGGTGGAAGGCTTGGTGAAAACAGCAGTGAAGGGTATGGGGGCGGGAACAGAGACAGTGGCATTCGAGATGACTTCTAGTTGATGGATGGTGGAAGCAGGAAGGCCGGCAAGCAGAGTGATGTGCCTCAATTATTCCGAGACTCGAAGTTAGCAGAACAAAAGTAAGGCTTTTATTAACTCAGAACATAACACGTAAAATAGAGAGATGTCTTCCTTCAGGAGGCTGCTGCCTGACTGAACTTAGATTACCAAGGAGCCAGGTATGGGCGGAGCCCTGCACACAACCAGTTCCAGCACATTCCAATACATAATACATGAGGACTGGGGGAAGGGAAAAGACACAGAAAACAGGCAGTGATGAATGGAATATATTTCATCACATTCACCCCTTCTATAGATTTAGTCTGTTCGGGGGTTTGATAGTCCTCTGCGACCGACGTGGCTGTTGTGGTGCCGCGGGTGTCGGCTGGGTGTCCCCGGTAGCCTCCTGGGTCTCTGCCGGGGGTGCCGCCGGGGTTGTTGAAGGGGTAGTTGGTGGGGGTGCCGTTGGTCGATGTTCTTCCGGGGGTGATGAAAGAATATTGGGTGGGTAAGGGTTGCTGTGATCGTCGTCGCTGCTATTGCCGTGGTTGTTGTCGATGCCGGCTGGGGCGACGTCTTTTATGGACACGGTGTCCTCCCTTCCGTCGGCGTGCCGGACATATGCGTATTGGGGGTTGGCGTGGAGTAGGTGTACTGGCTCCACGAGAGGGTCCGTCTTGTGGCCCCTCACATGCCTTCGCACGAGTACCGGACCTGGGGTGGAGAGCCATGACGGCATGGATACGCCTGAGGTGGATTTCCGAGGAAAGACAAACATTCGTTCATGAGGCGTGGCATTAGTGGCCGTACACAATAGCGACCGTATCGAATGGAGCACATCCGAGAGGACTTCCTGCCAGCGGGAGATAGGGAGGCCCTTGGTCCTTAGAGCTAGAGTGACTGCTTTCCACACTGTCCCATTCTCTCGCTCCACCTGGCCGTTACCCCGGGGGTTGTAGCTGGTGGTACGGCTCGTGGCGATCCCCTTGGACAGCATGTACTGGCGTAGCTCTTCACTCATGAAGGACGCCCCCCTATCCGTGTGGATATAGCTCGGCATACCGAACAGGCAGAACAGGCTGTTGAGGCATTTAATGACCATGGCGCTGGTCATGTCTGGGCAGGGGAAGGCGAATGGGAAACGGGAGTATTCGTCCACAATGTTCAGGAAGTAAACATTGCGGTCGACGGACGGGAGGGGGCCCTTGAAATCTAAGCTGAGCCGCTCGAAGGGCCGTGTAGCTTTGATTAAGTGGGCTCTATCTGGGCGGTAGAACCGAGGCTTGCACTCAGCGCAAGTGCGGCAGTTCCTGGTCAGAAACCGAACTTCCTCAATCGAGTAGGGTAAGTTACGGGACTTTATGAAGTGGAACAGCCGCGTGACCCCTGGGTGGCAGAGGTCGTTGTGGAGGGTCTGTAGCCGATCCTCGGTGGCGCTGGCACACATCCCTCGTGAGAGGGTGTCAGGGGATTCGTTAAGGGCCCCTGGCCGGTAAATGATGTCGTACTCGAAGGTGGAGAGCTCGATCCACCACCTAAGAATCTTATCATTTTTAATCTTCCCCCTCTGTTTATTGTTGAACATAAACGCTACCGACCGCTGGTCGGTAAGTAGGGTGAAGCGTTTGCCGGCTAGGTAGTGGCGCCAGTGGCGCACTGCCTCCACGATGGCTTGGGCCTCCTTTTCCACGGAGGAGTGTCTGATCTCGGGGCCTTGGAGGGTCCTCGAGAAGAAAGCTACGGGCCGCCCCGCCTGGTTGAGGGTGGCCGCCAAGGCGAAGTCGGACGCATCACTTTCCACTTGAAATGGAGTGTTCTCATCCACTGCCTGTAGCGTGGCCCGCTCAATATCCTGCTTAATGCTTTTGAAGGCGGCGTGGGCCTCAGCAGAGAGCGGAAAAGAGGATGCTTTCAAGAGGGGGCGGGCTTTGTCGGAGTAGTTGGGGACCCATTGGGAATAGTAAGAAAATAACCCCAGGCACCTTTTCAGGGCTTTGGGAGTGTTGGGCAGGGGCAGCTCCCGTAGGGGGCGCAATCGGTCGGGGTCTGGTCCGATTTCCCCATTCTCCACCACGCTGCCCAGTATGCAGAGGCGCGTGGTGTTGAAAACGCACTTGTCCTCGTTATAGGTGAGGTTGAGCTTTTGTGCGGTTTTCAGGAACCTCTCGAGGTTCGAGTCGTGATCCTGCTGGTTGTGACCGCAGATGGTGACGTTGTCGAGGTAGGGGAAGGTTGCCTGCAAGTGGTGGTCATCGACCATGCGATCCATCTCCCTCTGAAAGACCGAGACCCCGTTTGTCACCCCAAAGGGGACTCTGAGGAATTGGTAGAGGCGTCTGTTCGCCTCGAAGGCGGTGTACGGGCGGTCCTCTGGTCTGATAGGGAGCTGGTGGTATGCTGACTTGAGGTCGATGGTGGAGAACACCCGGTATTGGGCGATTTGGTTCACCATTTCTGATATGCGGGGTAGCGGGTAGGCGTCTAGTAGGGTGTACCTGTTGATCGTTTGACTATAGTCGATCACCATCCGTTTCTTCTCGCTACCCCTTACCACTACCACTTGGGCGCGCCACGGGCTGTTGCTGTGTTCAATAATGCGCTCTTTCAGGAGCCTGTCTACCTCGGTCGCGATAAACCGCCTGTCCTCCCAGCTGTACCTCCTGCTTTTGGTCGCTATTGGCCGGCAGTTAGGGGTAAGGTTCGCGAATAGCGAAGGCGGCTTTACCTTCAGGGTAGCCAGACCGCACACTGTGAGGGGCGGCTGGGACCCACCGTACTTGAGCGTGATGCTTTGGTGGTTGCACTGGAAATCCAAACCCAAGATCACGCTCGCACATAGGTTCTTCATGATTAATACTTTAAAATTATCATACACAGTTCCGTTAACGCACAATTGTACCGTGCAGTAACCCAGAATGGTCGATGTCTGGGTTTTATCGGCCATAGAGATGGTACCCTGAGCAGGGACCACCTTTAGGGAGAGTTGTTGTGCCAGTTCAGGGTGGATAAAACTCTCCGTGCTTCCACTGTCAATTAAGCATTTAACCCGGCACCCGTTTACCTCGATGTCCACCATTGATTTGGATAGCGGATGCGGCCTGGTCTGGTCCACTGTGACCGATGCCACTGTAGGGCCCTGATCGAGACAAGATGGCGTCCACGCTGTCTGCTCATAAGATGGCGGACCCCACGAGGTCGGGCAAGATGGCGTCCAAGATGGCCGCTCCCATGGCGCACACGCGGCGGTGGCGGGTTTTCCGGCGGTTGGTTTTCCGGCGGGGTTCCCTCTGCACACCTTCCCGAAGTGCCCCTTCTTACCGCACTTAAAGCAGGTGGTGCCTTTCGCCGGGCACAGGTTTCTGGTGTGCTTTGGCTGCCCGCAGCAGTAGCAGTTGGGTCCTTGACGCGTCGCGGCTGTCGTAGGGCTTCTGGGGGGAGAGCGGGGCCCCGACGGTGTCGGGCTGCCGGGCGGGGAAGATGCCTTCCAAGATGGCGGCGCCCTCGGCGCACACGTGGCGGCGTGGGCGGCGCGGGCTGAAGAGTAGGCGCCCGAGTTTCTCTGGGCCATCTCCAGGGACCGCGCGGTGTCCGCAGCCTGTTTCAGGACCAACTCCGTTTTTTCCAGCAGTCTTTGCCGGATGTGAGTGGAGCTGAGGCCTGTGATAAAGGCATCGCGAACAAGCTCGTCGGTGTACACTGCGGCTTTTACATCTCGGCACTTACAGTCCTTGCCAAGCTTTTTCAGGATGCTTAGGAACTCCTCCACCGATTCCCCAGGTCGCTGTGCGCGAGTAGCGAGTAGATGCCTAGCATACACCTCATTCGTAGGCTGCTGGTAATGCGCCTTTAAGGTGTTGCAGGCGGCCAGGTACGTATCGGCGTCTTGGATGAGGGGGTAAACCCGGTGGCTTACCCAATTCCGTAGCATTCCGAGTCTCATCTTCGCAGTGTCCGTAGCGTCTTTGACGGCTGCGGAATTGTCCAGGAAGAATTCCATACAGTCAAGCCAGTGTCCGAAGCGTGCTGATGCGTCCGGAGCATGTTGATCCAAATCCAAACGTTCGGGTTTCAGGAGTTGATCCATAGTGTTGAAAATTGAGTTAATAAAATTGATGTGCCTCAATTATTCCGAGACTCGAAGTTAGCAGAACAAAAGTAAGGCTTTTATTAACTCAGAACATAACACGTAAAATAGAGAGATGTCTTCCTTCAGGAGGCTGCTGCCTGACTGAACTTAGATTACCAAGGAGCCAGGTATGGGCGGAGCCCTGCACACAACCAGTTCCAGCACATTCCAATACATAATACATGAGGACTGGGGGAAGGGAAAAGACACAGAAAACAGGCAGTGATGAATGGAATATATTTCATCACACAGAGCTTTCGTGAAATCTATCCATGAGGTGTTATAAGCAGGGACTAAGGTCCAATAGCGGAGGGGAGAGGTGGGCGATGGTGCAGGACTAAATGAAAACAATTTTAGTGCTGGATCAGGACCTGCAGGAGGAAACTGAACTCAAGCTTAAATAGTGCAGCAGTTAGGCTTAATTTAAGGTGGCAGCTGGGGAGATATCTGGAATCTGTATTATGATGCTAACTTCAAATTCAATCCCCTTTACCTCCTCTCCAATCCACAGCTAAATACCTTTAAAAAAAAACTGGATTATCGTCAAAAAAAAAAGCTTGCAAAGCAGAATGCCCAGTGAACCAAAGTACTTGGCATTATGACAATCATAAAATCTGCCTTGAATTTTTCCAAAAGCAGTTTCAATATATATGATTTTATGGTTTGGAATATTAATAAGCTCCAAGCCTCCTCCATCTCAAATACCATCATTCAATTTCCAAGTTGATTCATTCTTTCGTTAAATCTTTATTTTAATTTGTAGCAGGTAGTAAAATAGAAAATCCCATTTCTTAGGGTATGCAGCGCCTGAACTTCAGAGACTACTGGGATTGTTCTCTAGGCCGATACATCACTGGTTATTATAAAACAGTTGCAAAAATATAATTTACTTAATTAAAAATTAATCTTCAAATCCACAGGAAAGGTAACAGAGTGATTGCAATGTATAAACCAAAAGATGTTTGGGTTCTAGCGAGGCAGATCAGTCCCCACTGCTTGGCTCCTGACTGACTGGACCTTTATCTACTTGCTTTAAAATCGATCCCCTTTTCTGTTTTTTTTCCCCAGTTCTGACGAAGGGTCTTTGACCTGAAACGTTAACTCTGTTTCTCTCTCCCCGGATGTTGCCTGGCCTGCTGAGTTTTTCCAGCGTTTTCTGTCGTTATTTTGGACCTTTATCTATCCTGTGTAGGGGAGAGCTCTGCATATGCGAGTGTACGCAGGGCTCACGCCAAACTGTGAGAAGGTTAAACGGTTAGAGGGGCGGAGGAGAGAATCACTGCTCTAATTGTTTAAATTAGGGTCAGGTAGGTTTACACAGTGTCCGGGGGGGCGTTCCATGGACTCCTCGAGCACTTTGCTGCGAGGTTTTGACACTACATTGGATATAAACTGCAAGGAGGGGTCATTTTCACCATTGATTTGGCAGTAAACTGGTGGAGCCGATCGCCCGCCTATTATAGAACCCCTATTTCCATCGTGGAAATGAAAATCGGGCAAGCTCTATAACTGGCAGGCGATTCGCTCCCTCAGTTTACCTCCCAAGCAGTGAAGGCAAAATTTACCCACAAGTGGTGTTGCATCAAAATGGTGAGAGACTGCCGTCTGTGGTTTACACCGCCAGTTTAGCATTGGTACAGAGCTGCAATTGCTTTTCACCAACACTAAACTTCTGATGTAAATGCAAAATCTTATTAATTACAATTTTTTAAGTACAGTTAAGCTCCCCTGTTTTGGGCAAAAATGACACGTACATGGCATGCTATACTGATGATGTCATATCCACATTGTCGAGACATCCAGTTTGTGGATGTCTAATTGATATAATAATGATCAGGTAACATCTTCCTGCGTACAACAGATCCAGTTCAACCAGTCTTCCTTTTTAAACACAATCTTTCCAGCCGTCATCTTTCAGCCAATCTCCTGGACACCATGTACCTGAGCACACTTATTGATGAACAAAGAAGCACCTGTATGTTAGAAGTGTCAAATGTTTCCGATGACATTTAATAAAATGGCATTTAATGACTTTTGAGTACAGGGGAGAAAAAGCAGCTGTGAAGCAGACTGGAAAATGATGGACTTTGCATTCCAAACAAGACAAGCTGCCCAGGAGCCTTTGCTGTAAAATGGAATAAGTAACAATACTGGAGGCACCTTTTTTGATTTGAAATTCAACAAAAGAGCACTTAGCAAAAACATTTCCCTTCGTCACTCAGCCTTCCATCTGTCAAACTGCAACTTCACACCAAGCACCTGACAACACTAATCTCTTCTGAAGAACCTTTGATGATTTGAACCTTCCTCCTGCTGTCACCCCATTGCTGGCTACAGATCTGTAACTAATGTCCACCTATCATTGTCACCCACAAGGCAAAAATAACCAGACTCTCAAATTGAAAGTGGATAGAGGGAGAAAATGCCATTTGAAAGTGCCATTAAACTTGTATGTTCTCAAGATTAACTTGGTAATGAGATTGACACTCTCATTTGGTTTTACAGTGTCAGTTGTGGCTCAGTGGGTAGCGCACTCGCCTCGGAGTCAGAAGGTTGTGGGTTCAAGTCCCACTCCAGAGACTTGAGCACATAAAGATAGGCTGACACTGCAGTGCTGAGGGAGTGCTGCACTGTTGGAGGTGCCGTCTTTCACATGAGATGTTAAACCGAGGCCTTGTCTGCTCTCTCAGGTGGACGTAATAGATCCCATGGCACTATTCTGAAGAGCAGGGGAGTTATCCCCAGTGTCCTGGTCAATATTTATCCCTCAATCAACACAACAAAAACAGATTATCTGGTCATTATCACATTGCTGTTTGTGGGAGCTTGCTGTGCACAAATTGGCTGCCGTGTTTCCCACATTACAACAGTGACTACACTTCAAAAGTACTTCATTGGCTGTAAAGCGCTTTGAGACATCCGGTGGTTGTGAAAGGCGCTATATAAATGCAAGTCTTTCTTTGGGACTGGTAGATGAGATGAAATTTACCAAATGATTTTACTATTTCTCCACAGACATTGAATGTTTATTTTGTTCTTGAAATATTTGAGCTTATTTCTGGATTATACAGGAGTATATCGACTACAGTAAAAGCAGGTTAAAGAAATGACAGCAATCTCCATGTTTGTTCTGTTGGTAATGGCACTGCCTCGTGTTGAACTGAGACACACAAATGAGGGAGGTCCCAGGTTCAGTCGCCCATCAGCATTACATTAGGCAGAGCAGTGGTCAGCAGGCCCAGTGCACTGGGCTGGGATAGCACAAATAACCAGCCAGGCTTTCGAATCTTGGTTGCTATAAAGTGTACCCTGCTGGAAAGTGTAAAGGTGTGAACATTGGGTGAAAGCAGGATCTGGCTCGAGTAGCATGACCTCATCGGTTTAGTTAAATGGCCTCCTGATGCGCACTGTCTGGGATCACATATAAAGATTGGCCCCTTGGGTAAAATATCAAAATGGAACTATAATTCAACATCAGTCAGTGACCTGAAATGTGGAAGGGAGAAAAATGGAAAAGGGAAATAAATAATAGATAAAGCTAAGCCGACTTCCTACACATGGACAGTCAAATCCATAGTCCACAGGCCTGATATAAACAAATTCTTGGTAACACTCGGATACATCTAAATGGTCTCAGCCATTTTTTGTTTCTTATACTTCAGTTGCCTAGATTATATGCTCAAGTCCTGGAACTGGCGTTGACCCCACAACCTTCTGATTTAGAGTTGAGAGTGCAATCAACTGAGCCAAACTAACCTTTATCAATGCACAAAGTGTTAGGTCCTGATCTGATATACAAGAGAATGAAGCCAAATGATTTGAGACCCTAACCTAAAAGGCTACCTCACTCCTATCTGACTTGACACTGCCAGCAGAAGATCTTACTGAATGGCGGAGTAGGATCGAGGGGCCGGATGGAGTTCAATGTGGGCAAGTGTGAGGTCATCCATTTTGGATCCAATAAAGACTAAATTGGAATATTTTCTTAATGAGAGTAGACTAGGAACTGTGGAGGAGCAAAATGATTTTGGATGTCCAGGTAGCCAAATCACAAAAAGCTAGTACAAAGGTTAAAAAAAAGTGAAGAAATAGAGCGAATGGAACATTGGTTTTTATGTCAAAGGAATTGGAATGCAAGTGAGGAAGTGATGCTTCAGTTGTACAGAACATTGGTCAGACCCCAACTGGAGTACTGCGTTCGGTGTGGACACTGCGCCTCAGGAGGGGTACAGTGGCCTTGAAGCAGGTGCAGCTCAACATCACTAGAATGATACTGGGGCTTAAAGGGTTAAATGATGCCAGGTTGCCTAACCTTGGTTTGTATTCACTTGAGTTTAGAAGGTTGTTGGGTGATCGAATCAAGGTGTTTAAAATGATAAAGGAATTTGATAGGGTAAATCAGAGGAATTATTTCCTCTGGTCTGATCTATCTTACAATTAGAAATAGGTAATTCAGGAGTGAAATCAGGAAGCTTTTAACACAAAGGGTAGTGGAAACCTAGAACACTCTCCCCCAAAATACTGTGCAATGAAGGGATTTAAACATAGGGAGGGAATTTTAGATTGGAGGGGTTTGGGGATTGGGAGTCAATGCAGGTAACCAAGGACAGGGATGGTGGATGAACGGGACAGGATACAGGCAGCAGCGTTTTTGGATGAGCTGAAGGTTAGAGGTCGGAGAATGGGAGGCCAGCCGAGAGAGTATTAGAATCACCAAGACTGGAGGCGATAGCCTCATCGATGAATAGGCCACTAACACTAACTATATCTCGGCTCACACAGGCAGAATGACCACTTTGACAAAGCAGATGCAATCACGTCCCAGCGGGAGGAAAGACCTTGGAGAGGAGGGATGGAAGAAGGTACATATTAGAAACATAACTAACTGCAAGACTGCTTTGGGACCTGTAGTGTTGCTGCAACAAATGATCATCTTCTTTATCTATTACCGTTGTATTTCATTGTACTTCGCTGACAGGTGATAATGTGAAATGATGCAATTTCATCACTGAATTGTCAGTTATATTTTCACCACTGTCTCGTCAGATATCAAACTAAGCCTTTAAGGGAATTAATGTCTTTGCCGCCACAGACTGCACATGGAACTAGATTAAATTTCATAATGTTTCTGAAGGATTCTTTAATAGATTTAGTATCTGCAAGTCTCTATGCTCAAGCTCCCCTGTAACTTGTTCTCAGTTTACTATATATACAGGCATGTTTAATTTACTTAAAAAAAAAGATGCTTCTGTTTCAGGACGTGTACCCCGCCTCCATTTAACATTTTAGTCTGTATATTGGCTGGATACTGATGCGAGAGAGAGACCCGATTGCAGATCAAGTGCAAATGACCAGAACTGTCTTGCCACGTTAAGCATGCTGCAGGAGGAGCCTTGATCGAATGGAAAATTTATAGGCCCACGTACGTGTGTCTACAATGCCATTGTTGCCCTACAGATCTGCCTACTTATACTTAGGAGTGCAGCTGATGGTACCTGCAATTCTCCAACGTAAAAAAAGAGCTTTATCCGAGTAACAGGAGCAAGACAAGCCAGAGCACAGTCCTTAAATGAAAGGCATCAAGATGCGGGGTACAGCAGAATCCACTTAGAGTGATCGTAGAGATAGAACATTCTGGCTATCAAATCCTTATTTGTTAATCAGTCATGGTTGATTAGCACCAGTTGGTCACACTGCCAAGCACTTTAAACATTAATCATCTACCGGCCCTCTGATGCCATTCGCTTCTCTTATTTAGGGAAATTAATTTAAGAATATTGATTTACTCCCATTCATTCAGTTTGAAACTGGCACTCTATATACATGTATAGTTGATGTGGCTGAATAAACAGCAGCCTAACCACTAAATTGTTTACTTTCCATAACCTACCATTAAATAATGCACGTACTCTGTCAGAACCTAACTAGTGGCACTGCACTTTTGAAATGTTTTAACCTGAAAATGTGCTATATAAATGAGTATTATTTATTATAATGGCATAAAGATTCATTTATACTGAAGTCCTTGTAAAAAAATATAGTATTCCTATTCCAACTCAAAAGATTGAATGCAGATTTCTTTCAACTAAGAAAACTTTATTAAATATTTTGGTGAGTTTTAGTCAGAGTTGAGGCAATTCAAAATGGAACTATGAAGTCTTAGGGTGGAAAATTGGCTTGTGCCCCCTTTAGGGCGATAACTTCGCCAGGGCTCTACTTTTAGTGCCCCGAAAAAGTTAGCACCCCCATGCCCGAAATTCAATGGTAGCGCCCCAAGCAGGAGGCGGGGCACGACTGGAAGCTCTCCCACTCCCTCTTGGGGCGCTCCCATTGAATTACACGGCGCTACTTGCAGCAGCAGCGCCACGCCCACCGGCACATAGTGCCGCGGTACTGCAGGCCTCCGTCCCTTGATTAAAGGGGAGGGGCCTAGCGCAGCGCACACCGGGGCCCTGCTGGAGCACCGGGGAGCGGGGTGCTGGCAAAAGAGCCCAGCGCTCAAGGGGAGTGCCGGGCTGACCGATTGCAGCCGGCACCCCGCCTGAGGAGGCCAGAGGGAGCAGGTGCTGGCAGGCGGCCCAAAAAAAATGGCCACCTGGCCCCTGCCCTCTAATTATCGCCGCCCCGGCCGCAAAAAACACATCCCTGACCATCAGACATAGCGTCTGGCGGTAGGTCAGGGGGCACGAGCCAAGTTTGCGGCCGGGGCGCTGCACCGTCATCCCCGGAGGCGCAGCACTGTGGGGCACTACCGGCCTCTTGCTGAATTTCGCAGGAGGCATTAGTGGCACCGCGCCCGAGCGCTAGTTGTTTTGCGCCTCAGGGGCACTAACGGGAGGCGCAAAGCAACTGAATTTTTCCCCCTTAGTGTGAAGCGCTCCTAGTTAGGTATAGTACTATTATTGCAGGGTTAAGCTCATTTAACAGTCCCAACAATGAGACCGCAGAACAGCATTCCACACTCACCAGTGTGCCAGTTCCATTATTTATGTGAATCATCAATGTGGTCACAGTGGGACTGCTAATTTCGTTACATACCTGACATGGTATCATGGGCTTGTAATAACAACCTTTGCTAAATTGTACAAATTACAGGCAAGCAACATTACCCGTAAGACTAAGGTCCAACTGTATGATACCCTTATTTTGTTAGTGTTGCATTTTCCTTCAGTATCCAATTATCATAATGTAAGATTAAAAATAAGGCATTTATAGCTAGAAATGCATCCATGTTTACATTAATCATAGGGGCAAATACTCACCATGCCTTTGCTTATGAGGTACATGTAACAGAGTAATTCCTAACCATTACAAATGTTAGGGAAATATTTCCTATGTGAATGATGACTAGCTACGAAAGCTGGTCCTCTTTTGCTTATGTTGGAATAAATCACAGTGGAAACATTATAAATATTGCAGATGATGTGTACAGAATATCAACTTGGAGTCAATGGGATAACAACCAGAGGCCTCATGACTGAGAAATGGAAGAGAAGTGTGTTGAATAATGAACTGTTTTGCGTGGTGGACTCAAACCCATTGGACAACGAAGTGGAGACTGACCAAACTCATTTCACCGTGGACCCTTACAGCCAGACATCAGAAAGAGAAAATGGCATGTGATAAAGACTTCTGAGCTATGCTTTAAATTCCACAACAGAAAACGCTGGAAAAACTCAGCAGGCCAGGCAACATCCGTAGAGAGAAACAGAGCTGGTTTCGACCCGAAACGTTGACCCCGTTTCTCTCTACGGATGTTGCCTGGCCTGCTGAGTTTTTCCAGCGTTTTCTGTTATTTCAGATTTCCAGCATCCGCAGTATTTTGCTATCGCTTTATATTCCACACGTGGCTAGCTTGAGAGTTCATGGATGACAATCATAATCAAGTTATTCCCACTACCACAAATGAGATACAAACCACCTCCTGTGGGTTGATCGGATCCATAACTTAAAATCAATTAGGTAAAATTAATTAGGCAAGCAAATAGGAAAGAAATAGGTTTAATTGTGCGCTGTAATGTGTTGTGCTTTTGTTTCAGTTGGCGTCATTGCGAATACTGATTAAGCCATTGCTGCATGATGCGGATTGAGCATGTTTATGGTTTGAACATTTGCTGTGAATGAATTTTCATGCAACAAGTTCCAGAAATTACTATATGATGTCAATAGTCACTTGCGTTAATTATGACACAAAATTCACGGACTTAAACGACAGCATCACTTATGTTAAGGTGACTAATTTATGCCGTCAACTTAAGGCTAGATTTTAACCAAGGCCCCAGAAAAAAGGGACCGAGTACAATTTCCACTGGCCACTCCTGATCTCATCACTAATGGTGGCCGTAGATCAGCAGAAATCCCAGAGAAATGGCTTAAACGGCTGGGACATGGGGAGAATCCCTGTGGAATTTTTACCTCATTTTGTTCAAAGTGCTTGCATTATGCCCCATTGGGCAGCTCTGTTGAAATACTTTACTTTACCATGTATTTAAGCAGCTCCCTTTTTGGCTCTTCCGAATCCACTGAAGACGTCGGGCCTAATTAATCACATTCATCCAAATATTATGCAGGTAGTGAATCATTGGGTTGACATTTATCTAACATTAGCCAACAAAGGTAAAGCATTAAGGGCGAACTTTATCTCTATGCACCACACAGTTATGAGAGGTGCTAATGGAAACCTTAAATTAATGCCTAGCAAACAAGCTCCATTTTTTGAATATTTACTATGCACAGTACAAAACAGAAGTGCCCCTGATGCCTCAACAAATTTATTCAGTAGCTATACAGTACAGAAAATTCAAGTTTGGTCAGCAGATCTCATCTACACTACAATTGGCTTCAGCATCCAGTGACCTGTATAAAATAGAAATGCTGTTATGGTTTTGTTGCTCACGCAGCGAGATAGAGGTTTTTACTTTGGGTCTTAAATAGCTGCATTCTTAAAGCAGAGATTCGTTGTTTTAGAGGGGGCAAACAATTTAAACCTATTTTGAAATTAAGAAATGATTACTGAAGTATATGAAACTATAAAATAATGCTATTAGTGCCATGGTTGTCATGGCAACACCACCCACTGCCCTGAGTCATCCTCTATTCCTGTTCACTATAATGATATCCAGTTTTCTAATGACATTTTGGCAGCCGTGCATGAAAATTAATCTGCTGGCTTTGCATCTGCTTGTTTTGTGTTTTACTTAGAAATGGAACATGTAAGCACAACACAGTTAGCACGGACCCAGGGTAGTATTCTCGTCTCTCTAGTGTTGCAGGTTTTGTAGACCACTCCAAATGGCAGAAACAGAAATGAGAGATGTTCTTTTGCAGTCTCTTATTTGACTGCTGAGCTACCCCAGACTAGACGGAGCATTGTATAGTTAGCAGATTGGAAGGGACCTGCCCTGGGAGTGTATGCTCAGCTGTTGTAGCAGAGCCTGGTCTCCAATCGTCTTGGATCCCCTTGCCATTGGACCAAGACCTTGCTCTGTCAAGCCCATGTGGTAGCTGATGGGCAACAGCCACCCCACGTTAAAAGAATTCACGCACAGGCATCTTCCACTCCTTAAAATGAAGTTCGGGACCTGGAACGTCAGGACCCTCGGACAACCCCAACAGCGACAGACCGGAATGGCGTACTGCTACAGAGACTGTAGGTCCCGCATTGGTCTCATCAGTCACCTGAGAACTCATTTTTAGTGTGGAAGCAAGTCATCCTCGGTTCCGAGGGACTGCCTAAGAGAGAGCGAGAGACAGAGACCATTCCATAATCCTGGCAGGGATAAAAGATCCCTCCGACTACCATTGCCCCCAACCCCCCACCCACCTCCAACCCCCCCCCCGGCTATAAGATGCCACATTGAATTACATCCTATGTCTCAATTAGCTGAATTATTTTTCACAAGAATATTTGTCCTCTAATTTATGGGTTTTGGTGTTAAATCCTTATTTAAGTCCTTGCAGTTATCTTCCATTCTTTTAATTATCACTTGACATTAAACTCCCAACAAAAATGTGGAACTTTATTTCATGTGTTAACTTTGCAATGGATTTGGGTGTCAGGTTTCATGGAAAATTTGTTCTATGCATTTTGCTCATGTGCTCCACATTGGAACTCAACAAGGTGGAGAGGATATGTAGCGCCAATAAAAATACCTTACCAGCTTACATTATTTTAATGATCCAAGCACTGTGCTTGGTGCTTTCAAAGTCACAGGCAAAAAGAAGAATTAAGCATCATCATTATCTAGAATTTCAAAAGGCCTTCTATAAGGAACCCCATAATAGACTGATGAACAAGGTCAGAGAATGCGGAGTCAGGGGACAAGTAGCAGGCTGGATAGCTAGCTGGCTTCAAGACAAAGCAGAGAGTAGGGGTAAAAGGTACCGTAGCTAGTCACAGTGGCAGAAGGCGGGTAGTGGTGTTCCACAAGGATTAGTGCTGGGACCACTGCTGTTCACAATTTATATTAATGATTTAGATTTTGGAATCAAAAACTATTTCTAAATTTGCAGACGACACCAAATTTTGGGGGGGGGGGGGGGACAGTCAACACTGAAGGGGACTGCAACAAATTACAGAAGGACATTAATAAACTTGCAGAATGGGCATATAATTGGCAAATGAAGTTCAATACAGATAAACATGAGGTATTACATTTTGGTAGGAATAATAGGGAGGTTACTTATTACTTGGAGGGTGAGAGTCTAGGTGGGGTAGAGGAATAAAGGGATTTCAGAATACAAATACACAAACCACAAAGTTGTGACAGGTTAGCAAGGCCATAAAAAAGCAAACCAAGCACTAGGGTTTATTTCTAGAGGATAGAATTGAAAAGTAGGGAAGTTATGCTAAACCTGTATCAAACCTTGGTTAGACCACACAGAGTACTGCGTACAGTCCTGGTCGCCATATTATTAAAAGGATAGAGGCACTGGAGAGGGTGCAGAGAAGATTTACAAGGATGATACCAGAAATGCGAGGGTATACATATCAGGAAAGGATGAACAGGCTGGGTCTTTAAAATTATGAAAGGTTTTGATAGAGTGGATAGAGAGAGGATATTTCCACTTGTGGGGAAGAGCAAAACTAGAGGCCATCAATATAAGATAGTCACCAAGAAATCAAATAGGGAATTTAGAAGAAACTTCTTTACCTAAACAATGGTGAGAATGTGGAACTCACTACCACAGGGAGTGGTTGAAGCGAAGAGTGTAGATGCATTTAAGCGGAGGCTAGACAAGTATATGAGGGAGAAGGGAATGGAGGGTTATGCTGATAAATTTAGATGAGGAAAGACGGGAGGAGGCTCGAGTGGAGCATAAATGCCGGCATGGACTGGTTGGGCCGAATGGCCTGTTTCTGTGCTGTATATCCTATGTAATCTGAGAAGTAAAAACTGTACAAATAACCGAATAGTCTGTAGAACGCAGATTGGGTGACCGCTTTGCGAACACCTCTGTTCAGTCCGGTCGCCTGTCACTTTAATTCACCGCCCCATTCCCACTCAGACCTCACTGTACTCGGGCTCTTGCAATGTTCCACGGAGGGTCAACGTAAACTCGAGGAACAGCACCTCATCTTCCGATTAGGCACTTTACAGCCTTCCGGACTCAATACCGAGTTCAACAATTTCAAATCATAACCTCGGCCATTACATTTTTGCTTATATTTTATCCACATCTTTGTTTTGGCCCTTTCCCCCACCCCCCCTCTTTTTTTTCCTCTCCCACATGGCAACTGTCTCCCATTCTGCCAGAGCATTTCACACCTAATCTGGAGCCGTCTTTTGTCTCCACTTGTCCTATCACCATCTCGTCTCGTTTTGAATACCTCTTAATGTCTCTTCACTTCTTTTGTTCTCTCCCAGCCCTGCCTTTCGATCTATTTCATTTCCTTTCCAGTTTTGAAAAAGGGTTAGACCCGAAATGTCGACTATTTTCTCTCCACGGATGTTGCCTGGCCTGCTGAGTTTTTCTAGCATTTTCTGTTGTTAGTCTGTAGAACATGATGGTTTATCAGCTGCAAGGACCATGGAAATGTCACAGCAAGGAAGTTCCAGGATGTATACATGGAAACCACATTCCAGGGAGCACAGGGCAAAGATAGGGCTATGACATTATAGCCCCGATTCTCTTGCCTAAGCTCCCCGTGAGCATGACTCCCTGCTGGGAACATATTGCACCCAGCAGGGAGTCATTCTCATGGGGAGCTTAGGCAAGAGAATTAGTCCAAGTGTTCCAGTCCTCCTCAGCTGAATTTTTGGATATTTTGCAGTTTTTAAACTTAAGTGGGAATAAAATGTAAACTATCAAGACTAGGATTTTGTGCCACGTGTTCTACAGTATGAAGGATTCATCTGCAGCATCGAATATTACCATATTCTGTACTAGGTTGCCCTCTGGAGGTTCAAAAATGTAAAGCGCCATATTCACCTCTTCAAATAAATTACAATTCTCATGTAGGTGGTATTGAACATGCTGTATCTAGAATATAAAAAGTTTTAGGTATGCAATACTTCATGTCTGTCACAGTTTGGGTCTCAAGCATGCATTCTAAGTCAAACATTGCCTAATGCAAATTTCGTCACACTTTAAAAAAAGTATAACGAATTAAAGGCAGTCATTTGAAGAAATGACTGACGAAGGGTCATCGACCTGAAACGTTAACTCTGTTTCTCTCTCCACAGACGCTGCCTGACCTGAGTATTTCCAGCATTTTCTGTTTTTATTTCATTTGAAGAAAACTCTGGCGGAACAGAACATGCTGGAGCCACAATGTCTACAAGCTCCTCAATGACCTTTCCACACATAAAGCCAGGGTTCTTTCTCCAGTCTGAAGCCCAATTAACCTTTGAATGAACTAACCCAGTGTTTGCTTATCAATTAGAATTTGTAGCCCACAAGAGACACTTTAGCAGCAGCAGAACAATACACTGTGTTTTACACGGAAAACTGCAAGCAGTGTCATGGGAGATCCAAAATCCACAAATGGTATTATGTTGTCTAAAGAATTCAAACAAAATGTGCGTGCATGGGGATAAGCTTATATTCTCTCTGCTCACAAAGTGCATGGAATCTGAAGTTTTTATTTTCCCAGCGTAAGATGGCACTGTGAAAATGTACGTAAATCTACTGTATTACAGCTAATTACCTGAACAAGCAAAAGTACTTTGAGAGTTGGCAATAGTTTTGCTATTTGAACAAATTCAGCTATTCTGCAAAAGCCCACTGCAGAGTAACTAATGAGGGTAGCAGTTCTGCAGTAAATGTTGGGAAGTTAGAGAATTCCTGTGCAAGGAGGCTCCACATGGGGTAAGATCAGCTCCAAAAGCAAATGAAGCTCCTCTCCAGAGATGATATCCAGATAGAATATGGAATTTTCACTGCTGCTTGTGGCAATCAATTCAAAAATGGTTTTATGAAGAGTCATATTACTTCTGGCAACAGAGGCAATAAATACATATAATTTCTCTCCACCCCCACACCCAATCTGTTAGACAATCAGACACATCTACTCTGTATAAAAACAGTCCAATACTGAAACCCCTTTTATAGCACAGCTCGAGCAAAGGCTTCTTGGGGTTTGTGATATGTCCTTAGTCCCATGGCCTAATGGGTATGGATACTTCCCAGTGTAGTACTAACCCACAAAGATCATCAACAAATTGCATTTCTATAGCACATTTAATGCAGAAAAACATCCAAAGTGCTTTAGAGACAATCAAAAAATGGATGCCGAGCCAAAGGAAGTATTAGATGGGTGACCAAAAACTGGGTCAGAGAGATGGGTTTAAACATCAACTTGCATTTATATAGCACCTATACCGTAGTATAACGTCCCAAGGCGCTGCACAGGAGCATAATCAGACAAATAGGCAACGTGAAAGGAGATATTAGGACAGGTGACTAAAAGCTTGGTCAGAGGTTTTAAGGAGCATCTTACAGGAGGGGAGAGAGGTCAGAGGTTTAAGGAGAATTTGAGGAGGAGGGATGCTTTCATCTTTGGTTGTATTGTTCACTCCCCCCCAATCTCAATTTATAAACCCACTAACGTTATCTGGATAAAGGTTTAAACATCAGCATACAAGACCTAGCCAGCATCGCCCTCATTCCGAGAACAAATTCTAAAAACTACAAACACCAAAAGACAGGTTAATTCATTCGGTGCGGAGTGTCAGTCCTGGCTCAGTGGCAGCACTCCCGCCTGAGTCAGAAGGTCGTGGGATCAGGTCTCACTCCAGAGACTTGAGCACAAAAATCTAGGCAGACATTTCAGTGCAGTACTGAGAGTGCTGCAGTCTCAGCAGTGTTGTCTTTCAGATGAGATGTTAAATCGAGGCCCCCTCTGCCTCTCGGGTGGCCGTTAAAGATCCCATGGCACTATTTTGAAGAGCAGAGGGAGTTCTCTCTCTGTCTTGGCCAACATTTATTCCTCAACCATCAGTAAAACAGGTTATCTGGTCATTATCTCATTGCTGTTTGTGGGATCCTGCTGTGTGCAAATTGGCTGCCACGGTTCCCACATTACAACAGTGACCACACTGTAAAAGTACTTAATTGGCTGCAAAGCACTTTGGGATGTCCTAATAGATAATTGCAAGTTCTTTCTTTACACAGCCTAGAAGCTAATAGAATTCAACACACACAATGCAGCCAGCACACATTAGTAGTCGCACTCCAGCACTCTCATCTGCAGTGCTTACCTCTGCAAAGCCAATTCAGCAAATATCCTTGAAGGATGGGACAATAGCGAAACCAATGACATGACTTTCCTCTACTAGTAAAATTATTCAGTGTACATTCAGAATTTCAAATACTGCAAATTTTTCCATAATTGGACAGTGGAAAAACAAATCACATTTTACTTGCGATATGACACCTATAGCTTCAATACATTACATCATTGTCTACATTACAACAGTGACTACACTTCAAACATACTTCTTTGGCTGTCAAGGACTTTGGGATGTCCTCAGGTTTTGAAAGGCGCTATATAAATGCAAGTCTTCTTTTAATACAGATGTCTAGGAGGGAAACTGTCAGGATGAAATATTGCAGTGTCAGGTGGGTGTAGGTAACATGATCCTGAAGGTGGTGCTGTGGTACAGTAAGGATGGACACCTAAACAGGTAAGGTCTTTTCTGCCTTCAGTGATCCAGTAATATAAATTGAATGTATTTAGATCATGGAATGATGATAGAAGGGAGTTAAACGCAGGTTGAAAACAATCGTGGGGGCCAAGAGTAACTGAAATTTAAGTAGGGAAGAATATGGGGCAAAACAGATTGCAAAAATCAACTATCATCTTTGCTGAGCTAACTGATCTCAGTCAGGGAAGTGCCTACGTACTAGACTGAGCTGCAGCATCACCGGGTTAGGGAAGAGAAAAATTGGCCAGGTTATCTGCTCTTTCTCTCCACCCCCCCCCCCCCCCCAACCCACAGACACACTAACACATTCCTGGAGACCCCCATCCTAACTTTCAGTACCCAAGGAAAACAGTGTGATCATTGCAATCAAAAGAAAATTTTTCATTAGCACTACATCAACACAAATAATGCCAGTAAGTCAGCAAATCCAGAAATCTGATAAAACGGATAGAAATCTGATGATTTTGGACACAGACCAAACTCCAGCAATGGATGATGGAAAGCCTGTTTGTTTATGTTGATGGGGAGGAAGGTCAAAGAATAACTGCAGCCTGTTTGCATGTCATAACCCCATTAACTGATTGCAATAAAAAGATCTTCGTGGAGATCTGTCAGGGAAAATTACAGCACAATAACTAAAATAATCAAAACTTCAAGCCGATTAGGATTATTTTAGGGAGGGCTTCCAAGTGGGATGGCCAAAGTAAAAGTAGTCGTTTTAAAGAAACTTTTGCTGTGTACAGTTGTCAAGTTCGGCAGTTGGAATGTATATCACTGAAATCCCCTCCCAGACTCCCTGGGGACCCCAGTTTGTAAACCATAAATTTGGGCAATGCACACAAGACTAACACTTCCGCACTGCCTCCTACCCCCAGCTGAACAGCAAATTACAAACAAAGAAGTGGATGAACATTTGAGTGAGCTCTTCAGATTGTTTCACTAATTCCATATAGTCTTTAGAATGCGGTCTTTAAAATACTGCAAATAAAACCTATTGATTACACTTCAACTTTAAAATTAGTCACAACATAGTTCCTTTAAAATGTACCATTTTTGATTTGGAGGTTGCATCTGAAACCCTAATCAGTTTGTAATTGATTATTTTAGCAATTGTGATGTAAAGTTTACCATAATTTAAATGGCGATCTGTCAATAAGAGAGTTATGGCATGGGATTGGCTCTCAGTCCAAAGATGTGCGGGGTTAGGTTGATTGGCTATGATAAAAATTGACCCTTAGTGTTACGGGGATAGGGTGGGATATGTGTTGATGTAGGGGTTACGGGGATCGGGTGGGATATGTGTCGGTGCAGGCTCGATGGGCCGAAATGGCCTCTATCTGCACTGTGGGGTTTCTGTGTGATTGTGAATACTAAAGTAAATTCACATCATCCTTCGCTGCAGTCTGGTCTGTATCCAAGTCAAATCTATCATGATTGGTCGACAGGTCTCAATGTAGTCAGTAGAGAACGGGTAGGAGATATTACAGAGCATCTTTGCTTCATGGCATCTCAAGGATATATGGATTCCTTCTGGTTTCAATTATTTTCTCTACAAATAACTGAAAAAAAAAATATACTGCATTGCCAGAATACTTTGGTGCCCATTACCAGTATTTGATCTTAATCTTAGCTGGTGGGGGTGGAAACAGAAGGCGAGGGCGAGTGTGCCAAGTGGAGGGTACGTCAACACAAGGAGGAAAAGACAGAGGCTGCATCTCCCAAGCTGCAATGATACAACTTTTAATGGTTATTCAAAGCCTTGATGGAAGAGGCCTGAAAGTGGTTGTTTGTCCATATTCTGTGTGGGGTGAGGGGTGTAATGATGTGGCATGGCGAGACCCAAGGGAGTGAGAGAAAACAATTACATTTTTCCTGGGCCTCATTTATTTAAAAAAAGCAATGGAGTGACATAATTTCTATCCTGGGCTTTTCTTGGCATCGCATTTGCATGGAGATCATGATTGCATACGTCAATGTTTTAGCTGTGCCACATAACTCAGTCTATCAAAGTGCTTTCTTCCCTGGGGCTGTCAGACCAACACTTGTTTAAGTTAAATCCTATGCTTTTGAATTCATGACCAATTACCGTCAACAGCGTCTCATCATCTCCATCACACAAAGCAGTTTACTTGGTTATCTTAACCTACTTCTCAGTCACTTGTCATTACCATTGGCTCTGCTCTTTTCTTCTTGGGCAGTCCCTCGGAACAGAGGATGACTTCCTTCCACACTAAAAAGGAGTTCTTAGGTGACGGATGAGTCCAATGCGGGACCTGCAGTCTCTGTCACAGGTGGGGCAGACGGTGGGTGGGGTTCTTGGGTTGACCTGCGCTGCTTCTGCTGTTTGCGCTTGGCTTCCGCTTGCTCCCGGTGAAGAGACTCTAGGCGTTCGGCGCCTTCCCGGATGCTTCTCCTCCACTTTGTGCAGTCTTGGGCCAGGGATTCCCAGGTGTCAGTGGGGATGTTGCACTTTTTCCCCAAAGGAGGCTTTGAGGGTGTCCTTTAATCTGCTCATACATTTGCTGTCGAACTTTTAAAATTTCTGCTGAACTTTTCAGATTGTTCCAGCACTCTGCACTGCACAGAACGCTAACCACAATGCTACTGAAGACTCACCATCACCTTCAGAATTCCATAACTTTCTTGCAGGCGACTGCTCCTTTCCAAGGAAGATCATTCCTAATCACGTAGGAAGGAGGCCATTCGGCACGATGGGCCGAATGGCCTCCTTCTGTACTGCAAGATTCTATGTCTCTATCTGATCATGTTTCAATTCTCAGATCTATAAAACTATCCATATAATTTATCAACTAGCCTTGGTGCCTTATCAGCAGTTTGTTTCTTCATAAAATAGATTCAGAGAGTGTGCGGAAGAGTGAGGAAAAGTAACCAAAAACAAATGGGGAAAGCCACATCAGAGGCAAAGAAACAATGGGGTAAATGCTAAAGTTGAGCATCTCCAGTGAGGAGCTGGTTGTGCGTCAGGGGTGCAAATTGAGGAATTTGGGTTGGAAGATCATCGCATGTGATGTGTGACCCCCGACGCATCCATTCATGTTTGAGAGATCGCCGAGGGTGCGGGGTACAAAAGACTGATCTTCAGCAGACACCAAACGATGCCAGGGTAGACTTTCGGTTTGAGCACCGAAGAGACGCGATATCGGCGATGCGCCCATGGCGCCCTCCCAACGTGACAGTCAGCAGGCCCGAACTACTTTCGACTTCAAGCCTCATTAACATTTTATCAGCGAGCTGTGGGCACCAAATGGGCCTCCCATTGCATCTCACTGTTTCCCCAGGCGTGTGCGTGGGGGGGTGAAGGGAAGGGGCAGCAAATGCCAGGCGGGACAGAGGTGGGCAGCATGCTGGCAGATTTTTACTGGGGCCAAGCGTGCTCCTCCTGAGCCCACAAGAATGTTTAAAAAAAAATTACTTTTTGGAGGCCTCCAGAAATCCCTGTAAAGATCGGCAGTTGTACCTCAATGCCTGGAGAAATGGGACAGGCTTGCGTCGTGCATACCGCGCCCATTTCTCCTTTAAAGTTGTAATCAGTATCTGACAATAGGCACTGATTTGCATAACTAAACAGTATTCTGCCTGGTTCTGGGTGTCTACTTAAAGGCCTGTCTGAAACTTGGTTCAGGCAAATGGACACACAAGGCCATCAGACTTTCAACTTCAGGTGAGAAATAGGCAACCAGCAGTTGAAAGTCTCCCCCCCACTGTTTCTGGAATTAGCTGTAGTAAAATTGGTTCTGCTTTCCCAACCAGCAATGGAATGAATCTCGGGGGAATAAAGGAAAATAGGAGATATCATGATGTGTACATAGAATCATAGAAAGTTACAGCACGGAAGGAGGCCATTTCGGCCCATCGTGTCCGCGCCGGCCAACAAAGAGCTATCCAGCCGAATCCCACTTCCCAGCTCTCGGTCCGTAGCCCTGCCGGTTAGAGCATCTCAAATGCACATCCAAGTACTTTTTAAATGCGGTTAGGGTTCCTGCCTCTACCACCCTTTCAGGCAGTGAGTTCCAGACCCCCACAACCCTCTGGGTGAAGAAATTTCCCCTCAAATCTCCTCTAAGCCTTCCACCAATTACTTTAAATCTGTGCCCCCTGGTTTTTGCCCCCTCTGCTAAGGGAAATAGGTCCTTTCTATCCACTTTATCTATACCCCTCATAATTTTATACACCTCAATAAAGGTCTCCCCTCAGCCTCCTCTGCATGCAGTACTCTAGCTGAGGCCTAACTAGTGTGTTATACAGTTGAAGCATAACCTCCTGCTCTTGTATTCTATGCCACAGCTAATAAAGGCAAGCATTCCATATGCCTTCTTAACCACCTTATCTACTTGGTCTGCTACCTTCAGGGATCTGTGGATATGCACTCGAAGGTCCCTTTGTTCCTCTACACTACTCAGTTTCCTACCATTTAATGCGTATTCCCTTTCCTTGTTAGCCCTCCCCAAATGCATTACCTCACACTTCTCTGGATTGATTTCCATTTGCCACTGTTCTGCCCACCTGACCAATTTATTGATATCTTCCTGCAGTCTACAGCTTCCTTCTTCAGTATCAACCATACAGCCGATTTTCATATCATCTGCAAACTTCTTAAACCATACCCCCTATATTCAAGTCTAGATCATTGATATATACCACAAAAAGCAAGGGACCTAGTTCTGAGCCCTGCAGAACCCCACTGGAAACAGCCTTCCAGTCACAAAATCACCCATCAACCATTACCCTCTGCTTCCTGTCTCCGAGCCAGTTTTGAATCCAACTTGACACATTGCCCTGGATCCCATGGGCTTTTAACTTAGTGACCAGTCTGCCATATGGAACCTCATCAAAAGCCTTGCTAAAGTCCATATAAACTCACTACCCTCCTTGTTACCTCCTCAAAAAATTCAATCAAGTTTGTCAGACACGACCTTCCCTTAACAATCCGTGCACATATAAACCAACTTCAACAAATTGTCTGAAAACGCTCGTGCAGCGCCTTGGGAAGTTTTGCTATGTTAAAGGTGCTATATAAATGCAAGTTGTTGTGTAATACAATGTTCACACAGGAGATAAATCAACAGGCACTTTACTCTGAAACTAAGCAACTCAATCCCATCAAGCCGACAGTAGTATTGTGGCGGCTCAGTGAGGATAATCTTCTAAATAAATTTGCTCAGAATTAGCAGCAGAGGTTAGGTACATTTTGGACTAATCCTATTAAAGGTATTTTCAGTGGGAATGGGCATTCTGGTGTTACAACAGCCCGAATTATCCATTTAAAGAATTACTTGTCTTTTCAAAAAAAGCTTGCGAAGTTCAGAAATTTTGACTTAGAACTTTTCCAGATGATGCTGCTCATCCTATACAGTCCCTCCCTATTTCTTTCTGTACCTGCTTTGACTCAAATTCATGCTCCTTCTCGGTCATTCCTGCTTAATTCTCAATCCTTAAATCTCACTGGTTAAGATGATACACTTGGTCCTGCCGCCCGTTGCCCTCGCCATGATGTTATAGAATCAGGAGGCCGCCATTTGGCCCATCGATTCTGTGTCGACTTTTGAAATTTAGAAGCTGAATGCTTTTCTTTGGCAAGTGTTCAAGTACTCCAGGACAGTCCTGTATGACATCACAAATCAGGCTCAACTCAGTATTTAACCTTCCCATTAAATTCTTGGGAGCATATTAATTTTGTACAACAGTACCCACAGTTCCATTTTCCCATTGCTGGTCTCAGTTTACTTTGTCAACCTTCAGCTTCTGAAGGGCAGGCCCAGGTGCTCTGGAATGATGGCGCCTTGCGGTATTCTGCACCAACCTCAATAGTTTACACGTTTTTGGGGGGGGGGGGGAAAGAAGAGTCATTCTTCAAACATTCTTGTTAGGTTGTAAACATTATTTTGAGCGGAAGGGTGCAAGAGAAAGTCCAACAGGGTACACCACGAGATATCCTCAAGTCCTGGCCCATTATCTTTGCTAATTCCCACTTAACAAGCATGCGTGTTATATGTATTATCTCATCAAGGAAGCAAAAAAGGATAGTTGCTTCAAGGAATATTGATAATGTTCTTCTCCGACTACAACGTAAGTCTCCCATCTGATTAAACAGAGTTGGCAAATTCCTTATACCAAGCATTGCCTTCCCCTAATCAGAACTGCTCTCAATTAACCCTTCAAAAATTGAGTTTGATTAATGAGTTTAAAATCATTTAAGGCACTTGTTATTTTACATGCTTTATCCTTTTCTGGCAAAAATTAAAATGATCTTTGAGACTCTCATTCTTGGAGTAATTTCAACCTGCATAACTGGGAGCGCAGTTACTAGAGCTCAGAAAAGATGATCAATAAAGTTGAGTAGAAAAATACCATACTTGGAGAAGAAAGTACAGAACTTGAAATCGTTCTTGTAAGTACACAAATCAAATCAGACTCAGCAGTTCATACTGTGCAAGTGCAATAAATCAAGTTATGACATGTTGAGTTTGTAAGTCATTGTCCATGCAGTTACCTCATTCCCAGAGAATCTAACAAACCTCTACTGAAACGGAAACCAGTGAGGTCATCTAAATGATTTAACAAACCATACAAGGAACTGTTGAATGTACTGGCTTTGATCATCTCGTCAGTGTTAGGGGCTAGATCAATCAAAAACTTAATATAGGCAAAGTGATCACTCCCATTAAAACTACCAACCATAGCTATATGACAAGTTATGCAATGATTATACTGCATTTAATTTAAAACAATTAACCTCATTTAAGCTTCTTTCCCTTGAGAACAAAGAGTAGTTGACTTACTTTTAGGTAATTATTTTTCAGATTAATGTACACTCCATATATACTCTGAATCAGGCAGCCTAAAGAATGAGGCAAAAAGGACACGTCTGTCCCTTTAAAAACTTCATTCAGAAACCATGTGACCTTCCATTCGGAGACTCCAAGAATATCACTGTTTTTAACGAGAGATGGTATCGCAACGTAAAAGTTTAACAGGAATTTCCAGGTTCTATTCCAGTTTGGGAAAAACAAAGTATCCAACAAAAATGTTTACTTAAAATAAAAAATGTTTACGATTTTTTTTGGGGGGATGGGGGGTGTTGGAGTCTAAGCAAGTGTATGCAAATCAAACTACACATTAAGCCCATGATTCATCTCAATCAAAGTGTGAAACAGCAAGACAGGGGAGGAAAGTAGTATCGTTGTGGATTGCACCTCCATTTAAAGATTGATGAGAATTGCATCTTAAAGTTATATTCCACTTTTCATGAATACCTATTCTGATACCATTCCACCGGTTAAGTTATTCAAAAGGAAACTGGAGGACAAAGGAAGACAATTCTGAGGTTAAGACAGAGTAAAGGATGGAGACAAACTACATAACCTCTCTACCAGGAAGATTTGTTGCAGTTGTGCTTGAAGAGTGCCTTAACCCAGTTGCTTTGCTCTTGAACACAGGTAATGATACAGCTGTCATAGAATACCCCCAAGTTTGCCAGGTATCTAGTGCTCTGAAAGCTGATACCAAAGGGGAGGCAGTCCTTCAAACATTGTCTGGTTTGAAGGCCAAGTCACCAAGAGTTTCAGCCAGAGCAAAAAATAACAAGTTCTGTACAAGGTAGAATGAAAGAATGCTTGTCCATTAAGTCAAATGCAATTCTGATTGAATTCTGGTACAGGAATATAGGATGAGAGTCAAGGATGGCATCATGTTATGAGATGCAGCGGATCACCTATCAGTGGGTAAATCGGAGATCAAAGCAAAGTGTAGAATTGTCAACTAGGACAGGCTGACATGGATGATCATGATTCTAAAGGAGATTATGTCAGCTTGTGATATAACCAGGTTTAAGATGCTGAGCCAAGAGGAGCTTCGACAAGTGGGAGGCCCCTTCCATTAAATGATCCATGTAGTGATACTTTCCCAAATTATTCTTTTATCCACGTGATGCACAGAAATATCCACACCACATACTCCAGAGTTCAGTTTTCCCAACACATTAAAAAGTTAAAATAAGTACAGCACTTTCTTGGAAATTTACACACTATGGTCTGGTTATTATCTTTAAAAGTTAGGAGTTCCAAGTGGATTCTCACATTTATAAAATGCAACTTTTTTGCCAGGAATATATTTGCATTTAAAAAAGGAAGCCTGCCCCTATAAAATCTCAAATTATAAAATGAACCTTTTTTTGGAAAAATGAATTAATTAACTACATATTACTTAGATTGAATCACAGTAATGGTCATGCTTGATCAAACAGTAGAATGGATTTGCCAAGTATGCAGTAGTAAAAACAATTTATTTGGAAACAAGTAATTTTATGCTTATAATAGGACAGCTGAAATAGTTCAGAGTATGAGGTTTGCATTGGCTAGACGATAGCAAAAAAAACCAAACAATTAACAAACTCACATGTAACCCTTACCTCTCCAGGAAAATCTGTACACCTTGTGAAAACATTTTACCTCATGCTCCGAGGATTCAGAATTGCTTATTGAAGTAATGCGGAGGTGCTAGAATAGTTCCATAAAATAAATGTAGATATGTGGCGGAGCCACTAAAGGACTCAGATCGTTTGTATATGATTGCCTTTAACAACAGGTTAGCTACAGCCTGAGTCCGTATCTTTATTTATACTATTTACTTGTACAGAGCATGATTACTTTAACAGCGCGGGTAAATGCGATGACATCACACCATTCATCACGTGATCCCCACTGGCGGGAAAAACGTGATGTCATGACGTCAACCACGGGACCACCCTAGCAGTCCTCGTGGAGCCTCCGAACTGAGCAGACCTACACTCTATGTTCTCCTGTAGTTACTTGTTTAAACCTGTTAGTTTCCATTAAACTTCGCTTTGTTTGATCGCCCGAATGGACCTCAGTCTTTTGGATAGGAACTAGACATTCCTACAGATATATATTTTAATTTTGCACTTCCTGTTGCAAAATTTTTGGTTGTGCTTTAGTCAACATTTACCATTCTCTGGTTACTATGTCAACGTTTCACATTCAATTTTTGCCATGCCACTTGTCGCAATGTAGTTCGAGGCTCTGGCCAGTACCCGACACTATGTAGCAAGTTTGAGGCTTGTTTCTTGCAATTCATCATTTTGCATATAGAAAAAGCTTATATTCATCAACTTACTGTGGGTAAAGTCACAGGCAATTTATTAATACCAAATAAAAATCCAAAACAAAAAAGTTTTAAACTCATTACTTATGCCTCCCTCCATCTTTGCTTCCCTAATCCCTCTTCTATTTTAGTTTCTGTTACACCTAATCTAGGCACTATTATTTAATTCTTTATTCTTCTTATTCCGCAAACTTACTTGCTTTCCTCCGTCTCCAGCGACCTACCAACCAACTTTAGTGTCAGGTGCAATTTGCTTAAAATCCACCTCGAATTGCCTGAATCGTTCGATTGTCTCCCCAGAGTAATGGGCTTTTCATCAGTTTTAATTGATTTGGCAGAACTAAAGAATGATGTAATTCATCAGAGACCCGTGGCAAAATGAAGTGCAAAAATTGGTTATTCCATCAGTGGCGATAGAGAAGGGGATGTGCGGCACAGCAGAATTATACAACTGCAATACCAATAATGGAAAGCAATACAAGGAACCCGAGGAAAGGGAGGGAAAAAAATGGAAGCTTAACCAGCCTGCTTATTCTAATTTCCCAATACTGTACAGATGGCAAACATTAAAAAAAAAGCATGAAATGAGGAAACACGATTCAGTCCATCAAGCCTGCTACTTACACAAACATATCCAACCAATTATGAACTCTAACCATCTCTGCCCAGGCTGCAAATCGAGTCCCCAAGATGCAAGCAGATCTGCTAAAAAGCATGGGTAAGGATAATGTGGGCTATGAGTACATTTGATCTAATATAATCCTACGGGCCCGTACTGCACATTTTGTAAATTCAGCAGAAAAGTGGAAAACTAAAGTGGAGACAAAATTTAATTGGCTTCGTCACAAATCATCTATTATTCATATACCTTAATTTGAAGATTGACAACAATGACACCAGTATGTGGAGTATTGTACATTCATGATACACAACATAGAAAAATATAGAAGAAAATCCAGTTATCCCTGAACCTAAAGCAAAATTAAGTAGCACCACATTTTTCTTTTTTAAAAACAGAAAGATGCAGGAAGTTACAGGTGATGATTGCCCTGCAGTTTTGCAGCTCCCATGTGAGATAACAACTTGCCTTTAACATGGCAAAACGTCCCAAAGTGCTTCACAGGAGCGTTATCAAACAAAATTTGACACCGAGCCACATAAGGAGATATTAGGACAGGTGACCAAAAGCTTGCTCCAAGAGGTAGGCTTTAAGGAGCGTCTTAAGAGGAGGAGGTAGCGAGGCAGAGACAAAAACATAGAAAAATAGGAGCAGGAGTAGGTCATTCGAGCCTGCTCCGCCATTCAATATGATCATGGCTGATCCTCTATCTCAATACCATATTCCCGTTCTCTCCCCATACCCCTTGATGATTCAGGGAGGGAATTCCAGAGCTTAGGAGCCTTGGCAGCTGAAGGCACGGCCGTTAATGGTGGAGTGATTAAAATTGGGGACGCGCATGAGGTCAGAATTGGAAGAGCGCAGAGATCTCAGAGGGTTGTAAAGCTGGAGGAGGTTAGAGATAGGGAGGGGTGAGGCCATGGTGGGATTTCAAAAAAAAGGATTTTTTAAAAATCGAGGCACTGCTGGACTGTGAGCCAATATAGGTCAGCAAGCACAGTGCTAACCAAAGTCGTGGCCACTCTACTGTGATGACATCAAAGGGCAATGCAACTGGCCAAAGACTTATGGATTAACCTGTTTTGAATTTGCTCAATCTTTAACAGAAAGCGCATGAAAATTTGTTTCAAATATATCAGCAAAGGCGCTTTTTTTTGATGGCCGACTATTTTTCCCCTCGCCTTTCTGCCCCCGCCCCCCTCCTCCCGGCCAGACTATGCACCTCCAGTGGCCAAGGGAGCAGGTGGGCAAACTGTTCCCAGATGTCTGCTATGCCGTCGAGTCAGCTGCCAGGAAGCATTAGAGATCGGTCTGGTGCATACAGTCCTAGTTTCCATCCTTTCCTTCGGGAAGGTACCTGGCCCCATTCAGTCTGTCGCTCCAGCTGAGCTGCAGAAAATCTAACTCTCATGAAATGAGGGACATGATGGCACTCTACTGCAACAAGATGAATGGGAATAGCTTGTTGTTGCAAGCACATGAGGACTACAAATACAGTTATTCTAGGAGACTTTGAACATATATTGAATGATTTGTGTTCAGAATATACAGCTATATTCCTACAACTTCTAATATACACATAGTTTACTTCAGTATGGAAATACATTTGCCTAACAGTAAGGAATCTTTAATGTCCACAATTCAGAAAATCATCCATTCCATTTCTTTACCTTGTTCACAATTATTTATGTTGAATCTACCGATAACCATCTGTATTATTGATTTCACCCATACTTATGCCGCGGCCAATTTTTCATCTTCAAATTATTCACATGAGCACATGCAGACTCGTGACAGTCCAGAGTTCATTAAGCCATTCTTAAATTATTCAGATTGCAGAGTACTTGCACACACACACCTGATCACATGTTCGTACACAAGGTCACTTTCTGGTTTAGAAGTAATCCAAAGACATTGAGTTAAAGCAACAGTAACGAGAAGGGAACAGCTTCAGAGCATGTACCTTTTCAGGTCTTCCTACCTCCCCTCAGCCTCATTCTCCTGAAGGCCAGGTTATGTTTCTATAGGTGACAGCTGCTCACCAGTACCTCATCCAAGTGACCAATCTTTGTGCGTGAATTTGGGCAGTGACTGCCAGCAGCCTCCTTAACCATGGGGGTTACCTGCACCAAGTCTAATCCTGTGCGTACGTGTTCTCTCTCTTTCCATCCCCCCCCTCCCAAAATAGCTTACCACAGAGATAAACTGTAGAGCCCCAATTGTCATCCTGGCCTAGACTGGCCAACCCAGCACACAAGATGGAACCAGGGATTTTCTCATCTGTATTATTCAATGTCACATGATGTATTGTATTTACCCACTCAACCAATTAAGAGCAATATATTTGTAAAGCGTTCGATGTCTGACTATCAGATGACATCATATGTTCAATTTAAAATATAACTGGACGATTGGTGCTAAATATCTAACCGAGATGAATACTAATTAGCAGCTTAATCTCAAAACAAGATTTTAGAAAACTGGTGCAATTTACTATCCCAAATTGCAGAACTAGCTTCAGGACTTTGGAAATTCAGGCAGAGACTCAAAACAAACAAAATATGGAATTTAAAAAATGAAAGCCTCATGATAGATGAGCTTTCCAGAGTAAAATTAATTTTGTTTATACTTGTAATTTTGAATAGGAAGGTATGAAAGGGATCAATTACTTCATTTTTAACTTGCAATTTTAATGTTCTTTATTGAACAAAAAGTAAAGAAATGTCATTGTAACACAACTAGGCTCAAACAGTATTAAGACTGTTCAAAACTTTCACTTGTACCATGTAAAGTCATCTCAAATATTTTTATATACAGTGATGTGTTCAATCTGACAGGGTTGTCTCTCAAATCAGCCAAGTTTTCATTGGAATTTAATTCAATTTGCAAGTAGTGGTTCAATTCTTCCATTTAGACATTAGGCATACATACAACAACTTGCATTTATGTAGTGCCTTGAAAGCAATAAAACGTCACAGGAGCTTTACCAAACAAAATTTAACACCAAGCCAAATATGGTGATATTAGGACAGGTGACCAAAAGCTTGGTCAAAGAGGTAGGTTTTAAGAAGCGTCATAGGGGAGAGAAAAGGTACAGAGGCAGAGGGGGAATTCCAGAGCTTAGGGCCGAAGCAGCTGAAGGCACAGGCGGAGCGATGAAAACTGTGGACACGCAAGAGGCCAGAATTGGAGGAGCGCAGAGATCTCAAAGGGTTGTAGGGCTGGAGGTTACGGGGAGGGGCAAGGCCATGGAGGGATTGGAAAACAATGAACAAAATTTTTACATCAAAATTTAAACTGCCAAAATGCAAATCCTATTTGGCTACAGTGCTAAATAAGCCTAGAATAATGACTGGTGAAAGAATTGTTCCAAGTAGCCATCTTGCAGGAGCAGAGATATCTTTGAGATTGACACAAGTCTAAGTCATACCTCCAGCCAAATCTTGTCCTCATCCACTGAAACTGACTGATCAAATAAGGCAGGACAAAATCATTCAAAAACTACATTGGGTAAACAGTGGGAGGAGATCAAATCCTGAAGTAGAATCAATACTCAACTATATTACATTTGAAAGAATTTAAAGTCGTGAAATTTGAACAAAACAACCCACATAATATTGAAATACGTAATTATAGTCAAGTCTGGGATTTTACTGGTTCTGAACAGCAAGAACCAAAGCTTTGGCATTTTGCATAAATTTGCATTTCAAATGCAAAAGACCCGATTTAAACAGTTCAAAGAAAAATTCTCGGTTTGCCTAGCAGGCTGCTAGTTTGCATTTCTTTACATAGACCGAGATTTTATGCGTTTGTCACTACTCTTAAAAGCAATTCCCCTTTAAAAGGAGACTCCTCCATCGAGGTACAACGGAAATGTGTTAATGAATCAGTTTTTAAAAAAAATGTACGGCTCTAAGAGGCAAATCTATAAAGATTTTAGCAACCAATGTAAATTGCTCAGCTTCTCGTTTAGTTACAGTTCAGTAAGGAAGGACGACTTCTAGCAGCTTAAATCTTAACTAGCCTTTTCTTTTGGGGGGGGGGGGGGGGGCGGCAGTCAGTCAATGTGAAATATAATCTGCCATAGCAAAAAGGGTGGATTTAAGATTTGTCAGCTAAAAAAAAGCCAGAGAAATGCATTAATTGTTGCTAACCATGAAGGCTTAGATTTACATGACAGCAAGCAGTAGGACCCTTAAAATCAGAATTTCTCAGCCTGTCTTGCAGGGGCTCAGTGCTCATTGCCTCACTTGCAGCAGGCCGCTTACAAGGTAAAACAGTGAACGATGGAACAAAATCAAATCTGTACTCGAGGGGTAAGACTTTACTTACTTATAAGCAAATCAACTGCAGCATAGAACACTGGGACTTAGCTGCATGGTGAACCTTCTTACTCCAAGGATGTTCCTGCATTAATCTTGGATCTCAACAGTGCCCAATTTATTGTGAAGCAGAAAAGCTCATGGGAACAGCACTTGCTTCCTCTCAAAATGTGAACCACCGTGTCACAGGATTTGTCTTCGGCTCCATCTATTAAGGGAGTCTGTTTAGGAATGCAAGGGAACGTAAAAGCAAGAGAGAATTTGCCCAGGATAAAGCTTTACCACCCTCTGTTACACCATGAGGTAACCACAACCTGCACTTGTACTTTTAGCAGTGCAGCTCGAACAGAATTACACAGTGCAGCAGGAGCATTCAGTCACATTGGCCACCTCACAGTACCATGGAGTGATAGAGACAGGACTCCACAAACGCATGCATTAAATGCAGCTTACTGTTGTTTAACAGGCTCTATACAATCATAAAAAGCAGAATGACAGTACAGCAGGCCTCTCGGCTTTGTACAATAAAAATGCAAGTTTCATACCAGCTGCAGTTATACTGTCACTAAAGATCTATCGGATAAATTCTTACATCAATAAGGGCTGACATTTGCGCAATACTATATTAGCATTAACTACATTTGCTTTGTGTATTCATATTTCCCATGAAATTACCAGTTTAAACAATTAACTAAATGAGAAGCAAACAAGATGAGAACTTTTAAGTATTAAAAACTTTATTATCCCACAGGTTCCATTGTAGAATGCTGTACATTTTAAATATACACAGCACTTTTTACATAAACTTCTCATTTAACAGATTAATTCTTGTATGCACTTTACTTAATAGGTTGTAACCAATCATTTAATACTACACAAAACAACCCAAACACCTTTTGTAAGGATGAGTGCTTTGCCAGTTCAATTATAAGGGTTGGCTATACACATACTTTCAACATCCAATTTTTATTTGTGAGCATTTACTACCACAAATCTGATTTCCGTTTATAATTACAAACCTTTTGTATGACGGGGAAGCTTAAATGTTAACAGTTGAGCATTTATAACAATTTTCTTTACATAATTCCATGTTAATTGTATGCTTGTAAGAACCAATAAGTCAATGCAATGTATTAGTTGACGGGGCAGATATTATACGTGGGCCTACGAACACTGACAGCTATTCATCATGTTATCATAATATAGCTTAACCACACAAACACTTAAGCCTAGGACTTTATCAGACAGCATTCACAACAGCTTGGTCCTTTAAGCGTACTACACAAGACGCTGGCATGCGCATGGATTTTAGCATCCAGAATATTTCCTGTAATATTAGTCATGCTGCCACATAATTTTCTATATAAGTGAAGTTAGACAAACTCCTAAAATAATCAGCAAATAAAAACTTCATTAAGGGGGGGGGGGGGGGGTCATAAAAAATTTAAATATTTTTAATTACTGCACGCAGCTTCATCAGTGCGGGTTGGTATAGATTTCTCAAACCATTAACACTTGGTGTAAGCAATGGTTCAAATTTGTTTCCCCAATACTTAGAACTCCATAGAATCCAACTTGCTTTACTGGAAATATCTGCAGGCTTCGCTACTTAATACATTAGGAGAACAAAACTGCAAAGAATCCAGATTTACAGCTCTTTGGTTAAACAGTTATGACTATTGCCAACTAGCATATTCCTTTCAGAACATAATCTGCAAGTGTTTTATTACTTTGTTCTAAGAGTTTCCATTGATACAAATCATTTTGGTACTAAAATGCAGTTTGCAGCAAAAGGAGTACAGATGAATTTAAGAATTGCAAGTTTTTTTTTTGGCAGAAAGTCTGAAGAAATATCCCTGTGTTAAGCCTCGATTTGAACTGTTATCACCACACTGTATGCATGTGGAAGAGTAACAGCTACGGCCATGGTTCAGTGCTGCATAGCATGGCCAAATCGGCAAAATAAATCTAAGTCCCAAGACAAACTTCATAGTAGTTTTTAGTTAATACAAAATGTTTTTAAAAAAAAAAAAGGTTGTAAGGTTTTTGTCTTAGTCCAGATACACTGGAACATTAAGTGCAGTACAAAAATGACACTTAACTGCACAACACACTACAATTTAGCACGATTTTCATTACAGTTTATAAAAGGTTAAAAAATACTTGACGTTGGGCACAGTGCAAATATCAAGTCAAACATTTTTCCTGTCCTGGATATCTTAATATCTAACATATGTTCAAATCACAACATAGTTTGGTGCTACTCGTGAGGTCCCCTGAAAAATTAAAGAGAAAAATGTGATGTTTGTGGGCAAAAGTTATTACTAAACTACAATTACTGCTAGAACAGTGGAGGGGTTAAATTCCAGTCTTTTCCCTTCTACCCAGACAGCAAATATGTGAGAATGCCTTGACCTAGGCTTGGCAACGTGCCCAATGCATTGTAGTGGATCTTCCATAGGATGAAATACAGCACCAGGCAGGCACAGGCTCCAGATTACCGTTAATATGCGTCTTTTTCGACTCGCTTTTTGCGAACTGTATTAAAATAACAGGAAGAAAAACAGTAACTGAATAGGCTTAAAATGGCATGGTCAACAAGTAGTTTAGAATACATGTCACACACACACACACACAGCACCCTCTTTTGGAAATCCAGAACTTTTCAATTATAAATTTTGGAGCATGCATTCAAACAGCACTCAGTCTTGGAATTTCTAACAGGCCAGAAATGAGAAGAAAAGCAGTGAAGTAAATAAGATAAAGGCAAAACTCTGAAAACAGCAGTTAGTGCAATGCAGAAAACTGGCAATAATTAGTTCAGCAATTCCAGTTCTCCATGCTCATCACACTTAATACCGTTCGAAACTTCAGGGCCGGACAGCTGGCAAGGTGCATGAAGAATTTACTCATATTCCAGACTGAAGAAGCAAGATGACAGCAATTAGCAGGAATAAAAAACAATTTAGCAGGTAATATTGAGACTGAAATTACAGCAGTTAATGCTCTCAAACTGTTGCCCTCTGGCATGTCAGTGGTTCGAAGTTTGGTTTCAAGGTCAGAGGCATCATTTTTGATATCTTTGGTTGTTATGAAAAGCTTGCAGGAAAAATATATAGTACAAGAAAAATCTACAACTTAATGGAGCCAAATATCTGCAAGGAAGATAATAGCTAGAGCAGATATAACACATAATAGCAAAGAATCTTCACATCAAAGGAGACTTCCCACTAAAGGAATCAGAATACTACTATAAAAGGAGCTCCAAATTTTAACCAAAAAAAGTTAAAAATGATTTAAAGCAACAGTACTTTTTTTTCTATTATAGGTATGTCAAGAAAGCTTCCATATTTTGAACCGTGCAAGAGGTTTACTGTCACTTCAGGAAGCATTTGTATTAAAGCAATGCCATCTATTCTGCTATTTTAGCTCAGTGATAACTGGGTCAGCGGCGATTACATAAAACCATCACCGTCACGATTGGGACATCAACCTAAGGTGAATTTTCTTCTTCACAAGGGACCCGTTTTAGCTCATACATGGAAATATCAAGGAGTTCTGCTGCATTAATTGGTGTCAATGTTTGCCAACACCTCGTTAATGTTTATTACAGTGGTTGGACAATTTATATTTCAGTCAGTCAATGCCACAGGCCTGATCTGGTGGCAGAGAACATGACAGAAATGCAAAAAATAGTGCAAACAAGTATGCGGGGATGTTTTGTTCTACTCGAAATTCAAAAATAAAAAAGATGAACCGTTGGAAGTGGGCAGGTCAAACCAAAGTCAAACTAGAAGATGCGATAATCAGATACTCTGTATTCTTGAAAGGACGTGCATTCATTACCTGCAATAAAAAGCAGGAATAACACTCTTATCTAGTCAAAATAACATAGTAAAATAACACATTAGACTTTTGCCAGGGTGCCGGTTATGACTGTGTGGAGGGAGCAAGAAATACCTTGTTCGCCTGTTTCTTCCCCTCCTCTCCTGAAGCTGCTGACTTGCACTGGGTTAGGGTTCCACAGGTGCTGACAGCCCTCTGAAACTTCGCCCACGAAAGCAAGCATCAGCAGCCTATTCAGAGAAGGCACGCGTGCAAAGCCTGATCCTGTTCAGTGGACATCATTACACATCCACTTTTCAGCAAGGGTTGCTGAATAGAAATTAGGAGCAAGAACTCGACTGATTTTTCCCCCTCCTCACCCACGGGCACCCCAGCTGCTGTTCTAGAAGAGATCAGCTAACTTAACATATAGATCAGGGCTCAAACCTTGAATGTTCTGATGTATATAGCTCAGTGCTACACCACATGATACATTTACCCAAGATATTGGGGAGTGGGAGGGAAAGGGAGAGAGCCTGGTCTGTCATTTCCATTCTGAATTTAATTCTCCTGCAATAGCCTGAGCTTCTACTGAAACAGAATACCTACACGTGACTAAGTTTGTTGTCTTATGAAAATATTGGAATTTTATTTCACATCAAAATTCTAAAGGCTCAGCTAAAACTTGGGATACTTGATTCAAAATTAGAATCAAATTGGCCAAGACTCCCACTCCAAATTGTCAGTGACCCCTGTGTTTGTGCACATAGGATGAAGACAAGATTGACTTGGCTGTGATGCCATTACATATGTCCTGATGCTACGGCTACTGTGGATGCACCACCCCACCCCAACCCCCACCCCCGGTGCAAAGGCCTAACATTCACCAGCAAGGCTTGCACATGAATAACAGAAAATTATAGAAACACTTAGCAGGTCAGGCAGCATCTGTGGAGAGAGAGACAGAGTTAACGTTTCAGGTTGATGAAAGGTCATCGAGCTAAAAAGTCAACTCCGTTTCTCTCTCCACAGATGTTGCCTGACCTGCTGAGTGTTTCCAGCATTTTGTTTTTTTTATTTCAAATTTCCAGCATCTGCGATATTTTGTTTTTGTCACACGTGAACAATGATCACTTAGGCGAGACACTGGAGGGTGACAGGAGCTTGGAATTATTTTCCAACAAGTCAGCACTGTCAGGGAGAGGATAAAAATTGGTGGGGGCGGCGGGGAATACAAAATTCCCCTTGGAAATTGGATTACTGGGATAAGACCGAAAGGAATTGTAGATCTTACCTAAATCGTTGTTCTTGGTTATGGCTGCAGCTGCCCTTGTTCGTGGTCCTTGTTGCGTGAACTGATATCCAAATTTCAAGACTGAGGGGTTTGTCTCCAACATTTGCGCTATTTCCATTTCGACTGTGGCACCTAACTGTTGGCGCTGTGAGCAGAAACAGTGTATCCAATCTAGTGTGAGGAGTTTATATTGCAGCTTCCATTTTGCCTTAAATTGTCAATTTGACAGATTCAAGTAGTTTGACTGGACATCTTTTAGGGGATGGGGTACTGAAAGTGGTTTGGGGATAAACATTTATAAAGCACTTCAAGTGTAATAACTGCATATAATTATTAATGCTTTTCAACTTTACAACAGATTAGCAGTTATTTTTCTGAACACTACATACAATGTGTAGATATTGCACATTTTGTTCTTTCATACATTATATAAAGCAGCATTCCGGAGTAAGGCCTTATCTGCAACCATTCAAATTACACATTTTCTTTTAAAATCTATGCAAAGATATGACAATATGCATCCCTCCATATTTTCCTAACTTTAAATTGGCTGAATCCAGAACAGGGTATCTTGGGGGCTTTTTGACAATAAGTTTGAATAGTTAAAAGATGTAAAAAAAAGGTTACACAGCAGAGGTGTGTCACCCCAGGTGGGCAGAGGAAAGGCTTCAAGGACACCCTCCAAGCCTCCTTGAAAAAGTGTAACATCCCCATTGACACCTGGGAATCCCTGGCCCAAGGCCGCACAAAGAGGAGAAGCATGCGGGAAGGCGCCAAACTCAGTCTCTTGGCCGGGAGCAAGCGGAAGCCAAGCGCAGGCAGCGCATGTCAACCCACGCACCCCACCTACCTGTCCCTTCAACCACTGTCTGCCCCACCTGCGGCAGAGACTGTAGGTCCCGCATTGGACTAATCAGTCACCTGCAAACTCATTTTTAATGTGGAAGCAAGTCATCCTTGGTTCCGAGGGACTGCCTAAGAAGAGAAGTGTCACAAATTAAACTGAGCAGCAAAGTTAGTGTGCTCAGGCTAGGTGCAGACACATTTCAGGCTAATTCAATTAAGATGCAAGAGGGATCAGATGACATTTCAGTGTCTAGGCCTGAAGGCTGTTATAGAATATCTAGAAAAAGAAACTGTCCTAGTATCCGTGTGCCAAAGTTAGACCAGTAGAGATTTATCAGATCATTTCAGGTGCAAAACAACTTACCTGATTATCAATCTTGATCTCCATTAAGGTTTCATTCTCTTTCAGTGCATCTATGATTGCCTGTATACCGACACCAGTGATGAAGTTCGACTCAATATTTAGACTTCTAAGTGTCGTATTTACTTGTAGCATATCTGCAAAAGCCTTTAAAATAAAAAATTTAGTTTAAATGCCAACAGGTAATGCCTCCAAAATCAAACATTTAAAAACCCACTAATATTATGATGCAACACTGAAACACAAGCAGCATTATTTTAAATAGGGGACCATTTTGATATTCTCATAAGCCTAATGGCTGAAACACTTCTGTTCTATCAGAGGTGGGTTTTGAAAAGGGTCTTAACGTGGAGGGAGGCAGAGAGGTGTAGGTAAGGAATTTCAGAGCTTGGGGCCTAGATGGCTGAATGCACAGCTGCCAATGGTGGGGTGAAGGGTATTTTTGGATGTACAGGAGGCCATAAGTTGGAGGGACAGTTCTTTGAGGGTTGTATCACCGAAGATGATTAGAGATTGGGAGAGGTGAAGCCATGAACACGAGAATCAGAAATTTAAATTTGAGGCTTTGGGGATCAGAGCCAATGTAGGTCAGCGAGCACAGGGGTGATGGGCGAGTGGGAGGATACGGACACGGGAAACAGAAAGTGCTGGATGGGTTGAGGTTTATGGAGGTGGAGGATGAGAGGCTGGCCAGGAGAGCATTGGAATAGTCAAGTCTGGAGCAGACAGTGGCATGGCTGGGGGTTTTGGCATCAGATGGGCTGAGGCACAGACTGAGATAGGTGATGTTAGAGGTGAAACATAGAAGATAGGAGCAGGAGTAGGCCATTCGGCCCCTCAAGCCTGCTCCGCCATTCAATGAGATCATGGCTGATCGTCCAAATTCAGTACCCTGTTCCTGCCTTCTCCATATCCCTTGATCCCCCTAGCCGTAAGAAATATATCCAACTCCTTCTTCAATATATTTAATGAATTGGCCTCTACTGCCTTCTTTGGTAGAGAATTCCACAGGTTCACCACTCTCTGGGTGAAGAAATTCCTCCTCATCTCTGCCCTAAATGGCTTACCCCTTATCCTTAGACCGTGACCTCTGGTCGGGGAGTCCAGAACCATCGGGAACATCCTTCCAGCATCTAGTCTGTCTAGTCCAGTTAGAATTTTATAAGTTTCGATGAGATCCCTCTCATTCTTCTAAACTCCAGCGAGTGCAAGCCCAATCGACCCAATCTCTTTTCATATGTCATTCCTGCCATCCCAGGTATCAGCCTGGTGAATCTTCGCTGCACTCCTTCCATGGCAAGAACATCCTTCCTCAGGTAAGGCGACCAAAACTACACACAATACTCCAGATGTGGTCTCACCAAGGCCCTGTACAACTGCAGCAAGACATCCTTGTTCCTGTACTCAAACCCTCTCGCTACAAAGGCCAACATACCATTTGCCTTCTTAACCGCCTGCTGCACCTGCATGCTTACTTTCAGAGACTGGTGCACAAGGACGCCCAGGTCTCGTTGCACTTCCCCTTCTCCCAATCTATTGCCATTCAGATAATAACCTGCCTTCCAGTTTTTGACACCAAAGTGGATAACCTCACATTTATCCACGTTATATTGCATCTGCCATGTTTCTGCCCAATCACCCAACCTGTCCAAATCATACTGGAGTTTCTCGGTATCCTCCTCACAGCACACACGGCCACCCAGCTTTGTGTAGTCTGCAAACTTGGAGATATTACATCTAGTTCCCTCATCCAGATCATTAATATATATATATATATATATATATATATACACACACACACAGGTAGACTGCCTTTTATCCGAACTTCCGAAAACCGCAACCCTCTAAAAACCGAAGGTTTTTTCGTTCAGCGTAAGTCGTGCGCACGACATGACCAGAGTGGCGCACGACCCCGACCCCCCCCCCCCCCCGCGGACCCCGACTCCCGCCGACCCCGACTCCTGCTGACCCCCCCGCGGACCCCCGCCGACCCCGACCCCCCCCGCCGACCCCCGCCCGACAAATTTCCCAGTCTTATAAAATACCTTCCGAAATTTTCCGAAAACCGAAACACGGCTAGTCCCGAGGTTTTCGGATAAAGGATAGTCTACCTGTATTGTGAATAGCTGGGGTCCAAGGACCGATCCCTGCGGTGCCCCACTAGTCACTGCCTGCCACTCGGAAAAAGAGCAGTTTATTCCAACTCTGCTTTCTGTCTGCCAACCAGTTCTCTATCCAAGTCAATACCTTGCCCCCAATCCCATGTGCCTTAACTTTACACACTAATCTCTTATGCGGGACCTTATCGAAACCCTTCTGAAAGTCCAAATACACCACATCCACTGGTTCTCCCTTATCTATTTTACCAGTTACATCCTCAAAAAATTCCAGTAGATTAGTCAAGCACGATTTACCTTTTGTAAAGCCATGTTGACTTTGTCCGATCCAGTCACTGTTTTCCAAGTGCTCTGCTATTACATCCTTTATAATGGACTCTAGCATTTTCCCCACTATCGATGTCAGGCTTCGATGTAATTCCCCGTTTTCTCTTTACCACCCTTTTTGAATAGTGGGGTAACATTAGCTACCTGCCAATCCATGGGTACTGTTCCAGAGTCTATAGAATTTTGGAAGATGACCCGCAATGCATCTACTATTTCTAGGGCCACTTCCTTAAGTACCCTAGGATGTAGATTATCAGGCCCATGGGATTTCTCAGCCCTCAATCCCATCAATTTCCCTAACACCATTTCCCTACAAATACTGATTTCTATCAGTTCCTCCCTGTCATTAGACCCTATGTTCCCAGACATCTTTGGGAGGTTATTTGTGTCCTCCTTTGTGAAGACAGAACCAAAATATGAATTTAATTGGTCTGCCATTTCTTTGTTCCCCATTATAAATTCCCCTGATTCTGACTGCAAGGGACCTACGCTTGACTTCACCAATCTTTTTCTCTTCACATATCTATAAAAGCTTTTACAGTCAGGTTTTATGTTCCCTGAAAGCTTACTCTCGTACTCTATTTTCCCCCTCTTAAATAATCCCTTTATCCTCCTTTGTTGAATCCTAAACTGCTCCCAATCCTCAGGTTTACTGCTTTTTCTGGCCAATTTATATGTCCTCTCCTTGGATCTTATGCTATCCCTAATTTCCCTTGTTAGCCACGGTTGAGTCACCTTTTTTGTTTTATTTTTATGCCAAATTGGGATGAACAAATTCTGTAGTTCATCCATGTGATCTTTGAATGTTTGCCATTGCCCATCCACCGTCAACCCTTTGAGTGACATTCCCCAATCAATCCTACCCAACTCGCACCTCATACCATCGTAGTCTCCTTTATTTAAATTCAGGACCCTAGTCTCCGAGTCAACTATTTCACTCTCCATCTTAATGAAGAATTCTATCATATTATGATCGCTCTGACCCAAGGGGCCTTGCACAAGATTGCTAATTAATCCTTTCTCATTACATAATACCCAGTCTAAGATGGCCTGATCTCTAGTTGGTTCCTCGACATATTGGTCCAGGAAACCATCCCGTATACACTCCAGGAATTCCTCCTCCACAGTATTGTTACTAATTTGGTTAGCCCAATCTATATGTAGATTAAAGTCACCCATGATAACTGCTGTGCCCTTATTGCACGCTTCTCTAATTTCCCGTTTAATGCCATCCCCGACCTCCACATTACTGTTTGGAGGTCTATATACCACTCCCACTAACGTTTTCTGCCCCTTGGTATTTTTCAGTTCTACCCATACAGATTCCACATCAGAGCCAATATCCTTCCTTTCAATTGTGTTAATCCCCTCTTTAACAAGCAATGCTACCCCACCTCCTTTTCGCCTATCTTTCCTGAATATTGAATACCCCAGGATATTGAGTTCCCAGCCTTGGCCACCCTGGAGCCATGTTTCCGTAATCCCAATCATATCATATTCGCTTACCTCTATTTGCGCAGCTAATTCATCCACCTTATTACGAATGCTCCTTGCATTAAGACACAAAGCCTACAGGCTTGTTTATTTAACGCTCTTAGAATTATTATTTACTATGGCCATGTTTGATTTAAACCCTTGATTTCTCTGCCTGTCACTTATTCTCCTTCCTGTCTTTTGCTTTTATCCTCGTTTCCCTTTCCTCTGTCTCTCTGCTCAGGTTCCCAATCCCCTGCCATTTTAGTTTAAACACTCCTCCAGAGCATTAGCAAACACTCCCCCTAGGACATCGGTCCCGGCCCTGCCCAGGTGCAAACCGTCAGTTTTGTACTGGTCCCACCTCCCCCAGAACCAGTTCCAACGTCCCAGAAATTTGAATCCCTCCCCCTTGCACCATTCCTCTAGCCACGTATTCATCTGAAGTATCCTTCTATTTCTACTGACTAGCACGTGGTACTGGTAGCAATCCTGAGATTACTACCTTTGAGGTCCTATTTTTTTAAATTTACCTCCTAACTCCCTATATTCAGCTTTTAGGACCTCATCCCGGTTTTTACCTATATCGTTGGCGGACAGAAAGCAAAGAGTTGGAATAAACGGGTCGTTTTCCGAGTGGCAGGCAGTGACTTGTGGGGTACCACAAGGATCGGTCCTAGGACCCCAGCTGTTCACAATATATATTAATGATCTGGACGAGGGAATTGGATGTAATATCTCCAAATTTGCAGACGACACAAAGCTGGGGGGGAGGGTATGCTGTGAGGAGGATGTCGTGAAACTGCAGCACAATTTGGACAGGTTGGGTGATTGGGCAGAAACATGGCAAATGCACCATAATGTGGATAAATGTGAGGTTATCCACTTTGGTGGCAAAAACAGGAAGGCAGACTATTATTTGAATGGCAATAGATTGGGAGAAGGGGAAGTGCAAAGAGACCTGGGTGTTCTTGTACACCAGTCACTGAAGGTAAGCATGCAGGTGCAGTAGGCGGTTAAGAAGGCAAATGGTATGTTGGCCTTCGTAGCAAGAGGGTTCAAGTACAAGAACAAGGATGTCTTGCTGCAGTTGTACAGGGCCTTGGTGAGACCACACCTTGAGTATTGTGTGCAGTTTTGGTCGCCTTACCTGAGGAAGGACGTTCTTGCCATGGAAGGAGTGCAGCGAAGATTCACCAGGCTGATACCTGGGATGGCAAGAATGACGTATGAGGAGAGATTGTGTCGATTGGGCTTATACTCACTGAAGTTTAGAAGATTGAGAGGGGATCTCATCGAAACCTATAAAATTCTGTCAGGCCTGGACAGACTAGATACAGGAAGGATGTTTCTGATGGCCGGGGAGTCCAGAACCAGGGGTCATAGTCTAAGGATAAGGGGTAAGCCATTTAGGACTGAAATGAGGAGGAATTTCTTCACCCAGAGTGGTGAACCTGTGGAATTCTCTGCCACAGAGGGCGGTGGAGGCCAGTTCATTAAGTATATTCAAGAAAGAGTTGGATGTATTTCTTAAGGCTAAAGGGATCAAGGGATATGGGGAGAAGGCAGGGACCGGGTACTGAATTTGGATGATCAGCCATGATCTCATTGAATGGCAGAGCAGGCTCGAAGGGCCAAATGGCCTACTCCTGCCTTCTATGTATCTATGTACCTATATGCACCACGACAACTGGCTGTTCACCCTCCCCTTCCAAAATGTTCTGCAGCCGCTCAGAGACATCCTTGACCCTTGCACCAGGGAGGCAACACACCATCCTGGAGTCTTGTTTGCAGCCGCAGAAACGCCTATCTATTCCCCTTACAATAGAATCCCCTATCACTATAGCTCTCCCAGTCTTTTTCCTCCCGTCCTGTGCAGCAGAACCACCCCTGGTGCCAGGAAGTTGGCTGCTGCTACCTTCCCCTGGTAAGCCATCCCCACCCCCCATCAGTATCCAATCTGTTTGAGAGGGGGATGGCCACAGGGGACCCCTGCACTACCTGCCTGGTGGAAGTACAAAGACTTTGAGAGAGAATATCAGGTTGGAAACTCAGCTCAGTCAAAAAAGACATTGGTGCTTTTATATTCCTTTAATAATTCAAATTCTAGGAGCTTGGCATCAATGAACAATTCAATTCCCTGTTAAATCCACTCTCAAGTCTAGCTGCAGATTTGTAGTCCCAGATAAAACTGCCAGGCTACAAAAAGTGCATTTAACAAACACCGTGTGCTGCCTAACAGGTGCCAGTCTCCCAGAATCTGATTAAAATATATTTAAGCTTTGCTGACAACTTAATAATGTGAAAGCAACAACTTTCATGTACCCACCCATGATCAAATGACAGTATGACCCAAACTGTGACTAAGTTTGGGTTTAACTCTCATCTAATCTCAATTAACACTTCATGGACTGAAGGAAGATGGATACTGCATTAAACCAGTGTGCAGATTTCCAAAGGAACCCACCATCTCAGGAGGGAAAGTCACTAACAAAAGTTGTTAAAAATCCACCCCCCAAACTGCTGACACCACAGTGTCAAATATCGTCCAAATGTTCAGGCCCACAAATGTAGAAAACAGGAGCACAAGTTGGACAGAGCTGCCTGGGTTTTGATGTCTTATTGCCAGTGTTTTGGGTGGGGGGGGGGGGGGGGTTGTGCATGGCTCACTGTCGATATTTTTGATATTCCTGCTCTACACCATAACTCCAAGTTAAATCACTGGGAAACAATAAAGAACACTTCGTAAACACAGAATCAGAGCAAAATGAAACTTACAAGAGCGACAGGGTCATTGCTCCGAGATGCTGCCAAACTAAACTTCTTCAGGTGACTATTTTTTTTCAAGGCTTCTGCAAAGTCTTTTAACGTTGGAATTGGAATATTCTGAGGACAAATTGAAGATAGTAATTGAAGAGTGTAATTGGAACCCCAGCTTACCCCTTCCTCACACGTTTGTTAACTCCAAAGCAGTTACCCATGCGCACCGTTGGCTGACTCACCTTTCTTCAAACAGCTTAACTGAGGTTAGAGCTTCCTACACAAGAAACTGCAGAAAGAGCATGTTCTACCAACGTACTGCATCACAGGGTGGTAATCAGATCCTCAACCAATTTTCCCCATTTTTTGACCACTTATTCTGTCTTTTCCCCTCTCCCCTTTTACAAGGTTCTGTAATATAGCACATCAACCACTAGGAGGTGCAAGAGAGAAGACAATCAATCCAATTTTCCTTCCTTGTGGAAAGCAAAAATAGTGCCAATCCAAATGCCTCAATTGGCTCTATTTTGCATTACCAGTAAGGTACCTTCATGGGCAATGGTTAAATAACTGACCTGGTCCAATCTTTTTTATGCAGAGATTCAATTGCTGAAAAACTGGCCCTTGAAGCCAGTTTTCCCTCGCACATACCTTGTATTTATATAGCGCCTTTAATGTAGTAAAACGTCCCAAGGCATTTCACATGAGCGTTATAAAACAAAATTTGATACCGAGCCACACACGGAGAAGTTAGGGCAGATGACCAAAACTTGGTCAAAGCGGAGCGTCTTAAAAAGGAGGAAAGAGAGGCAGAGAGATTTAGGGAGGGATTTCCAGAGCTTAAGCAGCTGAAGGCATAGGCATCTCTATAATGGAGTCAAGTCCAATGGTGACACAGGACAAAATACTAAGAGGTAAAGTTTTAGAAATTATAAATTAAAACAGTGAACCCAAAGAGAAGGTAACAGAGGAATTAGGAATAAAGAGGCAAAGATGATTTTAAAAGCATTTTAAGTATTAATTTTAGTATCAATTCATTACTGATCATCAGATTATCAGTTCATAAAGCTTTCAGCATCTGTGTAGTATCATTGCAGTAATGAGGGATTTTTAGCATCACAGATCATGAGCTGAATCTTACACTGGTCGTGCAGAAGTGGCAGTGTTTCATGGCGCTGTTGGTGCCAAGTATTTTGTTACACTAAGCACTTCGATTCTTTTAAAAGGGTGCAAATATAGCAAGGTTATGAAAGTTAATCAATCACACAAATGGAAAGTACCCCCGTGCTATTCGAATGGTTGGTTACAGAAGCCACTTAGTTGCTTCAAGGTGCAATAAAGCAGCATTTAATTAAGACACCAGTATTCAACTACAGGTCTCCTACCTTTATGTTATTAAGATTGACCTCCACAAGCCCAGGATCATTGGCTTTTATTCGCTGTAAACTTTCTTCTACATTTGTTGGGTTGGGAGGTTCATCGAAAACTGGTTTGACCTTCTCACCTTTGACGACATCTGGAAGTCACCAGTTACAGCAGTTAGCAACACCTTTCACTAACAAATTACAGGAAACTTTTGTTTAACCGGAGGTTAAAATGTCCGGAAAGCTCTATCTACCAGCAAAATTCAGGAGCCGTTTCCTATAAGTTTTTTTTACTTCTCGTTGCTTTTTATTTCCAGTCTGGCTCTGCAAGCGTCTGGCTGAAGCTGTTGCTTAGCTACAGAGACACTTTCAAGCTGCGCGGACTGTTTTGAAGCTGTTGCTAAGCAACAGGGTTTGCTGATTCACACGGAGCTGAAAAGCTCCGTATGTTTTAACATTAGCGCTGGTTTCTACGGCAGTTTTGATGGTACGGCACCGGCTCGGTCCCGTCAGTGCCGGATATCAGAAAGTTTCCTGAATCTTCAGAAATACTAAAAGGCATTTCTCAAGGGGCTTAAACCTACATGTACGTGGCAACTACCCTTTTCCAGCAGCAATATTTAATGTATTAGCACTCAGCTTTACCGCAACTAGTTGATAGAACAATCCTTGTGCTGAATTAGTGTTCTGCTTTCAGATATCATTAGCACAATTGACATGATTCTTATATAAGTTTGTATTGGCTTAAGTCTTGTTTCACTGAAGAAGCCAATATGAATGTTCAACACTAAGTCAACATCAAGAAACGTAGCTTGAAAATGAACATATTTTAAGTGAAGTTTTACCCCATTAACCCAGACTGTCCTAGTAAACAAATCTATATGTACTAGTAAAGGCTGGTCAATTATCATTTTAAGTGCAATATACAGGAAACTTTGGTTTATCCGGAGGTTGTATGTCCGGAATACTCGATCTAACGGCAAAAATCAGGAGCCGTTTTCTATAAGTTTTTTTAGTTCTCGTTCTTTTTTTTCCCCCCCAGTCAGGCACTGCAAGGTCTGTAGCTATAGCAACAGCTTCAGCTAGTGATGCTTGCAGCTGCAGCCGACTCTTTAGAAGCTGTTGCTAAGCAACAATGTTTGTTGTCAGATACGGAGATGAAAACCTCCGTATGCTTCAACATTAACTTTGTATGTCTGGCAGTTTTAATAGATCGGCAACAGCTCGGTGCCGGATATCAAAGTTTCCTGTACAAGCGCACTGCTAAAACAGTACTATCTTAGTTCAACTTGTCATTATCTAAAAGGGGATGAGGGAAGGGGAAGAGGATGGAAAAAGACAACACGGCACTGTTACCAGGATTTCAGTAAAACTTAAATGATGAACCAATTAAATTTTCAGTACCATGTCCAAAGTACTTAGTACAGATTATGTCCTTCAAACACAGGTTGTGTCTGGAGAGCATTTTGAGGTGTACAGCACTAGGATGAAGAATTGGCAGTTACAGGTCTGTCACTAGTGATGGAAAAATTTGCTGTGAATTAAGTATGCCATACAAAAAATACATTGGCTTGATACAAACTCTCTTTTCTCTACAGTGCACTAGTACCAACACTAAATAACCCAAGTAATTAACATGTTTGATAACATGGTGTTAACTTGTTACATGAAATATTAGTCTTATGATCGTAATGCACTCGCTAATTTTAGATTTCAAGAAAATCCCATCAATAAGAACCCATTTTAAACTGGTATCAGCCAACATGACCTTTATTTACTACTGCTGGTTGCATGCATCTCTGAAATAGTACGAGAGATTTTAACTTAAATTTACTTAACTGAACATATTAATCACCCACTGACTAAATAAATTCTTTGGACCTATATTTGTCTCCTTCACTCAAGTCTATGTTTAAACTACTGATCCTCTACCCAGGCAAATCAAAATCTTCATTCACTCCACTCCCAACCATTTTACAATGTCAATGTTACCAGCAGCAAAGTGAGCACTCATTAACCTCAGAATTCCACCATTCCAGAAATAAAGAGAATAGATAATTTGAATGTAAAGAACTTTAATTATTTTCATGAAAGGATCTCGGTCATATATCTAACGAAGACAGCAGCAAAACAATCAAGTGAAGTGCAATTGCTGACATTTAGTATCTGAATTTCTCCAACTTACTGTTCAAGCTTTTGTTTCCACCTCCAATAGAATCGAAGTAATGAGTGTTGCTCACCAAAGTGTGCATTCCTAGAATGGCTGAAATTAGCAAGCAGTAAATTATCAATAAAATCTTAACAGACAAGCCAGATATATCTGCCTGAATTGAGTTAGTTCTTATCCGAGCTGCAAAATAAATACATGGATGAAAGAGGCATGTTGAAACCAGATTATTTAATTCAGTTACTGCCAACGATTTCCCCTTAAAATGAAGCCCTTGTAGCACACTGAGGGGGACGATCAAGGTTAAAGGATAGAACAGATAGTCCGCCTTAATTAAGGAGATTAGATAAACACAAATGTTAAGTATTTCCTGTGGTGTACCAAACATGGATTGTTCTAGAAAAGTATCACCACCAAACAAGCACAGGCAACTGAAATTAGCAGCAAGAGATTTTTTAAGATGAGAAATTGCTGGAATTTAGTATTTGCAAACAACTTGTTACCAACACCAAGTCCTTGCAGTGCTATCAACAAACACAATGGAAGTATTACCAAGAGTGTAGTTTTGGAATCAAAATTTAAAATCGGGTGTGTTGGGGGAAGTCAGATGAATATTTTAAGCAAATTACTTTAAGTATATACACTGACATCCCAACCCTGAAAAAAGACAGTTAGCTACAATTATGGCATAGTTTTAGTTTTTGGTTGAGGGCATATTAGCCTAGTTCCATGATTTATTCTGTTTGCTGGTTTCCACTTGAACAATGCAACACTCATTTCAAAGGGAAGGCAGGCACACTGCTCCCAGGCCACTACCAATGGTACTTGTTTAGATAGGTAGCCAGATGGAGACCGCCTAGTGTATTTCTCTGTTCTCTTCTTTCTCCCCAACCCTGTCCCACTGGAGACATCCATCAGCAGTAGAATGGCCAAGAGGAGGAAGTAGAATTTATGGGATCAAAGCTACATTCTATTACACTGGTTGTTGGTGTCCTAACCTTTGTTATGCATTTCTTCTATGATGGAGATCTAAGACTACAAGAAGATTGATGTGCAATACAAAGCTAGTTGGTGCTTCCAGTGAATAGCACGCTCAATGCTGCTCAGTAGGTAGCACTGTAGACATCCAAGAACAATTGTGTGGAAGCAGTGAATTAATGATTCCATGCAAATACAGTACAAGATGGACATGATGCAAATTATAAAACGTATCCAAATGGGAGTGTTATAACACTGACAGAAGTTCTTATCAATCCATAAACTGTGGATAAAGTTCCTGGCCATGAAATTCCACAGGTGTAATTAGTGGAGCATCTGCCCCCTCTAAGATTATACGATCGCCTCTGAATTTTGCTCACACTATGTAGTAGACCCCTTGCGGTCTTTTCAGTTATTGTTCTCCAATTAAAGCTAAACTTGTAATTGTGAAGAGTAAATAGAATCTTCCTACTTTAAAAGTTTTGCACCATGCTCCCTTCATCTCTCTACTGTCCCAAGACAAAAACAAATGAATTAGAAGTGCACCAAAGCAGACACATCATGGACATGCTGCGTTCAAGATGATTTACCGGCAAGGTCACAGAGTTCTGTATCTGTCGCACTGGTCAAAGCTTCTTCCAGTTCTGGATCCAGGGTGACTTTCTCTTCCACACACACTGCCACAGGTTTCTGCTTGGGTGTCCATAACTTTCCTGTAACAAATCATTTTTAAATTATGTTCCAAGACTTTCCAATCTATTTTCTCATACCAATTACTAGTTGACATTTGTAACAGGGGCTTAAAAATCAACAAAACTAATCTAGGCTACAACTGAAAGAATTCTCATAAAATCAGTCAGAAATTCTACACTTAGTCCCTAAATATATCCTAGAAAAAGGCAACGGTGGAGCTGTTTTCATATAAGCAAAAATGAGTAGAGATTAATCATGTTTACATTATACTATTACATTTTGTTACAAAGAGCTGGGAGTGAGCCAGCAATGCAGCACCACTTGCTTCCCAAACAGAAAGTTGCAGGTTTGGGTCACAGCACAGCTTGTGACTCAATATGCCTGCTGTTTCAGCTAGTTTACTAGCTCAGAGCTAGGTTGTTAGATGGAGGCATTTTGCAGTTCAGATTACTGCCTGTTCAGTAGTAGCCATTAAAAGGAATTAGCAAAGATGATATGCAGCAGAGTGCTGGGAAATTAGTAATAAGACCAACAACTTGCATTTATATAGCACCCTTAATATAGTAAAACGTTCCAAGGCACTTCCCAGGAGCATTAACAACATTTGACACCAAGTCACATAAGGAGCTATTAGGAAAGAAGAGCAAAAGCTTGGTCAAGGAGATGGGTTTTAAGAAGCTTCTTAAAACCGGAGTTTGAGAAGTGGAGGTTTAGGGAGGGAATTCCAGAGCTTAGGGACCAGGCAGCTGAATGTATGGTCACCAATGGTGGAATGGAGGTGTACAAGAGGCCAGAATTGGAGGAACGCAGCGATCTCAGAGGGTTATAAAGCTGGAGAAGGAGGGATTTGAAAACAAGGATGAGAATTTGAAAACCAAAGCATTGCCGGACTGGGAGCCAATGTAGGTCAGCGAGCACAGGGGCGATGGGCAAACAGGACTGTGAGGTTTGCTGACAAGTTTGTTTCTTCTGAAAATCTTGCAAATTCTCACTGCAATCCAGCTCCTTCATTTTGATTTTAATGAATTATAACACATTCATGTTTTGCTGACCAGAAGTTCTTTAGCTGCTCATTTTCCATCCTAAAAAGCTATAAAAAAATGTACATTAGAACAAGACATTCTTTTATTGAAGAAAATACTCCATGAAATGGTCTTTTAAACTGCTGCTGGGCATTTACAAAAGTAATGTGATGCAAAGCTATCTATACTGAAGCCTAGTAAAATTAGCAAAACTTAATTCAACATATTTAGATGTTAAACTTAAACTGCCTATGCTACTGCAGAGGGAAGTATTACATAGTATTGTATGCCTTCATTTTAGATTATAAACTTGTAGATCAGGAAAATCAAATAAAATGCATTTGTAGACTAGAAACTGGGCAAACAGTAAACTTAGCACAAAAGCTAAAATACAACCTTTCTGACATAAGTGTCGGAACTACACTTCAAAAGTACGTCATTGGCTGTAAAGCCCTTTGGGACGACCCGACAATATAGATCTTAGCTGGACTAAAGGAGGAAGAGTGATCGGAAAGGCAAGAAAGCCCATGAAACTCCACAGGTAATTATCATATAAAGATACCACACCGATCCCACAATACAGAAGAAACCCAACTAAGTGGTAGAGGTAGTTAAAAAAAAGACAGACAGCTGGGACAAAGACAGACTAAAATGACAAAAGCAAAATACTGTAGATGCTGGACTAAATGGCGCTAGGAAACTGTAGCTGTTGGGCACTCATTCAGGAAGATGGCATGCAGCGTACAATGCAAGGGCTATACCCGTATGATGGCAAGTTGTTTACTCAAGTTCACACGAGGAAAGGTTACAAGGGCTATTGAAGGGAAAACAAAGGGATTCAGTGATGGTAGCGTGCTCAGGGATAGATGACATAGGAAATCAAAGGGAAATCATCCAATGGCCTTAACACTTGTGAAAGGATTACCTCAATTTCAGACAGATACATAGCAATGTCCTATGTTCTGTAGTCCAATTCCTGTTTAGTACATTACATATTTAAAATTAATTAAAATGCCACTTAAATATTTTAAACAAATTTAATTTTTTGAAGAAAAAATGGACTGTTTTTACAGGGCTAAAAATAAACTTACCTTTTTGAAGAGTATTTTTTAATTTATAAAATGAGTTATCAAATTTCATTTTCCTATTTTTGAAAACTCTAAAGCTGGTAAAAGCAGACCGTACGCCATTTGACAGTCAGTCAGTGGGTGGAAGTGGTGCAAAAAGCAGAACTCTCCACCCGCAGAGGCACTTTTCCCGGGCATGCGGATGATCCGTCAAGAGAATTCCTGACAGATCGCAAGTGCTGAGTTTCAGCGCATGCGCTTCGCATGCCTGAAACCGGCCCCTGCGCGTCCCTTACGGGCTCGTACGCACCAGTGAGGTTTGGAAAATCCGGCCCATGACCTCTGGAAAGAAGATGGCTGATGTGGAAACTATTATGGTGGTAGGAAACTGAGGTAGTAGGAAGATCAGAATGCCACCAGAGAATGGTAATGAATAGAATTGATATGTCGTGTATCCAGCCAAGAAAGCACAGATATCCATGATGGAGAGGGACACCAGCCAGTGTACAGATATCTCCCTGAGGCAAGGGGACCCAGAGATCCTAGTTAGTATATCCAGGAAAGCATAGACAAGAAAGATAATGGTTCAGCCCTTTCTGTCATATCAAGGGCAACTTGTATTTATATAGCGCCTTTATATAATAAAATGCCCCAAAGCACTTCACAGGAGCATAATCAGACAAAGATTGACACCAAGCCAAAGAGGACATTAGGACAGGTGACCAAAAGCTTGGTCAGAGAGGTAGGTTTAGCAGCCTCTTGAGGGAGAAATGTTGAGGCAGGGGTGTTTGGGGAGGGAATTCCAGAACATTGGGCCAAGACTGAAGGTACAGCCGCCAAAGGAAGCGGGGAGGATGAGAGACCAGAGTTGGACCCAGAAGGTGAAAGTTGATCCCATTGGAGGTAGAAAGTTACTCTGCTTGAAAAGGGTAAAGATAACATTAGGCGTATGCCATACAGCACCAATTCAGAATGAGAGTTTGGTCCATTTATATGTTAAATTTAGTATATGGACTGCAACTCCTTATTTGGGTGCTAGCATTTGTCATGCTTCTGGGTGGAATATCAAAAGCATCTCTCATTATTCAATGAGCAGCGACTAGCGCTTTAGTCACTTCTGCAACAACACATTTACCACTAGATAGAGCTTCAAAACCGACAAGACCCAATTATTCAGAAAGATTTAGAGACTTCACTGCACACGGCCAGCATTTCGACTGCCCTACAAGATGACAGCAAGTTTGAAAAAAAAGTCTCAATTTTCTTAGGTCAGGAGGCCTAATTTACATTGACTTGGATTCAGCTGCACAATGTGAACTTGCATTTATATAGCGCCTATTATGGAACTGATCACTAATCAGCAGTGTTAGCTGTGGCTCAGTGGGTAGCACACTCACCGGAGTCAGAAGGTTGTGGGGTTCAAGTCCCACTCCAGGGACTTCAGCACAATCTAGATTTGACACTCCAGTGCAGTGCTGAGAGAGTGCTGCACTGTCGGAAGTGCCGTCTTTCGGATGAGACGTTAAACCGAGGCCCCGTCTGCCCTCAGGTGGACGTAAAAGATCCCATGGCACTATTTCAACGAGGAGCAGGGAAGTTATCCCCCGTGTCCTGGCCAATATTTATCCCTCAATCCATAACAAAAAACAGATTATCTGGTCTTTATCACGTTGCTGTTTGTGGGAGCTTGCTGTGCGCAAATTGGCTGCCACATTTCCCACATTACAACAGTGATTACACTTCAAAAATACTTCATTGGATGTAAAGCGCTTTGAGACGTCCGGTGGTCATGAAAGGCGCTATATAAATGCAAGTCTCTTTCTAATCAAGTGCAAAATAAATAAGCAAATTCACAGGTGGCCGTGAACACAAAGCGTATGATGTAATTAAAAAGCACATCACATGAATTGAATGAGTACAAAAGGTTAAACGTTGAAAGTTGCCTACAGCTCCAGGAAAACTAAAGCAGTTTGGGCAGTAAAAAATGTAGGCGAGACACGAAAAGAGGAGAAACCTGCCACTGATGCAACATAACTTAATACAAACAATACTTATCTTCAGTTATACATACACCTCATTCTTTGAGCTTAAGGTAGCGTCTACACATCAAATTTGGTTGTTTTCAAACTAAGTGGCCCAGAATATTCAAGGAAGGGATTAAGAACATGCAGTGGGAAAACACTACAACCCTATTCCTATGTTCCGCATAATCACCAGGTTAGTGAAGGTATGAGGTTAACCAACAAGCCAATCAACACTCCCATCCCAATTTGGGATTAACAAACTCCTTTCATTGAACAGAGAACATGCTGTACAGCTGGGTGGATGATATTATGGAGAAAAGTCACTTGAATATTTTGCTTTTAAATGTGCTTGCATGTGCACCAAATTCAAAACGATTGAAGTAAATTATAATACATAGATACATAGATACATAGAAGATAGGAGCAGGAGTAGGCCATTCGGCCCTTCGTGCCTGCTCCGCCATTCGATGAGATCATGGCTGATCCTTTAATTCAGTATCCCGTCCCCGCCTTCTCTCCGTAACCCTTAACCCCTTTTGCCCGTAGAAATATATCTAATTCCCTCTTAAATATATTTAATGAGCTGGCGTACACTGCCCTCTGTGGCAATGAGTTCCACAGGTTCACCACTCTCTGAGTGAAGAAATTCCCCCTCATCTCTGTCCTAAATGGTTTAGCCCTTATCCTTAAATTATGTCCTCTAGTTCTGTTCTCACCCGCCAAGGGAAACATTCCTTCTGCATCCAGTCTGTCTAGACCTGTCAGAATTTTATACACTTCTATGAGGTCCCCTCTCAATCTTCTAAACTCCAGTGTGTACATCCCTAAACTACATAGTCTCTCCTCATAGGTCATTCCCGCCATTCCTGGTATCAGCCTGGTGAATCGCCGCTGCACCCCCTCCATGGCAAGAACATCCTTCCTCAGATGAGGCGACCAAAACTGTACACAGTACTCGAGGTGTGGTCTCACCAGTGCCCTGTACAGCTGCAGCAAGGTATCCCTGTTCCTGTATTCTAACCCTTTTGCTATGAAGGCCAGCATACCGTTTGCCTTCTTGACCGCCTGTTGCACCTGCATGCTCGCCTTCAGTGACTGGTGTACAAGAACACCCAGGTCTCTCTGTACTTCCCCCTCTCCCAATCTATTGCCATTTAAATAATAATTTGCCCTCCCGTTCCTGCACCAAAGGTGGATAACTTCGCACTTGTCCACATTATAGTGCATCTGCCATTTATCCGCCCAATCGCCCAGTCTGTCCAAATCGCTCTGGAGCTTCCTGGTCTCTTCCTCTGAGCCCACCCCCCCTCCTAGTTTAGTGTCGTCTGCAAATTTGGAAATGCTGCATCCGACTCCCTGATCCAGGTCATTAATGTAAATTGTGAACAGCTGGGGGCCCAGGACAGATCCCTGTGGTACCCCACTTGTTACTGCCTGCCATTCAGAAAATGAGCCGTTTATTCCAACTCTCTGTTTTCTATCTGACAGCCAGTTCCCTATCCACGCCAAAACTTTCCCCTTTATCCCATGAGCCTCAATTTTCCATGCTAATCTTTTATGTGGGACCTTATCGAAGGCCTTTTGGAAGTCCAGGTACACCACATCTACTGGCTCTCCCCCATCTATTCTACCAGTTACTCCCTCAAAAAATTCCAATAGATTAGTCAAGCACGATTTACCCTTTGTAAATCCATGTTGACTCTGTCCTATCCTGTCCCCATTTGCTAAGTGCTCCGCTATTTCATCCTTAATGATGGACTCCAGCATTTTGCCCACAACTGATGTAAGGCTTACAGGTCTGTAATTACCTGCTTTTTCCCTACCCCCCTTTTTGAATAGTGGGGTAACGTTAGCTACCCTCCAATCCATCGGCACTGTTCCCGAGTCTAATGAATTCTGAAAAATCATCCTTAGTGCATCCGCTATCTCTAGGGCCACCTCCTTCAGTACCCTAGGATGCATGTTATCAGGCCCTGGGGATTTGTCCACCTTCAATCCCTTTAGCTTCCTTAACACCATATCCTTAGAGATATTGATTTGCGTCAGTTCCTCCTTTGCCAATGTCCCTATTTTTCCCGATATCCCAGGGAGGTTTTTTGTGTCTTCCTTCGTAAAGACTGACCCAAAGTATGCATTTAGTTGATCTGCCATTTCCTTATTTCCCATTATATATTCCCCCGTATCTGACTGCAATGGACCAACTTTGGTTTTCACCAGTCTTTTCCTTTTGATATACTTATAAAAGCTTTTGGAGTTAGTTTTTATATTTTCCGCCAGCTTGTTTTCGTAAGCTATTTTGCCCCTCTTGATTATGCCCTTTGCCCTCCTTTGCTCTATCTTAAACTGTTCCCAATCTTCCGCTCTGGCGCTTTTTTTGGCTATTTTATACGCCCTATCTTTGGATTTTATGCTGTCTCTAATTTCCCCTGTTATCCACGGTTGAGTCACCTTTTTAGATTTCCTTTTATGCCAGATTGGTATAAACAATTTTTGCAATTTTGTCATTCTATCTTTAAATGTTTGCCATTGTTTATCTACCTCCAGTCCTCCCAGGAACGTTGTCCAATCAGACCTACTCAGTTCCCGTCTCATGGCATCATAATTCCCCTTGTTTAAATTCAGGACCTTAGTCTCTGAGTCAATTTCTTCGCTCTCCATTTCGAGTGAGAAATCGATCATGTTATGATCGCTCTGACCCAAGGGTCCCCGTACAACAAGATTACTGATTAGTCCCTTCTCATTGCACAGTACCCAGTCCAATATAGCCTGTTCCCGAGTTGGTTCCTCGACATATTGATCCAGATAACCATCCCTCAAACACTCAAGGAATTCCTCCTCCTCATTATTTTTACTGATTAGGCTAGTCCAATCTATATGTAAGTTAAAGTCACCTATGATGACAGCTGTGCTCTTATTGCACGCTTCTCTAATTTCCCTCGTGATGCCCTCCCTAACCTCTATTTTACTATTTGGAGGCCTATATACCACTCCTATTAATGTTTTTCGCCCCTCGCTATTTCTTAGCTCCACCCATATAGATTCTGTATTAACTGAGTTAATATCCTTCCTTTCAATTGCATTTATCCCCTCTTTTACTAGCAATGCTACCCCTCCTCCCTTTCTTTTTTGTCGATCCTTCCTAAATACTGAATACCCCTGTATGTTAAGCTCCCAGCCCTGCTCACCCTGCAACCATGTTTCCGTAATCCCAATTAGGTCATAATTATTAACCTCTATTTCCACAGCTAATTCATCTACCTTGTTCCTGATGCTTCTCGCATTAAGGTATAAAACCCTCAGGCTTTTTTTATGCTCACATTTTTTATGAATTAGTTTGGCCCTTTGTTTTTTGTTCCTCACCCTTTTATCATTTATTTCTGTCTGCCTTTCACTTTCCTCTATTTCACTACATAGGTTTCTAGCCCCCTGCCATACTAGTTTAAATGCTCCCGAACTGCTTTATCAAAAATTACCCCGAGAACATCAGTTCCATCTCTGCACAGGTGTAGACCGTCCCTTTTGTATAGGTCACACCTACCACAAAACTGGTTCCAATGCCTCAAAAATTTAAAACCCTCCCTCTTACACCACTGCTCAAGCCACGTATTTAGCCTAACTATCCTGTTCTCTGTACTCTTACTAGCACGTGGCACTGGTAGTAATCCAGAGATTACTACCTTCGAGGTCCTACTTTTTAGCTTGGCTCCTAACTCCCGAAATTCTACTTGTAGGACCTCTTCCCTTTTTTTAGCTACGTCGTTGGTACCAACATGTATCACGACAACTGGCTGTTCCCCCTCCCCCTCCAGAATGTTCTGCACCCGCGCCGAGACATCCTTGACCCTTGCACCAGGGGTGGGGTTTTTTTTTAAAACAAAAGAAATCATGAATACACCGTCAGCTACTAAGAGTTTATTCCAAGATCTGCACTTGCTTTTATTCTTGATAGATTTGTATAACTCTGGACAAGTCCTTAATAAGCATTGTGCAGATTATATCTACACAGCCAGCTGCATAAACACTCAACTTTAAATAGAATCTTTTTAACCCCCAATTTTAATAATCTTGGCCTTCCTTGCTTGAGCAATTTCTGCAACAGGTTGCTATTAGCATTTAGATGTAGGAAGAATCAGTTCTTTAAATGACAATAAGTGGGCTGCATTACTGCTTTCTGTAGATCAGTCTTACTTGGAGCTGTCCCCAGATGCACAAATTACTCAAGAATGGATCAAAATATGCAACAGCTTCCAGAATACAGTCAGACCGGGTTTTATCCAAATAAATTGGGAAAGCCACTTTTGTTATGAATTGAAAGTCACCGTCAGATTAATAAAAACAAAGTGCCAGAAGAGAGCAAATGGCAAATTAAGTCACCAATTCCACACCAAGTTCAACGAATTCCACACCCAGTTCAACCAATTATATACGGTGTCCATTTGTCAATTGTCTCGTAGTCCTGCAGTTACTGAACACAACTGAAATAGAACTGGCATCAAGCATAATATCCCTCCTAATTTGTATAAAATATCAAAGAGCAGATCACATATGGACAGATATAATAAACAGCTGGGACAACATTCAACAACGTGCAATCTTCTCATCACCACTTCAAATATTTAAAACTTGAATTTTAAAACAGGAACTGCCATTTTAAACCACACTTTTATTACTGAGTGAGGAGGAAGCAACAGTTCTAAATGTTTTTTTCTTCTTGAAATATGGGTGGCATTGGCATGGTCACATTTATTGCGCATCACAAGATCCTGAGAAGGTGGCTGGCCTTCCTCGAGCGATTGTTCCCTCAACCAAATGGCTTGCTAGACCATAAAGAGGGCGTGAGCACCAACTGTAGTGTGGGACTAGAGTCAAAGTCAAATGTAGGCCAGACCAGGTGGGTGTGGCAGCTTCTCACCCTAAAGGACATCAGTGAACTAGTTGTGCTTTTGTAACAAAAAAAACAGTATTCACGGTCATTTTCCTCTCTCTCTCTACACTTCCACGTCCCTTAAAGGCTAAAAGTGCAAGAATGGAATGCACAGTTAAATGCATTGCCAGTTGGTTGCCAGCAACAACATGCACTAGGAGAATCAGTGTAAATACAGTTATTGTCTATTCAGTAACTGCAGGACCACTAGACAATGACAAACTTAAAACAACAAAATTTACTTCTGGAGATTTTATAATTAAAAGAGACATCGCGGTACCCGACAAGGGTACAGCTTAAGCAAAGACAATGGCGTTTGATTACTGCTACACATTTTATACCATTTGGATTCAGAGCAACAGGGATTTGTAGGTGCAAGTGTAATTATAAGGGAAAATGACTGGTAATCAGAAACTTGTTCAGATCCCCAGACATTTGGGGTAATGAGTTTTGGATAAACCAGGTCTGACTGTTCATTGAACCATGCACACGCAATCTTCAGTTACATTTTACAGCATCTATCCCAACTAGCAATGTCTCGAGATGTGATATGATAGAAGTTCGGAATAATTTGCCATGGCATGCCATAATTCCAAAATGACAGTTAAATATATAAAGTTGGTAAACAATTTTCAAAGTACTAATAGCACAATCTATAGCAACTTAACAGTTCAATGCTACAATTATGAAAATCCAGAATTATATCCTAAAACTGAAGTACTTGATAGATGAGTTATGACATTTTGTGCCAATGAATCAATTAAAAAGAATGAAAAATGGAGCACAGACCAAATGTTAGGACATGAGAAATAGGAGAAGTAGGCCATTCGGCCCCTCGAGCCTGCTCCGCCATGCAATAAGATCATGGCTGATCCTCTACCTCATCTCCACTTTCCTGCACTATCCCCATATCCCTTGATTCCCTTAACATCTAAAAATCTATCGATCTCTGTCTTAAACATACTCAACAACTGGAGATTTTGAAAGTTAAGTTATTAAAAATGCTATGCAGCAGTAAACAGTAGTGGAAACAAAATGCCAGAATAGTACAGCAGGTCAATGAGCTCCTGAACATGGAAAGATAGGTTGCACATCCACCAGAACTGGTTGTGTTTCTCATGAATGTTTACGTCCACAACACTACATCTGTCGTTCAGCCCCACAAATGCACAGCTCTTAGATCACCATTTAGGTTTTATAGTCATAAATGACTGCAGTTTAAGAGTCTAAATTTGGAAGCGCGCTACTCAAACTGACCTGATGGACTAAATCGGGAGTGATTCCTTTCTCAAAATATAAACCTTAAGCGTACATATATGGTTATCCAACCGATTCTGCTCAAAGGATTTTAAAACATTGGCCCATTGTATATTTTCTAACCTCAACATTTTCTGCTGGATAATGGCAATCTGAGAACCAGCCCTGCAGGCTCCCACCAACAAAGTCCAGATACACAGGAACACAGGAACTCTTACATATATGATTTTGATTATATATAATCAGTTGAAAGACTAATGAAACCTCAGCCTTTATGGTTTCCAGTCACATTTTAGCCAAAAACACTGGGATTTGTAAATGAGGACAAGCAGTTGGGATTCAGTGGTGTGAGGGCTCACCCTATCTCTACAACAGCATTTAGCTCCATGTCAAGTTCATGCTCGCCACACTTCCTATTCTGGCCTCCTGTGCAGCCCCAAATACTCCCCAACCATGAAAGGCAGTGCTTTCAACATTCGATGACCCACACTCTAGCTGTTCCCTCCCCCATCCATCTCCTCAAAAGTCTCTTCAAAATCGCTCTCATCATTCTACTATTACTACTGGGTGTACATTTCTCTTGGGTGTGCCAAAGCATTTCACTGAACAGTTTAAATACCACAAATTGCTAATCAACTTGTCATACATCCTTGTGTAGGAGTTCAAACTCCCCACAATATTGTTTGAATATTTAAGAACGGCTTGAGAAAATATATACTTTATATGCTTGAGCATACTAGAGATTTTCAAACTAATTAGAAGAGTGTGAAATGCAGGTTCAACCCTGCATTGATGATTTGCTGATTTCAGACAGTGCTTTGGAGGCAAGGCGAAACAAGTGTTTAAACTTGACTGTAGTATGCCTAGCAACTGACAGAGCATTGCAGAGACCCGGCAGCACTTCACACATGATCCAGGAGGATTGGATAGAGTACACTGCTCAAATCCTCTCAAGTTAAATCCCTATCCCATGCTGAAGGCCCTTCAAAATTGTTTACAGTTAACATTCTGTAAATAACTCGAATTTCAATATCACAGTAATAAAATGTACCTGTATTTGTATACAGCTGGATTGGTTTCTCCCTACAATTACCTGTTAAGAGTCCACATCAAGAGTTCAAAAGCATCTCATTACTTTAGAATTATTATTTTCTATTGTTGTTCCAATAATTAACTTGTAGTTTTAAGACACTTTTCTGAAATGGTTTCTCAAAAACTTTGCCCTCCCTCTGAGGCATAGATATGGTATTAGCAACCTTGAGCTAAATCTATTTTTACTTCTGCAAGATTGCACGGTTTCAACAAATACACATTAAATATTACAGGTAGACTATCCTTTATCTGAACTTCCGAAAACCGAAAACCTCTGAAAACTGAAAGTTTTTTCGTTCAGCGTAAGTCGTGCGCACGACATGACCCGAGTGGCGCAAAACATGACAGGAGTGGTCCTCCGGGGCCCAGAACAAGAATTCCTGCAGATTGTCGACACGCCGGCCTTCGCTCTCGATGTTAAGTATGACTGAGGGAGCTTTGCCTTTCCCTGTGAACAGGGCAGAGGGTCACAGAGTTCCCTCCTGGGTAGGAGATTGCAGGCCGATTCAGGCTGTGTGAAGGAGGTACTGGGAGAGTGAACCCAACAATACAGCGGCCCGCCCGATATTCTTTCCCACCCCCCCGGACCTGATTTGCGGGCCAGCTTAGCGTAGGAGTCAGCCGATATCCGGCTTTCCCACAAATGGCGGCGGCAGTCGAGCCCCAGATCCCCGCTAAGTCAAGGAATTCAGAGAAGCAGGAAGGGGAATGAGACACGGAGCAGGGGGAGCTGTAAACAGCAGCACAGAGAAGCAGGAAGGGGAATGAGACACGGAACAGTCGCAAGAAGTAGCCTGAACTTTTAAAATTTATATTAAATACAAATGCTAATTACCAAATTAATTTAATGTTCAGAGTTTCCCAGTCTGAAATAATACCTTCTGAAATCCGAAAATTTCCAAAAACCGAAACACAGCTGGTCCCAAGGTTTTCAGATAAGGGATAGTCAACCTGTACCTGGTCAAATGTGATCACATTTGTAGAAGGAAAAAAAATGCAGGCCACATTCTGTGGAATGCAAACCTTTCACATACACGGCAACATAAAGGTCAATCTATAGACATAATCCAGACATCAATGCTGCAACTCCAATCAGCTCAAATATTTGAACACTACTCCAAAGGATCATCTTTTCCCTCACCCATAGCTGACCAGGGTGAAACTAACTATATTTTAATCTCCTTTCCCCATCCCACCCACAAATAAAATTGTCCGTTTTAGCTCCGATTGAAACTGGTTCTCTCAACTGGAGAGTTCAACCTTTTGCACTCGGTTTACTAGTCGGGTTCAAATCTAGTTTGAGCTACTTTGTTTAAAAACACCTCAATTGTTGCACATTTTAAAGATCTGTAGGTATTAGCCAAATACTGTGCATCACATACCCAAAAAGGTGTATTGCTAAACTAATTTAGCAGAATATTACTCGCTTTGCTAATATTCCTGGAGGATATTTGATGAACAGCTGAAAGTCTTCAGTGACATTTATGTTACAGAAAGGGTAAGCAAAATAGTTCACGCACAGCTATACGGAGGTAGGAGGCACAAGTGAGATGCATTGAAAACAAGCGCTCGCATCAGTGGTCATTAGTAACATAACCCAGACCTGGAATTTGTTAGTTAAGTAGGTACTTGCTTAGATATGTTATTAAGTTTTAGATTGAGCTTTATTATAAAGACACTAAATCCTTATTTATAATTTATAAATCCTTGGCTAAACTCAAACATTTTAACTTATTTGATTTCCCACTTTCAGAATCTAACTAGTCTTAAAGCTTAATCAAATATCTAGATTTTAAAACCATTTTGAAGAATTCATTCAACTTCTAAAAACTGCATTACAGACCAATTAGTCTGAAGTCTTTGTAATGTAATGGTCCTAAACTCTTTAAAATATTTGAAAGTTATAAAACGTGGACAAGGGCCGTTAGCACAATACTGTACCTCCATTTTCCCTCCAGCATTTGGCAAGAACTGGTCACACCATCAATTTAATAGCAAGCTATAGACGAATAGGCATATAGGGTGTGTAGTGAAAGGAATGCTCTCTTCTGTCTTTCCCTACACCCTCATTCCAACAGGCAACTTAGTCAAACCAGTGGAATTTGCCCTCAAGAATTGCAAGCGTAGCCATCAGCTGAGATCAGGATTTAAACTCCGGTTTCCTCGTCAAAGTTCGAATATTACCAATACCAGAGAGGCAAGTACTCAAAGACCATGCTGAAAATACTGCTTTTTGCCAGCACTGCAGAATAACTATTGCAAACAGCCAACTTAACATTCTTTTCCAATCATATTAGGCTACATTACATTAAGATACAAAAATCGTGCTGAAAGCATTGGCACTATATCCCAATATCAATGTATTTGCAGCTTGAAATTTAAGAGTGGTTTCAAATCACTAGCATATTACTGTATGATGACAAGACAAATTTCATGCCAAATCCCATCAGCATTCTAACTACAAACATATGGGACTGTTGAATAATTTTCCCGTTCTAGTTTGGTTTATATCAGAGTATTTCAAGAGTGAATGAGGCAGTAAAATTAGATCCAGACTACTGATAATGCTAACAATTCATCAGATAAAGTACAACACTGAACAACCCACACAAAAATGGTGAAAAAGATGGTAGGGGAGGGGGCGAGATAGCAAAATAAAAACAAATGAAACCACTCAGGGAACTCTCCTATACAATGACCAGTACTTTTGACCAGTACTTTAAACAGTTCTTGCGGCATCAGGGGAACAGGAGTTGACGACACTGAGCAAATCCAGCAGCATGAGAACAGAGATACTATTCATTAACTGAATAGGCAGCAATTTAGCAACCAACTGTACATGCCAATTCAGCTCAATTGCAATGTTAGACTCATTAACTCCTCCAAACTACTTGCTTCATTAAAAAGTTAAATATTTTTAATGATGTGATCAGAAAAAAAAAAGTTAACGATGCAAGGGTTTTCTGTTTAAAGCCCAACCACATTACCAATAACCACTGTTCAGTTCTTCGACATTAAAAATGGACAGTTAAATGCAATTAGAATGTGATCCCAGTACCAACTATCAAGAAAAAGAAAAGGATGGTAATGAGTGGGGTGGGGAAAATGAGTGGAGAAATAAATACAGGAAACTTTCGATTAACCGGCCCCTAAATAACCAGAACGCTCTATCCACCGGCAAAATTCAGGAGTCGGTTCAGGTAACTTTTTTTTACTGTTACTTTTTTTACTCCATTGTTGCTGTGCAAGGGTGTAGCTGAAGCTGTTGTTAAGCTACAGAGACGCTTGCAACTTGTGCCGATTGTTTTGAAGCTGTTAGGGTTTGTTGCTTTATACGGAGCTCTGAGCTCCGTATCTTTTACTATAGCGTTCGGTTATCCGGAATTGATGATGAACCGGCAACACGTCGGTCCCGTCCGTGCCGGATACCAGAAAGTTTCCTGTAATCAGAAACAAAATCTTTCAACTGAGGGAAGTCTCACCTGAGGCAGCGGCAGCTGCTGCTCCTGTGGTTGGCATTAGGACGAGCAGCAGAGAGCACTGGTTAGCAAAATACAGAAACCCAGCCAAAAAAAGAACAGACCGCATGTCGAGAAACAGCCGAGACATGCAAGGTTTCCAAAACAAAGGCTACTTTTAATCAGAAACAGTAAATTTAAATGCAACACAAGGATGACATTTAACAGTACATGCAACATCACCATAATCCGTGCAAAAGAAAAAGCACTAGAATATAAATCAAATATAAGGCAAACAGCATCATTCTAAATAGGTACTCCATGCATGACATGTTCCTTTATTTAGTACATGCAATGCAATTTCTGTAATTTGGGGAGGGTCTATTAGATGATGTTTCCCACATAATACAAACTCTAGTCAAATCTATTTGTGCATTCCAGTTACCCTTCTTCCACACACAGAAAATAGATGTACAACAGATGCAGTACTGATACTGGAAGAAAAAAACATGCCTTTTGCAATTAATTATTATAGGTCAGGAAGAACAGAGAACAAACAGATTGCTAGATATTCCAGCTTACATTCCAGCAGGTAGATGGAAAATAGAGATCAGCCATGATCTAATTGAATGGCAGAATGGCCTACTCCTGTTCCTAAACAATTAAATGAATTAGTAGGAAAGAGTCATGTGCACCATTTAAAGCCAGTTTTCAAAACAGCACAAATAAACCATCCAGGTTTATGGTCATTACTTAATTCAAAAATTAGATTTGCTAATTAGATGCTCAACGGCCCTACAAAATTAATGCGTTAAAAGAATTATTCCATACAATTTTTGTTTTAAAGAGATACGAAGGAATACTGGGAAAACTGGAGATTTTTAACCATGAGAAACAGCAACAGAGGGCCTCTTATAATAGGTATATAAACTATTAAATGAAAATAGAAAAGCTACACCCAGAACACAGCAAGATAAGCTATAGCAGGAAGGCATGGACTCAAAACTTGTAAAAAGCAAATTAGGAATGTCAGGAAAAAATATCCACGAGTAATCAATACTTGGGACAGACTGCGTACGGCAGTCCAGGTAAAAACAAAGTTGGATGCTGTAATGGAGAGACACTAGTTTTTTTTCCCCCTTCTGGATGGATGGAGCTTCTAATCCGTATTTATCTTATGAACTAGGTTTTATCTAGCTCCCCCAAAGGTTTAGTAGGTCAAGGCACCATCTAGTGCAATAGTACTGACCAGAATGTTGTGGTGTCCAGGAATCGTCCACGAGCAAGTGTCAGACCCATAATTAGAAAGAAAGATCAGGTCTTCAGGATATCCCAAGGTACTTCACAGTCAATGAATAATGTTGAAGTGTAGTCACTGTTACATAGGTAAATGCTACAACTAATATGCATTGTGTCCCACAAACAGCAGAGAGATGAATGGTGGTGTTGGTCGAAATATAAAATGTTGGCCGGGACACTAGGAGAACCCCCCTTGCTCCTCTTTGAATAGTGCCATGGAATCTTTTACCTTCATTTGATCAGGTGGATTTAACTACTTAGTTTAACATCTCCTCCAAGAGAGTACCTCCAACAATGCAGCATTCTCTCAGTACTGCACTAACGTGCCTGCTTAAATTACATGCTCAAGTCCCTGAATTAGGGCTTGAACCCCGAACCTTTTGACTCATGTGTGCTACGACTCAGCCAAGCTGACAACAGAAGGGAAAAATAAAATGTCTGATAATGACTAAAGTTAGTCATTATCTACCCTTTAAAAAGGATGAACCATGTAACCACCCATTTCTACATAACTTGCAATAAGAGGGGGGAAAACATTGCATCTTACAATTTTTAATTTATATTTAATTCATCGTTCACCATTCTTGCAGTCAGGAATTTCAGCAAAAACACTTTCGAGCAGGAGGTATATGCCAAATAAAGTTTTACTACATCTTAGTGCTGAACCCAGTAAGGAAGTGCCAGCTTATCTAGCAGACACAACACTTGCCAAAATAAAAAAGCAATTAGTGTGTGAACCAGTTAATAGCTGCATCCATCCCAATTAGCAAGATGTCTATTAGCTTATTAAATCATAAGCAAGGCAAGTTGAAATTATACTTATATTTCAGGAGTTTCCTCATTACTTTAGTGGAGAGCGGTACTGAATGTAGATTAAGGTGATCCAGGTTCAATCTCTGTTCTGTTCTATGTTTATCTGTGCTAAGATGGCCTGGGCTAGGAAGCTAGGGAGGAAGAAGAGGAGAGGTAAAGGGCAAAGACTCCTGCACTTGACCACTGTCTACTAAAGCTAACAGCAAAAGTTTATAAATATATTGGCCCAGATTTTGCAGCGAGGTGATGGCGCTCACCGCTGACCTTGAAGAAAACTGACAACAAAGATCTAGCGATCTCTGTGGCGTGGATTTCACCTTTCCTGACTTTAATTTCATTCTGGCATCATCTATAGGGGATCTCCAGCGTCCAGCAACAGGGATGTCATCAAACAAGTTAAGCAGCCAAATCACACTGAAGAATTCTCAGACAGCAAACCAAGAACTAAAATGTATGGGATCAAGCAGAAACTGAAAAAACTTTCAAAAAAATTAAAAACCTATGGAATTTTTTATTTATCATACTGGAGAAATTTGACATTCCACAAATATAAAATTAGTTTTTCAGGGCCAGAGAGGTTGTTCAACAGTAGTTATGACTACTATTACACCGTTAAAAACTCAGTTACACCTCATTCAAAAGGCTTAACTTTTTCAGGAGGGATTTACATCGAGATTAGAGCATAAAAATTGGAAGTTTGTGTCAAATCAAGTGATTTAAGATTTGTGCGCGCAGACTTCAACAGCTCACTCTGTGGAGCAGCAGGGAGGCACTGACAGCAACTTCTGGATTTCCGCGTTTAACTGCGCATGTGCGGACATCAGAAACCACGCGTTCTCAATGGCCCGGATTTTGTGGTTGTAAGGATGGCGAAACGGTCTTGTTTCTGTGAGTTTAGAAGGTTGAGGGGGCACTCTCTAATTAAGGGATTAAATAGGGTAGATACAGGAGAAACTGTTTCCTCTGGTGGGGGAATCCAAGACAAGGGTGCATAATCATAAAACTAGAGCTAGGCTATTTAGGAGTGAAATCAGCAAGCTCTTGGTCACACAAAAGAGAGTGGAAACCTAACTCACTCCCCAACAAGGCTGTGGACTGAAATTGATAGCTTTTTGTTAGGTAAAGGGTATCAAGTGATATGGAACAAAGACTGGTAATGGAGTGGAGGGACAGATCAGCCATGATCTAATTGAATGGCGGAACAGGTTCGAGGGGATAAATGGCCTACTCCTGTTCCTATAACCCTAATGGAAAATGAATTCATATATATCTTTTGGGGTAGTATTGGACTTAGTTGCAATACTTCCATACCAGATAACATTCACAATCTAGCCTCTTTATTTCACTTTTCATCTCAAATTTCCTTTCAGATCATTTGCCTGGTTCTGCACACTTTCCATCCCTCAACACCATGTCTTCAGGTTGTCAGTCCCTCTTCCCTCCTGGACTGCCAAAAAAAAGGTATTTACCAAGTGTACCCAAAACTACTGGCAAGTAAGTAGATTCGACTTCTACTAATGACTCCACTGGCTACAAAGAAGAATGAATGTAGCCCAAGTTTACTTCCCTATTGGGAAGGAATTGGTCTTCACCGATTGCCTCTCCATAATAGCATGGAGAAGATTAGGGACTAAGCCATGTGGAGTGAATCTGTCACAAACCTGAAACTCAACTGAAGCAATGACATGTTGTTTGGCTGAGTAAGACAGGGACATTCAGAAATGGAGTTAGTAGAAAGCAGGAAACAAAGAAAAAATACATCAGTGTGCAGAAATATTCTGCAAGAACCAAATAGAAAAATGATAGGTGCCAGCACCATTCCCTTTGGAAGTTTGAGTTAATACTCTGAAAATTTAACCTTCGTATCAATTTTTTTTTTTTTTTTTTTTTTTTTTTTTTTTAAATTCATTCACAGGATGTGCACATCACTGGCAAGGCTAGCATTTATTGCCCATCCCTAATTGCCCTCGAGAAGGTGGTGGTGAGCCACCTTCTTGAATACAACGGAGTGGCTTGCTAGGCCATTTCAGAGGACAGTTGAGAGTCAACCACAATGTTGTGTGCCTGGAGTCACATAGGCCAGACCAGGTAAGGGTGGCAGATTTCCATCCCTAAAGGACATTAGTGAACCAGATCACAGAATCACAGAAACCCCACAGTGCAGATAGAGGCCATTTCGGCCCATCGAGCCTGCACCGACACATATCCCACCCGATCCCCATAACCCCTACACCAACACATATCCCACCCGATCCCCATAACCCCTACACCAACACATATCCCACCCTATCCCCACGTATTTAATCCCCCTAACACTAAGGGTCAATTTATCATAGCCAATCAACCTAACCCGCACATCTTTGGACTGTGGGAGGAAACCGGAGCACCCGGAGGAAACCCACGCAAACACGGGGAGAATGTGCAAACTCCACACAGACAGTCGCCCGAGGCCGGATTTGAACACGGGTCCCTGGCGCTGTGATGGGTTAAGACAATCCAGTAGTTTCATGGTCACCATTACTGATACTAGCTTTTTATTCCAGATTATTTAATTGAATTTAAATTCTCCATTTGCCGCAGCGGGATTTGAACTCATGTCTCCAGATCGCCAGTCTAGGCCTCTGGATTACTAGTCCAGTAACAATCACTACGCTACCGCACCCGATTTAAATACATTGAATCCAACGATTTGTATCTTGGTAAATTGCACTAAGTGCTGAATGCAAGTATGCAGCAAAATGTGAATGGGGAAAAAGCTTAGTATGGAATGATGGCTGCTCAAAAAAAAGTGCTTTCTTGGAACAAAATTGAATGAAGCAGTACATCAACATGAAAAGCACACTAAGGTACAACACAAAATTGACCATTTAAAGGTGGCAACATTCAGTTACTGAAGGATTATAAAAACAGGTGCATTATATAGTGTACTATATTAACATATGTTCACTAATACGCTGCATTGCCAGCTACAATGATTCTGGAATGGTCCTTGTGACATATCTAATGTGGCTTAACACCACGGATATTAACTTGAATATAAATTAAATTTTTCCTTAAATAAATATATTCCTTTGCATTCTTGCTTTCTCTACGCAACAGACCATAGTTCAGGTTCCCCCCCCCCCGCAAGGAGATCCAAAAATTTAAATATAATTTTATTTCTATTCTGCAGATTCCAATTGCTTTCTAAAAAGGCATCATTCTAATTAACCCTAATGGAAATTACATAATGGGCAGCTCCTCGCCGTTACATTTCACATCTAATACTACAGGAGGAGGAATCGGTTACATAGCCAACTGAAAAGCAGTATAGATAATGGGAAATAAATTCCACACGTGGAATTACTAGACATCTATTCTACAGCAAGTTATTGGTGTTCAGAATAACCAGCAGTTCAGGACATGCGGTTAGCCATGACTGCTTGGATACTGCAAATGGCAACCTGGACTGTGTTGCCAACATCAGCTGCCCAGCAATGTTTGGCTATAGGAGACACGATTTTTGTGAAGTATTGTCACAGAAGTTACAACAGCATTCCAAGCCATTCTGACTGCTATTTAATGATGCAGTTGCCCCAGCACATCTGGAAACCTGCAATGCAAATTGGTAAATATCACACCCCATTCAGAGTTTAGTTGTTTGCAAACCCAGCTGAAGCACTTTTCAGTGCTGAATTACACTGGTGTTAGATAACTTATGGAAAACTTATATAGTGCCATTTTGACTTCAGGAGAGAAAAATAGCTTCAGCTCAAGTACTGAGGGGAGATCAGGATGGACAACCTCATAAGCTTAATATTTATTTTATCATTTGTGGGACTCGATGGTTAAAACCACTTGCTAGTTGCAATCCCAAAAGGCAAGGTTTACATCTGGACTGCTGTATTCAACACCTAACTCTATAATGCACAAGTAACCTACAGTATAGGCAAATTTGTTAAGATGTAAATTCCTGACATATCTATCAATCAGTGAGGAGTCTCTCCTACATAGGAAGTGAAGTCATCAACACAATTTTTCTGACAGTACCAACTTTGCTCAATGTTTGAGCTTGGGAATCTTTGGCCTGGGAGGCTGTAAGCTGAAGAATTTTGAAGCCTCACCATGTTAGTCACAAGGGCCCCATTTGTGCAGCTAGGAATCAAGTCTTCTATTTTCTCTACTCTTGTTATTTTAGCAATTATCTTTCCCAAACATGGGATTTAACTGGCACTGATAACGACTGATAAGCTGCAGCTTAGCTAATTACAGCTGAACCATGCATCAGCCTTGTGTGGTGTGTGCACTTTACGGAAGAACGTTTATCAGGTTGCGTATACTAGTATGCAAGCCTATCTCAGACATCAGGTGCACAATAATCACAATTAATTTCATGCGTCAACATTTTAATTTTATTACACAAGTTCTGTTCCAACCCCTTCAGATTCTAGAAAGTTGAGTAAGCCTTGCACAAGGTGTAATAGTCAAGAGAAGGGATCAAAAGCTTGGTTGTTTGAAACAGAAGCATTTTGATTTGATGCAGAGCTGTGAAGGAAACACCCTTGGATTTTAGGTAGTGCTTATGACAGATGCAATCAGACCAATAAAAACAGAAGGAAGGAACAGAACTAAGGGTTGCTTTTGTCTGGTGCAGGATATTGTTCCAGCAGATCTACCCAAGTGGAGGTCAAGGCATCCATGGAAATTGACACCTACTCAGTCAAGTACAGGAAACTTTGTGCTATCCGGCACCCATGGGACCGAGCTACTGCCGTTTTTTTAAAAGCTCCGGATAGACCAGCGTCAATGTTATCCGATAGGAGCTTTTCATCGCAGTATCTGACCACAAACACTGTTGCTCAGCAACAGCTTGTAAACACTCGGCCCGTGGCTTGGAAGCGTCTCTGAAGCTGTTGCTAAGATACAGAGACGCTTTCTAGAGCCTGCCGTGTCGGACCACAAACACTGTTGCTCAGCAACAGCTTGTAAACACTCGGCCCAGTAGCTTGGAAGCGTCTCTGAAGCTATTGCTAAGCAACAAAGATGCTTTCCAGAGCCTGCCTGTGAAAAGAATGCTAGGAGAAAAAAAAACACCTAACCAAAACGGCTGCTGATTTCTGCCGTTAGACCAAAGTTGCCAGACATTCAACTTCCGGATAGCACAAAATTTCCTGTACCATGTTTTGGGAGAGAAAAAAACTACTAAGCTGTTTGAATTTCATTCTATCGCCATCTTCAGACCAGAAAGGGTTTATTTCAGCAGTAAAACGTCAGAGAAGGCTAAGAAAGCTCAAGAACAGTCGTCGCAATAAATAAATGGTGCTAATCTGCTGGCCACAAAAACTTACAAGAATACCATCCAAGTAAAAAGCTCTTTATATGCCCATTATGATGATTACTGGAACTTGGTTATACTTTATCCCCCCCCCCCCCCAAAAACCATGTGTTTAAATAATATTTTACACAATTACAGAATTGTAGCATCCTTGTATGCTGATGTCCAGCAAAGTATTTGTAAAAGAGGTTATTTATATTCTGCAATTGGACAAGATGTGCTGAAAGTAATAAAGGATCTAAGCGGCCTTGAGACTATGTTTAGATACAGGTTAATAATAAAAAGTATCAGCAGAAAAAGCCGAAATGTTTGTAAAACCATGCACCTACAGATCAAGACAGCGTATAGATACACATACTTCTCATCTCAGGAATTTAACATTATGCAAATATACATTTTTGATAAATTGTTGCTTAGTAAAAACATGCCTTCAGTCTCAAGTTTGGAGATTCCCCATTCTAGTCCAATGATATTAGTTATGTTCTTAAAAGAAAGCACACAAAAAACAAAGACAGCAGCCTGGATCCAATCATCCTAGCAGCTTTGTAATGAGGAAGATTTAGAATTTTGAAGTGTTTGGGGAATTTTACTTGCCATTTTGGGATCTTGACTCTGCCTTTAAAAGTTACACTGGGTACTTATTTACAAACTCGCAAAAACGAACTGGCTATTGTCATTGGAAGCTTACTTTCAACAATGCTCAAAACTGAGGAAATACTTACAATTTGGCACCATTACTGGTTGGAAATGCCAGTGCTATGAAACAGTCAAGAAGAATTACTTGGAATAAGAGCTGCATTAGTGCATTAAGTGTGCATTTAATACAGCTGTGTTTTGGCATTTCCCATTTCGAACACACTCCTAATGGGGTTAAAGTTACTTGTGCGCAAACTCATCTTAAGAGCTAAATACATGCCTCCAACTAGTACCAACACTTCTTGTCAACAGAAAAAACCCCATAATAAATGCTAACTACCCTAAATCCCATTATGCTATTAAAAGAATCTGTTTCTTCTCAGTTGCAACACATTTAAATACTGTAATTAGCATTTCTGATGCATGGCAGAAATGTTTCAAACCCTCTCGTATGGATTTTATTACAATGTAACTGAATCTTTGCCTTTTTAAAATATGTTTGATGATTAGCAGCAGGGACTACACAATTCCCATTAACGCAAAATATTTCAAGATGATTTTACCCTTCCTGTAATCAAACTTCAGATTGCTCCTACTTTAGGGGATTTCTTTGACTACTAAGTGCCTTAATAAAAACCAAATGTTTGCCATTTCACTATCTGAAAACCATGTTTAGACTGCATTAACATAGAAAATCTAATCTAAAATGGGCAACCTTTTGTATTCATAATAAATTGCATACCATTGGAAGTATTGAACCGTGGAAGATTATTTTAATATTGTCAAGATATTTTAACATTTAAATTATACACAAATTAATGTTCATATAAAAAGACAAATGTCATTGAAGAATTTTTGGTTACAAAATATGCTGAACTTTAACATTAAGAGCCCAATGATATTTAATATTTTTTTTAATGAAGTGCATAACAATGTCATGATTAAGGTACATTGTTGAGTCAGATGAAATGATTAAATCAAACTGCTATGTATTTGCATGTGGTTTCATCTCTCTGCTTCTGCTTAATTTACAAGTCGAAGACAGAAAACTGAGATAGATTTCTGATCTGTTTTTAGTAAAATCATTCATCAATTCCCTCCCCAAAGACAGAAATATGCTAGAGAATAATGAGCCTGCAGAGCCAAGGCAGGCTAGTACAGTACCTTTTTTCTCCCCTGTGAAAGGCACAAAATCCTCCCTGTCCTTATACTCCAAGGCCTCCTTCTCTAAGAATGTTAGAAGCTGATCTCTATCAAAGGGGCCTGTTGGGGTTTTGACAGTCTGGTCCTTCTGACGAAAACCTGCTGGCAGGAGTGCATGCTAGAACAGCGGAGAAAACACTATTTTAGAAGACTGAACAGAACACGGTATCAAACACCATTTTAACATGTAGATACACACAAAAAAAGCAGTTACTCTTTTCAAATAAAAATAGCCTCAAGCTTTAGAAATAGCATAAGTAATGCTCGCCATCTTTCTAAATATACCTCAACTTATAGAAATAATGACAGAATAGGAAAATATCTTAGATTCAGAATGTTAAGCATGTGGCTTCCATTGAACACCTGGAGATCAGAACAACGACATAAGATGCAAATGGTACAAATATAGAAATGAACCTGGTTCTGCCTGTCCTTTTTGTTCCTCGCCCCTCCACCCGCAATGATTAGCATATTAAACTTATTGTAGAGTGTGCGTGTTTCAGTGTTAGCGTAGATGAACTGATGAGGATACCACTGAATTGGGTATATGGCAGGGGAGGTGGGGGGGTGGAGAAAGAGGAAAAGGAGAAATGGCTATTTGCATTACATCAGTCTCTGGAAATCAGAGACTTGGAAAAAGAGCTAGAATTCTAAGAGTATTCAGAATGTTTACTGTAATATAAATATACACATATATATGCATGCATGCATACACATATACACAAGACACGCAGAGTTTGAAATTGACTGCAGAGGCCGGGGGGGGGGGAAAGAAGAGAAAGAGGAAGGCTGAAAATTAGAACCAGACCCATTTCTATATTTGTACCGCTCCCAATTAAGCTCAGTATCAATTATTGAAGTTATCCACTGTTTGCCTAATAGCGCATCACTATTATACGGAGAAAGGAACCATGCTTTAGTGGACCAATGAGGATGCCATCTCATGTCCATTTTCCTCATACATCAGGGCATTTCTCTACATTAAAAAAGGTGCTATATAAAAGCAAATTGTTTTTGGAAGTTAAAATGCACATGTACCTTCTTCCATTTTTCCTCATCTCCCCATAACATTAGTTATCGGCAACACCATCCCCAAGCACTATATATAGAATACATGAAATTGCTAATTATATTTTCCCTCATGAACAAAGGAAATAGTTTTTCTTTTTAAAAAAAAAACACTACTTTTTCCTGGCACCTTATACAATATGCAGTGTACCTCACGATTCCCCATCACTCCAGCAACCCTCATATTAACTTGGGTGCCCAAAAGCTTCAGGGTCTGTGTTATATTAGACTTTTGCTCCCCTCCCTGTTCCTCCAACTCCATCATCCCCCAGCCCCACCCCTCCAAGCTCCTCAATGTTGGTGGAATGGACTAGAGCAGAGGTACGAGCATTTTTCTAATATTGAACATTCGCAGGAAGAGAGTGATTAGAGCAGATTTTGGGAAAATGGCCAAATTTAAATATACACACCTTAAACAAAAAAAAACCCCAAAATAAATTGGATCGCATCCACAAGCTACAAGATTTAATTAACGTGCGGAGACCAGTTTTGAAAGTCTGGGCATTAACTTGCACCAACCCTCAGATACACTGGCAGATGCATGGGGCAAGACTTTTCTACACATCACTGTAAAATCAGAGCCAACCAACGCAAGATGGCAGCTGCAACAGAAAATGATATACAGGAAACTCTCGATTTACCGGCACCCAAACAACCGGAAATCTCGGTTAACCGGCAAAATTCAGGAGTAGGTTCAGGTAAGTATTTCTTCATATTAGTGGCAGCTTCTTGATTCTTGGCTGTGTAATCGGGGGTTTCTGCACTTGTTGCTAAGCAACAGGGACGCTTGGTCTGTGGCCAGGCTTCTTGCACCTGTTGCTAAGCAACAGGGAAGCCTGGATTTGTGGCTGTGTACGGAGCGCTCGTACCTTTTAACTATAACTCTCGGTAATCCGGACTTTTTGATAAACCGGCACCACGCCGGTCCCGGATAAAAAAAAAGTTTCCTGTAATTTCATTTCTAGCAGCACAATCATGGTAACTGGTGGGTGGTGAAGGGAGGAACACTAGTTCAATCTTCCATGCAACTGAATTGTTGATCAGTTATGCTGCGGTGGGAAAATGCCAAAAATCAAAGATCATGGGGCGGAGTTACCACGTGGCAGTTGGAGGGTAGGATAATGGCAAAGGGAGTGTTAGGAACATTTATATAGCGTTCCCACGTAATAATTCAAGTTCATTTTACTAACAGCATAACGTATAGGTGGTAATGTGCTTCCAGTATTGAGTTTAAGGTTGCTTAGAGCTTCATCCCATGGTTTAACATGTATCTTAGTTCATCATTCTTTTTCTAAGTTTTTAAAAAATATTTCTATTAACCAACCTCAGATGACAACCACCTGTTTCATTAACATTTCCAAAAACAGATGTTAAATAGCTATAATTATTTTTGAAGAGATACCAATTCCAAACACACACTACATTATCTCTGGAAAAAGTCATCCAAAATTTCAATCCCCACCTCAGGATCCAGCTCCTCAAGGGCAGTTTCCAGCTGTTTCAATTCTGCCTCGCTCAGTTTGTCAAGAAGCTCATCCTCATCAATATCCTTGTACTTCTCCAGGTCCTTTTTGAATGGCAGCGCCATCTCTTCAGCTACAGTAACTTGTCACTTTATTCTGTGGCAATCTAACAATTCAATCCTTAACCAGACGTGTAGCTTTCTGCCAAAGAAAAGTGCAAAGAAATATTTAAAACCAGTGCAAAGCTTCCCCAGAACACATGTTGATGCTGGAAAAAAGGAGATTAAGTTTATGCAATATAAATCTGTAGCAAGGCTAAAGAAATCTCAACATTTTTCCAAACATATGATAAATTAAAGAAAATTCCCCTGAACAAGGAGGCAGTATTGTACCTACTTTGCAGATAACTAACAGTTACACAACCCAAACGATTCAGCAGTTAGCTACATGAAGCCTCAGGAATCAGCCTAGACGCTCAGCCAGAAGGCCGCAGGTTCAAGCCCTACTCCAGAGATTGAATATATAATCTAGGCCACTAGGTACTAAGGGAGTGCTGCACCATCAGAGTTGTCGCCTTTCAAATGAGGCAATGGCCCAGAAATTCAGCTCTCCATGGGTGAGTACGCACGGGGTACTCACCCGTAGGCTGAATAGAAATGCCGGTTTCCTGCATGCACTGCGCATGCGCGGGAAACCGGCACTTCCGATCCTCTGAACGAAGAGGTTCAGAGGTCGAACGCGCGCGCAGGGGAGGCTGCGCGTGCGCTTTGAACTTAGTTTTTTTTTGCAGGTTTTCCACACAAGGTTAAGCCTGCAGGATTTACGCATTTAAAAAGCAGGCATAAGGCCTGCTTTTTACAAGGTAAGTGGTCAATTAATATTAAAACATTTTTTTCCACAGGTTTATTATTTTTAAATACTTTAAAGCAAGGTAAGTTTATTTTTAGCCCCTTTTTTTATAAAATTATTTTTTTCAAAAATTTAAATTGTTTAAAATAGTTATTTAATGTAATTTATAGTTTATTTAAAAAGTGTGATTTAAAAAAAAAATTATTTGAAGGTTTACTGCTATTTTGGGGCCCGTAGTATTCATAAGTTTTCACAGGTCTTCCTGTCAATCTTATGAATGGGCTTTTCCCTCCTCCGATTGGCTGCCCATGGCTCACGTGATCCCAGGGAACGCATCGCACTAACTACGCCCCTGGGACACGCAAGCACAGCGCGCCGGGAGTTGGAGCAGGCCCCGGAGCGGAATTCCACGGGGCCCTAGAGCTCAACTGCCGGCACGCAAGGTAAGTGCAGGTCGGGGGCTTGCACCCGCAGGAAGCCCCCGACCCGAATTTCTGGGCCATTAAACTGAGGCCCCCGTCTGCCCGCTCAGGTAGATGTAAAAGATCCCATGGCACTCTTCAAAGAGGCAGGGGAATTCTTTTGGTGGCTTGACCACCATTTATCCCTCAATTAACATCAACAAGTCAGGTTATCTCGTCGTTTCTCTCACTGCTGTTCATGGAACCTTGCTATATGCAATTTGGTTGCCGAATTTCCCTACATTACAGTAACTACACTTGAAAAACTATTAATTGGCTGTGAAGCATTTTAGAACATCCTTAGGTTGTGAAAGGCATCATATAAATGCAAGTTCTTCCTTAAGCAACTAAAGACTTCAATAAGTGGGATTTTTAAAAGCAAGTGTGAACTATAAAGTTCCATTCAAGTTAACTTTCTAATGCTTTGGTTTTATTGAAAAGTCTAATGATTGTGGAATGATAACAGTTGCTGTCAATTTATGATGATGTCAGAATAGGGTGGTAAACTCACTTTCCCATCCAAAATAGGAAACTTCATGTACTACATCATGGCTGTCAAACAGGAAAATCAAATTAACATTCTGGCTCCAAAAAAGAGCCCCTTTAAAGGTTTGCATAGACTGCCAATTTAATCTCACACCATTAGTTAGAAATTGAAGAACTGCCAGTACCTTAATATTGCAACACTGAACAGGGCATAGCCTGCAAATAATTAAATCTTTGCACTATGCAACCCCAGCATCTGGCATTACATATTACACACCATAGCCAACTCTCTTCACCTCCTCGCTTTCACCACCAAACAAAAGGCCATGCAACAAGTTACAAGTGAATACAGGAAACTCTCGATTTACCGGCACCTAAATAACCAGAAATTTCTGTTAACCGGCAAAATTCAAGAGTAGGTTCAGGTAAGTTTTACTTCATTAGTGGCAGTTCCTGGATCTGTAGCCGTGTAATCGGGGTTCCTGCACTTGTTGCTAAGCAACAGGGCCGCTTGGTCTGTGGCCAGGGTTCCTGCACTTGTTGCTAAGCAACAGGGAAGCCTGGATTTGTTGCTGTGTACGGAGCTCTCGTATGTTTTAATAACTATACCCCTCTGTAATCCGGACTTTTTGATAAACCGGCACCACGCCGGTCCCGTTAGTGCTGGATTTAAAAAAAAGTTTGCTGTACAAGTTTCGGTATTACTTGAAGTATACAGTGGTGTCCCCTGGGGTCAGTATTCGGATCACTGCTCTTTTTGATATATATTAATGACCTGGGTATACAAGGCATAATTTCAAAGTTTGCCGATGACACAAAACTCATGGAGGATAGTAACAGACTTCAGGAGGACATAGGCAGACTGGTGAAATGAGCAGACACATGGCAGTTGCAATTTAACACAGAGAAGTGCGAAGTGATAGATTTTGGTAGGTAGAATGAGGAGAGGCAATATAAACAAAATGGTACAATTTTAAAGGGGGCGCAGGAACAGAGACCCGGGGCTGCACGCACACAAACCTTTGAATGTGATCAGACAAGTTGAGAAGACTGTTAAAAAAAGCATACGGGATCCTTTGCTTTATAAACAGAAGCATAGAGTGCAAAAGTAAGGAAGTTATGCGAAACCTTTATAAACCACTGGTTAGGCCCCAGCTGGAGTATTGTCAAATTCTGGGCACCGCACTTTCGGAAGAATGTCAAGGCTGTGGAGAGTGCAGAGATTTACTAGAATGCTACCAGGGATTCAGGACTTCAGTTACGTGGAGAGACTAGAGATGCTGGGGAGGGGTGATTTAATAGAGGTGTTCAAAACCCTTTGTGATTTTGAGAGAGTAAATGAGAAACTGGTTTCCAGTGGCAGGAGGGTCAGTAACCAGAGGACACAGATTGAAGGTAATTGGTAAAAGAACCAGAGCCAAGATGGAGAATTTTTATGCAGTGAGTGGTCATGATCTGGAATGCACTGCCTGAAAAGGTAGTGGAAGCAGATTCAATAACTACTTTCAAAAGAGAATTGGATAAATACAGGAAATGGGGAAAATTTGCAGGGTTATTGGGAAAAGGCTGGGAGAGTGGGACTGATTGGAGAGTGCTTTCAAAGAGCCGGAACAGGTTCGATTGTCTCCTTCTGTGCAGTATCATTTTATGATTCTATAGCGCTGCTTCAAAGTTTGTTTTTTTAAGTGGAGGAGAGGGGGGAAATTATTTCACTTTGGGTGTGCATCAAGTCAGTTTTTTCCCCTTCAGATACTGCAGAGATATTTTACGAGTTTGTGTTGTTGGGAATCTTATCTGCCCGCAGCACACTTTGGAAATTGGGGAATGCACTGAAATGAAGTACATTCTGCTTTTAGATGAACTTTATTTTGGGGGGGGAGGGGGGTGGAAGGAGAGGGTGGACATTGAATACCTTACTACCATCTCTCTCTGTCAACTGTACAAAAATTAATTAACAGTTTTCCTCCTACATCTACTTTCTGTTGGTGCTCTTTGCTGCACACTTCAGTCCTAATTTACATTTAGATATACAAATAATTCAAATACAGGTAGACTATCCTTTACCCGTACTTCCGAAAACCGAAAACCTCTAAAAACCGAAAGTTTTTTCGTGGAGCGTAAGTCGTGCGCACGACATGCCCCGAGTGGCACCAAACATGACAGGAGTGGTCCGGGAGCTCTGCCTTTCCCTGTGAGCAGGGCAGAGGGTCACAGAGTTCCCTCCTGGGTAGGAGATTGCAGGCCGAGCCGGGCAGTGTGAAGGAGGTACCGGGAGAGAGTGAACCCAACAATACAGCGGCCCGTCCGATAGTCTTTTCTTCCCCCCCCCCGACCTGATTTGCGGGCCAGCTTAGTGTAGGAGTCAGCCGATATCCGGCTTTCCCACAACTGGTGGCGGCAGTCGAGCCCCAGACCCCCGCTAAGTCAAGGAATTCAGATACGGAGCAGGGGGAGCCGGAAACCTCGATCTAACGGCAGAAATCAGCAGCCGTTTTGTTCAGTTTTTTTCTTCCCCTAGCATTTTTTTTTAAATAAACAGTCAGGCTGTGGAGAGAGTCTCTGTAGCTTAGCAACAGCTTCAGAGACGCTTCCAAGGCAGGGCCCGAGTGTTTACAAGCTGTAGTGTTTGTTGTCAGAAAACCTTCTGAAATCCGAAAAATTCCGAAAACCGAAACACAGCTGGTCCCAAGGTTTTCGGATAAAGGATAGTCTACCTGTATACACAAACATTGCATGTTCAGCCATAAGCAGGCAAAGATACTCATGCTTTAATAAATGAAAGTGATTAAAATTAATTTCTGATACATTACATTGCTCATCCATGCCAGACCTTCATTAACAGTACGTTATATGAAGTTACACGAAAGAAACGGACTGATTAGTCCACATTGAAAAACAGCAAGAACGCCTGGGAATGTAGTGGATATCGTGGTATTGCTCTGACGAGAGATAGACTACAACTGGATTAAACAACTATTTGGATAACGAGCCAAGCAAGAAAAGGGACTTTGTTCAGTAGCCAGCTAACATAGGTCCACCAGCAGCATGCTCATATTGGTTTACCATAATTGGAACAAAACTTTAAGCATTGTTTCAGTAAATGCTTTTCAACATTTATCTCAGACGCAAAACAATTCCTGTTCTTTTTATTTAGCAAGTAGAACAGTCTCCAAAGTGATTGCATGGACAGTCTATGAAGAGCTTCAGTACATCGCTTATGCTCTTGGATCCGCTCAAGTTACAAAATCAAAACTAGATTCACAAAGCCCTCAAGGCACTAAACACCATTCACTATCAGAACAATCTACTGTACAAGGATGTCACTCTGGCTCATACTGACTGAAATGGCAGCTACAAGATTGCTGTAGTACTCTGTAGGAAACGGACATGAAACTTCCGACAATAAGGCTAAATTCCTGTCTCAAAGTTTCTGTACAGTTTACAGGCTCATCAGAAGCACCAAGCAAAGCAGCATCAGCCCTGAAAGAGCCCAGCATAGGACAGCCTGTGGGTCTAATGTACAATTTCTGCTGTGACTACAATAGGAAAACAAATGCAATGCGATGTTATAGTGAAGCATTCCTATCCAACCCAGTCAGGATCAACATATAGATCAAGGGAACAGTTTCACATGACAGCGTAAAATGCCAATGTCAGTTTTACAACACTTCAATTTTTACATAATTATATACTGGTATAAAAAGTTACTATTTTTACATAGGGATGTCATTTTCATACAAAGATGTACACTATATTAAATGATCCTTCCGGGCAATTTCATTTATCAAAAGGTTTAGAGGGAGCCTCAAGTATTTTCCTCAAGCCTTGATCAGACTTACTGCAAAGCCTTTACAATGCATTAGTCTTACAACCACAAGACTTTCCGCCAACTCACATGACCAAAGATTGTAAGTTAGTTCATTTAACGAGGTTTTGGTGTTCACATCAGGTTTGACACTTTGTTACTAGCTCATTTTTGTGCGGCTTTGATCATTTCCCAGTTCAAAAATCACACTTCCCAGTTTGAAAAAACACAGCCATTGAAAAGTCAGACCTCTTCTGGCAAAAGATCAAAAGATGGGGTTTGGTGGATTTGAAACTAATTTCCACATTCCAGCACAAATGTTCCCCCGCCCTCCCAAGGTGCACGGCCATGCATCAATCACGACGTCCCGCGCAGGCCGCTCACCAGCTGCTGCTGCTGGAAGGGTCCACGCAAGAGGGAACTGACTACAATTCCTAAAAAGCATATATAATCAATCCACAGTCAGGCGTTAATTCAGCAGATCGTGTAAATTATGTAGACTTCTTGAACAGAGCTACTCAATGGTCATTCTAATATTGTATTTGATAACCAAATTGAGTCATTATTCTAATTATACTTCAAATAGTAGAACTATTCATCAACATGCTCAGATTTACATTTCTGCCCAACAGTTATTGCCGAAGTTCCAGCACATCGAAGGTTTAAACTATTTGAAAACCAGGTATACTGGAGGCTAATCAGTTGCAAATGACTTATCCTTACTTTGTGTGCATTATTTCCCATTACCAACCAGCAGCACATGGCAGAATTTAGTTTTGAAAGGTTACAAGATCAAGTTAAATATTAAACTGTACAAGATTACAGTACAGCAGGTTTACCACACCTGTAGAGCCCCACGTAAACTTGATGAAGAACATGTATTTATATAGCGCCTTTAACATAGTAAAACGTCCCAAGGCGCTGCACAGGAATATTACAAGAAAAAATTTGACACCAAGCCACATAAGGAGAAATTAGGGCAGGTGACCAAAAACTTGGTCAGAGGTAGGTTTTAAGGAGCGTCTTAAAGGAGGAAAGAGGGGTAGAGGGGTAGCGAGGCAGAGAGGTTTAGGCAGGGAATTCCAGGGCTTAGGGCCTCAGCAACAGAAGGCACGGCCACCAATGGTGGAGCGATTATAAATCAGGGATGCTCAAGAGGCCAGAATTAGAGGAGCGCAGATATCTTGGGGGATTGTGGGGGTGAAGGAGATTACAGAGAAAGGGAGGGGCGAGGCCATGAAGGGATTTGAAAACAAGGATGAGAATTTGAAATTGAGGTGTTGCTTAACTGGGAGCCAACGTAGGTCAGCGAGCACAGGGGTGATGGGCGAACGAGACTTGGTGTGAGTTAGGACACGGGCAGCCGAGTTTTGGATCACCTCAAGTTTAGAGGGTAGAACGTGGGAGGCCAGCCAGGAGTGCGTGGGAATAGTCAAGTCTAGAAGTAACAAAGGCATGGGTGAGGGTTTCAGCAGCGGATGAGCTGAGGCAAGGGCGGAGTCGGGTGATGTTATGGAGGTGGAAATAGGCAGTCTTATATGCTGCAGATACGTGGTCGGAAGCTCATTTCAGGGTCAAATATGACAGCAGGGATAAATGTATAAAGCAAGGTAACCAAGACCTAAAATATGAAGAATGGACGGTTGAGCAATAAGTGACAAGTGCAGTAACAGGCACAATTAAAATGCCAACATTCCCCAAAAGTAGTGACTGGTAAAATATTTTCAGAAAAGACAAGGGGGGAAAAAAGTTTGAACTTGTGACAGATTGATTTGATTGCACTTAAATGGCTACATATCACAGGTACAGACAAAAATGTTTAATGGTAAGCACAGTCCACATTGTATTATTTAATGCTAGAGGTATCCAACACATGGCCCTCTGGTCAAATCTAGCTGAAATGCTCTGTTCATCTTGCCCCCACTTCACCTTAAGCATGCAAAGCCCTTTCAAATACATATCAGCTGCAGTCCTTCAAATTTCCATGGTTTGGAGGAAGGGGTGGGGGCCATGGGTTTGTGTATGAGGGTGGTTTTGTGCATGGGCAATCTCGCATTGTGCACTGGGGTTACTTTGTGTGTGTGTGTATGGGAGTGTTTTATAAAAATGTCTGTGGGGGTCGTCTCAATTTCTGTACATGAAGGTTTGAACTTTTATAACAGGGCTTACATTTCTGGATAATCACACAGCCCATTCTGATGTCATAACTATCTGGCACCAGGCTCCAAAGTGTTAGACTTCCCCGATTTGAAGTATGCATCCATTTAGTACTTAAAGCATAAATGTGTCAGGTTGCTAATATGAGACTGCAAATTAGCTTCCTCTTTGCAGTTTGACTTGATGTCAATAACCAGAAATAAACCTAAATGACCACATAACAAGCAATGAAGCGGATGTTGTGAAGAATAATGAAACTCAATAACACATTAGAGTGAATTATTAAAACTAAAAACTACAGGAAACTTTTTTTATCCGGCACCGACGGGACCGGTTCATCAAAAATTCCGGATAACCGAGAGCTATAGTAAAAGATATGGAGAGCGGAGAGCTCCGTATAAAGCAACAAACCCTGTTGCTTAGCAACAGGTGCAGGACAATGGCCACAAGTTCCAAGCGTCTCTGTAGCTTAGCAACAGCTGCAGCCACACCCTTGCACAGCAACAGATCGAGGAAGGTAAGTAATAAAACTTACCTGAACCTACTCCTGAATTTTGCCGGTTAACTGAGATTTCCGGTTATTTAGGTGCCAGTAAAGCGAGAGTTTCCTGTACTAGCTTTCACATTTAAAAAAAAAACTTAAGGATCACAAAATGGACAGTGGTGCTAGGGATCGTTTGGAACTTTTTATATTCAGTGACTCAAAGCAGTTGGATAGCAGAAAGTTCAGATTTCAGTTCTGGGAATATTCAGTTGAACAGATGTTATGGCTAAAGGGTAGAAACAAAAGCAATGAAACAAGTGGGAATTGCATGAATCAGGTTCCAAATGGGAGTTTGTTCCCTGCCAGAAACATTATCTAACAATCCCACCCAACATTTTTGTTTACAGAGAAGAATTTGTTGGCCTGAAGTTAAACAGTGGTCTTCCACTTTATCAAAAGTATAATTTCCAAAGCAACTTTGTTTGCTTATATATAGAATATAAATCAACTGATTAAATCACTGCCCTTCCCAAAAGTTTGCTTTCAGTGACTAACAATTTTCTGATGTTACAGTCTTCATATCAGATTAAGGAAATCTCTGAAGAGGGAATGTACAACAAATGCTGGAAGAGCCAGACTCGACATGTTTGCAACAGGGTTTAACTCTATGTTGGCACAAAATCATTGCTTTTGCAGTTATCAGAGGTTTGAACTAACAGCTTCAGTCATAACTAGACAACAAAAAAAGGTAATGATGCAAACTGAGCCATGAGACACAATTTACACAGTTCATAGTGTTCTTCACTTATAAGCATTCAAGTTCAACATAAAAATGTTACACAACTATAATGACCACACATTGGAGCGGTTTAATAAACTTTTCCCACAGTGCACTCTAGTTTTAATTGAGATATCGACTACAGACAAAAGTATGAACAGAGGTGTGTTTTGGATAATTAATTAAAGCACTGGTGAATAACTAAATAAAATTTCAGCAACTATTCAATCGTGAACCAGAGTTCTCAATAGAGCAGAGACCAGATTCAAAAGGTTTTGGGTCTTTGTCTCAAACACTCGTATTTAAGAAATTATTTTTAGATGTCAATATATCGCTGAAGACAAAAGTTGTCCTACAAGACAATTTGGAGGGGGTGGGGCAATTACACCAGCCTGTATGACTAAATTCCCTTTTAAGAAAAAAAGTTTTAAAATTGTTAAACTCCTGATGTAAAAACTCAATTATCAATGACGGTATTTATTTTACTGGCAAGTAGCAATATTTCTGTATTCTACACAATTATATACCGAGTATTCCATGTTATTTTAACATTTAACTCAACAATGCAATTCAGTCCATTAAGACGTCCATATGTGGGAAGTGATCATTTACAGAAATTAAACATCTGAATCCTGCAGGGCTAAATAACTCAAGTGCCTTATGAGCAGCACAAGCATAGATAAGCAGATAGGTCACTTTAAATGTATACATTTTAGTGTGCAAGTTTGCCCCCTCGTGTTATTATCGAAGCCAGTTTTGTTCCTAGCTTTGTAGTCTACGTTGATTCATTATAAATATTAAGCTCTTATTGTCCATTATAGTCTTTCAATTCATGATTTAACCTTTCATTGACTAAACTGAAGAAACTAGTTTGATGCTGAATATTTGCCATAATTTCTACTGTAGAATTATAAGCCTACCTTAGATAAGATAAAGTGGTATTCAGTTAGATGGCTCACTACTCCAGAGATGACTCACTCAGTGGCCCATCTTAATGCAAATACCTTTGCACATATTACACCAGTCTGTAAAGTATGCATTACATGTACACAGATCAGGCCACACAGCTTTTAGCTCAGTAATTTAAAAGGGCAGGGTAACCTGAAAAAAATGCAAATTACACAGTACCTTCCAAATCGTTTAACAGTACATTTACTGGGCAAAGTTAAAGTAAGGGACGATGCTGAACAAACTTCAGTCTTTCATTAAAAGAAACTGTAGCAAATTTGCTCACTTATATCTGAAACTCAAAACTCCATTTGAAAGGAAAGTGGATAAACCTTGCTGGAGTTTGTAGTTGGCGGAAATGTTCTGATGCCTCTACAAATTGATTCTAGGTATAATCTGCAGCTCCAATTTTTAAATCATCTCACTTCAGAATTGGCTACTGTAGAAAGTTTTTTGACCTCTTAATGAATGTTAATTAAATGACTAAACGTGTGTTAGAGCATTAAAGGGTAATCCTTCCAAACATTTACACTAACGCTCAAAATGCTTTTGGCACGAAAGATCCATCTCCTTTTGAAAGCATCAACTGTTAAGTACAACTGTGAAGTATACTATTGCCACTGGTCGCTGATCATATGGAGCTCTGCTTACAGAGCAGGGGAGTGGAGGTCCACACTGGCGCTTGAATGCTCGATACATTTGAACATTAAAGCACCGACTATCCCATCAGCTCCAACATTAAAAACAAAGTTCCCAGAATCCATTGGGTTGCCTGGGTGCTTAAAATTTCACTTCACACCTTCTGCAATTAGAATACATACCCAAATTACACTGCATAGGTTGCATCAATGCAAAGCTGCAACCAGTTACCATTAACAAACTCTCGTTAGTATAACTGGCCTTTTTGATTCATACCAGGGACTGTTGGTAACTATTTAATGTAAAATGCATCAAGAATCCTGCACCTGATATTGTAGAAGAAACTAATGGGTCAGATATTCCGACCCCCACAGGTGTGTACACACCCGTAGGGACCTCGCAAGTGCCAGTTTCAGGTATGCGAAGTGCATGCGCTAAAACCCGGCACTTCCGATTGGTCAAGAATCCTCTTGACAGATCATCCGCCTGCCCGGGAGAAGGACCTCCGCGGGCAGAGAGTTCCGCTTTCTGCACAACCTCCACCCGCTGAAAACCTTTAAAAATCTTACGCTTGGTAAAAGCGCAAGGCCTGCTTTTACCAGCAGAAGAGAGTTTTAAAAAAATGAATACATTTTTCCCCACTCATTTATAAATTTAAAAAATACTTTAAAAAAAACTAATCTCAAAATTTAATTTGTTTAAAATATTTAATGTCATTTTAAATAAGTGATTTTTAAAAAATTATTTAATGTTTAACTGTTTTTAAATGTGATCCCCATTCATACTTTTGACAGATCTATGCGTAGAGACCTGTCAAAAGTGTGAAGGGAGATTCCCTTCTTTTATTGGTGGGGCCGGCCCACGTGATCCCAGGGACACTTGCGAACCGCCTGCACCCCTGGGATACCTGGGACTCTGCCTGCGCGGACCAGGAGAGGCCCAGGATCGGAAGTCTCGGGACTACGGAGCCAGCAGGTAAGTGCGTAGATTTTTCCCGATCGGAGGCATCCGCACACAGGAAGCCTCCGATTGGAAAATCCGGCCCAATATTTTTCAGTCTGTCAAATTCTTCAAACGATACTGCTGCTTCAGTTTATCAACATTAACCCAAACTATGTTCTGGCTTCGTGCTTTCTTAGATTTACATGAATCTTATGATTTCACTGTGCTCGAGGGAACTTGCTACAAGCTTAAAGCTAAAATACTATTTAGCAGGCTGTCGGCCCCAAGACTTTGCCAGATGGCAAACTGATAATAGTCCTCTGGACCTCACTAGCCTCGGTGCATGTATCTGTACTTCCACCTGAAATGAGTCACATTGCAAGTAAAGGTTTACATGTTGCTGAATATAGTCAACAAAAACAACAGATTTCAAACATTTCCAAAAACAGCCATTATTTAAAATTGATAAGTTTGGCTTGACGACTTATTTCATGAGAAGTTTGCCCTTTCTTGGGTTCAGTGCACACAGCTGCAGCCACTCCCTCAGCTGATTACTACACACGGTCAGATGCCAAATAAAAGCAAAACAATCTTGGAACAGTTAGAACAAAAATCCTCTTGGTACATGACAATTGGATCAGGATTCACTTTAAAAACTTCCCTGCAGGAAACTAACGTTGCAGTGGCTTGTTAGTGACAAAATATACCAGCTACGAGATACAAAAACTCACTCTAGCCTAATGGATGTTTAAACAACCAGATTCAGTAACTGAACTTCTGCACCCAAAACACATGTCCAGGCAACAGTACGACACACCCGAACTGATTTTTTATGAATAAATACAGAATAATGTCCCGCTGTAGCAATGCTTGCATTCCTGGCATCAATGTTCCTGTGCTGCTATTTTGTTCATGATCTCAAGCATGGTTAAATGGCTGAGCCACCCATCTTAAAAGGTTTGCGAAGAATGTTACTGGTAAAGTAAACCATTCCTATCTAGTCCACTAACCTGTATGGGTTTGTTAGGAGGACCCAAGAAAATCTTGAATTACTGTGATCTTTTGACAGAACAAGAAAAATAATGGATTTATCTCGAGTCGATAATGTAACCGATAGGCCAGAGCATCAGGAAAGGGAAGCATCAATTTATTAAGGTCATTTCTGGATTCCTTTATATTGCCAACAACTAATTCAACCAACTCTGGACAAAGGCAAATGAGGTAATGCAGCCCATATAAATGGGTGAATGGTTTCCCAACATAAGAGTAACATGAGCCCCAACTTCCTTACCCCTTACCAATTTTTCCTCAGAGGACCCCAAGCCCAAATCTGCACTTCCCGTACGGAATCGATGCGCAGCAGTCAGAAACGGGAACCCAGACTGATTTCCCTGCCATCAGTCAAGATCAACAATCTCAGCACAGACTGGAGATCAAATGTTTGACCTTCTTGGTCTGTATTTAGCAAGATAAGAGTGATTTCAGTATTTGTACAGTTAGATACCAGACAGACAAGTAACTGATGAATTGTTCTAGAAATCCATTAGCCTTACAGCGGTATTCCGAAATGGAATTATTGCAAACACGAACCTGCAGTGAATATTTTGACTACAATATAGAGTGCTAATGCACACCTCTAGTTCATGACCATGATGTTGTATATGGGCAGTGAATCTAGCTAGCATGAGAAACATGCTGGTGAAACTGGCCAGCAATGTTAAAGCAGGAGACTGCCATTTTTAAAATGGATGCAGTGCAAGCGGTGTCAAAATCTAGCTGCCTTAACAAAACAAAGTTTCATTCAACTGATTTATCCAGGGCATTCAATTTGCACTGTTACTAGCTCAAAACATTTATATTGAAAAGGATAAGATGGGTAGATAGAGAGAAACGAATCCTGCTGGTTGGGGAGTCTAGGACTCGGGGGCATAGTCTAAAAATTAGAGCCAGACCGTCCAGGAGTGAAATTAGGAAACACTTCTACACAAAGGGTGGTAGAAATTTGAAACACTTCCACAAATGGCAACTGATGCTAGATCAAGAGTTAATTTTAAATCGGAGATTGATAGGTTTTTGTAACCCAAAGGTATGAAGGGATATGGGCCAAAGGCAGGTATATGGAGTTAGGTCGCAGATCTCGTTGAATGGCTCGAGGGGCTAAATGGCCTACTCCTGTTCCTATGTTCCGAAGATACTCTACATTCCTGAATGACAAGAAAATTACATTTGTTAAACACATTTTGCCTTTGCACGTACGGCTGAAATTTATCAGTTGTTTTAATACGATACATTACTAGGAACCAGACTGAAATAATTCTCACACCTGGAAATGTTATTCTCAGGACAACACACATTGAACACAACTTGCCAACGCTGCAATGATATCAAATGAAAAGTTTGAATTTATAATTCACTTCTATTTGTTATATTAGGAAACTGCCAAAATAATCTGATCTGCAAAGATGATAAATTATCAAAAAAGTTATTTTTGGGAAGATGGCGCCACCATCCTTTAAGTTTACAATATTTAAAACACTGGTGCACACCAGCAAGAATCAAATGAATTCGGCCATCAATCACTGCTTCGTACACAACTAAAGCTATTCCAATTGCTTGACAACATTCAGAATATGCCTAAACCATTCCCAGATCAGGGCTCAAGTTACTGCAACTTCCCTCTCCTACAAATATTTAACAGTCCCTTTAGAAATTCCCTAACTCTTTGCACTGCTAGTCAATATTCCAACACATCAGTCAAATAGCTATTTGTTTTAATTAAATGTTTGCTAAAGTAAACAGATAAAGGGCAACATGCAATTCAGCAATGCTTCACACAGTTGCATTATGCCATGGGATTGTCTTGCAGCAATAAAGAACATCCTCAATTCCACTGCAAGACAACAGGATTCAAGCAGGTTGTTGCACAGATATATCTGCAAGGTCCTCAAGATGGACTGTTCACCATCTATCAGTCGATTGAAGTCCATGCCAGTTAACCACTGTCCTCTGAAACCAAGCCTATATGAAGATAATTTGCTCACTGGTTAAGAATAATGCAGGGAAAGGCGGCACCATTAAAGGGATTTTTAAAAAGGTTACAATGATATGAGATAAACACTAAATAACGTTTCAATAACTTGTAGCCACTCAATGTTGAAAAGGAAATTCTTCCCAACTGTTAGATGATCTGGAATTACTGTAATCTTAAGAAATGGAAAAAACAGGAATCCAGGAACAGCTAGAATGTCTCCTCCTGAGATCCTCATTATTCACAAGATGTGCCCAAGTGACTGAAATGTTGCATGTTTACACACTCTCCAGTCCATTTTACAGACAGAGAGTTTAAACAATTACATTTAGGCTTTACAGAGATATTTCTCTTGCGCTCAGCCCCAAAGCCCAGTCTCGTAATTAAGCCCTTGGGACGCTAACTATAAAAGGAGTGCAACATAATACGCCCAATATCTGGTCTTACAGCATTATCCAACAGAAATTCTTGCTACTGCAACAAAAACAGAAAGCACTCTCGTGTCCTCCTGGACTTCAGATAACAGAGATAGCGGAAGAATAAACACTTACAGCAAGTGGTTTAAGCTACAAACTACAGAACAAGTTTATTAAAAGTAAACAAGCGATAGCTAGAGACAACAGAGCAGCTTGCACTATTTTACAGAACTTTTAATTCGTGCTCCCTTCTTGGGTGCAAAAATAACAAGACAATACCCTTTTCTCACCCCACCAATAATACTAAACCTTGATGTGTCTATACTGTAACGCATACACTAGAAATTGTAATGGCCCATGGAACTTTAGGAGACCACCTCCCCGTGAACCACAGTACAGCAATTCAAGAACTGGTCAACAGGGATTCCCTTTAGGATTACAATCCTGCTTGTCCCCTTCGATTTCAGGAGAGCGGAGTGTAATTGACAGAACGGTCATACACATGCTATCTAGAAGGAAACATTTTCTACAGTACCTATCGATAAACTGAGCGCTAAACAGAGCATCAGGAAACTGAAGAACGATGGCAATCTAGACTTCTCCTAAACGCAGTTCATCATTCACAGAACAAACCAAGAAACGAGGTTGCAAGTAGCGCATGAAACACATGAAGCATTCTATCTCATCGGAGCTGGTTCCTTAATTGTCTGGTGGTTTTGTATATTCAGCTAGACTAGCAATTGCAGAAAGAAATTTAGTGACTAGCCGGTTTATAGACTTTGATTCAAATCGTGAGGAAACTCCCTATTTGTCGCACTGACTAAGCAGCACTGCCGACACCACCAGTTAATATCAAACATGCCTGAGAAATCTTATGGCATACAGGTTCTAAACAGCTGATGCTAAAGCCAAGCACCACGAGATGGGCATCCATTATGCTCATGCCTTCCTTTTACATTACAGAACTCTGTAAAACAACGATGCTGCCGTATGTCACCTCACCAAGACTTCTCTTGAAATGGGATTTTTCCTGGTGTCTTCAATTATCACGTGCCACTTTCAAATACAACAGTCGCACTAAAATCAAGTCCACCATCTTAGGTTTTAGCCCAAGACACCCTCAAAAGTCAGCCAGCATTACATGCACTAATTGCACATATATAATTCTGTCAAAAGTCAAGTTTGCAACTTCAGGGCAACCGAATACACAGTTAGTCACTGATGCTAAATCTGGCCAGTGTAGAGCTGACTCAATTTCAAATCAAATCAAATCAACTTTTGTCATTGTTAGTGCACAAGTGCAGTACAATGAAATGTAGGCTTGCGGCTCCCGAGAGTGTACATTTAGATTAAAACATACATTTGGCTTGTAGTATATTAACATAAACATAACCATAATAAAGTGCATTGGTAGATGTGCAGGCTTGAGAGTTTATTTGTGGAGTTCAGTAGGATGACAGCCCTGGGAAAGAAGTTAACTAATTCAAATTATTGGATAATTACATTTTTGTGCAAACAAATGACTTCAAATTATCAAGAAAAGGCTGTAAACAGGGTCGATTCTGCAATATGAGAATTTAGTACTCAACAGAATTGCCACCAATGCGCCAGAAACCAGTGATCGTTCTCCACATATCTGCCACCCACTCACAGGCCACCGGTGTCTGTGGCACAGAATTTGCTTAGATTAGGTCAATTTTACATTATTGATCAGAGTGCCAGCGACAGTAGGTATAAGGAAGTGCTCCTGCCATCAACTGCGCTATTTTCCTAGCTACCGCTGGGCCTGCTGTTTGATACAACTTAGTGGCTTGTTAGAGGGCAGTTAAGAGTCAACCAAGTTTGGTCTGGGACTGGAGTCACACACAGGTCAAACTGGGTAAAAGTGGCAGGTTTTCTTCCTCAAGGCCTTGGTGGACCAACGATATGGGGCGAATATATTCAAGGCTGAGATACAGATTTTTGAGCAAGGGTTATGGGGAGTGGGCAGGTAAGTGGAGTCGAGGCCAAAATCAGATCAGCTGAGATCGCATTAAATGACAGAGCAGGCTCGAGGGGCCGAATGGACTGCTCCTGCTCCTATTTCTTATGTTCGACAGCATTATGTCCACTTTTTATTTCTAGATGCGTTTTAAACTATTCAAATTCTCAAACTGCCTTGGTGGGATTTGAACTCGCACTCTATGGATTACTAGTCCAGTAACATACCCACTACCATACCCTGTATTAGACAAATCCAAAACTCTTGGCTGGTTCAACCAAAAAGTTGTATTGGGCAGCATGGCTATAAACAACTTCTGCAAAATCATCCAAAGACACGCATTCTTAATCCCTCCATTACTTCCGTGCTCTTAGATGGCTTGTTTGGTATCCAGTCTTGGATGAACTGCAGTTTCCTCCAGTTAAACACTGGGAAGCCCGAAGCCATTACATTCGGACTCCACCACAAGCTCTGTACGCCTACACCACCTCCCCGGCCACTGTCTCGGGTTCACCTAGACTGCTCACAACCATGATGCCCTACTCGACCCTGAGCTTAGCTACATATCCTCTCGACCACAAAGACCGCCTAATTCCACTTCCGCAACATTGCCCGCCTCCACCTCACTCAGCGGCTAAAAACCATCTGTGTCCGTCACCTCCAGTCTCGACTCCAATGCTCTCTTGGCTGCCCTTCCATCCGCCACACTCTAAACTGCAGTTCATCCAAAACTCTGCTGCCTCTATCCTATCCCACACCAACTCTCACTCCTATCCTTGCTAATCTACATTGGCTCCCAGTTCCCAAACGCCTGAAATTAAAACTGCTCATTCTCGTGTTTACATCCCTTCAAGGCTTCACCTCTCCCTATCTCTCTTACCTCCTCCAGCCCTACACCCCTGCCAGAATTCTCCATTCCTCTGACTCTTGTGCACCCCCCCACTTCCTTTGACCGAATATTGGCAGCCTTGCCTTCAGCCATCTACGCCCCACATTCTGGAATTACCTCCCTAAACCCCTCCACCATCCTCACCTTTAAGACCCTACTTAAAGCCCACATCTTTGGCCAAGCTTTTGGTCACCCTGACTAATAACATAAGTAGGAGGAATAGGCCATTCAGTCCTTCGAGCCTGCTCCGCCATTCAATAAGATCATGACTGATCTTCTACCTCAACTCCACCTTCCCGCACTATCCCCATATCCCTTAATATTCAAAAATCTATCGATCTCTGTCTTGAATATAATTAACGACTGAGCCTCCACAGTCCTCTGGAGTAGAGAATTCCAAAGATTCACCACCCCGAGTGAAGAAATTTCCCATCGTAATCCTAAATGGTCAACCCCTTATTCTGAGGCTGTGACCCCTAGTTCTAGACTCCCTAGCCAGGGGAAAACAGCCTCCCAGCATCTACCCAGACAAGCCCTGCAAGAAATATCTCCTTTGATTCAGCATCCATTTTCGTAGGATTATGCCACTGAAGTGCCTTGGGACTTTATGTTGAAGGCGCCATATAATTACATGCCATTGATGTAAAGATAGTTCATCTGCAATCGTCAGCAGCTAATTAAAAGATGAATTTCAGACTACACTTCAACCTAGTCTTCCCTGTGAAAGAAAAGACTCAGATGCATATGCCATCTTATCACGTCTACAAAAATTGCCGAGTACTTCATGAATAAACAGTTACTTTGTACGTAATTGGGTAGCTTAACTGCTGCAAGCCTAATCAAGTTTATGTATGGCGTAGGATAAGATACCTTATTGTAAAGAATGATCAAGTTTCCACCGACAGAAATAGAACAATTTCAAACCACACTAGGGTAGGTAAATTCTGCTTCATTTAAATATACATCAGTCAAGTTTGAGGACGAGGAATAAACAAGCCAAGCTCATGGCCAGTTATCACTAACTCTACATAATTCGGCCATTCACTATTGCTACGGCTATGCTACAACCTTTATCAATGAAATTTTAACTGGAATAATAATTAAACACTTGCTGTATGCCTGTCTGGGACAGGTACTGCATGGGTAGTTATTTTAGCCACAAATCGCTGCCTGGTAGATGTGGCAATGAAAAAAAGCAATGCCTCTTGGTCTTGGCTGTAAGCAAGCCTCTTTATAGCTCTTGCTGTAGTTTAGCACTCTTTTCCTGGCAAAACTGTGCGATTGTTTGATGTAGGCTTATGGACTTTAGATCAAAAGTTGACGTGTGCCCAACAAATCCAGAACAGACACTTAAAACAGAGAACAAAAGCAACCGAGTGCAAGAAAGACAACCACAGTACAGATGTGATACACAGAATTGATTTGTTGAAACACCAGCCATTAAAAAAAATTGTTTCAATTCACTGCAGATCAGTGGTAAAATTAAATAGAAAAAGTGGCCTAATTCAACATATCAAAACTAAGTAAAATGCTGAATGCATATTTAAACTATTCCGGGATAATGGCCCACAACACCCATATCCTCAAGTTTCTAAAACAAACTTCAGTCTTGCTGTGGTTGAGAGGCTGAGCACTGAAATATGATATTTCTCAGCTCCTAAACACCAAGATTCAGTTAGTAATCAACTTTATTGTCATTGTTAGTGCACAAGTGCAGTACAACGAAATGTAAGCTTGCGGCTCCCGAGAGTGTACATTTAGATTAAGACATACTGCACTGTATCGCAATCAGATGATCCTTAAAACAACTTGCATTTATATAGCGCCTTTAACGTAGCAAAACGTCCCACGGCGCTTCACAGGAGTAGTCTAAAACAAAATTTGACACCGAGCCACATAAGGTGATATTGGAACAGGTGACCTAAAGCTTGGTCAAAGAGGTAGGTTTTAATGAAAGTCTTAAAAGGAGGAGGGAGGTGTACAGAGGCGGAGAGGTTTAGGGAGGGAATTCCGGAGCTCAGGGGCAAGGCAGCTGAAAGCACAGCTGCCAATTGTGGTGCAATGAAAATTGGGGATCCACAAGAGGTCACGATTGGAAGAAGACAAGAGATCTCTGAGGTTAGTAGGGCTGGAGGAAGTTAGAGATGGGAGAGGCGAGGCCATGGAGGGGAAAAAAATAAACTCGAGGACCGGGAGCCAATGTAAGTCAGCGAGTACAGGGATGATTTTGGGGGGGGGGGGGGGGGGTGGTGAGAGAACACAGGACTTGGCGAGAGAGTTAGGACATAGGCAAGAGAGTTTTGGATGATCTCAAGTTTATGCAGGGTGCAAGCTGGGAGGCCAGCCAGAGAGCATTCAAATAAAAGCATTAGTTAGAAAGCATTATTACACTAACTTAAGCTGCAAACAAACAGCTGCTTTTTTTAAACCACCAAGGAGGTTATCTTTAACATTGTCACAGTATACAAAATTTGGATGCAGGAAAAGTTCTTGTCAAAACACAGGATTCGAGGGCTATGGGTCAAAATTTCAAGTTAAGGGTGTCAATGGAAATAGGCAACACTTTTTTTTAAAGTGAGGTGGTGATAGAACTGTGGAGCAGATTACTAGGCGGCTGAAGATTGTCAGGCAGGAGTGCGGGAAAGGCAGAGCGAGGAGAGAGCGGACCCTATTGTGATGGCGCCGATGAAGATGGCTGCCGTCCTTGTGGGCTCCGTGCGTACCAGGCAGCTAAGTGTCCTTTGCTGCTTGATGCACTCGGCTCGTTAAGAAAAAAGCATTTCACTGACTGGATTTCACTTGTTGTATTTGGTTATGTGACAATTGAAATTGAAATAGTGGCGATGGGGGTAATCATGGCAGTTTTTAAAAAAGGATTGGATACATTATTAGGAAAGGGGATGCAGGACTATCAGCTCCAAAATCGCAGTAAAAAAAAGTCTTGCATTTATATAACGTCTTTCACAACCTCAGGATGTCCCAAAGTGCTTTACAGCCAATTTACTTTTGAAGTGCAATCACTGTTGTAATGTAGGAAACGTGGCAGCCAATTGTGCACAGCAAGCTCCCACAAACAGCAATGTGATAATGACCAGATAATTATATATATATATATTTTTTTTTTTAAATAAAAAAGTGATGTTGATTGAGGACTAAATATTGGCCAGGATAACTCTCTTGCTCTTCAAAATAGTGCCATGGGATCTTTTATATCCACCCGAGAGGACAGGCGAGGGCTTGGTTTAACGCCTCATGCAAAAGATGGCACCTCAGACAGTGCAGCACGCCGGTGGAGTATCAGCCTAGGTTTTTGTGCTCAAGTCTCTGGAGTGGGACTTGCACCCACAACCTTCTGGCTCAGAGGCCAGAGTGCTGCCTGCTTCGAAAGTGGACAGCGGTTAATTTCCATCCAGTGACAGAAAGAGAGGACAAGGGCAGACAATTTGAACGAACACTGCATTGGAACATTTATTTAATTGCAAGGGAATTTTTAAACATGCGCCACCAATTTAAGAACCCTCACAATATCACTTAGTATCAGCAAAGCAATTCTCACATCCACCGAAGCAATTTCACAAAGAACACATTAGAGCAACTGAGGGTTTTTACACCTGAACTCCAGATCCCAGACCATAATTTGGGTTCAAAAGTGCACAGTCGTAGGGGTCGATTCCTAGGACGTCAGGACACAGCTTCCTACCAATATAAAGCCAATTAAGTTAAATCGGGTTTGGAAGAGCAGTTATAAAAAGTAAGTATTTTGAGTTTGGGAGCAATTTACTCTCGGTTCACTTTGTGAAGTACAAATGCACCCTCAGAAACCAGGATTTAGTAAACATACCAGAGGGGGGAAAAAATGCCACTCAGGTTAATTAAAGGCTGTATATTCACAATTTATCAGCAATACTGTATGCACATATAAACTAGATCGACACGTGATAAGAGGCCAATAAAGGATAAAATGAGTAATGCATATTCTCAAGAGTCTACAGTTGTACGTGTTCATTCCTATTACATTCATGAGTATGCAGCCAGATTCAATAATTAGTAGACTTTGTGAATAAAGCAGCTCCCATTTCTCCACCTGGTTACTTGTTCCTGGAGCTAAAGCTACCTCTTTCCTCCTTTAAGACGCTCCTTAAACCCTACCTCTGACCAAGCTTTTGGTCATCTGCCCTGATTGCTCCTTATGTCAAATTTTGTTTTAGAATGCTCCTGTGAAGCCCCTTGGGATGTTTTATGATGTTAAAGGCGCTATATAAATACAAGTTGCTGTTGTTGTTGAGACAAATACTTGAGAAAATAAGCAGTTCTTTCCAGTGAAAACTCAAACCTACCTACCCTCGTCAAATAAAAGTCAAAACTGGGAGACCGGGACTATCCTTAAAATGCATTTTTCCATGCTTGTTTTGGTTAAAATACTCCCTCCCAAATGCATACAGGCAATATTTAAAATGTGTAGTACACGGAGCATACCCGCCGCAAAAAAACTCTTGCAAAGGTAATTATGGACAGCCAGCACCAAGTTTCATCTTTTATAATATTTTCAATATTCCACAATATACAGAATACAACATTTAAGAGCAATTTTAATGTAGAGACAAGCCGATTAAATGGTGTGGGTTTATACATCAGACATCCACAGAGAAACACTGAATCCATCCATCATGAGGTGGATGCACTGGGATGACATTGCAGCAACAAGATTACCATGCAGCAAGTCTATTCAATAGCCTCGAAAACACCATCAACTGGTGATTGACACTCAGGCACTTCCTTCCTGTCACTACTAAACTGCTCGTTACATTTTTGCAACTGAACCAGTGGAAAGAAACAAATATATAAAAATACGTGGGCCTGAATTCCTATACTGTCCTTTCACCTCTAAATTCAAGTCTAGCCAGACTGTCTCGAGGAAATGTGTTTTTTTTCCCCTGCTGGTTGCAAGCTCTCACTGTACAACAGTCAGGAGGAAATTAAAAGAATTCACAATGATGCAGTTGGTGGGGGGGGGGGGGGGGGGGGGGGGGCAGGGTTCATGCACATTGTTGGGCCAGAGTAGAAAAAAAATTGGATGGTAATTTGCTGAATCCAACATCCTTTGGAATACAAAATGGTCCAATGTAATGTACAGCTGAACTCTGAGCAATAGAAACAGTAGAAGCAGTCTCACTGTTCTAATTAAAGTTATTTAGGGATGCTACTTTCAGTTATTTGCATATCCAAGTGACCAAAGGGTTTAATCTAATTCGAGGAAATCCAACATCAGCTCATGCATCAAACACGTGATCTCCAATATTACAGCTTTTGCGTCACTCTGGCATGGGTTAATGACATATTCAGCAATCACAAAGTATTTAAAATATTGAACACAAAGAACTAATGACACTATAAACCACACCAGCAAACCTCACCTGAGCCTAGAAATGTGTTGACATTATAAACCACAATGTCAAACTTTCACAGGCCTAGAGATGCACCATATCCTTGAAACACACTAAAGCTTCTATTCTGGTTGTCATTATAGGGGCATTTTTGCTAACTACAGGCATCATGTTAACAGCAAGACAGAAAACCGCATGGTGGCATAGTGGTTAGCACTGTTGCCTCACAGCGCCAGGGACCCGGGTTCGAATCCGGCCTCGGGCGACTGTGTGTGGAGTTTGCACATTCTCCCCGTGTTTGCGTGGGTTTCCTCCGGGTGCTCCGGTTTCCTCCCACAGTCCAAAGATGTGCGAGTTAGGTTGATTGGCTATGATAAATTGACCCTTAGTGTTAGGGGGATTAAATACGTGGGGTTACGGGGATAGGGTGGGATATGTGTTGGTTTAGGAGTTACAGGGATCGTGTGGGATATGTGTCGGTGCAGGCTCGATGGGCCGAAATGGCCTCTATCTGCACTGTGGGGTTTCTGTGATTGTGAAATCATTGTCAAACCATACAAAATTTGAACAAAAATGCTGGCAAGATTTGACCGGTAGAGGAATTACTTTAAATAAGCATTTTTTTTTATTTTTTTTTTTAATTTGCAACTGTTAGTAAAGGGGGCAACCATCAGTGATTTCCATGGCACTGACATCATGGTTCAACTCACATGTTGCAACAAAGATATTACATTTCCAATTGTTCATCCTTATGCATCTACACTGTCACCTCCAGTGCATCCCCAAGCTCCATGCTCAGTCCCTTCCTCAATATTCTAAGTAAACCGTCACCAATAGTATTTAAAAGCAGAGTCAGCTTCCACGCAAAGGCCAACAGCCTCTCCAACTCCACTCATCCCAAGGCTGCTGCACTTTCCAGCTGCCTACCTACAAGTTCCAAACAAGCCTAGATTTCATCACGCTTAATATTGGCAAAACCAATGCCACACTATTCAACTCTTGCCCATGCACCTCAGGCCTTTGATCCATCCATCTCCACAGCTGCCATTTCAGGCCAAGTCTGTAGGCACAGAAACAGACTTCCTGCACCACACCCAATCTATTACCAGAAGCAGCCTCCTCCCCTATCTTTCCCTAATGCACAGCTTTCTCAGCTCAAGGCTCAACATCACCAAACCTCTCCTAGCCAACCTCTACAAATTACAGCTCATTCAGAAAGTTGGAGCCATGTCCTCGCCCACGCAAAGTCCCACACAACCATCACCCAATACATGCCAATAATTTGACTTACGTAGCACCTATAACATATACAGACCTTTCACAAGGCACATTAGAGTGGAGGGATGGAAATGATCAGAGGAGGAGTTAGGAAGAGTCAGGTCAGTGACTCAAGGGAAAGCTTCTGGAGACAGAAGTGCAGCAAGACAGAAAAGATTGAGGCGAAATCCAGAGCGTGCAAAGCGCCATGTCCTAGTGATTGGCCTCAAGATCCTTATTCCTTGCTTTTAATTCCCTCCATGCCATGCCCCATCTGATTAGCAATCTCCTCCAGTACATCCTCACATGCAGCCTTTGTTCCTCTAGTACACTCCCTCCAACACCAGTTTACTCCTTGTTCCTTACTCTTGCAGCAGTTGCTCATTCAGCCTATCCACCAGGATGCTCTCATTAAATACCTTGGATTTTGAGACTTTAGAAAACTTCTCATCAACTATGCTTTCAGCATCCCAACTTTAAATTTCTCAGTTTTCCTCTGCTTTGTAAAATGCTGTAAAGCACCTTTTTTGTACAGCAATATAAATTGTTGTTTACACCCTTCATTCTTTAGTAACTGATTACCAGACAGTTCCCTGTGCAGCATATACAAGGTACAGCAAAAATTACCTAGGGAGTTAAAAGGCAAGTCTGAAAAATTAAACACTGTGCACCTGGACTTTCAAAAAATATGAATCAAAGAATTATAACTTTGAAAGAACACCATCTTAAATCTCATTTATTACTTTTAAATTCCAAGTGACATCCAACCGTACAAATTGTAGCCTTGAAGCTTATGACCTTCCTCAGTATTAATGCCCGAGCATTAACCAATTGATTTTTAATTCTGAAAAAACTGGTCGACTAGCATCTGTGGAGAAAACAGTCTGCGCTTCAAGAGGTTTTTCCTCACCCTGTCAACATGCACATTTACTCCACAGATGGAGGATAGTAAAAGCTGTGCTTTCCGCATTTGCTGTGTTTAATCACAATTCCAGCTCAATTCAGGTCCGTTCCAGTATCAACAGTATTTTGTTTTTATTAATTCTGTTGAATGCTGAAACACGGAATCATTATAACAAAAGGTCAACACTGACTGTTTAAATGGCATTTAATTCACGCCCCTATCCTGCATTGTACAATTAAGCGGAGGTTGGTGATAAGAAAAGGTTTTATTGAAGGGAATCAAGGGCACCCAACAATTCATATTTATGAGGGTGTTGTCAGCCCACGCCGGTGGCCCTTCCTGCAGCAGCGAGCCTCAGCGATGAGCTTGCAGGAGGAACAGCGGGGCTGGAAGAGGCAGCCCAGCGGGCGTGGGGCCTAAGCGGGGCTGTCTCTCCCCCACCCACCCCCCCCAACACCTCACCTCACCTCAACACACCGCGCCCTGACAGCCGGCCTGAGGGGAACAAGCGGCGGCACATCACCATATCCGGAGGAAGGGAAGGAAAGGCTGGGAGGAGAAGGGAGGGGGAAACACTTCCTCGAATGGAGCCGCTCCTCGAGAGACATTTGCGGGCGACAGCCGCTCCCTGGAAGAGGCGGCCGGCGTCACTTACCGGCACGGCTGAGCTCCGTGTGTCCTCCCCGCCGCTCACTCTCTGTGTCTCTCTCGCTCTGCCGACCCGGCCCCACCCCCACCGCGCAGCCGCACTCTGGCCCCTCCCCACTTTGACCAAAAGGGGGCGGGGCCGCGCCACCAGCTCCGGGAGCACCAACCGCCACGCCAGGCGGTGACGCAAGGCCGGCCGCGTCATCCGATTGGCATCCGCCTTCGCCAATCGCGCAAGTGCTCCCCCCCCTTCCAACCCACAGTCCCGCCCACCCCAGGAAAACCAATCGGCGCAGCTTTAGACGGAGAGGCGGGGCCAGCGCGGGAGGTGCGGAGTGCGCAGTCGCACTGCGGCTGGTGTTGCGCAAGCGTTTTCCTGCGGAGAGAGGAGGGCGGGGCCCGGGCCTCAGGCGCGCCCTCTGTAGGCCGCCTGGAAGAAAGACTTCAGAGAATCATAAAATGATACAACCCAAAAGGGGAAAAGAAGTACTTGAGTCCAAAAATAAAGACTTGCATTTCTATAGCACCTTTCACGACCTCCCAAAGAACTTTACAGCCAATGAAGTACTTTTTGAAGTGTAGTCACTGTTGTAATGTAGGAAACGTGGCAGCCAATTTGCGCACAGCAAGCTCCCACAAACTGCAACGTGATAATAAAAGAAATACTTGCATTTATATAGCGGACGTCACAAAGCGCCTTACAGCCAATAATGACCAGATAATCTGTTTTTAGTGATGTTGAGGCCATTCCGCCCATCGTGCCTGTGCCGGTTCTTTGGTATAGTTATCCAACTAGTCCCACTCCCGCTCTCTTTCCCCATAGCCCTGCAAATGTTTTCCCTTCAAGTATTTAACCAACTCCCTTTTGAAACTTATTATGGAATCTGCTTCCACCACCCTTTCAGACAGTGCATTCCAGATCATAACTTTCTTTCTTTCTAACTCCAGTCTCTCCACATTACTGAAGACCCTAATCCCTGGTACCATTCTAGTAAATCTCTTCTGCATCCTCTCGAAGACTTTGACATCCTTCCTAAATTGTGGTACCCGGAATTGAATACAGTATTCCAGCTGAGGCCTTACCAGTGTTTTATCAAGGTTTAGTATAACTTCCTTGCTTTTGTACTTTATGCCTCTATTAATTAAAAAAAAGTATACAGAATCCTTGGCTTTAACAGTCTTCTCAACTTGTCCTATCACGTTCAAAGATTTGTGTAAATACACCCCCAGGACTCTCTGTTCCTGTGCCCCCTTTAAAATTGTATCATTTAGTTTATATTGCCTCTCCTCATTCTTCCTACCAAAATGTATCACTTCATACTCCTCTGCATTAAATTTCATCTGCCATGTGTCTGCCCAATTTATCAGTCTAACTATGTCCTCCTGAAGTCTGTTACTGTTTCTCATTTCTTACTACATTTCTGAGTTTTGTGTAATCTGCAAACTTTGAAATTGTGCCTTGTATACCCAAGTCCAGCTCATTATATATCACATATAGCACCTTTCACGACCTCAGGACGTCCCAAAGTGCTTTACAGCCAATAAAGTACTTTTGAAGTGTTGTCACTGTTGTAATGTAGGATACGCGGCAGCTAATTTGTGCACAGCAAGCTCCCACAAACAGCAATCTGATAATGACCAGATCATTTTTTTTTAGTGATGTTGGTTGGGGGTAAATGTTGGCCAGGACACGGAGAACTACCCTGCTCTTCTTCAAAGTAGTGCTATGGGATCTTTCACATCCACCTGAGAGCGCTGACCGGGCCTCGGTTTAACGCCTCACCTGAAAGATGGCACCTCCGACAACATAGCACTCCCTCAGTACTGCACTGGAGTGTTAGGCTAGATTTTGTGCTCAAATCACTGGAGTGGGACTTGAACCCACAACCCACTGACTCAGAGGCAAGAGTGCTACCCACAGACAGAGGGTAGGATTAAGGACAACTTTTTAACGATGCTAATAAAAAGTAACAAAAAAAACGCTGCAAACTGATGAAGGCTCCTCATAGATACCAACAGACCTGCTGAGTATTTCCAGCATTTTCTGTTTTTATTTTAAATAAGTGGTTTTGAAACTTTTCTGGGTGGTGGACTGCTGGAAATATTAAAATATTGCAGGAGACTCACTGTCACTCGGCAGTTTCTCCAGGGATTCCGCAGTACTTCTGTCAATGCAACGGCGGACAATCTGGAGAATCCCTGTGGAAATTCAACCCCACACTGTCAGCTTCAGAAAAGAAAACACTAGCTATCATTGGAGACAACTTCTTTATGTGTATGCATATACAGCAACAGTAATAATGTCCGAGTAAATCAATAAATACTGTACTGAAACATTCAGATTCTGATGACTTTGGGGTGCGCTAGATTCCAGGGACCCTAGTTTAAAAACCTATGATTTAAAGCAAATTACAATAAACTGTCTGAATTAAGTAATACGAGACAAATAAGTAATGTCCCCATGTAACTGTTGGAATATAGTCTGCAGAACAACAATTAAGTCGTCTTCATTCCAGGCCCTCAAAGCACTCCATCCTCCTACTCCCTCAAGGTTTGGGTTGCGTGGATTCCGGTACTTTTAAGTAAAAGCAAATATGATCTTTTCCTTTTGAAAGGTCCTATGGAGAAGCCATGTCATCCTTCAGATGTCAGCTGTGTTATGCTTCTTAGATGGTGGGTGCCATTTCACAGTGCCAGTAGTTCTTGCCCCATCCTCTTCCTGCTTGTCATTCTCCTCAGCCTCAACCAGCCTCCTCAGGTGGTGGTTTCAGACGTGGTTTTGAAACTGGTTGAACCAACTTTATACATATGAAACTTTGACCTGTGAACATATGACTTTAAATCGGGTTTCAGCTAAGAATTTTAAGATTATAACATTAAGTCATCAACTCTGTGTTTACCCTGAAAACATTGTGGAATGCAGATAAAAATATTCAATAAACTTTAGATATGTGTTTCGTAGCTCTGTGTTTTTGCATTCATATCTTGCCATCAGTTGTCTATTCAATTTTTTAAATTTCAAAAATATACTTTATTCCTAAAAAATTGTCCAAATACATTACAGTACAATGCACTGATCATATGTTACATCGTACAGTCTAGGTTGAATACATGCTTGACTAATCTACTGGAATTTTTTGAGGATGTAACTGGTAGAATAGATAAGGGAGAACCAGTGGATGTGGTGTATTTGGACTTTCAGAAGGCTTTCGATAAGGTCCCGCATAAGAGATTGGCGTGCAAAGTTAAAGCACATGGGATTGGGGGTAAGGTACTGACTTGGATACAGAACTGGTTGGCAGACAGGAAGCAAAGAGTTGGAATAAACGGGTCTTTTTCCGAGTGGCAGGCAGTGACTAGTGGGGTACCGCAGGGATCGGTGCTAGGACCCCAGCTATTCACAATATATATTAATGATCTAGATGAGGGAACTAGATGTAATATTTCCAAGTTTGCAGATGAAAGCTGGGAGGGCATGTGTGCTGTGAGGAGGATGCAGAGAAATTCCAGTATGATTTGGACAGGTTGGGTGATTGGGCAGATGCATGGCAGATGCAGTATAATGTGGATAAATGCAAGGTTATCCACTTTGGTGGCAAAAACAGAAAGACAGATTATTATCTGAACAGCAATAGATTGGGAAAAGGTAAAGTGCAACGGGACCTGGGTGTCCTTGAGCACCAGTCGCTGAAGGTAAGCATGCAGGTGCAGCGGGCGGTTGAGAAGGCAAATGGTATGTTGGCCTTCATAGCGAGAGGATTCGAGTACAGGAGCAAGGATGTCTTGCTGCAGTTGTACAGGGCCTTGGTGAGACCACACCTTGAGTATTGTGTGCAGTTTTGGTCACCTTATCTGAGGAAGGATGTTCTTGCCATGGAGGGAGTGCAGCGAAGATTCACCACATTGATACCTGGGATGGCAGGAATGATGTATGAGGAGAGATTGGGTCGATTAGGCTTATATTCGCTAGAGTTTAGAAGAATGAGAGGGGATCTCATTGAAACTTATAAAATTCTAACAGGACTAGACAGACTAGATGCAGGAAGGATGTTCCCGATGGCGGGGGAGTCCAGAACCAGGGGTCACAGTCTAAAGATAAGGGGTAAGCCATTTAGGACTGAGATGAGGAGGAATTTCTTCACCCAGAGAGTGGTGAACCTGTGGAATTCTCTACCACAGAAGGCAGTTGAGGCCAACTTATTAAATATATTCAAGAAGGAGTTAGATATATTTCTTGAGGCTAAAGGGATCAAGGGATATGGGGAGAAAGCAGGGACAGGTACTGAATTTGGATGATCAGCCATGATCTCATTAAATGGTGGAACAGGCTCGAGGGGCCGAATGGCCTACTCCTGCTCCTATCTTCTATTACATGGCACTCTAGTGCGCTGCATTCCAGTTACATTTCAAATGTTATGTACATGTACATTCAAACAATTTCTGATATATACAGCCCGAGGGGGGTTTTATACTGGTTCCAGCCCCTCGGTGTACAATGGCGGGAGGGCCTTAAACCATGGCTCTTCCCCATTGAGCCTTTGCGGCTACACCAAGCTTCAGTGCGTCCCTCAGCACGTAGTCCTGGACCTTAGAGTGTGCCAGTCTGCAACACTCGGTCGTGGACAACTCCTTACTCTGGAAGACCAGCAAGTTTCAGGCAGACCAAAGGGCATCTTTCACCGAGTTGATGGTCCTCCAGCAGCAGTTGATGTTTGTCTTGGTGTGCGGCCCCGGGAACAGGCCGTAGAGCACAGAGTCCTGTGTTACGGAGCTGCTCAGGATAATCCTCGACAAAAACCACTGCATCTCTTTCCAGACCAACTTTGCAAAGGCACACTCCAGAAGGAGATGGACGACGGTCTCGAGGACAGCATGCGGTGGCGCTGAGACACCGGGTGTGCATGGAGGATCTGATGGGGAGGGCCCTTCTCACCACCAGCCAAGCTACGTCTTGGTGCTTGTTTGAATATTCTGACGATGAGGCATTCTGCCAAATTACTTCAACAGTTTGCTTTTCAGTATTTTAAAACAGTGAATGCCATGGTAACATGTAACATGAAGAAAAAACTTAATAGATTTGGAGGAAGGGTTGGCTGTGTTATCTTTCCTGGACAGTATGGCCACTTTCTGGAGGAAAAAATTATTTTTGAATGGCTCAGCTTCCCTTTTGTTCTTACTTAGTGTGTCTTTATTGGTAGTTTCCTTCTCCATTTTGAGTCATTAGGATGAGTCATTCTATCATCCTCTAAAAAAAGAACTTATATTTACATAGTACTTGATCACATCTCTCACAAACATTCCAAAGAGCCTCACGTACAAGAAATTACTTTCTTTTGAAGAGCAGTCACTATTGTTATGTAGGCAAATAATGTCAGCATTTTTATGCACAACAGTGAAATGAATAACCAGTTCATCTGTTTTTCAGGGTGTTGGTTGAGAGAAGGATGTTGGCCATGGCATGGGGAAATTCTCTGTTCTTCTCTGAAGACTGCTGTGCGATCTTTAATGCTCACCTGATCCGGCAGATGGGACCTCAATTTAATGTCGCATCGGAATGTTTTACTACAGGAAACTCTATGGTATCCGGCACTGACGGGACCGGGATGGTGCCGGTTGATTAAAAATTCCGGATGACGGAGAGGGTTATCTACCGAGGCTATTTTTAACAAAGAGTCAGACTCCTGTTATTGAGGTGCTCGGACTTCCGACAGCGCCAAGAAGCCGAGTAGTGGCAGTTTGGAGAACTACCCCCACTGACTAACTCGGCCACCGCGGGAGACTCGGACTCGGCCACATTGCCGGTTATTGAGGTATTTTCGGAGCAAGAATTTTGCCGGTTAATAGAGAATTCCGGATATTTAGGTGCCGTTTAAACGAGAGTTTCCTGTATGTTAAAGGCGCTATATTAAGGCAAGCTGTTTTTGTTGACACCGTCTCTTTCAGCACCACACTGAAGTATCGGCCTGGATTATGTGCTCAACTCTGGAGTGAGGCTTGAATTGCAAAACTTTTGGAATCAGAGCCCAGCGCGCTACCAACTGAGCCAAAATCTCTCTCGTTTCCCTCTTACTGTGTCAAATTTCTTTTGCTTAGTCATCTTGCTACACAGTGAAGCTGATCTTTTGTATTGCATAATTTCCTCTGTTACTAATCTGAATTTTAGTAAGTCAACAACCCCTAAATAACAACAGTTGTGTTTTGTTTCATACTTTCCCCCCCTGTTAACTACTAGTACCAAAAAGTCTGAGTCATTAACAAAGGCCAAGCGGTTCCTTTTCTGGGGTTAAACAGATCCATCTGTATGATTACGTTTAATGTTTGATTGGACGGCATGGTTAATTTTCAGCCGGGGGTTTAATTTTCACTGGTATTGCACCTTTTGACAAGCAAAATAAAACTCCTTCCTGCACTATCTTAGTGCACTTGTTAACGTCTTTATTTAAAATGATACATAAAGAAAGCATTAACCAATACACTCAAGAGATTTGATTGCCTCCAGCAGAGTGATAAGCAACCTGACAACACGGAAGCAATGGAGGGGTCGAGAGAGGCGGTGGAGAGTTAGAGCTGTCATTCACATACTTGTTGAACTTGACGCCTTGTCTTTAGATGATGTCATGAAGGGACTGGATGTTAATGAGGAAGGGGGCCATGGATAGATCCTTGGGGGACTCCAGAGGTAATAGTGCAGGGGCAGGAAGAGATGCCATTTCTAGAGATCCTCTGACTACAGTTGAATAGGTAAGAGCTGGACAATGGAGGAGAGGTGTTAGAGGAGGATAGTGTGCTTGACCGTGTCAAAGGCTGCAGAGAGGTTGAGAAGGATGAAGAATGATAGTGCACCATGATCACAGTTACAGAGGATGTCATTTGTGGCTTTGATCAAGCCTGTTTCAGTGTTGTGGCAGGGGTGAACGTCTAATTGGAGAGCTTCCAACATGGAATTCCAGAAAGGATGGGCACAGATTTGAGAAGCAATAACACATTCAAGGATTTTGGAGAGAAAAGAGAGGTTGGAAATGGTGTAGTATTTTGCAAGGACAGAGGGTGGGTCTTTTGAGCATGGGTGATGATGGCAATTTTGAAAGGGAGAGAGAGTCATACTTGAGGAGAGGGAACCATTTACAATGTCAGCTAGCATGGGGGCCAGGAAGAGAAGTGGGTGGTTAGCAGTTTAGTGGGAATGGGGTCGAGAGAGCAGGAGGTGAGTGCCATGGACAAGGTGAACTCTGGGAGGGCATGAGGGTAGATAGATGATAATGCAGGTTCAGGGCTAGGGCAGGAGGTAAGCTTGGGGGAGGTTCAGTTTGGTGTGTAAGGGGAAAGAGCGGATAGGGCAGAGGATGCTGAACGGATGGTCTCAATCGTTGTGATAAATGTTGTTGGAGGTGAGGGTAGAGGAGGCAGTTTAAGGAGATGGTAGTGGAGAAAAGGAGCCAAGGATTATCTATGCTTAGCAAGATGATCCTGGAATAATAAGCGGTTTTGACAGAGGAGAGCAAGGCTCGATATGGCTTGATGTACTCCAGCCAGATCGGCGATGGATGGTTAAACTAGTTGTGCGCCAAATATGCTCAAGTCTGCACCCCTTGGACTTGAGGGAGTGAAGATGGGGGCCATACCAGAGGCGACAGGGTTAGACTTGAGACAAGGGCATCAAAGGTGACAGAGTGGTTGAGCTGATCAACTGCTGCAGAAGTATTGTGGCGAATGGAGGGCCAAAGGCTACAGATTTGGGAGTTTGTAAGTGGTTTGCGAAAGAGTTTTGCGAACACAAAACAAAGTGGGGCTGGAAGGGGATGGGGGTGGTAAAGGATACAAGGAAGTGGTCGGAGATGACCATGTCAGTGATCGAAATAATGGGAATAGAGAGGCCACATGAAAGGGCAAGGCCGAGGGGTTGATGGGGAACATGGGTAGGAGAGTTTATTTGGAGAGAGAACTGTGAATTCAGGGGAGAAAAGGAAAGGGGAATTGAGATAGCGATTGAAATAACCAAAGATGTGGATAGTGGAGTAAAAACAGAAAAAGCCGGAAATACTCAGCAGGTCAGGCAGAATCTGTGGAGAGAGAAACAGAGTTAACATTTTAGACCGATGACCTTTCGTCAGAGCTGGGAAAGATGTTTTAAGCAAATACTGAGGCAGGGAAAGGCCCTTTTCCCTCGTCCCTTCCCACCATCGAGGGCCCCAAACAATACTTCAAGCTGAAACAGTGATTTACTTGTACTTCTTTCAATTTAGTATACTGTATTCGCTGCTCACAATGCAGTCTCCTCTACGTTAAAGAGACCAAATGCAGATTGGGTAACTGCTTTGCAAAACACCTCCATTAAGTCCGCAAGCCTGACCCCGAGCTTCCGGTCGCCTGTCATTTTAATTCACTGGACCAGTTCCACTCTGGCCTCGACCTCCTATAATGTTCAAATGAAGCTCAATGTAAGCGTGAGGAACAGCATCTTATCTTTCGATTAGGCACTTTACAGCCTTCCGGACTCAACACTGAGTTCAATAATTTCAGACCATAACATTGCCTCCATTTTTTCCAGACAGCAGCTATTGCTAATGATTCTGCTGTTGCCATTTACACCTCCTTTAGACCCATCTTTTGTTTCTTTACTTGTCCCATTACCAGCTTCTTTCTCCTTTTGTCATTTAATCTCTCCTGCCTTTCACTCTCTCACAGACCTTGCCTTTTGTTCTTTCCTCCACTCCCCCCCTTTTCCTGCCTCTGTACTTGCTTAAAACCTGTTACATCTCGAACCTTTTCCAGTTCTGACGAAAGGTCATCGACCTGAAACGTTAACTCTGTTTCTCTCGCCACAGATGCTGCCTGACCTGCTGAGTATTTCCGGCATTTTTTGTTTTCATTTCAGATTTCTAGCATCTGCAGTATTTTGCTTTTGTATGAGGATCGCGGACCTCTGGAACAGGCTGCCGTCTCGTGTGGTGGATGCCGATTCGCTGAATTCCTTCAAGCGAAGGCTGGACTTGTTCCTGGTTGGGGTGGACATCTCCTCTTGCAAATGATTGGCCCCTGAATTCCCTGCAGTACCAGAGTGATGATCTGGACTATCTTCGATCGCCGAGATGGGTCGGAGAGGAATTTCCCAGATTCCCCACATCCCCCCCCTCCAAATTGGCCTGGATTTTTATCCTTTTTTTGTCTCTCCCAGGAGATCACACGGTTTAGGGTAGGGCATGGTGTCACAATTGCATGGGCAGGCTGGATGGGCCAGAGGGTCTTTACCTGTCTGTCATTGTTCGTATGTTTGAGTCACTCAGTAGAGAAGCTGAGGGAGGACAGGAGGGACGATAACTCAGTGAGAAACTCTGGGTGGTGCTTGGGGTAGGGGTAGTGAATGATGATTTTAAGGGAAAGGCGACAGAGGTTAAATAAAGCGAGGTGCTTGAAGGTGCCAGAGGAGTAGAGGGAAACACCAATGTGATACTTGGTGATAAGGACCACACTGCCATTGTTTCGTCAGAGCCGGTGGTAGAAAGTATTACCAGGTGGGGAGGCTTCAATAGAGGAACGGTGTCAACACCCATGAGCCGGATTTCCATCAAAGCCATGCTGTCAATGCAAAAATCCTCTATAAGTGCATGGATGGCATGGGCCTTGTTCACAAGTGAACGGACATTCTGGAGAGAAATATGGAGAGGGACAGTGATTAATCCACTGGCATAGTCCGAGGGGCAGAGGTAGTTGGGGGTAGTGAGACAAGAAAGAGGTTGGCAAGGTTAGCCCCCCAGCAGGCGCACGAAACGGGAAGGTCAGCGAGAAAGGAGGATGAGGCTGTTGGGATTGACAGGTGCCTCGTTGAGGCCTTTGAAGAATGCCAAGAGAAGCACAGAGAGTATTGGTGGGCTTATCCAAGCAGGAATGAAGCCGGGAACAGTGGCAGCAGAGTAGGGAGCCAGAGAAGTAGTGATGGATTTGGGTAGGGATTGGGGGAGGAAAAGTACTGAGGGGAGAAAAGACAGGTGACATGACTGGACAGCAGGAAGGGTAGGAGAGAAGGGCCCAAGAGGAACCAAGAGAGAAAAAGGGGCATAAATATAATGGAATGTCTTCACTTGAAAGGCCTAAGATTTACTGTTAAAATTGTTCTAGCCATATCCATTTTGAATTTCAACCAAATTAATTGACAAATTACTTCAGCGGTCACCTCTTGATTTCAGAGATGGGCTCCATAGAGGATAAGCTTCCTTTGTTTTCATGGGAGAGTGATTCATGATTATTGCAGCTGTATGTTAAGGTTAGGGTTATGGTTAGAAAAGTCTAACAGTAAATCTTGGGCCTATTTTGAGGGCTAGGTGTTTGTTTTAGTATTTGCATTACTTTGCTGTACTCAAGAGCATGTTGGTGAAAAAAGGACAAACAATAAAAAATCTGAAAAATCATCAGGCTGTGTTTGTCACCTTATTCCTTTTGTTGCCAGAATGCCTTTATTCTGTATTGTTTTACCTTCTCAATAATATAACATTTCTAGAGTGCCCCTATAGTCACCTTTGATGGCTTTGGGTAAGTGCATATTCTTTAGCCGAGAAACTACCATCTATCAGCAATTGAATATTTAATGCATTCTCTGCCTGCTATATTCGTGGAATCATTAACCCATTTGTATCTTCACTTAGCTGCTTTTCATGACTGTCTCAATGGTGTCATGAGCCAAAGCTGAAGAAGGTAGTCTTAGCCTGCTTGAAACCATTCTTGCTGTTTGCCGTCTGCTTCAAATAGCCTTGGCACAGAGGATTTTAAAAAAATGAAGGAATCATGACTGCTGCCTGGGCAGTCATCATCATGGTCCTGTGTTGTTGGCTGCATACTGTATGAGCGACCGGAACCCTTGGGGTTCATGAGAGCCATGGGATTGTCGAGAGGCCTGGACGGCCACATGGATGCCATTAATCGGGCCTGCACGTTGGGGAATCCCGCTGTGTGAAAAAATTCCAGAGCCCTCTCACTCTGCTGCCAGGTTTCCAGCAGGCAAATTATGCGTCTGTGTACTACAGCTTGACTGATTAAGCTGATGTCCCCTGTGATAGCTTGGAAAGAGCCAGAGGCATAAAAATTCAGGGCCGTGGTGACCTTGATTATCGATGGCAGCGCTGTCCATGTGATGGAACGTGTCTGCAGGTCAGTTTCCAACAGACAGCACAACCCTGTCACTGTCTACCTGGTAAAGCATAAACTGCAAAGTTTTTAATGGGCATTCCCAGGTAGGTGTGCCTGGGTCTGTTGGACCGTAGAACGAGGTCATCATGTCTGTGTCTGCTCTTTGCGAAAGTAATCCAAAATTAATTCCTCCGTACTGCTCTCTCTCTCTCAATAGGCCGGTATCATCCTCTGCTTCAAACATTTATCCACATTTCCTTTAAAAGATACAATGGTCTCTGCCTCAATCACTCTCCGTGGCAAAAAGTTCCATACTTCAATAACCCTACATGTGGCCTGGTAGGTAAGGGCAGACCGCTAGTGGTGCCCTTGAATGTGCAGCATCCTTCCTTTTATCCACTTCTTCATTCTCCAAATAACACAAGAAATGTGGTACATCCATTAGTATTCCCATATGCAGGTTTTTGATTGTAGCAATGAAAAATTGTGCTACCAAAAACCTGGAACAAGAGCTTTCAGAAGTAAACAAACTGCCAAAAAAAACTCGAAAAAACCATCAGTTCCCACAAACATTCAAATAAAAATAGAGCTCCCTTTAAACACTGTCTTCCTGTCAGCTGAGAATGTGGCTGACCCTGATTGCCCCTTTTATTTGGACAATGTGAGCACATTCCTTGAACGAAAACTAGGTAATCACACCTGTGTTGATTACATCTTACCTTGCACTACAATAGCAGAATGAATCTCTCAGCTAAAAAACTGGTTGGAGGATCCCACAAAGGTCACAAAGAGTGGAGAGCTGTGTGAATGCAATATCCATCCAATTCCCAAGACCCTGATCTTCTGTTTCACTCCAACACTAAAAGCCGTGACAACAGGAGCATTTACCGTTATGTATAAGACAGGAACATTTTCTCTGATATTTTGCTAAATGATAAAGACAAATATATTGAGTGTGTAGGAATTGACGAATTCCTAACTAATAACTGAGGTCGACTCAGGAGATCAATCAAACAGGTCTTTAATGTAAGACTAAACGAGTTCAAACAATTTGATGAGATCGATACAGGAGAGCCACGAAAACAGGTCTTAACAAGATGGAGATTCCACGAGGACTGCCTGGGCAGTCACGTGGTTTGCGACGTGACGTCATCGCGTTTGCCCACGTTTTCCCGTGTTCTTAAAAGGGGCCACGCCCCGTGCATACAAACACTATATACAAAACAAAGTCATGTCTAACACAATGGTACAGGCTTAGGCTGGTGTTAGAACATCGTTAAAGGGGATTATGTACATTTGCCCAGAGTCATTCAGTGGCTCTGCCACAAGTGTATCTCAAAGCTTTGATAAACTCAAAAAGCCTCTTGATTGGACTACTCAATTCAACTCCAGGTTAGGTTCTGAAAGTATAAGTCAGTCATTTTGGAACAGTGAACAAAAGAGGAACCCAAAGCCCAGTTGATTTGATGGTTTTACTGTTTTCCTTCCAGTGTCCAACTCTAAATCTTGAATTTATGTTACATCTCAAAGACTTCACACAATGAACTACTTTTGGAGTGCAGTGACCGTTATTTCAGCAAATTCGCACATAGTTTTCTTGTTAAATAAAGGAAGTCCTGTAGAATGGGAACATCTCTCATACTCTGATTCTCTCTACCTTTCATTCTCTAAGCTTCTCTGTATCTCCCTATGTATGTGTGTGCTTGTGTGGTTTCATATTACATCTGTCTCTACTTATATATGTATCTACACATATATGTTATCTGGCTGTACGTGACTGCGTACCTCTGTTTTCTACTCTTCTTGTGTCTCTCTACCTCTGTGTGTACATATGTCTACCAGTCAGCTTCGGTCATTCGCTTTTTGTGCAGGACTCTCTTTAGTCTTATTGTGTTTCCTGTTTCATTGAGAAACAGTTCATTCCTCCTCCCCCTCACCCCGTCCACTGTATACTTTATCAAATTTGAGAAAGGGTTCCCATGAAACCAGCAGGCTCCATCCCTTGGGGAACAGATTTTTTTTTTTTACATTTGTACTTTTTCTAACAATTTGAGGTTTGTGTCCCCGCAGTGTCTTCCCTCATCACCCCCTGGTGGGTGCACTTTTTATAGTTGCTGTTAAATTTGGACTACATTTTTAAAACTTTAATGGAAAACCTTGTGGTGTGTTGGCTCACATTTCGTTTCTTGAAAGTCACTTTTATTTGTTTGTTTCAAAATCCTAAACTTGGCAGCACTTCACGTCATGAGCTCATGCTGTAACTGGCACTCCTGCTTTCAGGATCTTGAACTTCAAGTGTAACTTGTCAACAGCTTTAGAAAGTAGTTGCCTGGCAACCATCGTGGGTATGGTCAAAAATGAACAATAGAAGCAATGCCAGTCCTTTGACGGTGCCAGAAAACTGGTGGATGACCCTGGGCACAGTTGTTAAAGCTGCTGTGTGGGCAGTGCCATACCCAGTGTTCCCCACCCCTCACGCCACACTATGAACCAGTCGATGCAGAGGAGGGTGCTTGCGGCCAAAACAAGCTGGCTTTCCTTTCTAATTTTCCCATCCCTTCCCGAGAGGAAACATCTCACCTTCACTTTGTGCCTCCTCAAAGGAGACCAATCGACTCAGAGAATTCACTGGCCTAGAAACTGGATTGTGCTTATGCCTGTTTTACGGGTGTAAAATGAGCACCTAAGGGTCCAATATGGCAGGCGGCTTGCGGGTGCTCATTCCATGCCAGAAATGCGCTGCCCGCTAAATGGGTGAAGGCTCCTCCATATGCGTCCAGGGCGCGCACCTGAAGTAAGCGTTAGGTGCCCTACTTGCATACGCAAAGGGCCTAACGCCTGTTTGAGGCCCCCGTTGCAAAATTCAATTATGCATGACCGCAGTATGTGCCGTGCCTGCTGCCGTCAGTGTCTTCAGGCACATGGCAGCCAAACCAGCGGTCCTTAAAGCCAAGTTTTACTTACCTTATAGTGGAGCTGGGAGGAGCAGGGTTGCAGCTCCCCAGACGCTCGTAATAGCCGGTGTCCAAGCCAGCCGATCTTGCTACCATGGGACTGGTGAGCTGCCTCTGGGGCTGCGATTGGCTCCCGCAGCTCGCCAGTAATAAGCCAATTCGGGCGCCATTCAATTTTTAGGCCAAATGGTGAAGCTGGAATCTGCTACTCGTGTAGCACAGCATGCAGCATTGGCCTACTCCCGAGATCCCCACCATCACAGGAGCCAGTCTTCAGTCAATTCGATTCACTCCACGTGATATCAAGAAACGGCTGAGCGCACTGGATACAGCAAAGGCTATGGGCCCCGACAACATCCTGGCTGTCGTGCTGAAGACTTGTGCTCCAGATCTAGCCGCGCCTTCTGCCAAGCTGTTCCAGTGCAGCTACAACACTGGCATCTATCCGACAATGTGGAAAATTGCCCAGGTATGTCCTGTCCACAAAAAGCATGACAAATCCAACCCGGCCAATTACCGCCCCATCAGTCTACTCTCAATCATCAGCAAAGTGATGGAAGGTGTCATCGACAGTGCTATCAAGCGGCACTTACTCACCAATAACCTGCTCACTGATGCCTAGTTTGGGTTCTGCCAAGACCACTCGGCTCCCGACCTCATTACAGCCTTGGTCCAAACATGGACAAAGGAGCTGAATTCCAGAGGTGAGGTGAGAGTGACTGCCCTTGACATCAATGCAGCATTTGAACGAGTGTGGCATCAAGGAGCCCTAGTAAAACTGAAGTCAATGGGAATCAGGGGAAAAACGCTCCACTGGCTGGAGTCATATCTAGCACAAAGGAAGATGGTTGTGGTGGTTGAAGGTCAATCATCACAGCCCCAGGACATCACTGCAGGAGTTCCTCAGGGCAGTGTCCTAGGCCCAACCATCTTCAGCTGCTTCATCAATGACCTTCCCTCCAACATAAGATCAGAAATGGGGATGACTGCACAGTGTTCAGTGCCATTCACAACTCCTCAGATAATGAAGTAGTCCCTGCCCGCATGCAACAACACCTGGACGATGTTTAGGCTTGGGCTGATAAGTGGCAGGTAACATTCGCACCACAGAAGTGCCAGGTAATGACTATCTCCAACAAGCGAGAATCTAACCACCTCCCCTTGACATTCAATGGCATTACCATCACCGAATCCCCCACCATCATCCTGGGGGTCACCATTGATCAGAAACTTAACTGGACCAGCCACATAAATACTGTGGCAACAAGAGCAGGTCAGAGGCTGGGTATTCTGTGGTGAGTGTCTCATCTCCTGACTCCCCAAAGCCTTTCCACCATCTACAAGGCACAAGTAAGGAGTGTGATGGAATGCTCTCCACTTGCCTGGATGGGTGCAGCTGCAACAACACTCAAGAAGCTCGACACCATCCAGGACAAAGCAGCCCATCCACCACCTTAAACATTCACTCCCTTCACCACCGGCGCACCGTGGCTGCAGTGTGTACCATTAACAAGATGCACTGCAGCAACTCGCCAAGGCTTCTTCGGCAGCACCTCCCAAACCCGCGACCTCTTCCACCTAGAAGGACAAGGGCAGCAGGTGCATGGGAACACCATCAGCTCCAAGTTCCCCTCCAGGTCACACACACTATCCTGACTTAGAAGTATATCGCCGATCCTTCATCGTCACTGGGTCAAAATCCTGGAACTCCCTCCCTAACAGCACTGTGGGAGTATCTTCACCACACGGACTGCAGCGGTTCAAGGCGGCGGCTCACCACCACCTTCTCAAGCGCAACTAGGGATGGGCAATAAATGCCGGCCTTGCCATCGACACCCAGATCCCATAAGTGAATAAAAAAGTCACCAGAAAGAAAGACTTACATTTATATAACGCCTTTTGCGACTACTGGACGTCCGAAAGCAATTTATAGCCAATGAAGTAATTTTGAAGTGTAGTCACTGTTGTAATGTAGGAAACGCGGCAGCCAATTTGCACTCAGCAAGCTCCCACAAACAGCAATGTGATAATGACCAGATAATCTGTTTTAGTGATGTTGATTGAGGGATAAATATTGACCAGGACACCGGGGACAACTCCCCTGCTCTTCTCCAAAGTAGTGCCGTGGGATCTTTTCCGTCCACCTGAGAGAGCAGACGGGGCCTCGGTTTAACGTCTCATCCGAAAGACGGCACCTCCGACAGTGCAGCACACTACACCAATATGACACTCCACAAGTGGTATTATTCTAAATATCTTTATTTTAGAAATAACTGAAAATGACCAAAATAAGTACTCGACATTATTTTGCCTCAAAGCTAAGTTTTGAACCAATCTTAATTGTCACTGGCTGGTGTAATAAATCTTTTCAGTAAGCAGTGGATATTTGGGGTCATGTTGGCTCCAAGATAACAGGAGATTTGCACTGACTCAATCTTCTGTAGCAGACATGGTTTTATCAATATCTAAGCCAGATAATTCTGTAGTACAAACAGGCGTGATTGATGATTGACCAGCAAGCCAGACTTACTGACAGGACTTGCACAAGTAGATGTGGCACTGGGGGGGGGTTGAAATTTTTCCCTTTAAGTTCCCATTTATTGCAAGGCAATGCCCTAATGAATAAGTTGATCGTAGCTGCACACGCAGCCAGAAACTTACCAGAGCTCTGTGCTGGTAATCTGCACAGTTTTAGCTGGTTAAAGTCCAGCAAAACCCTTGCATACACTCAGGGGTCTCTCAGCTTTGCCTATTCCCAACACGCACCGGAATTCCCAGGGTAAATGATTGTGTCCCTAAGGGGAAGGTGTGCACATTCTTGTAAAGGCAAACAGAAACACTACTTTTAAGGATTTCTTAGTAGTTTAGTTTGGAAGATTCTTAAACATTGTGGTGGGTTTGCATGCATGTCACCTGCCTGACTGACCAAAAATAATTGAATGTTATCGCAGATATAGCAAGACACTGACAAAGACAGTTTAGCTATGAGTCCTTTGATATATCACAAAAAAGGAAATTAAACATCAAATGCAATTTCCAATATATTGATGCATGCGCATTGACTACATGCAGTAAACCTAGTGATGAAGTGGATTTCTAGTGATCCAAACAGATAACCTAAGATAAATAATGCAGCTGGCAGGAAACATTACCACGTGCTGTTCATCTGTTCAACCTACATTACAACAGTGACTACACTTCAAATACACTTCATTGGCTATAAAGTGCTTTGGGACAACCTGCGGTTGTGAAAGGCGCTATATATATATGCAAGTCTTTCTTTTATCAATAAAGTGTTGCGACACCAGTATTGCGAAATTGCAAACTGTAAGTGAGGACATTTGTTTCTTTCATATCAATCATTGAGCTCTGAAATTAGCAGAACAATATCAACATAATACTAATAATCATGGCTAAGTCTTTTTTGCCTTTGAATGAGTGAAGCTACTAAAATGATTGGAAACTGGTGGCATCCCTGTAGTCCTTTGTGATAACAGCAAACCTGTTTATTTCTACCTTCTTAGTGGCTCTGACCGGGTCATTTGGTTGCTTGGCTGGGTGCTAACAAAAATTAAATAAATCCAATTAGGCCGGCTTGACGCACATCTATGTTTAGCCCTGATACATCTGTCTATGTTCCAGGTCTGTATCCAGAGTTCTGGGTCTAGTGTGTTGCATTATTTCAAAAGGATCCCATTTTCATTTGAGATCACTTGTCCCTTATCTAAAAGCTAAAGATTACGTCCTGCAACAGACCACCTCAGTAAATATCCCCAGGATTACAGCAAGTTAAACACTGGTAATTCAGCGTTTTCAAAAGGTTACCACTATTCCGTGCACTCCAGAACTTGAAAGGAGCTCATTGTGGAGTGTAACCTGCTAACACAGAAGCGCAAAGGAGAATTCACTCAAGAAACTGTGCACAGTTTTGATCTCCTTACCTAAGGAAAGGATATACTTGCCTTAGTGGGAGTGCAACAAAGGTTCACTAAGTTGATTCCTGGGATGAGAGGGTTGTCATGTGAGGAGAGATTGAGTAGAATGGGCCTATATTCTCTGGAGTTTAGAAGAATGAGAGGTGATCTCATTGAAACGTCTAATATTCTTAGAGGGCTTGGCAGGGTAGATGGTGAGAGGGTGTTTATTTTAAATGTTTATCACTTTATTCCCGATACCTGTTCTAAATTTACTTTTCACTCATTTCCATTTATGACCTCTAGTCCAACTTTCTTGGAATCCTTTGAAGTAGTAATCTAGATTTACCTTATCTTTATCATTTAATATCTTATAAATTTCAAGGACAGCCCTCAACTCCAGATTCTTTCATTTTTCCTCACAGTTCATGGGGGTTGCATTTTTGGCACAGATTCTCACTCGACGGGAGTGGGGAATCGAAGAACTGTTGTGAACTCAGTGCGGACAACTCACAGCACTGTCAATTTTCCAATTATCAAAACTTAATGGCTGGAAAATCAGGAGCACACTGGGGTGGGTATGCTGACTCCCCACCGGATTCTCCCATCTGTGTTCCTGTTAAATATGACTCCTCACGGACAATGTTCCCTTTAAGTTGTGCGGCCACGCAGCGCTCGAGAGGTCCCGTGCAACCGGCATGCGCGGTATTTTGAAAGGGCCGCACAGCCCCCCCAAAAAATAACAGGGAACATTGCTCACGGGTAGTGGATTCTTCAGAAATTTACCTTCTCCTCTATATTTGAGATCAGTCCTGTTGCTCTTTTTTGTACCCTAATGTGTACACATCTTTTTGAACTCAGTTAGACCATACCAGTGCATTGTACATCAATGGGGCGGAGGTGGAAAGGGTGGCCAGCTTTAAGTTCCTCGGAGTCCACATCACGGAAGACCTCTCCTGGTCCCTCAACACCTCCTCTCTGATGAAGAAGGCCCAGCAGCGCCTATATTTCTTGAGGAGGCTGAAGGGATGTAATCTGTCACCCCTGATCCTCTCTAACTTCTACCGCTGCACTATAGAGAGCATCCTGACAAACTGTATCACGGTATGGTATGGCAGCTGTAGCTCCCATGACCGGAAAGCCCTGCAGCGGGTAGTCAAAACTGCCCAACGCATTACCGGCACCCGGCTACCGACCATAGAGCATATATATCAGAAACGCTGCCTACGGAGGGCACGGTCCATCATCAAAGACCCTACCCACCCCAGCCACAGTCTGTTCGCGCTCCTACCATCTGGAAGACGCTACAGATGCATTTGCACCCGTACGACCAGATTTAGGAACAGCTTCTTTCCCAGGGCTGTCATCCTACTGAACTCCACAAATAAACACTAAAGCCTGCACATCTGCCAATGCACTTTATTATGGTCATATTTATGCTAATATACTGCAAGCCAAATGTATAAATGTATGTTGAATGTTTAAGTGTCCTAATCCAAATTGTACACTCTCGGGAGCCGCAAGCCTACATTTCGTTGTACTGCACTTGTGCACTAACAATGACAATAAAAGTTGATTTGATTTGATTTGATTGATTGATTTGTAACGTCTCAACAATAACTTCTATTGGTTTGTATTGTTCCGGCTCTATACCCCAGCATTCGATTAGCTTTTTAATGGCTTTGCCACATTATTTGGACAGTTGAAAGCAACATGTCCACTATTGCTACCAGGTTCCTTTCGAAGTCTATACTAATTCAATTCCATTCATTGTACACTGATGTTCAGCATGTTTTTGACCAAGAATGTTTACACTGCCTTTATTTGATCATTGCAGTTACTCAGCAATGTATTGTTCAAAGAATCTTTTGATACTTACTAGTCAAACTGAGCTTAGGTACATTGACATCATGTAAATACAACTGCCATTGGTGAGATATTCTCCATTCCCTACCCAAGATTTAAAAAATATATATTGTTGGTTGTAGGAGATACCTTGACAACACTGCATTATGTATTCTGACAACGGAAACATGAACACCCTTTGGTGCTGCATAACTAGCATGTTGTTAAATCTGTTTACCTGGGGTAAAGCCCTGGAACACATTAATGGCGGAGTGGCAGCATTCCAATGGCCCAGTGTCTAGCTCTTTTCCTATTATGTATGTGCACACAATGCAAAAGGAAAGCCATAGGCTGTACACTATTTACGTATTCTGATAGTGTCTATATGCAAAAAACTTTACAATACATACTCTTTTGGAAATAATTGCACATCAAATCATGTGGTTGGATTGATCACATTACAATTTTTTTTCTGGTAGGTATGTGCTAAATGTATACAGGTAAGAGCTGCCTCGATCCAATTTTAAATGTATATTAGCCTCCTACATAATAGAAAGAGAGATGTTGACAGGCAAAAAGATGGGCGTCTAGTCTAAACTGTCAGCACTCATGCTTGAATAAATAGCCACCTTCCTCCATATAGACACTGTGGGGGAAAAATTCGGTATCGCCCCATTTGGGGCGCCGTTCTCGGCCGTGCGCAAAGTTTAGCGCCTGGCGCTAATTATCGCCTCCGACAGCAAACTTGGCTTTTATCGCCCCAGGAGGTGATTAGAGCGCTAAATCAGGCACTTCACACCTGTCTTAAGGCGCAAACACCGGAGGAGTGAGGCGCTACCTCAGAGTGCTGGCGAAGCAAGGAACGGCAAATCAAAATAAACCTGCAAAGTGCTGCTCAGTACTCAAAACTCCTTCACACAGCGTTGAATCGCTCCAGAAGTCTCTCTCTCTCTCTCTGACTGCGTGGTGCAAAAATATCACAGACAAAAAAAGGCAGGAAGCGGTCACCTTTAAATAGCGCTCCCCCAGTCCCTTTCTGACAGCAAAACGCTCCCCTCAACCTGTCGCTGCTAACGGCAGGCGGTAAGGCAGGGGGCGCCACTCAATATCTGGTCTGGGGCACTAACGGGGCGTTGCGCACTCGAATGACGTCACGATTTGCCGGTGCAGGAGATTGTGGTGGAAGTGTTTAGCGCTGCCGCAAAATGTCTAGTTAATTTCGCGAGCGGCGCAAACATCGCCGCGCCCGGCCTCTAGTTGCTTTGCGCCCCAATTGGCGCCCTCTTGAGGCGCTAATGGGCGGCGCAAGCAACTGAATTTTTCCCCCTGTAGCTGGTGTCTCTGTGCAATTCTTTTTAAAGTTACACTTTGTGGCCCATCCTTAGTTGCCCTGTGAAGGTGGTGCTAGACCTTCTCCTTGAACCACTGCATTCCCATGTGGTGATGGTGCTCCCACAACGGCATTAGGTAGGGAATTCTAGGATTCTTACCCAGCGACGTTGAAGGAATGCTGGTATATGTCCAAGTCAGGATGTTATCTGACTTGAAGGTGATGGTTGTTCCTTCAACAATGCTGCTCTTGTTCTTGGTGGTAGAGGTCACAGGAGCAGGAGATGCTGTTGAAGTAATCTTGGTGAGTTGCTGCAGTGCGTGTGCAGATCATACATACAACGGTGGTGGAGGGGTGGATATTGAATCCAGTGGTAGGGACACCAATCAAGCAAACTACTCGGTCCTGAGTGATATTGAGCTTCTTGAGTGTTGTTGCAACTGCAGCAGACAAGTGGTAAATATTTCATCACACTTTGAACTTGAGACTTGTAGATAATGGGGAGGCTTTAAGAAGTCAGGAGGTGATCCACTCATCGCAGAGTACCCTAACCTCTGTTCTGCTCTTGTAGCCACTGTGTTAATATGGGGCGCTAACAGGAGGCACAAAGCAACCAAATTCCCCCCCCCACGTGTTTAAATGTTAAATTACTTCAGTTACTAGTCTGTTCTCACCATGTTCATCAGTTTTTTCTTTTATTATGTATATAAAAACTAAACAGACTTTTAAAACATTTCTTTAAAACTTATCTTGTTTCCTAAACCAATGGGCAGTGTCTGATCTTAGAGATTACAATGCTTTTTTCGGAAAATAAACAGCCATGTTATATGTTGTTCTCCATATTAATATAGAAAAAAAAACTTTACAGAAGATACAGGCCCTTTATTCTCCCATCGCTGCATAACGTTTGACAGCAAAGCCTCTTTAGTGAGAATGCCAGCATATAGAGCTGAACGTTACTGTACTGTCTTCCCTACGTGTATGTGTCTGTACGCAGTTAGACAGCCAGCCAAACTCCTTTCAATAACGACATGGGAGTCAGGATGTAGCGTCCAAGCTCCGGTGTTTAATAATGCCACACTTGCATGAGGTCAATGAAACAATACAAATCAGTTGCATTGGGTTGGAATAAAACGGAGAAAGAAAAAAGAAATGCACCTTGTTACATACATGAGATATAACTAACATCTAAACATGAATATGTAATGAAACCATTCAACTCACAGGCAATGCTTTCGAAGGCGTAACAATGTAAGATTACAGCGGATTAACTTGCAGCACGCTCCATGCTGATGTGACCTCTTTGTTTGCTATCACTATACTACTTCCTGTTGAGTGACCCTACTGGCCATTTCCATTTACTGCCACCTACTGGCGGCAACAAAACAAACTCCTGCAATTATAAGGCAGAACAGTTAATGGAACCGATTTGGTTTAAAGTAAGGGAAAAACATTTAAAGTTCCAGCAACATAATCTGAGAGTAGGGAGGGGCGTCAAACCTGTAATGTATTGTCACATGGTTTATCACATGGTTTGGTATGAGCATGCTCAGTTCGTTCTGGCCTAATAAACAAGCACATGGACTAGCAACTCATCTATCTCTATCCTTCATTTGTTCCACCCACATATATTACATTTTTGGCAACGAGAATAGGATCCCAAAGCCATTTTTAGGAATCATGGAAGGACACAGTGTTCAACCTTCGAGTGGAAAAGTTTAAGGTACACAAGTAGCATGCTGAGTCACTGTTCAATGGGATCGGGACAATCATGGCCGTGCCTATAAGATTAATCGGAAGCCTCGGCATGTATGACCGAGCTCGCAAACCATTCAGTTCTTACACTGAGTGGATGGCGATGTTTTTTTTAAGGCCAATAACATTATTGAGACCGAAGGTGCAGATGAGAATGTTCAAGCTCAAAATAAAGTAATTTGTGAATGGAAATACATTTTTCTAACAGATCGGGCCAGATGTCTACGGAACGTTGACAAACCTACTCGCGCCAGGGAAAGCGAAGGATGCGCCGTTTGAAGACATTGTCGAGAAACTTGAGGACCATTTTGACCCAAAGCCTCTAGAAATAGCAGAGAGCTCTAAGCTTGGTACCAGAAACCAAAAACAAAATGAAACCATCAGTGAGGACATTGTAGCTCTTAAGAACCTGTCTTTGCATTGTAACTTCGACACATTTTTGGATCATGCGTTGCGAGATAAGTTTGTGTGTGGACTGGTGGATGAGCGCACACAGTCCAAGTTACTGAACACTCCGAACCTAACGTTTCACACAGCATGCAAAATTGCCCTATCTATGGATATGGTGTCTAAGAATGCTAGGGAGCTCCGTCCAACTCAAGGGACTAGTGCAGCTGAGGTCTACAGTTGTGAGACCAAGTCAGATGCATGTCGGTGAGAGCAGTTCAGTGAATTGTTATCGCTGCAATGGAAATCACTCACCACAGTCCTGCCAATTCAGAAATGTGAAGTGTTTTCACTGCCAGAAGCAAGGCCATATTTCAACAGCTTGCAGAGCGAGATCGAAAGCAGGAAGTAAGAACCATTCTAGTGGCAATGCAAAGCGGCAGCAACAAAAGGAAGGAATTCACAATATTAAAAAGAACAGACCTGATGTTGAAGAACTAGGCATCTACAGTAGCTATGCCACTAGCGGCAATGCTAGCAGTCATGAGAAAGACTCCCATACAAAACTTTTGATCAACGAGCAATATACTGATATGTATATCGACACAGCGGCGGACTGCTCTATCACAAGTATAAGGACACATATGAGAGAAAGTTTAATCAAATACCACTTACAAAAAGAGTACTGTAGAGTTAAAAACCTACTCCGGAGAAATCCTAGAGACATGTGGACAAATGGAATGTACAATTCAACACAATGGCCAGTCAGTAAAGCTGCCTGTTATTGTAGTGAGCTACAGCAACAGGCCAACATTCATGGGTAAAGACTGGCTGAGAAAGTTAAAACTAGACTGGAAAAACATCTTCAGTGTAGATGCTTCAAAGAAGCGACTTGATACAATGCTGAACAAGTACGAGAGCATGTTCACAGACAGTTATGAGGGCATCCCTGGGTATGATGCGTATATCCGCATCAAGTCCAACGCGAAGCCTGTCTATTGTAAGGCAAGGCCGGTCCCCTATGCATTGAAAAGTCAGGTGGAGGAAGAGCTATCAAAACTCAGAGAGAACGGAGTGCTAGTAAAAACTGACAAAAGTGAATGGGCTACCCCGATTGTGGTAGTGCCCAAAGCAGACAAAACTGTACACTTATGCGGTGACTACAAAGTTACTATCAACCAAGCAGTTGACAATGAGCAGTACCTGTTACCTACATCGTAAGATTTGTGTGCAGCACGCTCTGGGTCAAAGGTTTTCTCCAAGCTTGACCTGTCGTACGCTTACACTCAGCTGAATGTTGACAAAGAGAGTCAACAGTATCTCACCATCAACACACACAAAGGACTGTACTCGTACACCAAGCTGCCGTATGGTGTAAAGTCCTCCCCCAAAATCTTCCAGGCTACAATGGATAAGATTTTGCAAGCAGTTCCAAATTGCTTATGCAATCAAGATGATGTGCTGATCGTAACAAGCAGCGAGGAAGAAAATCTAGAAGTGTTTCAAAGGTTGACTTCCCACAATGTCAAATTGAAAAGGAGCAAATGTGCTTTTGTGCAGTCCGAGGTTCTGTACCTTGGTCTGAAAATTGATGCAAATGACTTGCAACCAGTGAAGGATAAGGTTGTGTCTGAGTTAAGATCTTTCCTTGGAATAGTCCAGTACTACGCACGGTTCTTACCTGAGTTAGCGACCATGTTAGCTCCATTGCACGAGCTCCTCAAGAAGGATGTCCAGTGGAAGTGGACAAAAGCACAACAGGAAGCTTACGATGCTTGTAAGAGAAGTCTCTCTAGCAATGCTCTACTTGTGCACTACGACACAGAGCGTGAGCTTAAGTTAGCGTGCGATGCTTCTAGTTACAGTATGGGAGCTGTCATAAGCCACAGAATGGATGACGGCCAAGAGAAACCAATCGTGTTTGCATCGCGAACCATCACAAAGAGCAAAGGAAACTACACGCAAATTGAAAAGGAAGCACTCGCCATAGTATTTGGAATCAAGATATTTCAACAGTTCCTGATCAGCAGAAAGTTTACCCTGATAACCGATCACAAACCACTCCTAGCAATGTTGGGGCCCAAATCTGCCATTCTTGCAATGGCCGCATCAAGAATGCAACGTTGGGCAGTGTTGTCACAATATGACTACACGATTGAATATCGCACTTCAAAGCAAAACGCAATCACAGATGCCTTGTCCAGATTGCCACATGAAGACTCATGTGTTGGGGGTGAAGGTGCTATTTTTACGCTAGGTGCAGTTAACAAAGACTTTCCCGTGAATGCAACTGAGATTGCAGATGAGACTCAAAAGGACTCAGTACTGAAAAGAGTGCATGAAAACACCTTGAATGGATGGACTGATCAGTGTCTGGACACAGAGTTGAAACCATTCCATAACCGTTGTACTGAATTGTCTTGTGAGCAAGGTTGTATCAAGTGGGGAAACAGAGTGGTGGTACCTACTTCTTTGAGATAGAATTCTGGCCGAACTTCATACTGAATATCCAGGGATTGTCAGTATGAAATCAATTGCAAGAAGTTTTGTTTACTGGCCTGGATTGGACAGTGATCTTGAATCACTTGTCAGCAAATGCAGCGTTTGCCAAAATTGCAGAAACAAACCACCCAAACCTCCACTACAACCCTGGTCATGGCCAAGTAGACCTTTTCAGAGAGTACATGTAGACTTCTGTGAGGAAGCAAATGATTATTTCCTGGTACTTGTAGATAGTCACTCAAAGTGGATTGAAGTGAAATACATGGGTTCAAATACCACAACTGAACGTACCATAGATGAGCTGAGGTCTATCTTTGCATGTCATGGCTTACCTGAAGAGCTTGTTTCTGACAATGGCCCTCAGTTCCGTTCTGTTCTATTCCAAGAATTCATGAACTGGAACGGTATCAAACACACTCTTATTCCACTATATCATCTAGCTTCAAATGGAGCAGCCAAAAAAATCAGTCAGAATGGTGAAAGAAGCTCTCAAAAAGCAAGTGTTGCCAGGTTGTTTGGGACTCAGCATGAAGCAACGTTTGGCAAATTTCTTACTGAAGTACAGAACTACTCCACACACAACAGGATATACCCCAGCAGAACTCTTGATGAAGAGGAGATTGAGAACACGATTGAGTCTTGTTCAACCAAATTTGGCCTCGAAAGTTGAACAGAAACATTACGGAGTCAGAAACATTATTATGACAGTAATCAGAATGAACGCAGTTTCAAACAAAACGAGTGTGTTTGTGTTCTCAGTCCCCCTGGAAAGTCAAGTTCACACAAGTGGGATGTAGGAACCATAGTAGAGGTTGGTGGCACCAAGAGATATTTGGTTGAAATTGGTGACAAAATCCGAAGTGTTCATGTAGATCAAATGATCTCCGCTAGAGATGAACCAAGACGTGATCGTGAAGCATTTGATCATGAGCTCATACATGAGCTTGACTCAGTTCAGACTTCAGTAACTGAAGTACCAGGTTCAAACAAGTCTGAGATAGAAACAGGATCATCTTTGAGTTCGGAACCAAAATAAAGCAGCCCGAAAATTGGTTCAACACCAAAACCTTCTGTACGGAGATCAGGAAGGCTCCGCAAACCTGTTATTAAACTGGATTTGTAGATCATTTAAAAGGAAAATAGCCAGGAGTTTTTGTTATGTGGTGCATGTAATGCTGTTTCAAACAAAACGAGTGTGGGACCATAGTTTTGTTGTATTGGAGAGGGAATTACATACATTTTTTTTAAGGGGAAAACATTTTTTTTTAAGGGGAAAACAGTGTAATGTATTATCACATGGTTTGTCACACGATTTGGTATGAGCATGCTCAGTTCGCTCTGGCCTAATAAACAAGCACATGGGCTAGCAACTCATCGTGTCTCTGTCCTTCATTTGTTCTACCCACATATATTATCCTCTTTCTTAATGCTGTTTACATCAGTTGAAGCATCAGGTGCCATCTCTGCCCGTTCAGCTTTCAGTCATGACCGGCAGTAACACAGACAGGGCATGAAACTGCCGAGGAGACTGATTATAACTTTAAGGACCTCTTACCTATACTTTGGATTTGGAGATAAAAACTAATGTTTGAATCCAAGATGCTGAATTTGAATCCTCTCGATTCATTTAAGCTCACTGATGTCCCTAATAAGATGTTTCTTGCTGGTGTGTACTGTATTGTTTAGTACACACCAGCAAGAAACAGCTAGAATGGTCCTTCAGCACAATTCTAAGAATCTTGATCCCAATTATGTTTATATAACCATTGGCCTAATAAGACTCACTACGCACTTGGTTCGAGTATAAAGCAAGGCTTTAATCAACTTGTTTCAAAACATGGAGGTCTAGTTGTCCTTCACTAGTTCCTGTCTTACAAAATGTTCCTGGGCAAGCTGGGCCCACGCCCGAGTATTTATACTCCTTGGACGGCGCCACCAGCTGGCCGTCCAGTGTTATTTCATGAGTCGTTTCTTCATGATGATGAGATTTATAACAATCATACCTTGTTATGTGGACCTGGACAACCCTTGTTTGACAGCAGTAATGAGGGTAGCGGAAAAGTATGTTCCTGCTCTCGCCAGAACTATAGCACCATTTTGACTGCTCCTCCGATGCTTTCTTCCCCAACATCTTCTATTGCTCTGGTGTAACATGCAATTAAGCATCACCAGGTGGCAGTGCAATAAGGAGAAATCAATACGGAAGCACAAATTGGTTATTACAGTGGAACAGTGAACAATTAATAAAGGGTTAATCCAATTGGGGCAATATCTGTTCTGACGATGCTTTGGATGCTATACGAGTGGCAAAGATCTGACTGTATGGTATAATGATAATGGCTATGAAACCATGCAAATAGTCAGTAGTGCCTTTTCATACTCCCCCACCCCCTCTCCCAGGGCCTATCTGAGGGCTGCTGGCGGGAACGCAGCATATCTCCCCGAGATTATACAATGTGTAAAACAATTACACAAAAGCCAAAAAAAACACACAGCAAGATGCTGATGATCCAAATACTTAAGTAAAACTATAAATATTGAAGTATTCCTTATACAATCTGATAATCTGCAACTTCGAAATGCCAGCTGCTCTGAAATGTAATGACTTCATTTATTCTCAGATTAAAATATTAAAATGTAAATGCTATGACTCTGAAATAAAAAGAGAAAATGTTGCTCCGCCAGGCGCCAGCATCTGTAAAGCAAATAGGTGAATTGGCATTTTGAGTGCAGATCTTGTGAAAAATGAGTCTGATAAAGGATCCCGGCCCAAAATATTAACTTTTCTATTTTCAGATGCTGACTTAGCTCTTGTGTAATTGTAGCATTTCCTGCTTTTATTCCTTCAATTATTTGTTTGATGCAATTTATACCAGAAAAGTAATTGAGATATGCATCTGTATATAAGAAATGCAGGTGCTTGTTCAATAGCCAGAATGAGTTAGAAGGTCTGCCTCTTGATTCCAGATCTGCCTATCGTGCTCCTCGCTCTGGGTTTACGCCTGCCTACGACGCCTCTGTCCCCGAGTTTGTCTATAAGCACCCTCTGTCTCTGGGTTCAAGTCTGCTTATTGCACTCCCAGTCCCAAGTTCTGTGTCCCCTGTCTCTGGGTCTGGCCACTGCACCCTCAATCCCTGGGTATAGTTCTGTCGATTGTATCCTCTGCCTTCGGGTTTGGGTCTTTTTATTACAGCCCTATTTCTGGGTTTGGCTCTGCCCATTCTGTCCTCCATCTCTGGGGTTCAGTCTGCCTACTGTACCCCTGCATCTGTATTTGAGTCTACCTATTATGCACCTGTCACTGGATTTCACTCCACTTATTATGTCTCCCTGTATCTGTGATTAGGCCCTTCAGCGACCTCTGGCTCTGGTTTAAATCTAGCTAATGTGCCTTATCTCTGGGTTAATGCTGCCTATTACACCACCTATCTCTTAGTTTGAATACAGTGCTCCAGTCTCTGGATTTGCCTATTTGCCTTGCCGTGCGCAGTTAGCTGCCGCATTTCCTGGATTACAACAGTGACTACATTTCAAAGGTACTCAATTGGGTGTAAAGTGCTTTGTGATGTGCTGAGGTCATAAAAGACACTATATAAATGCAAGTGTTTCTTTCAGTCTGGATCTGCTTATTGAAACCCCTCTGTTTGGGTTTGAGTTTGCCTATTGAATTTAAGTCTTTCCCTGTCTCTAGGATTGGGCTGCCTATAGCACCCTCTTTCGCTATTATGCACCTGTCACTGAGGGTTTGGTTTGCTTATTGTATCCCCCAGTCTGTCTAATGCACCCCCTGGGTTTAGAGCATGCTCCTGCCCATTGCACCCTCTGTCTCTGGGCTTCAGTCTCTTGCTGACTCCTTTCTGTGTTTGGCTCAACCTATTACGCACTTGTCTCTGGGCTTCACTTTACTTATTGGCCCTGAAATTAGGATCGGGAGCTTGCCGCGCGTGCAAGCCCCCGATGTTCACTTACCCGGCGCGCTGACATTTTAATTCTGGCCCGCATTGCATTTCCTCTCAGTGGACCGCTTGAGGTCCTGCCACGCTGTGCGTGCGTGACCCAGCGGCGTACTTAGTGCGATGAGCCGGCTGGGATCACGTGAGCACAGGGCAACCAATGGGAGGTTGCAAAAGTTCATTCATGAGTTTGACAGTAAGAACTGTCAAACTCATGAAAACTCCTGGCCCCAAAACACTACTTAAACCTGAAAGAAAATTTAAAAAAACATTGCACTACTTAAATGAACCATAAAGAACTCTGAAAAACTATTTTAAACAATAATTTTAAAATTTGAAAAAAAAAATTATATAAAAAATCAGGGCTAAAACTAAACTTACCTTACTGTAAATTCTTTAAAAATAACAAACCTGTGGAAAAAAATTTTCTCAATTGCATTAATAGACCACTTACCTGAAAAACTAAGTACTTACGTGTGGTTTTTCAATGCGTAAATACCAGAGACCTTTACACATGCGCAACTCTCTAAAAAGAGGAAATCCAAGTCGCACGCGCTGCCCGATACCGCGCACGCGTTCAGCCTCTTAACCCCTTGGGTCAGAGGACAGGAAATGCCGGTTTTCAGCGCATGCGCTGTGCATGCTGAAAACCGGCAATTCCTCCGGGCACACGCGTGAGCACCCCGTCCTTACTCACGCGTTGGGCCCGGAATTACTGGGCCATTGTGTCCCACTTTCCCTAGATTTGGGCCCTCTAGCACCTTTGCCTCTGGCTTTAAGTATAACTATTGCACCCCCCCCCCCCCCAGTCTCTCAGTTTGGGGCTGCCTATTATGGGCCCTGGCTCTGGGTTCTGTTCTGACATTTGCACCCGTGTCTGGGTTTGAGTCTGCGTATTGCATCCTGGCTGTAGGTTTGGGCCTTTCTCTTGTGGTCCTATCTCTGGGTTTGTATTCACCTATAGTGGCCATGTTTCTAGGTTTGAATCTGGAGTGCCACTGTGTTTGGTTCTGCCCGTACCATTCCCTGTGTCTAAAAGAATGAACTTGCATTTATATAGCACTTTTCACAACTTCAATTCTGTTCCAAAGCATTTCAAAGCTAATTAACATACTTTTGCAGAGTAGTCACTGTTGTTATGTAAGGAAACGCAGCAGTCATTTTGCATACAGCAAGCTGCTCTTCTTTGACTAGTGCCATGGGATATTTTACATCCACTGAGAAAGCAGATAGGACAACAACAATTTGCATTTGTACAGTGCCTTTAACCCTCAGTTTAACATCTCACCTGAAAAATAGGATATCCAACAGTGCAGCATTCCCTCAATACTGCACACAGATTATGAGCTCAAGTCTCGAGAGTAGAACTTAAACCCTCTACCTGCTGATTCAAAGACAAGAGTGCTGGCACCGAACCCAAACACGGGTTTTGACTTTACCTGCAACAACCCCGTGTCTGGTAGCATCCCTTGTGTCCATGGTTAGGGTGCTGCTTGTAGTCTCCCCGTGTCGATGGTTAAGGAGCTGCCTGTAGCGCCCCCTGTGTCTGGTTCGGGAACTGCCTGTAGCGCCCCCTGTGTCTGGGTAAGGAACTGCCTGTAGCGCCCCCTGTGTCTGGGTAAGGAACTGCCTGCAGCGCCCCCTGTGTCTGGGTAATGAACTGCCTGCAGCGCCCCCTGTGTCTGGGTAATGAACTGCCTGTAGCGCCCCCTGTGTCTCGGAGTATTTCGCGGGGCGACAATACTGGGCGCATATTGCCGTATTCGCGGTTGCCCCGCGACCAGTCGCGTAAGAGCTGCCGTAGTGCGCGTCGGCGTTTGTCTTTGCGACCTGACAAGATGGCGGACATGGCGGATCTATTCGGCAGCGATGCGGACAGCGAAGCCGATCAGAAAGGTAACGTTAGTCCCGGGTTTTTGAATACTGCGCAGGGCCTCGTTAACCTGAAGCTGCGGGGGGCGGGGGCCTGTAACCTTCACGGTCCCGGCCAGGAGAGTGTTCCCTCCTGTTTACTATTTGAATTCATTAGATCTGTCAAGATCTGAGCTAGCAACAGGAAAAAAAATGAGCCTGAAAGCTGGCGTTTTGTCAATAAAAACCCAACTGTTTCACCCCCTGCTGCCCTTCCACACAGGACTCCAGTCTCACACGGTGATTGCCGCCTCACACCCTCTGAAGGGGCAGAGCAAGCCACTCAACTGTTTAAAACAATCACTTCGCATGAAGGAGGCCCACCACCTTGTAAAGGCAGTGAGAAATTAGTAATAAGTGTGGCCTTGTGTTTGACAGCCAAATTTTAAAAAGTTTAACAACTGGAGGAAGGTGTACAGTGGTGTTCCCCAGGGGTCGGTTCTAGGACCACTGCTTTTCTTGATGTATATTAATGACTTGGACTTGGGTGTGTAGGGCACAATTTCAAAATTTGCAGATGACACAAAACTTGGAATATAGTGAACAGCGAGGAGGCTAGTGATAGACTTCAAGGAGACAGAGACAGGCTGGTGGAATGGGCGGATACGTGGCAGATGAAATTTAACGCAGAAAAGTGCAAAGTGATACATTTTGGTAGAAAGAATGAGGAGAGGCAATATAAACTAAAGGGTACAGTCCTAAAGGGGGTGCATGAACAGAGAGACCGGGGGCGGGCGGGGGGGGTGGTGGTATATGTGCACAAATCATTGAAGGTGGCAGGGCAGGTTGAGAAAGCGGTTAAAAAAGCTTACGGGATCCTGTGCTTCAAAAATAGAGGCATAGAGTACAAAAGCGTGGAAATTATGATGAACCTGTATAAAAAACACTGGTTCGGCCACAACTGAAGTATTGTGTCCAATTCTGGGCTCCACACTTTAGAAAGGATGTGAAGGTCTTGGAGAGGGTGCAGTAAATTTTTACGAGAATGATTCCACAGATGAGGGACTTCAGTTAAGTGGAGAGATTGGAGAAGTTGGGGTTGTTCTCCTTAGAACAGAGAAGGTTGAGAGGAGATTTGATAGAGGTGTTCAAAATCATAAGGGGTCTGGACAGTGTAGCTAGAGAGAAACTTCCCATTTGCAGAAGGGTCGAGAACTAGAGGACACAGATTTAAGGTGATTGGCAAAAGAACCAATGGCGACATGAGGAAAAACTTTTTTACTCAGCGAGTGGTTAGGATCTGGAATGCACTGCCTGAAAGGGTGGTGGAGGCAGACTCAATCACGGCTTTCAAAAGGGAGTTGGATAAGTATCTGAAGGAAAAACATTTGCAGGGCTACAGGGAAAGGGCGGGGGAGTGGGACTAGCTGAGGTGCTCTTGCAGAGAGCCGGCATGGGATCGACGGGCCGAATGTCTGCCTTCCGTGCTGGAACCATTCTATGATTCTAACTCTGCAAATTAAATTGGGATATCATTCAATTTTGGACTGCGCCTCATTCCTGATATTTGTGCAGCAATATTACTTCTGTAAAAAAAAATGTTAATGGCCCTCCTAACAGATCCAATTTTCTTATTAAACTCTGAGTGCAAAAGAACTGTGCAATGCATGTATGGAGGGAATTCAAAGATTACAGGGTACGGTAATGGTAGCCCACTGGTTATGGTACTCGACTAGCAACACAGAGGTCATCAATTCAAATATCACCATGGTAAATTGTGAAATTGAATTCAACAAATTTGGTAAGTTGTGAGCCATAACCAGGAAAAATTGCCAATAATGCTGCTGTTTTGGAAGAACCCAGCTGGTTCAGTCATATCCTCCAGGGAAGGGAACATGTTGCCCAGCTACTCTGGCTTACATGCTTAATACTACAGGAAACTCTCGATTTGCCGGCACCTAAATAACCGGAAATCTCTGTTAACCGGCAAAATTCAGGAGTAGGTTCAGGTAAGTTTTACCCATATTAGTGGCCGTTCCTGGATCTGTGGCCATGTAACTGGGGTTCCTGCACCTGTTGCTAAGCAACAGGGATGCCTGGATCTTGTGGCCGGGGTTCCTGCACCTGTTGCTAAGCAACAGGGAAGCCTGGATTTGTTGCTGTGTACGGGGCTCTCGTACCTTTTACTATACCTCTCTGTAATCCGGACTTTTTGATAAACCAGCACCACGCCGGTCCCGTCGGTGCCGGATAAAAAAGAGTTTCCTGTAGTAGGACAGTGAGAGATTGGCAATAAATATTAAGGTGCCACATGCGATCCAAGAACAGTTTAAAAAGAAAAAAAGGATGTCTTCCACCTGTCTTAGAGCATCTCGTCTGTGAGATCGAGGCCTGGTTGTGGGAGGGGAATTCAACGGTTGGTAGGATAAAGATCTGAATTATTTCTGCCAGTTGTTTATGTGGCACACTGTTCAATCCTCTCAATCATTGCAGCAAATGTTCCACCTTGAAGGGGTGATTTTCTTGGGAGTACACGGACACAGCAGTTTTGTCCAGATAGCCTCTTTAGAGAAGGTTTCTTGACTTTTCTCATGAGTTGGTCTCCCAATTTTATCCATGTCTTTTTCTATTAATGTAGAGCGGTCCATCTCTGCTGAGTTGGGAAGTGAGCATTACACAAGCCCTGGTTGAGGATGAATAAAAGGATATATGGGATGCTGTTTATTCGGTGCCTACTAGTAAGAGACCTGTGGGGAACAGGCCGTTGAAAATAATTTAGAAAATCCATTCGACCCTAGTTGTACTTACATGGCTGGAACATGATTTCTTTCTATTGAAGATGTAGAAGGAGTTAAGTATGCTACAGATTTTTGGACTTGCGCAATGGTTGGGATTGCTTGAGAGTGTGAAAATCTCGAAAGTTTCAAGCAATACTCTGATCCAGATCCCATCACACTGTTTTGGGATTGCCTATCTAAAAACCCTTTGATCTGACGTAGAGGAAAGTTGTTGAACCTCCCTCCTCTTGCATATGAGCAGGAAAGACATCCCAGCTCTCTGATGCTAGATGTAATGAATTCAGCTGCAGAAGAGCTGCCGGCTGTTCCAGCTTTCCCACTTCACCTGTGTCGTCTACTGCTCCAATACAGTGATGTTTGGCATGGAGGCTGATTGCCCCGTCGTGCAAGTGAGAAGTAGCAAAGAAGCAAAAACAAATGAGCAATAAATCTCTATCCTCCTTAAAATCTACCTCTTTGACCAAGCATTTTGGTCACCTGCCCTAAAATCATCTTATGTGGCTCGGTGTCAAATTTTGTTTTGACAATGCTCCTGTGAAGCACCTTGGGACATTTCGCTATATAAATGCAAATTGTTGTAGTAGTCCAAAATTTGAAAGGTAACTTGTTTATTGGGTAGACAGATTCGACTATAAAGTTTGCTACTAAAGTAATTCACGTATCCTAATTCATGATGTTTATTTTGAACATGTTTCACAATTCTGTTTGAAAGAAAAAGGAATCTACTGTCCAATCAGATTGAAAGACTGGTCATAATTTTTTTTTAAAGGAAACTATTATGAGGTAGTCATCCAAGTCTCTGGTTAGTATGTTGCGCTGTTTGATAACTCAAAGCAAAATTATCTTTTTAAACTAGTGATTTAAATCCTCCAATTCTAGAGGATTGACACTAAACCATATAACTTAGTCCAACTGAATCCAAAATCAGACCATTTGTCCTTGTATGTTTTGAAACAGTAGACTGCAGGAAACTTTCGATTTACCGGCACCTAAATAACTGGAAATCTCGGTTAACCGGCAAAATTCAGGAGTAGGTTCAAGTAACTTTTATTACTTGCCTTCCTCCATTTGTTGCTGTGCAAGGGTGTGGCTGCAGCTGTTGCTAAGCTACAGAGACGCTTGCAACTTGTGCCCATTGTTCTGAAGCTGGGGTTTGTTGCTTTATACGGAGCTCTTAGCTCCGTATCTTTTACTATAGCGTTCGGTTATCCGGAATTTTTGATGAACCGGCACCACGTCGGTCCCGTCCGTGCCGGATTAAAAAAAAAGTTTCCTGTAGTTTGAAATGTTTAAAATTAAAGGTGTTGCTCATCATCTCAAAATGGTTACGGTATTCTCCCGTTAATCACAGCGCACAGTAGTTGGGGATGGGGCTTGAGGCTCGGTGCTAAAATGACATGCCTGAGCATCCCAGCTCCAGAAATGGCAGCTCAGCTGATGATTTAGTTCACAAAATTCTATTTTTTGTAAGGAAGGTGGAGAAGGGGTTCAACGTGTTCATTATTGGATGGAAGCATGTCGCAGATCCCTCTGGGCCTCAAAGTGATTGACTCATTCCAACACGAGCTTCTCCTTCAGTTAAATGGAAGGCATGTGTTAATGCAATTTCTGTTTGGCCTTGACAGCGATTTAAATTGCAGAAACCTTGTTAGAATCCATTTCTGCCACTTGCATTATTTCTCAATCCTTTGGTTTGGATGCAGAATGCCTCACCGGAGCATCAGGTTCACTTCAGTCTCTCATCAAAAACCTGATCAAAATTTGGAATGGCTGAATTTGTTTGAAAAGTATATTTATTTATATGTTTATTTCTCAATCCCCAGAATAGTAATTCTGCTATACCCTAGAATGCAGCTTTACAATAATCATTATTTGGCTTTGCATCACAAAGAGGAATGTGGATCAGTGTCAAAATTCTTGAATAACGTGTGATTAAACCTGTTCTTTTGGACTTGTTGCAAGGAGGTGCAATTGATGACCATTAGTAGACAAGTTAAATGGGACAAATTAAAATAATTTTGTCAATTGAATTAACTGATTTCCTATCACCAAATAGCCTTTAAACACCCGAGTAATACTGAACACACAGTGGGAAGCTTCTATAGCAGAGAACATCTACCTTTAAAAAATATATATATAAATCATGATCCTTGGTTACGTAACTGCTCCTGTTCCCATAGGCACATGCCTTATGCTATTGATTCCTCTACTTTTAAATTGCAGCATATGTGCATTAAGCTAATGATGTACAGGAAACTTTCTGGTATCCAGTACTGACGGGACCGAGCTGGTGCCGTTAGATCAAAACTGCCGTATAATCCAGCCCTAATGTTGAAACATAGAGCTTTTCAGCTCCGTGTGAATCAACAAACCCTGTTGCTTAGCAACAGCTTCAAAACAGTCGGCTGCAGCTGCAAGCGTCTCTAGCTGAAGCTGTTGCTTAGCTACAGACCTTGCAGAGCCTGACTGGGGGAAAAAAAAGCAACGAGAAGTAAAAAGAACTTATAGAAAACGGCTCCTGAATTTTGCCGGTACATAGAGCTTTCCGGACTTTTAACCTCCGGTTAAACGAAAGTTTCCTGTAGTTTGCAATGTACTCAATGAAAAGATTAGAGAGTATATTGCAAGAATACTTTATAAAGGCATGCCATGGAGTCTTGAACCCATTTATGCATAGCTTGGATAGCAATGTTAATTTTACCAAATCAGGAATGGAAAAAACTGTAAAATATTATACCTGTTTAAAAGGATGTACTTACAATATCTCAAATGGTATTTTGAGTGATGATTTTTTTTTTAGGTCAAATGGTGGCATATTTGCCAATACAAATTGTGCCATTTCTCTAAAGCCAATGAGCTGTGGTTCTCCATAGGTATGGAGGCTGGATTGTTTGTAATTTAGGTTTCCAGGCTTTACGACTATATGAAAACGGCGGACAGGAAAAGACCAGCTGGTCCATCCAGCCTGTCCCTTTGTTCTGCGACTTCATTGTACTGTATTAGAATAAAACTACACAAAAGGCCAATATGTCTTTTAATCCGAGTACAGGGATGGAAACTGAACCAGATTCATCTGCTTGATGTTTTTGCTCCACAGATTTTGACTCTGGATCTGGATCAGGCTCTGACTCGGAGCAGGAACACGCAGCATCAGAAAGCAACCCTTCCGGCAGTGAAAGTGAGCGGGAAGATGGGAATGAGGATGAAGAAGAGAGAGAGGCTGCAAAGCCGAGCAATAAAGAGTTATTTGGAGAGGACAGTGAGGATGAAGTAGGCTCAAGACACAGTGGAAGTGATGACAGGTCTGATAACCAGTCCATAGTTTCAGCGCGCTCTGATCAAGACGACATTCAACATTCGGAGACAGAGCAGCACAGTGGCTCTGAAGAGCAGCAGTTTGATAATGAAGATGACGACAATCGTTCTGATGCGGGCAGCGTGCGTTCTGATGCGGGCAGCGTGCGTTCTGATGCTGGCAGTGTGCGTTCTGATGCTGGTAGTGCGCGTTCAGATGCAGGAAGTGTACGTTCTGATGCCGGCAGTGTGCGTTCTGATGCGGGAAGTGCGCGTTCAGATGCAGGAAGTGTACGTTCTGATGCTGGTAGTGCGCGTTCTGATGCTGGTAGTGTACGTTCTGATGCCGGCAGTGCGCGTTCAGATGCAGGAAGTGTACGATCTGATGCCGGCAGTGCGCATTCAGATGCGGGAAGTGCGCGTTCAGATGCAGGAAGTGCCCGTTCAGATGCAGGAAGTGCACGTTCAGATGCGGGAAGTGCCCGTTCAGATGCGGGCAGTGCCCGTTCGAATGCTGGCAGTGCCCGTTCGGATGCTGGCAGTCCACGTTCAGATGCTGGCAGTCCGCGTTCGGATGCGGGCAGCGTCCGATCCCACTCCGAAGCTGGCAACGTCCATTCTGATGCTGGCAGCGTCCATTCCCGATCCGATGTTGTCAGTAACCGTTCCCATTCTGATGCTGCCAGCAACCAATCGGATGCCGAGGGTTCTGGAAAGGAGGTGCATTCTCCGAACGAGAAATGGGAGAGAGAGTCCAGAAGTGACCAATCAGATGAAGAGGAAAAACCGCGTCATTCAGAAAAGGAACAGCATCTTTCAGATGATGAGCAAGAACATAAATCAGGTAAATTATTTAGCATTAACCACGGTTGAACTTGGGGGGCCTTACTGCTTTGTATGGCTCAGGTATTCATTAGGCAAGTTTGTTGAGCCATTGGTGAAGCCCAGTCTAACATGACTTGCGTGAAATATCATGTCAGGGTAACCCTCTGAGTCGTGTTGGTTCAAACATGTTGTAGTCCCTAGAAGAAGCAGCAATTTTGTTTGTATGTTGCTTTCCGGTTCACCAGTTGTGGGTTCAAGTTCTTCCAAGTGATGATCCTCTTTACATCACCAGCTGTCTTTGCAAGAGGAAACATAGAACAATAGGAGCAGGAGTCGGCCATTCGGCCCTTCGAGCCTGCTCCGCCATTCAATATGATCATGGCTGATCCTCTATCTCAATACCATATTCCCACTCTCCCCCATACCCCTTGACGCCTTTTGCGTCTAGAAATCTATCTATCTCCTTCTTAAATATATTCAGTGACTTGGCCTCCACAGCCTTCTGTGGTAGAGAATTCCACAGGTTCACCACCCTCTGAGTGAAGAAATTTCTCCTCATCTCAGTCCTAAATGTCCTACCCCGTATCCTGAGACTGTGACCCCTCGTTTTAGACCCCCCCCAGCCAGGGGAAACATCCTCCCTGCATCCAGTCTAGTCTGTCAAGTCCTGTCAGAATTTTATACGTTTCAATGAGACCCCCTCTCATTCTTCTAAACTCTAGTGAATACAGAGCTTTGAATCTTGCTAGGCTTTGACCAAAACTGAGAATATTGCTTCATTATTCCCCTTTACAGTACTTGTGTGGTCCCAGAAATGAGGAGTTGAAATTTTGTTTCTACCTTTTTAAGATGTCATCATAATAATACAGCGACAGGATCATTAGGCTTGCCAGTCTAAACAAACTCACCAAAGATTCATCAGTACTTGATAAATGAAACAGGTAACCCATGTGTGGAGTTCTGTGAGCTAGTATTTATATTTTCATTGTCTGAGATCATTCCAATTTAATTCCCAATTTATTTAGAGTCTGTCTAATGGCAGAATTCACTATCTTTCACTTTCCAAATGGAATATCACGAGTTGCTTTAATCAGTTTTCAGTATTTCAAGTGGGTGAAATAAGACTTTTTTAAAATAAAAAGTTCATAGCTTTAGTATTTACAGTCGGGCATATTGGGAGGATTGCTTTCGGAATTCAATTGTGAGCAATCCTGCTCTTGTTATCACTTCTGCAGTTGAACTCCCCATTACCATTACTGTGTGAGGAAGATGAGCATCGATAGCAATAAGTTTCTAAGCAAGTCAAATGCTTGTCTTTTAAACTGTTCTCCATTTCAGTTTCTGCAAGAGGCAGTGACAGTGAAGAAGAAATAGTTCGACACAAGTCAAAGAAAATAATTGCTTCAGATTCGGACTCTGACAGCGATGTAAAAGATAAAGGTAACTCTCTTATAGATGTTTTACCCTTCTGTTGGATTTTGTCCATAAACAATCTATTTAAAAAAAAAATGATGCCAGTGTGTTGGCGTTACTAGCTATACACCATTGTGCAGTCTTCCCCTAAATATATTGGTGTGTCTGTGCTGCAGATAAAATAGAAGGAGATGATCTTTTTGGGGGTGCAGATGATATTTCATCCGACAGCGAAGGTGAGAAGCCTCCCACTCCAGGCCAACCTGCAGTAAGTATTCTTTAAACATTTCCAGAAAATATATTTTTATTTTTCCATTTTCCAGAATGCTACAAATACAGAAAATAGGAAACCTTTAGTTGAATTTCCTCAAATTTAATTTGAATATTTATCCTGGACGTCTCATTTTAAAGTTGTGCTAAGCAGTGCCAAAATTACATATACAGTAGAATTACTTAGGATATTCGGCACAGAAACAGACCATTCGGCCCAACCAGTCCATGCCGGCATTTATGCTCCACTCGAGCCTCCTCTCGTCTTTCCTCATCTAAATCTATCAGCATAACCCTCTATTCCCTTCTCTCTCAGATGCTTATCTAGCTTCCACTTAAATGCATCTATACTATTCACCTCAACCACTCCCTGTGGTAGCAAGTTCCACATTCTCACCACTCTAGGTAAAGAAGTTTCTTCTGAATTCCCTATTGGATTTCTTGCTGACTATCTTATATTGATGGCCTCTAGTTTTGCTCTTCCCCACAAGTGGAACGTTCTCTCTGTGTCTACTCTGTCAAAACCTTTCATAACTTTAAAATGAGAAGGATAACTCCATAGATGGAGCACTGGTAGGGGAATTGAATAAATAAGAAAAAGAAGTGATGTTGAATTTGTACAAGGCATTGGTTAGGCCACAGTCAGATTCTTGCAGGCAGTTCTGAGCACCCCGTTATAGGAAGGATGGGAGAGCTGTGGAAAATGTACAGGAAAGATTCTCTAAAATTATACCAGGGCGGAGAGCTTATAGTTATGAAGAAAGGGTTAAAAACAATTGTGGAGTTTATTGCTGGTCGACCAGAGGTTTTCAAGATTATGAAAGGTTTAGAGAAAGTTAATTGTTTTCACTGGTTGATAAATAGTTAATTTGTGGGGCTTGGAATCAGGATTACCAGTAGAAAACCAAAGAGAGCTGTCAGATTGGCATTGCATAAAGTGACTACAATTTTTTGAATAATTGCTACACTTTTTTAAAACTTTTAGCTAGTTTGAATTGAAAGTTTGGGAGTGACATTTTAATTGTTTTATCATTCTTGCTGACTTTGTATTCATTGAAAGTGAGGGATGTCAGTGCTGGGAAATGGAACACTCTTCATGTTTGGGCACTCGGTCTCGGCATCAAGTACTTGCAGTTTGGGTATGGAACGACCAGCTGAGGAGCAAAGTTCATTCCATCGTACCCGAGCAACATATTTCAACCCACAACCTTAGAGAAGTACCTCCTAATGCACAAGTGTGAATGATTCATTTTTCTGGTTAATTGCTAAATCCGTGCAGTTTTATAAAGTGTGCTCGTGTCCACCAGGAACTGGGTGCTGACAGACAGAGAGAGAGACCTCATCCCATAAGTCTGGACTGGGTTGGAATCCAATTTCTACAGATGAAAGGAGAGTATCCTAACTGATTACCGGAGCCAGTCCTTTTAGTTGTTTACATACTAGGAGAATATGAATTTAAAAATGAGACCTACTGTTTCGGTCACATAATATACAAGCACAATGAATGTGTCTTAAAATTATGCCAGTAGAAAGTTGTTCTAATGGCCTGCATCGTCAAGACTATTCGGTGTTTGTTATTTGAATCTTTCCACTCTTCCCTGAGAGAATAGTGGGAAGTACCAGAAGGATTCACAGGCTGATTAACAGTCTGACAGACGGTGACATGAACGCTCCTTCCATGGCCATAACCACCTATGTACCAGCCGATAGGGTGGTTCTTCCTATACAGTGGGAGGCTTTTATGGGCTTCCACAACCCATATGATAAAGGGGTGGGCCACCCACACCCAACGGATGCGAGTACAGGAAACTTTTTTTTATCCGGCACGGACGGGACTGACGTGGTGCCGGTTCATCAAAAATTCCGGATCACCGAGCGCTATAGTAAAAGATACAGAGCTGAGAGCTCCGTATAAAGCAACAAACCCTGTGGGTTCAGAACAATGGCCACAAGTTGCAAGCGTCTCTGTAGCTTAGCAACAGCTGCAGCCACACCCTTGCACAGCAACACATGGAGGAAGGCAAGTAATAAAAGTTACCTGAACCTACTCCTGAATTTTGCCGGTTAACCGAGATTTCCGGTTATTTAGGTGTCGGTAAATCGAAAGTTTCCTGTATCCGGCTGGATGCCAACCCAGAACTTAGAGCTGGAGCGCCAGTCTCCTCTCGTCCTGACTGTATGGAGTGGGGTTTAAACCTTGCATCCATCTGACTCGGAGGCGGCATGGCTACCACTAAGCCAAAGGCTCGCTCGTCATTCTGTATGGATATACTTTTACCACCCCCCTCCCTTAATGATTTCCTTTTTGCTTTAGGATGAGTACGGCATGGATCGGGACCGTCCAGAAGAAGAACTGATCCCAGAAACACGGATAGAAGTAGAGATTCCTAAAGTGAACACCGATTTAGGAAATGACCTATACTTTGTTAAACTGCCTAACTTTCTCAGTGTGGAGCCCAGGTACTTCAGACTTGTACATTGACATCTTCTCAAATATTATGATCGTACAGGCCAGATACCTCACCCAGCTTAGATCACAACGTAGATGCAAAAGGCTATTTGGCCCAAGTTTGTTCATCCAGAAATATTTTACAGTTCTTTCCTCCAAGCCGGCATCCAATTGCTTCTTGAATAATTTCAGGGTTTTTGCCTCCACTACTCTACCCAGAAATTCGATCAATATGTTGAGTAAAGAAGAACTTGCTGACATAAGGTCACCTCTCAGTTACCTCCTTTTAAGGCCAAAAGCCCAAGTGTCTCTACTTCTTAACTCAGTCCTCTGATGTTGGGGATCAGTCTTCTGGCTCTTCTCTGGATTGCCTCCAGGGCTCGAGTGTCTCACTTATGTTTTAGTGGCCAGAACTGGCCACAGTACTCAAGGTGTGCTCGAACCAGAGCAGTGTAGTGTCAACCTGACTTCCTTTGATTTGCACTCTGCTGTTTTGGTCTTTGAGCTAGGAGGTCGTGGGTTAAAGTTTCACTCCAGAGACGTGAGCGCATAATCCTGACTGACAGGAGGGTGGTGAATCTCTGGAATTCTCTACCCCACAGGGCTGTGGAGGCTCAGTCGTTGAGTATATTCAAGGCAGAGATTGATAGATTTTTGGAGAGTAAGGGAATCAAAGGATATGGGGATAGTGCAGGAAAGTGGAGTTGAGGGCGAAGATCAACCATGATCTTATTGAATGGCGGAGCAGGCTCAAAGGGCTGAATGGCCTACTCCTGCTCCTATGTTCTTATGACACTTCAGTGGACTACTGAGAGTGCTGCATTGTAGGAGACGCCATCTTTCATATGAGACGTTAAACTGAGGCCCCGTCTGCCCCCTCAGGTGGATGTAAAAGATCCCATTGCACTGATCAAAGAAGAGCAGGGGAGTTCTCCCAGTGTCCTGGCCAATCTTTATCTCTCAACCAACGTCACTAAACAAAAACCGATTATCTGGTCATGTACATCATTGCTGTTTGTGGGACCTTGCTGCGTACAAATTGGCTGCTGCATTTCCCTACGTTACAATCGTGACTACACTTCAAAAAGTGCTCAGTTGGCTGTCGAGCATGGGATGTCCTGAAGTCATGAAAGCCACTGTGTAAATGCTATATAGTTCAGCATTTCACTTACTTTGTTGATTGCTGCTCCACGCTGATTGAACATGTTGAATATAGAATCTATTAAAACCTTGAAGTCCATTACACCTCCATCTTCAGCTATTTAAACACTATTCAAAAATGTAAACATTTCAGTATCTCTTCCTTGCAATATTTTTAAAACATGAATTTGATACCAACTTCACTTGCATCATGATACAAGTATATTTACCGACAAACGTAAATTGTGAGATAAAGAAAATATTTCCGTTATTAAATGACATTAGTTCGCATCAGATGTTCTTTTGTACTTTTCACTATATATAACACAAAGCAGTGTGATAAATGTTAAAACTTAGTTCTGGTTGTGTTGACTTTCTATAATAAAAATATTTATACTTTACTATGCTCTCTAAAACCAATTCAAATCTGAATCATTAACTGGGACAGACTAACTACTGTAACTTGGTGGTTTTGTGAATTAGATTAATTTCCCCTATCAATTTGCATGGGATACATCAAGATTATTGCACATATTTCATAGCCATCTTGTTTGAGGACCTACTATAATATCCATGGTAGTTTGTAGTCATTTTTTTAAATTATAAGCTACGGTAGGTCCATTCTTTCTGTGTGGGTTTCTGTTTCAGACCCTTCGATTCCCAGTACTATGAAGATGAATTTGAAGATGAGGAAATGTTGGATGAAGAAGGTAGAACAAGACTTAAACTAAAGGTAATGCCTACTCTATAGGATAAGCAGTAAACCCATCTGATTGCTAAGATTTTGCTGCATGTATTTTTGGAAGGAGGAGGTGGGGATTATATTTTCTCAACAAGGTAGTACCTGAGATGTTGACCTCTTAAAATTGAATTTTTGTTTTCTGGTCATAGGTTGAAAACACAATTCGCTGGCGAATGCGTAAAGATGAAGAAGGAAATGACGCTCGCGAAAGTAATGCTCGAATAGTCAAATGGTCAGACGGAAGGTTGGTAATATTTATAAATACAGACTAAAGTGAGTCTGACCAGGGTTACAGGAGCTGCAAAACTTAGTATTTTGTAAAGTAACTTTAATGTATTCTGATTTCTTATGAGGATCTTGATTTTAAATTTGCTTATTATTTGTCGTAATTCCATGCACTGTTTGAGAAAATGCTGAGCATGCAGTCTGCTCGTTCCACCTGCACTGACAGTTGCGACCCTAGCAATGTAGAAGGAATGCTGTTTTGCCTGAAAGTAAAAATAAATGCGTATGTGCATGCATGTAAGTGTGTGTGTGTGTATATGAGAGAGTGGGAGACAGAAAGAGAGAAATATATGTTTTGATTGGTAGACTGTTGGTATTGAGTCTACTTTCAGTATTAACAATTAAGGAATGCTGCCTCTTTAAAAAGTGATGAATTTATGGAAATGCATGAATCTGGTGCAGGTATATGGCACCTACCAGTTTTACACTGGGCTTTATTTTGAGAGCCCCAATTTATGCTGCCAACTTTCACTCCTCTGAAATCAGATGGGGACAGAGCAAAGCTCTGAACTTAAGTACTTAAAAGCCTGTGCGGGACTCTGCTCACCAGCTAGTGAAAGTTTTAACGTTAAGAAACAGACAGTGGAAAAAATGTACAAACATTACAATGTACAATACAAACTGAAACGTGGTCTAGGTGATCACCTGGGCTCTTTTTAGACTTTTACATTTAAAGAGTTATCTTTGCTTGGCTGTAGATATTCTACCTTGTGTGTTGCTGATACTGAAAGTGCCTCACATAACTGCACTATTAAGTACAAATCCCTTTCTGAATTTGACACAGTACAAAAAAATTGTTTAATGTTACCTTTTAGCGCAATATGACCACGGAGAGTTGAGTTACTTTCCAGCCACTATGAAACTATTTTCGGGTCTTGACAGAACTGCTGTGTGAGTGTATTCCTCTGTAATGAGAATGGGTGTTGTAAAACTTCTATCCTGTGTTGGTGGATGCACAGTACACTCAGCAACATTGTTGTCTGAACATAAGAATTATAAATTCAGTTAAGAACATAGGAACAGGAGTAGGCCATTCAGCCCCTCGAGCCTGTTCCACCATTCACTGAGATCCTGGCTGATCTGTATCTTAACTCCATCCGCCCGCCTTGGCTCCATATCCTTTTATACCCTTGTCTAGCAAAAATCTATCGCTCTCGGATTTGAAATGATTAATTGAGCCACCAGCTACTGCTTTTTGTGGGAGGGAGTTCCACGCTTCTACTGTCCTTTGAGTTACATGAGGGAAGGCAATTCTAAAATGTTACCATTAAGGGTGACCTAGTGACTCCGCAGGTTGGTTCACTAATATGATATACTGTACATTGGGGTTTGTGGGGGGGTGGAAGAGGAGCTGGGGAGTTCCCACTAATGGTTCCCTATCTGGTGAGTACACGGTCCTGGATGAGGTGGCAGGCGGGTGTGCCAAGTGGAGATCGGCTCTTTCCGCTATGCAGCCACATTTCGTCCTAGTGTTGAGCGGGCTACCTGCTCATCATCTTGGCCAGGTAATGGCGCGTGGTCTGACGGAATCTAATTGAGGTGGGGGGGGGGTGGCGGCGCAGAGAAACAACATTATTTTTGAAATGTTGGCAGGATCTTTTATTGTTTTGATGAATGATATCTGAATTCGATAGGTATCTGAAGTAGACAGGTTCTTGTCAACAAATGGGATTCAAGGTTATTAGGAACCAAGGATATACTGTGGATAGGTCGGCTAGATTGATCGAAGGTCTTCTGCCTGAAGCTGTTACTATGTTGCATAAATTAATTTATTGAACGCATAATTGACTCCCCATTGAATGATAACTGTTCTTATGATAAAGTTCAATGACCTGTGAATTAATGTGTTATTTAAAGGCACAAATTCCAGTGTGTAAGACAGTCTGTGCATACAGTATTCAAATAATGGTATCTTTTTATTATTGTAGTATGTCCTTACATCTGGGAAATGAAGTTTTTGATGTCTACAAGGCTCCACTTCAAGGGGACCATAACCATCTGTTTATTAGACAGGGAACTGGTTTGCAAGGTCAGGCTGTCTTCAAAACCAAGCTTACCTTCAGGTATGTTGAACCCTTAGGAATTAAAAACACAAAACTTAATCTGGTGTCTAATAAACTATAGTAAAAACATTGTGTGAATAACATATCATGAATTTATCAAAAGAATGTTTATCTTTAGTGGAAATATTTGTTGAGGATAAACCTATCTTTAAAAAAAAAACTACAGCTGATCTTCCACTGCAAACTGTTTTATTAAAAATGGCCTTAAAAGGGAGTTTGAATTCTAGTTTTGTAACCTAATCAGGTTAAATGGTAATGTTGCCCTTTGTGTTAAACTGTGCAAATTAAAGCAAGCAAATGTTCCCGTACATCAAGCCATTTAGAAAATTAAGTCAGCATCTTTGCTCACCATTGCTCTCATAATGCTCACCATTGGAAAGTTGTGTTTCTTTTTGTAATATCATAAAAATGCTACACTCGTCCCAACGAGTGCATAAGCCATACTTCAAGTTCAGAGGTTTTTCAAATCGTCTCTGAAAGTGCAACTTTCATGCCAATTCCCGCCCCCCTTCACAATTTTCTATCCATCACTTTGGAAGACTCCACAGTTGCTGAAGCCCTCTAGTACTTGCCCAAGTGCCCACTCTTCGTGTATGAACTTAGATAGCTAGTACTGGCAGGCTGTTTGACTGACCACCGGAGCCAAGCCTGATACTTTCCTCATCTGATGTCATCAGTTTCCAGCTGATAGTCAGTGGATGATAATCGCGAGTGAGTGCCCTGGTTGATTATTTTCCCCTCCCTGAAACCAATTGTGACTGTCTCATCTCAAATCAGTACCTCCCTGAGTTAGTATCTCATTGCATGACCTATTTATCCTCTGGGCTATCTGGTGAATGTACTAGTTTTATGGTAAATATATCTTTTTTAAAGTAGGACTAAACCATCTCTATCCCAATGTACCACAGGCCTCACTCCACAGACAGTGCTACCCACAGGAAGATGACCCTATCTCTGGCAGATAGGTGTTCAAAAACACAAAAGATTCGAATCCTTCCTATGGCTGGCAGAGATCCTGAATCCCAGCGTTCTGAAATGATAAAGGTAACCAAACCTGACTGAGCAGCAATGAAAACTATTGAAATGGAGGTGCTCTGTCTTAAAGCATGTGCATCTATGGGATAAATAGTGCTGTTATTAATGGAGTGCATTTGCAACTACACAATCACTTTTGTAAGATTAGGATCACAGGCTCACACACAGATTACCCAACAGGGCTTTAGAAGTTGTAAGGCTTTTATTAAAGAGCTACAGCTTTAAAGCATAATCAGATATTACATACGGTTTAAGCTGAGTATAATAGACATACAACCCGTGACAGTAGAGAGCGATCTACGACCCCCGAATCGGAATGCCACGACCGGACGGACGGGGAGGCAGTACGGTGGTCTCGGATTGGGTGGATTCCTGCAGTCTGCTGCAGTGGTCACTTCCGTGGGAGAGGCTAAACTTGACCAAGGTATTAGGCCATAGCCACCTTGGGGAAGCCTTCGCCCCAGACTGCCCGATTTTCCCTCTTGGTCACCTATATTTATAGTTATTTCGGTGGGCTGGTAATCACCTGGTGTCAATCACTTGATCCCCCATCCTATTGTCCAATTGTGAAGCGGGAAGGCATTCCTCGCCGTCCCTTTGTGCATGACTAACAAGGCCTCCCTCTTAACTTTCTGAGGAATGTTTTATGTTTCTTTAAGGACATTTTATGGCTTTGTGGCTCCTTATTATCTAGCAGGTGCTATCCTCCCTGTTTCTTTGCATTTTACGATTCCCTTATCACTTCTATTTGTCTTTTGATGCTTGATATTCGACCTTGCTGGCATTTCTGCTATCTGTTCCCAGCTGCATGGTTGTCAATCTCTGTTCTAAGAATTAAAACCCATCTTTGAATCTAACAGCTATTTCTTACACTTTGAAGTGACAAAAAAAAAAATGTAAAAAGCAACTTTTGATCTTGGCAGAAAGAGGAGGAGCGCCTTCGGGCGTCTATTCGAAGAGAGTCTCAGCAGCGCAGAATGCGAGAGAAGCAGAGTCAACGAGGCCTTAGCTCCTCCTATCTGGAGCCTGATCGGTACGATGAGGAAGAGGAAGGTGATGAGACCATCAGCCTTGCAGCCATCAAGAACAAATACAAGGGAGGAATTCGAGGTATGGAGACCGACCTAGATCTTTGAGTATCGAGCAATTCATTCTCACGGACGCACGGCACTGTTCTGTCATGACAAAGCTTTCCATGCCAGCAGTGTGTTTCCTTTTCTGCTGGGGAAAGTAGTCTCTCTGTGAATACAGTACAGGAAACTTTGTGCTATCCGGCACCGACGGGACCGAGCTGTTGCCGTCCCATCAGAACTGCCGGACAAACCAGCGCTAATGTTGAAACATACGGAGATTTTGAGCTCCGTATCTGGCAACAAACCCAACAGCTTCTAAACAGTCGGCCGTACCTTGCAAGTGTCTCTGTAGCTTAGCAACAGCTTCAGCAAGACCTTGCAGAGCCTGACTGGTGAAAAAAAAGCAACGAAAAGGAAAAAAACCTAACGAAACGGCTCCTGATTTTTGCCGGTGGCTCGAGCATTTGACAGTTAACCTCCGGATAAACCAAAGTTTCCTGTATATTTTAATTCTTTTCATAAAGTACTACGCCAGTTTGTATGAATAGTCACTCTCTGTACCTCAGTGTGTGCAAGTAGGATTCTGAATGATGCAAATCGTATTTCAGTTTCTGAGTCTAGATTCTGCAATTACAAATGCATAATTTCTGCAGATCATTTTTAAATACAGAAATCAGTAACACTTGCACCTTTTTAAAAGAATCAAGTAACAGGTGTAAAGTTATAAAAATTTCTCTCAAATTAAAAATATTTTTTCCTCCAAAATTAACGGCCAAAATGAATTGCAGGCCTGTGTGGCGAATTCAATTTCATTAGCAGATCATCAGCTGTGCGATAAGAAGTATTCTATTTTTTGTTAAAGGAGGAATTCTACCCCTAGTTTCCAAGATTAGCTTAATGTCATACTAAGGCTTTTGGTGTCATATTAAGAGGTTTTTGATGAAAATAGCAGATCAGGACAGTTGCTAAAATAAAACTTTTTAGTGATTTGATGTTGACGAGTGACATGTTGCTGCTGAATATAGCAATCCTGATTTTTAACAATTGAGGCTAATGGTAGCAAGTACTAGAGAAAAACGACCAAGGGAATGATTTTCATCCCAGTTTTCAGATGGGAATGGGGCAGTGGCAGACTGAAAATCCCAATGCCGCAATTATCGCCTTGTTCCCGCCCGCCTTGATTTAGGAACAAGCCACAAAACAGGTGGGAGCCTACTTAAAATATGCAAATTGAGGTCCCACACCCTATTTAGGATGCTGATGCAATTTTCTTTTTCTACTAGGTGGAGTGCACTTTGCCCCCCCCCCCCCACAAATTTTCCTGCCTACTGCTCGCCCCCCCCCATGCACTACTTCTAGCTCGACTCGACAGAGGAGCCACTGGATTTCCTGTCCCCACCCCCAAATCAGTGCACATAGAAACATAGAAGATAGGAGCAGGAGTAGGCCATTCGGCCCTTCGAGCCTGCTCCGCCATTCAATGCGATCATGGCTGATCATCCAAATTCAGTACCCTGTCCCTGCTTTCTCCCCATATCCCTTGATCCCTTTAGCCTTAAGAAATATATCCAACTCCTTCTTGAATATATTTAATGAATTGGCCTCTACCGCCCTCTGTGATAGAGAATTCCACAGGTTCACCACTCTCTGGGTGAAGAAATTCCTCCTCATTTCTGTCCTAAATGGCTTACCCCTTATCCTTAGATTGTGACCCCTGGTTCTGGACTCCCCGGCCATCGGGAACATGCTTCCTGCATCTAGTCTGTCCAGTCCTGTCAGAATTTTATAAGTTTCAAATGAGATCCCCTCTCATTCTTCTAAACTCCAGCGAGTATAAGCCCAATCGACCCAATCTCTCCTCATACGTCATTCCTGCCATCCCAGGTATCAGCCTGGCTGAACTCCCTCCATGGCAAGAACATCCTTCCTCAGATAAGGCGACCAAAACTGCACACAATACTCGAGGTGTGGTCTCACCAAGGCCCTGTATAACTGCAGCAAGACATCCTTGTTCCTGTACTTGAATCCTCTCGCACTCGAATCCTCTCGCACTGTCTGTCAGCGCTCTTTCAACACTAGCGACTCACATATTATTGTAATAAGGCGTGACCATGAAAACAGTTCTGGCCTCTCACTGACGTCATCAGGCAGGCATAGCTGTCACCTCGCACACCGCCTGCCCGGTTTTACGTTCTAATCAAAAAATCACTCGTCCCCAAAGAATTCTGTTTATACTTGTGTAACCACATGCAGTATTAAAGGGGAACTAATGTCAGCAAGAACAATATAAACTTACTCATTTTTATCAATAATGCAAAGTATAAAACATGTTCTAAGAAACTTGTAGGCTGAAATTGTGCTGTATGACATGAACATGCAAACACTTAATATGGCATTTCTCTGTCCGTTATTTTAACCATAGTCTGCTAATATCCCACAGCACAATATTACCATGTCAGTTAATATAATTGATATTAACGGTAGCATATTAACTAAAATTCATTAGATTCAGTTCACATATACACATTTAGTTAATTATAAGATAGACTTTCCTCTGCAGCTGAATGCCTGTATATCCATCTTTATAAACTTGCATGGTATAAGTAAGGCCATCATTGACCTAGCTGTCGTGGCTAGTTTCCTGGAATACGTTGTTTAGAAGTGATCTTGGAGGAGCATGGCTGGATAAGATGAATAGGGCAGAGCCGGTACCAGAGATTGACAAAAAGGAAAAGTGGGAATGGGGAGCTCCGGTCCAAGCAGCCAATATGTGCACGGAAATGGACATGGGGACACATTCAATTATTGGACCAGCGGTGAGATCTAGGCATGGCATGGCAGGAATTTAGGGTAGGAGTTGATACGAGAATAGTAACCGGTCCAATATCTGGGGGCTAGACTTTGGGGGAGGGGGAGTTTTCAGGTAGTAGGCAAGAGTGGGGTGGTCTGGTTTGCAAACCAGTGGAGGAGTGAAGGTTCAGTTTGATGCCAGCGACAGCAAAGATCAATCTGGGAGCCAGTGGAGGAGCAAAGTCCAGTTCAGGGGCCAGAGGAAGAGCAATGTTTGAATCAGATGTCGGAGGAGTGGAGCATGAACCGAACGCCAGCGGAGTTCCATTCAGGGAACCAGCAGAGAAGCAGAGCTTGATTCAGGAGACCAACAGAGGAGTGGAGTTTGATCCAGGAAAAATGCGGAGAAGCAGAGTGATGCCTGGGAAATCAAGACTTCAGGTCCAGCCCAGGAGATAGGAAAAGAGTGAAGCACATCCCAGAAGATGAGCAGGGCAGTGGATCTCAGCCCAGGAATCCAGGCGGTAACTTCAGATAAAAGGGTTACCATTCAATGGTAGGCAGGGACTCCGCAGCAGAGGAGGTCCAGGTGAATAGCGGTGTCCTCGTGGCAGAAGAGTCCATTCAGAAGTCCCTATTCTTTTATGATTGGAAGTACTAGATAGTCCTGGGTTTCGGTTTAGTCCAATATACTGCTAAGTTAGAATATTCAGTATCGAAAGCTACAAAATCACTTTAAAAATGTTCATATTTTAAAGCAAAGCTAGGTGTCATAAGCATCTGGTTTAATTTGCATATGTTTAATGTCTGTTTCAGAGGAACGTGCTCGGATTTATTCCTCTGATAGTGATGAGGGGTCTGATGACGACAAAGCACAGAGGCTCCTAAAAGCCAAGAAGCTTGACAGTGATGAGGTTTGTACAGAAAGCTTGCATGCAAAAATCTAATTTTTAAATACAAATAGGAATAGTTACTGCAGCTTTTAGTAATGTGAGACAAATGCTATCCATGCTCCTCTGTTGCAGACTGATTTAATTTTAAAATGTTGACCAAGAGCTTGACACCCACCTATCATTGGGTTTTCACATTTAGGCTATTCAGATTTCTGTGAATGATGTGCAGATGAAGACAAAATGGTTAAACTATATGAAAATTTCTAAACCCAGTTCTAAATTTGATGTATAACATTTATTTTGTTGAAGATTTGCGAGCAAGTATTTTATGAATGTTGATATTTATATATATTATATACATCAATATATATGTCAACCATAGATGTCACAAATAAAAAATGTACTTTATTGGAAAGCAGAAACTATTTTGCAAGAAAGTTGTCAGCATACTTTTGAAATACAGACATATGTAGGAGAACCTCACCCCTCACGGAAAAAATTAAACACTGAATTAAAATAATATATTGGGAGCCCACTCGCTGTATTGACGGACCATCCAACATTCATTCACATGAAATAACAACAGAAAATGCTGGAAATACTCAGCAGGCCAGGCAGCATCCGTGGAGAGAGAAACAGAGTTAACATTTCAGGTCTGGGACCCTTCATCAGACCTGAAACGTTAACTCTGTTTCTCTCTCCACGGATGCTGCCTGGCCTGCTGAGTATTTCCAGCATTTTCTGTTGTTTCAGATTCCAGCATCTGCAGTATTTTGCTATTACAGGTAGACTACCTTTTATCCGAACTTCCGAAAACTGAAACCCTCTAAAAACCGAAGGTTTTTTCATTCCGCGTAAGTCGTGCGCACGACATGACCAGAGTGGCGCACGACTTACGCTGAGCAGAGGGTCAGCGTAAGTCGTGCGCACGACCCCCCGCGGACCCCTGCCGACCCCCCCGCCGACCCCGACCCCCGCCGACTTACGCTGAGCAGAGGGTCAGCGTAAGTCGTGCGCACGACCCCCCCGCCGACCCCCCCCCCCCCCCCGCGGAACCACCTGACTCTCTTCCAAAGGCTCGAAAGCCACGAGAGCTCTGAGCCCGCGGCGGTGCCGGCCCCTGTTCCGACCGAGCACGACGACCTGTTGGTGGAAATGCGGAACTTCATTGCATTCCAGGCTAGCAGCGACGGACAAGCCACGACTGCGGACCCCCGCCGACCCACCTTCCGAAATCCGAAATTTTCCGAAAACCGAAACACGGCTGGTCCCGAGGTTTTCGGATAAAGGATAGTCTACCTGTATATTCATTCACATGAGCTGGATTTGGGTTTTGAGCATCCTTTGCACTTGGCTACATTATGCGAGTTCTGGTCGTTTTTAGCCACATGGTGGTACTGACCATTCCATTTTGATTTGCGGGAAAGAAGTTATTCCAGAGCTTTGTTTTCCCCTGGGAAGCTGTTTTCCTGCCTGAACAGACTATGAGAATTAGCTTTGGGTGAGAGCTTGGCCCACACTGCCCTGCCCATCTAGCCATAGGAGGAAAGCATGGGGGGGTAAGACAGCAAACTGGAACAATATGGATGTAAATTGTGTAAAGTAATGACTTATAAACATTCTGAATTTTGACCTTGAAAGAAGGATCTATGGGTTATGACTGCTTTAACATATAATGTGAAACACTGAACTTGGCATTTATCCAGGAAGTTAGACCTTTTTATCCTATTACACAGTTAATTATTTCAATAGCAGTTAAATATTTTTATAAAATAGGCCCCAAACTTATTTAATCATTTAAAGAAAATTCAAAACTCTCCCACCTGGTAGGTGTCCTTATTTGTATTGTCGCCGCTTTTGGAAGGCATCTGAGCGGAGCCGGTTCCTCCTGAGTATCATCTGAGTTTCTCACCAATCCCTATCTCCGGCGTTTCCTACAGTGCCAATGGCCAACACATGTAATTAATGTCAGTGCAGTGGCTACTTAGTGCAAGGGGAAACCTGAAGCAGCAGGTCTCTGTCGGGCTGAAAATGAGCAGGTAGAAGATTTTTTAGCCTATATTTTGTATTGTAAGGACTTTGCTTCCTCTGCCCCCAACATACAAAACTCTTTTTATAAAATATTTGGCTATTGAAATAATCTATTGGATAATTCTTTTGATGAGGTACTCGACTGATTCTCATCGTTGTCTTAGAGAGTACTTTACAGCATCAAGTTACCTGTTCTCTACTTATGACACTGCTGGATGCTTATACTGTTGTATTTTCTTGATCCTCTCTACTTCCCCTCCGCCCCTTATCCCATTTAGGAAGGTGAACATTCTGGAAAGAGAAAAGCGGAAAATGATGATAAAGGTACCAGCAAAAGGGCAAAGAAGTATGTGATTAGTGATGAAGAGGAAGATGATGAGTAAGGTCTCCTAAGTGGGTCGGGTGGCTGGTGTCATCAGACATTAAATTGTACAGTTATTTTGTAAGTAGCTATGTTGTCTGATTTTTGGAAAATTTTGGTAATCATTTGTAATTAGGTGGTTCATGTATGTACCAAGATTCAAAAATTAAATTTTTTTAAAAAAAAGTGAATTTTAAATGATTTGTCTTTTAGTTGTTGAAGAAAATTACACCATATTACACTTTTTTTAAAAATTCGGGGCTGCCAATGTGAAACAAATCAAATAATGGATCAACCTTGTTTTCCATTATTTTGTATATAACAGTCTAGAATGGAGCACATATATGCACAATGTGTGTTTCTCTGAAACTGTTATAAGGAAACTCTTTGGTATCCGGGACCGGCGTGTTGCCGGTTGATCAAAATTTCCGGATGACGGAGAGGGTTATCTACCGAGGCTATTTTTAACAAAGAAAAATAAAAAAATCAAGAAATGTGCTGTATACAGTAATTGGGTACTCACCTACAGAATGTTGTGTTAAATGGATGGTGGAAGATGCTTGATTAAGTACAGTACTGCCAGTTTAGGGTAATGCAATGCAATGACTACCAGCAGCGAGGGAGACACACACTACCCCTGTAAAATGGCAGATCAGAAGAGACTACTGGCAGCGCGCGCGGGAGAGTCAGACTCCTGTTACAGGGGTATTGAGGTGTTCCGACTCCGACATCGCCAAGAAGCCGAGTAGTGGCAATTTGGAGAACTGCCTCCACTGACTAACTCGGCCACCGCGGGAGACTCGGACTCGGCAACATGGCCGGTTATTGAGGTGTTGTTTTCGGAGTGAGAATTTTGCCGGTTAATAGAGAATTCTGGATATTTAGGTGCCGTTTAAACGAGAGTTTCCTGTATATACGTATATATTTGGTGGGGCAGTTCTTCGTGTTTTCAAATTACCAGTTGATCTCCCGTGAAATTGCTGAGGAAAAAGATTTCTCTTTTCCTATAACGTTCTCTGCTTCTCTCAATTCGTGCTCTCTTCTTGTCTTACACTCAATCTCCTTTCTTTCATTCCCTTGTATGACTTTTGCACTTTTTCCTGCTCTTGTCTGATTTCTTTTTCTCCCTTTTTTAATATAAGTTTCTCCACCTGCCCTCTCTTCAGTTCAATAAAGGTAAGTGTACGGTAGTACACGTTGGAAGAAAAACTCATTCTCTATGAAAGGTGTCAAAATAGGTAAGGATGAAGCTGAAAGAGACTATGAGGTGTTAGATTTGGCACACAACATGTCCAGTCACTGGAGCAGCAATCAGCACAGCAAATAGAATCCAAGTTGACATATGTTGTGCTAATATGATACAGTGCTCTGGCCAGATTGCACCTTTGAGTACTGTGTTCATTTCTTGCCATTGAGACACAAAGGAGACATTCAAGACTGGAGAATCTATTGGGGAGACCAAACGCAGATTGGGTGACTGCTTTGCGGAACACCTCCGTTCAGTCCGTAAGGGCGACCCCAAGCTTCCGTTCGCCTGTCATTTTAATTCACCGCCCCATTCCCACTCGGACCTCACCGTCCTTGGGCTCTTGCATTGTTCCACAGAAGCTCAGCGTAAGCTCGAGGAACAGCACCTCATCTTCCGATTAGGCACTTTACAGCCTTCTGGACTCAATATCGAGTTCAACAATTTCAGATCATAACCTTGGCCCCTATTACATTTTTACTTATATTTTTTATCCACACCTTTGTTTTGCCCTTTCCCCCCCTTTTTTTCTCTCCCACATGGCAGCTGTCTCCCATTCTGCCAGCGCATTTCACACCTAATCTAGAGCCGTCTTTTGTCTCCACTAGTCCTCTCACCATCTCGTCTGGTTTTGAATACCTCTTAATGTCTCTTCACTTCTCTTTTGTTCTCTCCCAGTCCCCAAACTGGCCTTTTAATCTGTTTCATTTCCTGAGCTTTTTCAGTCTTGACAAAGGTCTTCGACCTGAAACGTTGACTATTTCTCTCTCCACGGATGTTGCCTGGCCTGCTGAGTTTTTCCAGCATTTTCTGTTGTTATTTCGGATTTCCAGCATCTGCAGTATTTTGCTATCGTACTGGAGAAACGAGTGTTCTTCAGCTGTGAAAGGAGGCAGCTGAATGAGGACCTCACTAGTATATAAGGTAGTAAAGAGTATAGAAAAAGTAAATTCGGAGCACTACTTTGTTTAAACATGACAGCAGGACAAGGGATCCAGGTTGAAACGGTGAAAGACAAATTTAGGACTAATGTCAGGAAATTATTCTTCACACTGAGTGACCAACTTGGAATAGATTTCCAGGTAAGGCAGTAGAGACAGAAGCTTTGGAATGATTTAAGAGACAGTTGAATGCTGAGACGGGATTGTACATTTTTCTAAATGGAAGAAGTAAGATGGGTCAAATGGCCTACTTGAGATTTATTTTGTGATCTATATAATCTCCCACTTTATACCCCTCATCCTTGTTCTTTTACTCAATTTGTATGTTAGCTTTTTATAAAACTCAGATTATGCGCATGAATGCTTTGTGCGTTTGCTTTATGTTTTCAGTTACTGCAGGGGTTTCCCCTTGGACCCCTCCCCGTCGCCCCCCCCCCCCCCCATTGAACTCAGTTTTACTAAGAATCCTTGGTGCGACACCCAGTCGAATACTGCCTTGATGTCAAGGGCAGCTGCTTGCACTTCTTAATATGCTATTTAAAGTTACCGTTGGGAAGCCAGGATGTCTGTACTCAGCATTCCTTCACTGCAGGTGGTAAAAGGAAGATGGCCAACAAATCTGAAGTTTGTGAATGAGCAGTCAGTGCTTGGGGGTCTGCACCTTAACAGCCTATGTCAAGGAATTCATAGACAGGTAATTGCTACTGCGATCACGCTACAAATTTAGCATCAGTGTGAAGCAGTTTTTACTTCCCACCACGCTAAGCTTGTGTGACGTGAATCGGTTATCAAGACCTGAACTGATCCTGAAGCAAGGCAGAATGAGACTACCCCTTTCAATGAGTCTTGATGGCTAACAAAAGAAATTAAAGCTAGTATTAAGTCAAAGGAGGAAGTTTATAAATTTGCCAGAAAAAGCGGTCAGCCTGAGGATTGGGATCTTTTTAGAAATCAGCAAAGGGGGACCAAGAAATTGATAAAGAAAGGGAAAATGGAATATGAGCACAAACTTGCGAAAAATATAAAAACATTGTAAAAGCTTCTATAGGTATGTGAAAAGGAAAAGACTGGCGAAGGTAAATGTAGGTCCTTTACAATCACAGACGGGAGAACTTATAATGGGGAATGAGGAAATGGCAGAAAAATTAAATAAATACTTTGTTTCTGTCTTCACGGAGGAAGACACAAAAAACCTCCCAGAAATACGAAAAAACCAAGGATGTGGCCAGAATGCGGAACTTAAAGAAATTATTATTAGCAAAAAAACAGTACTAGCAAAATTAATGGGACTAAAAGTCGATAAATCTCAAGGACCGGATGACCTACATCCTAGGGTTTTGAAAGAGGTGGCCATTGGGATAGTGGACGCATTGGTTGTCATCTTCCAAAATTCTGTAGATTCTGGAACAGTTCCTGCAGATTGGAGGATAGCAAATGTAACCCAGTTATTTAAGAAAGGAGGGAGAGAGAAAACGGGGAACTACAGACCTGTTAGCCTCACATCAGTAGTTGGGAAGATGCTGGAATCTATTATAAAGGATGCAATAACTGGGCACTTAGAAACTAATAGTAAGATTGGGCAGAGTCAACATGGATTTATGAAAGGGAAACCCTGTTTGACAAACCTATTGGAGTTCTTTGAGGATGTAACTAGTGGAGTAGACAAAGGGGAACCGGTAGATGTGGTGTATTTGGATTTTCAGTAGGCCTTCGATAAGGTCCCACACAAGAGGTTGGTGAACAAAATTAGGGCACATGGAATTGGGGGTAAAATATTAGCATGGATTGAGGATCGGTTAACAGACAGAAAACAAAGAGTAGGGATAAACAGGTCTTTTTCAGGATGGCAGGCTGTGACTAGTGGGGTACTGCAAGGATCAGTGCTTGGGCCCCAGCTATTCACAACCTATATCAATGATTTGGATGAGGGGACTAAATGTAACATTTCCAAATTTGCTGATGACGCAAAGCTAGGTGGCAGTGTCAGTTGCGAAGAGGATGTGAAGAGGCTTCAAGGGGATCTCGACAGGTTCAGTGAGTGGGTGAGAACATGGCAGATGGATTATAATGTGGATAAATGTGAAGTTATCCACTTCGGTAGAAAAAACAAAGGCAGAGCATTTCCTAAATGGTGAAAGATTGGGGAATGCAGATGCTCAAAGGGACCTGGGTGTCCTTGTACATGAGTTACTGAAAGTGAATGTGCAGGTGCAGCAAGCCATTAGGAAGGCAAATAGTATGCTGGCCTTCATTACAAGAGGATTTGAGTATGGGAGTAAAGAAGTATTACTCCAATTATATAGGGCCCTGGTGAGACCACACCTGGAGTACTGTGTACAATTTTGGTCTCCTTACCTAAGGAAGGATATACTTGCCATAGAGGGAGTGCAACGAAGGTTCACCAGACTGGTTCCTGGGATGGCGGGACTGTCGTATGAGATGAGATTGAGTAAACTAGGCCTGTATTCTCTTGAATTCAGAAGAATGAGCGGGGATCTCATTGAAGCATACAAAATTATTACAGGGCTTGATAGGGTGGATGCTGGGAGAATGTTTCCCTTAGCTGGGGAGTCTAGAACCAGGGGCCACAGCCTCAGGATAAAGGGTAGGCCATTCAGAACTGAGATGAGAAGACATTTCTTCACACAGAGGGTGGTGAATCTTTGGAATTCTCTACCCCAGAGGGTTGTGGAGGCTCAGTCATTGGGTATACTCAAAACAGAAGTCGATAGATTTCTGACTAGTAAGGGCATCAAGGGATATGGCGATAGGGCCGGTGAATGGAGTTGAGGCAGAAGATCAGCCATGATCTCATTGAATGGCGGAGCAGGCTCGAAGGGCCGAATGGCCTGCTCCTGCTCCTATTATGTTCTTATCCTCCAGGCAGCCACTCCTTTGCTCAGTGGTAGCACTCTCGCCTCTGAGTCAGGTTGTGAATTCAAGCCCCACTTCAGATACTTGAGCACATAATCTAGGCTGGCACTAAGGGAGTGCTGCACTATTGAAGGTGCCGTCTTTCTGGTGAAACGTTAAATCAAGGCCCCGTCTACCCTCTTCAGTTGTACGTAAAAGATCCCACGTCACCATTAGAAGACGTGCAGGGGAGTCCTCCCAGTATCCTGGCCAACATTTATCACTCAACCAATACCTAAAACAGATTTGTGAGATCTTGCTTTGATCAAATTGGCTGTTGTGCTTCCTACATTGCAACAGTGACTGCACTTCAAAAAAAAAAGTACTTCATTGCTGTAAGGCGCTTTGAGATGTCCTAAGGTCGTGAAAGGTGCTATATAAATGCAAGTTCTTTCTCCTTGCTTTCTTTTCTATTGTGCCCTACCTAAATGGCTGCATTTCCAATGTAACAGCAGTGTTGGTGCGGTGAAACTGCTGTACCCCGTGCTATAGTTATAATGTGAAATTACCCGTAGCCTTTTCGAGACTAGTACAAATCAGGGAACATTTTCTGTTTATGCAAGCAATCCTTCAGGCAAATTGGTTTCCTTAATATAAATTAGAAATGTCTGAGGTTTGCAGTGAGTGTTGAGGTTAAATGTAGTCCAGGCTGTTCAAATCATTGGGTGTTACATAAATGGAAATCCATTATAACATTTTGGCAATATGTCCAAAGCAAATGTAAGAGTAACATGTTAGATTCTCTGATACATGGAGAGTTATGTTTGCAATAGAGTGGAACCTCAATTAGCCATCATAATGGAGAAGACCGCCAGGTGGATATGAAAATTGGTAGATGAATCAGACTCCCCAAATCTTCTCTCGAGATGTTTTAAATTAACTTCTGTTTTATTTCAAATGGAAAGTGTTTTTTTTTTACATTAATTCTCCCAGCCATCTTACTGGTCTCCCAATCGGAATCCCTTCCACTAAAATTCTCATAATCCAGAGTGCGGATATTTGAGCTTTTACTGTAGCGTGCTTCACCTTTTTAGAAAATACATTAGAAGCCTTGAAATGTGAACACTTGCATGATTAGTAAAATCTGCAGTTGTAGAACAATATTTAGAGATTTACAATAACAGTAAATCTGAAAATCAGCTCAAACATCTTTTATTAAAATTCAACGAAAGTACAGTACCAAGAATGTGCCATGTAGTTGCAGGTAGCAACGGTTGGACCTGAATTCGATTCGGTGATGCAGTTAACTCCTTTGTTTCAAAATCCCTGATACATAGAAGATAGGAACAGGAGTAGGCCATTCAGCCCCTCGAGCCTGTTCCGCCATTTAATGAGATCATGGCTGATCACCCAAATTCAGTACCCTGTCCCTGCCTTCTCCCCATATCCCTTGATCCCTTTAGCCTTAAGAAATATATCCCACTCCTTCTTGAATATATTTAATGAATTGGCCTCAACTGCCTTCTGTGGTAGAGAATTCCACAGGTTCACCACTCTCTGGGTGAAGAAATTCCTCCTCATCTCAGTCTTAAATGGCTTACCTCTTATCCTTAGACTGTGACCCCTGGTTCTGGACTCCCCCGCCATCGGGAACATCCTTCCTGCATCTAGTCTGTCTAGTCCTGTTAGAATTTTATAAGTTTCAATGCGATCCCCTCTCATTCTTCTAAACTCTAGCGAATATAAGCCTAATCGACCCAATCTCTCCTCATACGTCATTCCTGCCATCCCAGGTATCAGTCTGGTGAATCTTCGCTGCACTCCCTTCATGGCAAGAACATCCTTCCTCAGATAAGGCGACCAAAACTGCACACAATACTCAAGGTGTGGTCTCACCAAGGCCCTGTACAACTGCAGCAAGATATCCTTGCTCCTGTACTCGAATCCTCTTGCTATGAAGGCCAACATACCATTTGCCTTCTTAACCGCCTGCTGCACCTGCATAATCACTTGTGGCAATACTTGACAATGATATGGCGGGCAGTCACAGAACATTGCATCCAGTTTTATTTCATTAATACTTTCCTGAGATCATGCTTTTTGTGTGCTCCTTGACTTAGATTGAATGCCAGGAGTGGTAAGGGGCCTACAATTCTTGCTTCTAGTTCTATGACAGCAAGAGCAAAAGGAAATTGTTGTTTCAGGATATTTATTCCAAAGTTTTTTAATCGGTCACTTTTTCAAAATTAGATAGTAATTAACAGATTTTACATTGACAATAGAATCGATTATTGATGGTGCAATTTCACTGTATAAAACCACAGCGGAAGCATCAGTCGGGAAAGCATAGGACCTGCATTCTTCCAATTTATGGCGTAGTGTGCCGGTACACTAACAGACTGTGTCATTGTACCCACTAAAGTACAAAGATAAGTCAAATTGGCAGATACTCTCACACTCATTACACTCGTGACTGCATTGCACAGTTATCTGTGACCTTGACATTTTAAGTTCATTCGCTCCTATTTAAAAAGACATTGGGATAAATATCAGCAAGCTGCATGTGCTCTGTGCTGGATGTTGGAACAAACGTGGATACTTCTGTTGTGTAACCACTTTACAAATTCTTCCCTGTGAGAGCTTTCTAGATGTCAAACAGCATGCGGTTATTTTTATCTGACAAGTCACTAAGTGGCTTTGCCCTGGCAATATGTGGAGCCTGCACTGTGTCAGTATAATGTACCATTGAGTTTACCCGAGGGGTTGCCAGAGTGGAAGAGGTCCTGCGTTTCAGCAAAAGTATAGGTTTATTGGTATTTATAGTTTACCGCACTATGACAGCTGAGTTATTAGCCAATGACATGTATGCTGCTTTGTAGTTTTTTTTATTCGCTTATGGGATGTGGATGTCGCTGGCAAGGCCAGCATTTATTGCCCATCACTAATTGCCCTCGAGAAGGTGGTGGTGAGCCACCTTCTTGAACTGCTGCAGTCCATGTGGTGAAGGTACTCCCACAGTGCTGTTAGGGAGGGAGTTCCAGGATTTTGACCCAGCGACAATGAAGGAACGGCGATATACTTCTAAGTCAGGATGGTGTGTGACTTGGAGGGGAAATTGGAAGTGTTGGTGTTCCCATGTGCCTGCTGCCCTTGTCGTTCTAGGTGGAAGAGGTCGCGAGTTTGGGAGGTGCTGCCGAAGAAGCTTTGGCGAGTTGCTGCAGTGCATCTTGTAGATGGTACACACTGCAGCCACGGTACGATTCACAACACAACTTGTATTAACAATACACCATTGGCAATTTGCATTCCTATTATATCAAGGTTATGACCAGCTGAGGGAGAATTGTCGTTGGTTATTTCTGTAGTGTATGTACCTTTAAGAGAGAACTACTTTTATAGCTCCTGTATACTGTAGTACCCGCAGTGACCACACCTGTATATAAGCCTTGAGCATGCCTCTGTACCCCAGTCTTGAGACTACCCTACTCCAGTAAACACCTGTTGATTGTTAAGTTACAGCCTCCGTGTAGTTCTTGGGGAAACATCCTAGTTAAAGAATCACGGATCTAATAGTGGCGACGAGGTTGATTCGAATCTGCCTGCAACTCTGCATTTCCCGTCAAGGAGTCGCTCCGGGAGGACGGTGGAAGAAAGTCGAGGCCAGAAGCACGGGCGTCGACCACGAGCAACCACCCAGTCATCCGGCAACAAGTAAACATTGCAGGAGTGGCTGTTGAGAGCCGGGCTTGGTTCCCCAGCCACGACGACCCAGCAACAGGTGCAGCGCACACCCTTCCCGGACAGCGGCGGCGGGAGCCGACCGACGGCGTAGAAAAGCCGAGCAGTGTCGACGGGGTAAGAGAGAGGGTGAAGCGCACAGGGCGCGGCCGGGGGTTAAAAAACCGAGCGGCGTCGAGAAAAAAAAAAACAAGCGGAGAGAGAGAGAGGGTAAAGCCGCAGCCGGGTTCAGGACCGAGCGACAGCAACGGGAAAGGCGCACAGGAGAACGCGCAGAGCACAGCCAGGGCTCAAGGGCTCAACCGCGTCCGCGGGGAGAAGAAGGGAGAGCGCGGGAGATGCCATTTTTAGAAGCCGCAGCGGAGAAGAAGGGCGAGCGCGGGAAGGAAGGAAAGCGCGGGAGACGCCATTTTGTTCCAGCGAAGAAGAAGGGAGAGCGCGGGAGACGCCATTTAGACAGTTAAATTACACCCAGGGATGGCGAAGAGTGGCAGTATCACGGCGTTCGACAATGAAGTCGAAGATTGGGCGACCTATGTGGAACGCATTGAGGTGTACTGCAGGGTGAATGAAGTGCCAGATGCTAGGAAAGCACTGGTTTTGTTAAATTCCATGGGTGCAAAAACTTATGGCTTACTGCGAAACCTGATAACCCCAGAGAAGCTTGTGGAGAAGAATTTCGAAAGCATAGTAGAAATCCTACAGGACCACTTAAGCCCCACACCGCTGCTGATAGCAGAAAGATTTAAGTTCCACAAAAGGAACCAGCATAAAGACAAAAGTAATGCTGAGTACTTAACGGAACTGCGCAAGTTATCGAAACACTGCCAGTTTGGAGCGGGACTATCAGATACGTTAAGGGACAAGTTTGTGTGTGGGCTTCAAAGTGAAGGAACCCAGAAACGGCTTCTATCAGAAAAGGATCTTACGCTGGACAAGGCTTTCAGCATAGCAGTATCACACAAAGCAGCCGCACGGGGCGCTGCAGAGATACAACGGAGACCGCAAGAATACGACACCAATGAAATGTCATATGGAGCAGGGAAGTGTTATCGCTGCGGCAGAACAACACACGATCAGAAGGATTGTTGGTTCAAGGACCAAGTGTGCAGACAGTGTGGAAAAACAGGACACATAGCAAGAGTCTGCAGGTCAGGGAAGAAAACCAACAGCAGGAAATCTCCACAGGAGAAGTACAAAAAGGTACATAAGGTGATGGACAGTAGTTCAGACGAACAGGGAAGTGATACAGACTCCGGAAGCAAGGAGCTGGGTTGTCTGAAACTACATAAGGTAACCAAAATGGAGGATCACCAGACTATCTGGGTCACACTCAAGATAGACGGAGTCCAAGTGAAAATGGAATTGGACATTGGATCAGCCCTAACAGTCATAAACCAAAGGGACTACAAGCGGCTATTTCCACATATACCCTTGGAAGCTACAGAGATTGTCTTGAAGACGTACACGGGGCAAAAAGTCTACCCCAAAGGAAAAATAAGGGTGAAAGTGATATACAAAGGCCAGGAAATACCTAAAATGGACCTATATGTATTGCCAGATGGAGGACCACCACTACTAGGACGTGAATGGATCCGGAAGATACAATTAGATTGGCATTCCATACAGGCACTGAAGGTTGAGGCCAAAAAGGATGACGACGCCACACCTGGACGACTGTCAAAAATGCTAACTGATGCACAAGAAGTGTTCCAGGAGGGACTTGGAACACTAAAAGGCATAACAGCAACGATTAAAATAGAGGAAAATGCAAGTCCAAAGTTTTTTAAGGCCAGACCGGTGCCTTATGCGATCCGACCAGCCGTTGAAGCAGAGCTGGAAGGGCTGGAACGTTCAGGAGTACTGTCCAAAGTAGACTGGAGCGAGTGGGCTACACCCATCGTCCCTGTAATGAAGAGGTCGTTGAGTAATACGCCTGGGGAACCAAAGAAGGTCCGCATCTGTGGGGATTTCAAGGTGACAGTGAACCCAGTCCTTCACACGGTACAATATCCGCTTCCACGGATTGAGGATATTTTCGCCTCGCTATCTGGGGGTAAACGCTTCACCAAAATTGATCTGGCCCAGGCGTATTTGCAAATGGAGGTAGAAGAAGCCTCAAAACAATACCTCACGATCAACACTCATAAAGGTCTCTATCAATACAACCGACTGGTGTTCGGGGTAGCATCGGCTCCAGCTATTTGGCAAAGGGCAATGGATCAAGTCCTGCAAGGAATTCCAGGGACCCAGTGTTATTTGGACGACATCCTGGTCACGGGCGAAAATGACAGTGAGCACCTCACCAACCTGGAGAAAGTGCTCGCTAGATTAAAGGAATATGGGCTACGAGCTAATTGCCACAAGTGCGAGTTTTTCCAGAAGCAGATCTCGTATTGTGACCACATTATTGATGAAGAGGGGTTACATAAGTCTCCTGAAAAGATTGAGGCAGTAGTCAAGGCTCCAGCACCGGAAAATGTGTCACAACTGAGGTCATTCCTCGGGTTGGTGAACTACTACCATAAGTTCTTACCAAATTTGTCTACAGTAGTACACCCACTGAATACCCTACTGCAAACGGGGGTACTATGGAAGTGGAATGACGAATGTAAACGAGCTTTCCAGAAGTGCAAAGATTTGATCACATCAAAAGAGGTGTTGGCCCATTTCAACCCAGCACTACCAATCCGGTTGGCATGTGATGCATCACCCTATGGTATTGGAGCAGTGTTGTCGCACAAATTCCCGGACGGGTTGGAGAGGCCAGTAGCCTTTGCATCTCGGTCACTAACCTCAGCCGAGCGCAACTACGCCCAGATCGACAGGGAGGCCCTCAGCCTAGTATGGGGAGTAAAAAAATTCAACCACTATCTGCATGGACAGAAGTTCACCTTGCTGACTGACCACCAATCACTTGTCTCCATCTTTAATCCAAAGAAGGGCATTCCGGTGATGACTGCACAACGGTTACAAAGATGGTCCCTTTTGCTAAGGGCGAACCAATATGAAATAGAATATAAAGGCACGAAACAGCACGGAAATGCTGATGGGCTATCACGCTTGCCACTGCCTACTGTGGAGGAAGCACCAGCAGTGGACCCTATCGAGATATTTTATTCGTCAATAATTGAACGATTGCCAGTAACTAACGCAGATATAGAGAAGGAGACCCGCAATGATCCGACACTGTCTCGTGTATATGATTTGACGGTGAGGGGATGGCCAACACATGGCGACTCACTGTTGCCTGCGTTCTCACCCAGAAGAGAACAGCTGTCAGTATGCCAGGGGACAGTGATGTGTGGATCCCGAGTGGTAATTCCACCCAAGTTAAGGGAGAGAGTGCTAAATGAGCTTCACGAAGGTCATCTGGGAGGGGTGAAAATTAAAAGCCTTGCTAGGGCTTATGTGTGGTGGCCGGGGATTGATCAACAAATCGAGGACCTAACTAAGAGCTGCTCAGGATGCCAGAAGGTCCAAAATGCACCACCACATCCCCCTCTACACCCTTGGGAGTGGCCCTCCTCTCCATGGCAACGGGTGCATATTGATTTTGCTGGTCCATTCATGGACTCAATGTTTTTAATAGCTGTGGATGCGCACTCGAAATGGCCTGAGGTGACCCAAATGTCCTCCACCACCACGGAGAAAACTATTGCAGTCCTACGGACCATCTTTGCCAGGAACGGCTTGCCAGAGCAGATTTGCTCTGATAACGGACCACAGTTTGTGTCCGAAGAGTTTCAAAGATTTATGAAAAGGAATGTGGTAAGGCATTACACCTCCACTCCGTATCATCCAGCCACCAATGGATTGGCTGAGAGGTTTGTACAAACCTTTAAAAAAGCAGTAAGGGCCATGTGCGATGACGACATTCCACTGCAGCATAAGGTGGACAATTTCTTGTTAGCCTACAGAAATGCGACACATACAATCACCAACCAGACCCCGGCCATGATGTTCTTTAACCGAAGGTTGAGATCTCGTCTGGACTTGCTTAGCCCAAATGTGCGAAGAAATGCCGAGGATAAACAATTCCAGCACATCAATGAGAAGCCGACAAGGAGCTTCAATGTAGGACAACCAGTCTTGGCCCGTGATTACCGAACAGAGAAATGGCAACCCGGAACGATATGCACATGGCAGGGGCCATTAATGTGCACAGTGGATGTCGGGGAGAACATTGTGAGACGCCACGTCGACCAGATCTTAGCGTCACAGGAACGAGTCGCGTACCTGGGAATGAACCTGACATACCGGCAGCATCTACCTCAGAAACAGTAGCAGTGGGAACCGATGGAAAGGGGCCAGAATCGCCTCCGCACCAAGAACAGGAACCTCAGGAAAGGCGCTATCCAGAAAGGATCAGGAAGCCGCCCCAAAGACTGAATTTATAAATGGACTATTTCTGTTTAATGTGCATGTTAAAGTGTTAATTGTTATTTGAATGTTATGGGTACTGTTAATCTAAAAGGGGAGGAATTGTAGTGTATGTACCTTTAAGAGAGAACTACTTTTACAGCTCCTGTATACTGTAGTACCGGCAGTGACCACACCTGTATATAAGCCTTGAGCCTGCCTCTGTACCCCAGTCTTGAGACTACCCTACTCCAGTAAACACCTGTTGATTGTTAAGTTACAGCCTCCGTGTAGTTCTTGGGGAAACATCCTATTTAAAGAATCACGGATCTAACAATTTCCAGTTTTTCCAGGGAAATCTAATTCTATTGGCAGTTGATTCTTTTTAAAAATTGAGAAACCAAAATGCAGAACCTAAGGTTGAAAAGTGCAGGAAATGTGACGTCGTAAATAAGGAAGCACTGACGCATCAGCACCACGTTTTGGGTTTTAAACACCAGCAGATGATTTGAGGAAGGAAAGACTGAATTGAGTACTCTATTGACGAAACTATTTTATTGAAAAGACCCATTTATTAAAATATACATGTGACCTCCAACTTATTACAGAAGAATGGATGTGTGTGTGTGTGTGTGTGTGTGTGTGTACACCGATCACCACCATGAGGTAACCATCGACTTTCAATTTAGGCCAATAATGTTATCTGCACACGTTCTTGCAAAATCATGGAACCGCCTCTGAATTACTTAGTGATGTTCTTTGAAACCCTAAACCCTACGTGTATATATACAAACGACAATATTTCTATAACCAGTTAGAAAATGGTACCTCACATGCTCTTGAATCCTTGCTTAAAGCACACATGCACCATACTTAACCCAATTGCACATGCTGGACAGGAGAATCTATGCAATCAACTTGCCTATCTACACATTGGCGACATCATCCGAAAACACAGCGTCATTTTCCACATGTACGCCGATGACACCCAGTTCTACCTCACCACCACGGTCTCTAAATTGTCAGACTGTTTGTCCGACATCCAGCACTGGATGAGCAGAAATTTCCTCCAACTAAATATTGGGAAGACCGAAGACAATGGGTTGGATTTTGATTTAGGAGGCGGGACTACAACTTTTGGGGTTGTAGTCCCACCTCCAACGAGTTGTGGCCAACCCACGCGATTTTGACTTGATTGACCTTGTTGAGCCCGCCCAGCGGGCTCCGCAGGCCAATTAAGGGCCACCCGGCAACAGGTGACATCACAGATTGATATTTCATCTGTCAAAAGCTTTTGACAGATGAAATATCAGCGTTTGACAGCTCTTTGAAGCTGTCAAACACTGACAATCTGTATTCCAAGTTAATTCCTTCCTCTCAGGCTGATTTAGAGATCTCTCCAGAACAGAAAGCTGAATGCTGCAACTTTTGACAGCTAGCGGCCATTCTGCTTTCTGTGCCAGTGAGATGAGGGACTCCTGAGGCTTGAAGGAAGGAAGGCTGTAAAGGTAAGTAAAACTTCTTTAAACACTTTACACACACCAAACACACTTACCTCTGAACTCATGCACCCATCACTCACCTGAACACCGGATATCTCGAACCCTTCAGCCCGACGGCCCACCTCGCTAACTTGGCGTGGTTTGGAGCCGTTGGGAATCCCACACTTCAGCAATAAAAGTAGGGATTAGGCTAAAAACTGCCTGTTAACTACCTGTTCGCAAGCAGTTAATTGGTACTAATCCCCTTCCCGCCTCGGGGAGGCAGGTCCCAGTGCGGGTCGGGTACCCGCCTCCTTTCAAACTGGCATGGAGGCGGGTTGGGGCAGGATGGGTTCGCACCCCCTGATTTTGAGATTTTAACCCCCCACACGCCTCCAATCCCGCCTCCACGGCCCTAGTTTCAGATATTATGGTCACTCTTCCCTAAAGGCATCTTTACTACAAGGTTAGTAATTTACCCTTTCTCGTTGCAAGATACTAGATTTAAAATAGCCTGTTCCCTAGTTGGTTCCTCATGGACCATGTACAGCAGGCACCTCAAAGCACTGGAGAGGTACCACCAATGCTGCCTCCGCAAGATCCTGCAAATCCATTGGCAGGATAGACGCATCAACATCAGTGTTCTCGCTCAGGCCAACATCCCCAGCATCGAAGCTTTGACCACGCTCGATCAGCTCCGATGGATGGGTCACATTGTCCACATGCCCGATACGAGACTCCCAAAACAAGCGCTCTACTCGGAGCTCCGGCACAGCAAGAGAGCCCCAGGTGGGCAGAGGAAATGCTTCAAGGACACCCTCAAAGCCTCCTTGAGAAAGTGTAACATCCCCACCGACACCTGGGAATCCCTGATCCAAGACCGCACAAAGTGGAGGAGAAGCATCCGGGAAGGCGCCGAACACCTCGAGTCTCTTCGCCGGGCACAAGCAGAAGCCAAGTGCAGGTAGCGCAAAGAGCGCACGTCAACCCAAGCACCCCACCCACCCGCCCCTTCAACCACCGTCTGCCCCACCTGTGACAGAGACTGTAGGTCCCGCATTGGACTAATCAGTCACCTGCGAACTCATTTTTAATGTGGAAGCAAGTCATCCTCGGTTCTGAGGGACTGCCTAAGAAGAAGAAATTTGGTTTGCCCAGTCTATATGTACATTAAAGTCCCCCATGATTACTGTATTACCCTTGTTATATGTGCCTCTAATTTCCTGATTTATACTCTGCCCTACATTACAACTACTGTTTGGGGGCCTGTAAACAACTCACCAATGTTTTCTGCCCCTTGCTGTTTCTTAGCTCCACCCAAACTGATTCTACCTCATGATTTTCAGAGCTAAGATCCTTTCTCTCTACTGTCTTTATCCCATCCTTTATTATCAGGGCTACCCCTCCTCCTTTTCCATCTTGCCTATCTCTTCTAAAAGTTAAGTATCCTGGAATATTTAGTTCCCAACCTTGGCCACATTACAACCATGTCTCTGTTATGGCTATTAGATCAAACCTATTAATTTCTATCTGCACTATTAATTCACCTATTTTGTTGCGAATTCAGATATAGTGCCTTTAGCTTTGACTTATTTCTATTTTTCCCTGATGTCACCTTAGTCACTGATGCCTTATTACCTTTGTTACTCGCTCTGTCCCTTGCTGACCCACTCTGCTTATTTTTACCCAAAACTCTGCTCTAGAGCCTTGACGTTTCTCTCGCTGCTTTTAAATTTACTCTTTCCTGAATCCCCCCCCCCCCCCCCAATCCCCCCTTCATTACTTTAAAGCCCTGTCTACTGCCCTAGTTATTTGGTTCGCCAGGACACTGGTCCCAGCCTGGTTTAAGTGGAGCCCGTCTCAATGGAACAGCTCCCTCTTTCCCCAGTACTGGTGCCAGTGCCCCATGCCCCATGAACTGAAACCCCTTCCTTCCGCACCACTCTTTGAGCCACGCATTTAAACCTCTAATCTGTTTGTCTCTATGCCAATCTGCGCGTGGCTCAGGTAACAATCCAGAGATTATTACCTTTGAGGTTCTGCTTTTTAATTTGGATCCTAGTTCCTCAAACTCCCTCAGCAGACCCTCATTCCTAGTTCTATCTATGTCGTTGATTCCTACATGGACCACGACAACTGGATCCACCCCCTCCCACTCCAAGTTCTCCTCCAGCCGCGAGGAGGTGTCTTTAACCCTGGCACCGGGCAGGCAACACGACCTTCGGAACTCTCGGCCGCGGCTGCAGAGAACAATATCTATCCCCCTGACTATTTCTTGCCTATCTCTTCTACTACCACAACTACATTCCATTTCACTCCCCCCACTTGAATGGCCCCCTGCACCGTGGTGCCATGGTCAGCTTGCTCATCCGTCCTGCAGGCTTTTCCCTCATCCACACAGGCAGCAAGAACCTCATACCTGTTGGACAAGGGCAAAGGCAGAGGCTCCTCCAGCACTGCACCTGGGGTCCCCTTACCTGCCTGAGTTGTAGTCACACCCTCCTCTCCCTGACCACTAACCAGACCTGTACCACTACCTAACCTAAGGGGTGTGACTGCCTCCTGGATCAAAGTGTCCAGGTAACTCTTCTCATCCGTGATGCCCCACAATGTCTGCACCTCAGACTCCAGCTCACAAACTCTGAGCTGAAGTTCCTCAAGATGCAGGCACTTACTGCAAACGTGGTTGTCCGGGATCACAATGCTCTCCACAAACTCCCACATGCTGCAGTTGTGGCACACCACCTGCACTGCCAGCCCTATATGACCTTGTTTTATTGAATTAAATTTGTAAATAGGTAACTTAGTTTACAGTGCAGTTTCTTGACTACTTACTTGATCTAGATTAAGTTATGGGTGCCAAAATTAAATATCTACCTATAACACAAAGCACTACTAGTAGTGTAGGCAAAAAGCAACAACTCCTTCCCCCTTTTCTCCGAATTCCCACTCTTTCCAAATTCCCACATAAAACACACTGTTCAAGTCCACTCTGTTTTAATCTCGCTCTGTGCAGACCACTCTGTGCTCATCTAAACTCTGCTGCCTATGTCCTAACTCACACTAAGTCCCATGCATAATAATGCATAAGGAATGAAGTGATAAGCCCATTTTGATAATGGATATGCCTGTACAATGAATGTCGTACCAGATGCATTGCAGATGTTTTCTGTTGAAAGTGTTAGAAAATGCTAATAAAAATGAATGTTATGTGTAGTCACTGCAGATGAAGGTAATGCACCACATAAAGGTAACCTCAGCCCCTAACCTTTTCTTTGTAGCTTTTATTGTTTTGTTTAAATCAAATGGAAACAACTTACTTTTGACTCTTAAATGTTATGACGGAGGTGCTCTCATATAACATTAAAAATGAGAGTCCAGGCTCACACTGAACTCAAGTGGGAGGTGCAGGCTGAGCAACCCCACTCTACATATAGATCTGAAACTATATAAATTTCAATTGTTGGGAGAAAAACTGAGCTTCCCCCACCACCTGGGCAGGAAAATAGCAGTTCCAGACAGTATATACGTGGTACTGGCTGACTGGAACCAGTGCTGCAGCTACTCTGACTGTGCAGCATTAATAGTGTCGCTGTTTACAGTGTCGCTGTTTACAGTGACTCGAGTCAAATTTGGTTTTTGTCACATGGGATTTTTATCAGCTGTCTGGGATTGCATTCTGCCTGTTTATAATTTGGCTCACTGGTTTATAAATCAAATTCTGTTTATCTTGCATGGGATTTTATAATGGTGTTTTGGGATCACACTCTGCAATTCTGTCCATTTTTCTGTGGAAGCTGTAGCTCAATGACCTTGAGCAATGGACTTGTATTGACTGTAGCCGCTCTGGGCCACGTCGCCTCCAGGTGTCACTGTTGCACAGATCACATGCTTCTCTGTACATACTCCACTTTTCTATCGCCTAGTAATGAAATGCTCTTCAGACTCAAAACCATCCTCCGTACACTCACAGAATCACAGAAACCCCACAGTGCAGCTAGAGGCCATTTCGGCCCATCGAGCCTGCACCGACACATATCCCACCCGATCCCTGTAACCCCTACACCAACACATATCCCACCCTATCCCCGTAACCCCACATATTTAATCCCCCTAACACTAAGGGTCAATTTATCATAGCCAATCAACCTAACCCGCACATCTTTGGACTGTGTGAGGAAACCGGAACACCCGGAGAAAACCCACGCAAACACGAGGAGAATGTGCAAACTCCACACAGATAGTCACCCGAGGCCGGATTGGAACCCGGGTCCCTGGTGCTGTGAGGCAACAGTGCTAACCACTCTGCCACCACCGTTCAACCACTACTTCCTTCCCAATCAGTAACCCAAGGAGGAAATGAAGTGCTTGCTCATTATTTTTCCATCTATCGTTACAGACACATTCCTCTTTAATTCTGCCCATTAACACACACATTAGAAGCTGACTTGTTTTAGGGTCTTCTCTTTGGGGATAATCTAGTCAAAACACTCTGGTTCAACTATCTTCCCCCTAATATTTCTCAGAAACTGTCAATGGGTATGACTGTATCTTTAGGAGAGCCTGCTTTAATTCCTCCTAATGCCACGACAAACTCGTAGAATCCATAATTCAAGCTGAAATGAGTAAGCATTTGGAAATGCATAGGTTAATAAAGGTCAGCCAGCACAAATTTGTCACAGGCAAGATGCGCCTGACAAATTTTAGTGGAGTTTTATTTGAAGAAGTAACGGATTGGATTAATAAAGGGAATGCAGTAGTTGTATTGTATATAGATCACATTTGATCTGGATTAGCGCCAATTAAAAATAACATCCATCTCATCACTCTCCCATTTGTATCTCAGCAAAGTTTGACTGTTTTGTTGGTAAATTTTTGTGCAAGCTTAATTCCTGGCAGAGCTTGCTCTGAAAATTCATTTACTGCAATCGCCATTTTGGCCACGGAGAAAGTTCACAGTTCAAGAGGGTGCTAATTACTTCAACTCGAGGAGTGCTCTTTCCTCTGTCTAAACTGAAAGAGAAATGCTTTAAACCAAGAACTTTTCATGAGGAAAACATCTAGGCCAAACTATTGCAAGAGTTGCCTGGTTACGTCTGTTTAAGAGGCACTGTTAAATAATCGGTAACGTAATGACATTGTTGCAACAGCAATCATGCCATGGTGCATCTCTCTTTACAAAACCTAGTAAAGTGATAGCCTACAATAACCAGTAAGGAAAAAGGAAGGTAACAAAAACAAGCACAAACAGTGAATGCAATCTCCTCACTGATACTGATATGACGAGATGATTACATTATTGATTAGTTACCTGGGTCACTACACTTCCACAGGACTCAGCAGTGTGATGGGTGGCTTCGAAAGCTCCATCCTCACCATAATGGTGGCCATTATTTCCTATATATCCAGAAAGCAAATGTCAGTTGTAGAAAAGGTATTCAGGATGGCAAGGGTTAAAGACTCACATGCGCCCGTACTTGCTATTTGTTTCCTTGTCGGGGTGGAATTGTGGGAAGAAATTTCCTGTTGCAAGCATTTCCTGTACTCCATGTAATTAACCAAATTGTGAAGGAAATCATTGTCGCAGAAATCTCCTGCCTCAATGAGCCAACAGGAAATTCCTAGCGATTATTGCACTGGCAAATCTTCCAAATAAGCTGTTATAGCTACACCCTTATATCTTTTTCAACTATGGTGGATAAGGGTGAGGGTTCAGGCATTAACTTATGTTGTGCTTAGATTGTTATCCAGTGTGACTCCAAATGGCAAATAGCAACAGCCACTCTCTGCTCCAGACCATATCCTTTCAAATCCCACACAAATACTGGAATTGTACTACGTAGTATGAATTCCACAAATAGGTCAGTACAGCACTATGCCATTATAAGGGAGGCGATTTACACTGACTAGTTTCCTCCAGAATAAAGTCCACGTTGGAGTCACGTTGTTCAAGCAATATAACTGAGATATCACTCGAATAGATCTTCACACTGTCAGCGCAGTACAGATGGGGTATTAATCTCAGATTGCTGTTTACCAAGTCATCTTCACATTCGCTACAGTTTTACCTACAAAAATGCAACAAGTTTTTCGCTATAGCAAATGCTTACAAATTTGATTCATAATTGAAAATGTTGTAGCTCCAGGCAGCCTGATGGTGCCACCGATTAATGTGCCAAACACTACCTCAAGAAGTGGTAGTATGTGGGTGAAAAGAAAGATGTTGTTACATAGTTATGTTGGGACTACATTGTACAAGTGTACTAACACTCAAATCAAGTGTAGCAGCACTACGATGCTGGGAAAGTAGTGCGCAGGCGCCGCACAGCACTTTGAAAATATCACCCCGCACCATGCGGCAGGCAGCCATTACAACACAAATAAAACAGTAGTTATAATTACAAACTACTGAGTCCAGAGTCGTCTTTACAAAGCACTACGAGCGCTAGAAGACATAACAGATGTAGTGCTTTTCATGACCTTGGGACTTCCAAAGTGCTTTACAGCCAATGAAGTACTTTTTGGAGTGTAGTCACTGTTGTAATGTAGGAAACGCAGCAGCCAATTTGCGCACAGCAAGGTCCCACAAATAGCAATGCGATAATGACCAGATAATCTGTTCTAGTGATGTTGGTTGAGGGATAAATATTGGGCAGGACACCTCCTCTGCTCTTCCAATAATGCCATAGGATCTTTTGCATCCACCTAAGAGGCCAGACAGAGCCTAGGTTTAGCATCTCATCCGAAGGACAGCACCTCCAGCCTAGATCACGGTCAGCCGAGATTATGTGCTTAAGTCTCATGGAGAGGGGTTTGAAACCACGACCTTCTGATCCAGAGGCGAGAACGCTACCACTGAGCTATGACTAACACCTAATGATGTGGGTGTAAATCTGTGATTCTATTGCTGTGGGTTCCTGATCTAAGATGTGTTACGTGGGGAGGTGCTGAGTGGAAGTGGTGCTTCCCAGAGGAAGGGAGGAAAAACTAATGATCCCGCTAGTTGATGGGTTATTAGACATCTGCTAGTACAGGAAACTCTTTTTTTATCCGGCACCGACGGGACCGGCGTGGTGCCGGTTGATCAAAAAGTCCGGATTACAGAGAGGTATACTTACCAAGGTACGAGAGCCCCGTATACGGCCACAGGTGCAGGAGCCCCGGTTACCCGGCACTTGTGCAGGAGTCCCGGTTACACGGCCACAGATCCAGGAGTCCCTGTTGCACAGCCACAGGTGCAGGAACCCCGGTTACACGGCCACAGATCCAGGAATGCCGGTTACACGGCCACTAATATATAATAAAACTTACCTGAACCTACTCCTGAATTTTGCCGGTTAGGAGAGAGTTTCCTGTAGCTAGGTACAATTGGCAGGGACATAGGATCAGGTTATCAACAATTCAGATTGTCTTTGCAGGTTTGAAGGATTCGACAAGTTCCTTCTAACTCAACACAGTGGTTTGTTCTATATATTTAATCCAAATTTCTGGCTCATTTTCCCATTGGATGCCACATATTGCCTTTCAAGTGTCCAGGTTACTTTAAAATGTGATTCCATTTCATCATTTCAGAATGACAACTGTGGTCTTGCAAAAATAACACTGATATTTGTGGAGGATTTAAAAAAGGATCCTTTCTCATTTCATAGAATCATACATCATAGAAGGAGGCCATTCGGCTCATCGTGCCTGTGCCAGCTCTTTGAAAGAGCCATCCAATTAATCCCACTTCCCTACTCTTTCCCCATAGCCTTAATGGCAAGAAACTGGAAAGTACTGAAGTACAAAGGGATCTGGGGGTCCTGGTGCACGAAACTCAAAAGGTTAGTATGCAGGTGCAGCAAATGATTAAGAAGGCCAATGGAATGTTGGCTTTCATTGCTAGGGGGATAGAATATAAAAATAGGGAGGTATTGCTTCAGTTGTACAAGGTATTGGTGAGACCGCACCTGGAATACTGCGTACAGTTTTGGTGTCCATACTTAAGAAAGGACATACTTGCTCTCGAGTCAGTACAAAGAAGGTTCACTCGGTTAATCCCGGGGATGAGGGGATGGACATATGAGGAGAGGTTGAGTAGATTGGGACTCTACTCATTGGAGTTCAGAAGAATGAGAGGCGATCTTATTGAAACATATAAGATTGTGAAGGGGTTGGATTGGGTGGATGCGGGGAGGATGTTCCCGATGATGGGTGAAACTAGAACTAGGGGGCATAGTCTTAGAATAAGGGGCTGCTCTTTCAAAACTGAGATGAGGAGGAACTACTTCACTCAGAGGGTGGTAGGTCCATGGAATATGCTGCCCCAAAAAGCTGTAGAAGCTACATCATTACATAAATTTAAAACAGAAATAGACAGTTTCCTAGAAGTAAAGGGAATTAAGGGTTACGGGGAGCGGGCAGGAATTTGGATATGAGTCTAGGTCCGGATCGGTCATGGCCCTGTGGGTAGCGGAGCGGGCCCAGGGGCCGTGTAGCCTGATCCTGCTCCTATTTCGTGTGTCCAATTCTATTAGATTCAGGAGATGGTTCTGTGATAGTGGATTGGCGGTTAGGATCAGATCAGCCATGATCTTATTGAATGGCGGAGCAGGCTCGAGGGGCCGATTGGCCTACTCCTGCTCCTATTTCTTATGTTCTTATGTAGCCCGTAAATTATTCCTTTAAGCGAAAATTTTCCATTTGTGAAACAGCATTTTACTAGTAGAGCGGGTCTTCTTGCATTATTATTAATGGCATTTCTTAGTAGGGTTTAAGAAATTGGTGACTTTTGAAATGCCACAGTCATGTGCTGGATTCAAGCAACAGCACGTCGTGCCACAGAGGGGTTTGATACCACCACACTCCCGAGTTCCCGATCGCAGCTGTGTCTTTGTGAGGGGCACAAACAGAGGACAAGCTTTTCCTCACAGAGACCGTCATCAGGTACTCTCACACCTGTCCTAACAGCCATTGCCTAGCAGCATTAGCAGGGGTGTGGGTCCAGGGTGCCCAACCACCAACACTTTCAGCCATAGCTGACGCCTTGAGATCAGGGGGGGGGTCCCTCACAAAAAGGAGGTCATTTCAGAAATGCAAATGAGAAAATGCAGCGAGTGTACTGTAGAGTTTATCAGTAGTTAGAAAGAGAAAAAAAGTGGATAAATATTTCAAGTGTAGGCATATTCCCTGTGTTCTACATGGTTATTGTATATTCTTTGACACTGACATACAAATTATTTCAAACCTTTACAAGCTGATACCTGGGATGGCAGGAATGACGTATGAGGAGAGATTGGGTCGATTGGGCTTGTACTCGCTGGAGTTTAGAAGAATGAGAGGGGATCTCATTGAAACTTATAAAATTCTGACAGGACTGGACAGACTAGATGCAGGAAGGATGTTCCCGATGGTTGGGGAGTCCAGAACCAGGGGTCATAGTCTAAGGATAAGGGGTAAGCCATTTAGGACTGAGATGAGGAGGAATTTCTTCACCCAGAGAGTGGTGAACCTGTGGAATTCTCTACCACAGAAGGCAGTAGAGGCCAATTCATTAAATATATTCAAGAAGGAGTTGGATATTTCTTAAGGCTAAAGGGATCAAGGGGTATGGGGAGAAAGCAGGGACCGGGTACTGAATTTGGATGATCAGCCATGATCGCATTGAATGGCGGAGCAGGCTCGAGGGGCCGAATGGCCTACTCCTGCTCCTACCTTCTATGTTTCTATGTTTCTGGGTGGGGAACTGCTTTAATTTTTGGACTCCAAAGATCTGCTTTGCTGTCTGAGAATGTTCCATTGTTCTTTACAGTATGATATTCCATACAGCCTTTAAGTACAACAGAACGCAGCAAGAACAAAGTCAAGTGACAGCGCCCATCATTACTCCATGGAGCCCACTTGTTACATGCTGGAAGAGGGTCAATTTACAGTAATGGACAAAATAAAAAGAAAAACATGCAAATGCTGGAAACTGAAATGAAACAGTAATGATTGAAATAGACATCAGGTTGTTCAACTTGTGTTCTGATGAAGGGTCTATACCCGAAACGTTATCCTGTCTTTCCTCTCTACATATGTTGAACAATTACTGTTCTCTACAATTACTGTTTTCTGGAATATCACATTGCAGAGAACAATAGAACATTCTCCGAAACCAAAGCAGATCGTTGCTCTCCAAGGATGAACTCATTTGCTTGCAGACATACCAGACTGTAAAGGTTTGTAATAATTTGTATGTCACTGTCAAACAATACGCAATAACTATGTATAAAATATATGCATTGACCTCAAGTTCTGGAAAGCATCCTCTTCCAAACTCAGCATAAAAGTCACCACTAGATGTCACATTTGAATATGTGGAAAATCAGAGGTTTGGAAGAGAATCCCACAGCATTGTATAAGCTGTCTCCACAACAGCTCTTTTCCTTGCAGTACTCTGTCAATGTCCTTAGCTGCTGATAATTTCACAGGAAGCCAACCATATGGTTGAAAACGTCTTGGGTTGGATTTATTTTACAGAATGTTTCCAGTAATCAACAGTTGATTGGATGCACCATTTACACTGAGTATTGTGCCTTTCACTTTCAGCCACTGATAACAAGAAAAGGAATGAAAGTTCAATGGAACTTAATGATTTTTCCATCCTCACATTCTACCATCCTGGCCCTGACCCTCAACCTTTCCGATTGTTCTCAGCACGTTTGCTGGGGCCATAACCCGCATGTCTAGCTTCTGTCTACTCCCTTGCCAGCTAATTCTTGAGTGAAAGTGAGGGTTTGAATAATTCTGAAGGTATAGAGAAAGTAGCAGATCCCTTCCCTGGAGACAGATCACACCTGGTTGGAACTGAAGGATGTCTGCTGGTCAGTAGCCTCTCATAGCATCAGCTACCTCCCTGAGGCAGCTTATCAGCCAATAGCCATCAGTGAATGAATGATCACAATGTACCATGAATTGCTCAGAGCACAAAAAATCGCTGAGTATTTTGACAAGTAAATCACCAACACTGAACAAAAACTAAAGCAAAAAAAATTCAAAGTAAAATAAAGGCAGATGTAAAAAGAGAAAATGGTAGAATAAAGGAAAATGACCAAAGCAAGCCGGAAAATTGAAATAAAAAAAAATAGGAAGGCACAAGAAACCAATTCCAACAGGAAATAAGCAGTTCCGAAGAAGGAATAACAACAGAAAACGCTGGAAAAACTCAACAGGCCAGGCAACATCCGTGGAGAGAGAAACAGAGTCAATGTTTCAGGTCGAAACCCTTCGTCAGGACTGAGAAAAAAAGGCAGGAAATGAAACTGATTAAAAGGCAGTTTGGGGGCTGGGAAATGGGGGAGGGGATGAAAGAGGAGACATCAAGAGATATTCAAGGTGAGACGAGATGGTAATAGGACAGGTAAAGAGACAGACAATGGCTCTAGATGAAGTGTGAAATGCACTGGCAGAGTGAGAGACAGCTGTCACGTGGGAGAGAGAGAGAGAAAAGGAAAAGGCAGTTCCGAAGAAGGGTTCCACTCAAAAGGTTAGCCTGTCTTTTCTCTCACAGATGCTGACTGATCTGCTCTGTACTTCCAGCACTTGTTTCGGGAAACAAAAGGGAGTGAGTCGGAGATATTACAGCCTTCTCCCAATTGGAGCTAGCTGATGTCCTAATATTTTTAATCTAAGCTATGACAGTAAATTCACTCTTTACTGTCAAACCAATTTCTTAGAGGCAATAGTCTGATCTAATTGGCATGTGAAAAAGCAAGCCGTGCTTCTGACTCCACACAGTTAAGGCTGTTGGTACATGAAGCAAAAACTGCTCTCAGCCTTTGGTTGCAGATATTGCACACCACTGTAATGTTCAGAATCAGTGTTTTTGTATCTTGAGCAAAAATCACCTCAGTATATGGAGATAAAAAGCCACATTTATGTATATTTTTAACAAAATTCATTACTATAATCATTCTGGAGTGCTGCAACAATACTTAATGATAAAAATCATTGTGAATCTTTTTTTTGTAATACAGTACTTCTATTTGTATTTCCAAGTTTCTCTGTCTTATTGCCTGTCAGCTGTGGCTCAGTGGGCAGCACTCTTGCCTTCTGAGTCAGAAGGTTGTGGGTTCATAGTCCCACTCCAGGGACTTGAGCACAAAAATCTAGGCTGACACTCCAGTACATTACAGAGAGAGTGCTGCACTGTCGGAGGTACTGTATTTTGGATGAGACATTAAACCCAGGCCCTATCTGACCTATTAAGTGGACGTAAAAGATCCTATGGCACTATTTCGAAGAAGAGCAGGGGAGTTATCCCTGGTGTCCTGGCCAATATTTATCCCACAATCAACATCACTGAAACAGATTATCTCGTCATTATCACATTGCTGTTTGTGGGAGCTTGCTGTGATAAAATTGGCTGCCACTTTTCCTATATTACAGCAGTGACTACACTTCAAAGTACTTAATTGGTTGTAAAGCGCTTTGGGACATCCTGAAGTCGTGAAAGGCGCTATAGAAATACAAATATATATATTTTTTCTCCGTCATGAATAAGGGAACATGGTTTTCAGACTAGTGCAGTCTACGGTTACAGCAGCACTAGTCTGAAAACACCCGATCTCGTCTTGATTGAGGAAGCTAAGCCGAGACAGGCCTGGTTAGTACTTTAACAAAATACTGCGGATGCTGGAAATCCGAAATAACAACAGAAAGTGCTGGAAAAACTCAGCAGGCCAGGCAACATCCATGGAGAGAGAAATAGAATCAACGTTGCAGGTCGAAACCCTTTGTCAAGACTGAAAAAACACAGGAAATGAAACAGATTAAAAGGCCAGTTTGGGGGCTGGGAAATGGGGATGAACGAACAAAAGAGAAGTGAAGAGACATTAAGAGGTATTCAAAACAAGACGAGATGGTGATAGGACTAGTGGAGACAAAAGATGCATTTCACACCTCATCTAGAGCCGTCTTTTGTCTCCACTAGTCCTATCACCATCTCGTCTGGTTTTGAATACCTCTTAATGTCTCTTCACTTCTCTTTTGTTCTTTCATCCCCATTTCCCGGCCCCCAAACTGGCCTTTTAATCTGTTTCATTTCCTGTGTTTTCAGTCCTGACGAAGGGTTTCGACCTGCAACGTTGACTCTGTTTCTCTCTCCACGGATGTTGCCGGGCCTGCTGAGTTTTTCCAGCATTTTCTGTTGTTATTTCTGGTTAGTACTTGAATGGGAGACCCCCCTTGGGAATACCAGGTGCAGTCAGCTTAGAGTCCTGAATCTTTGGAATTCTCTACCCCAGAGAGCTGTGGAGGCTGAGCCGTTGAATGTATTCAAGGTGGAGATAGGCAGATGTTTGAAAAACAGGGGAATCAAGGGTTATGGGGAGCGGGCAGGAAAGTGGAGTTGAGGCCAAGATCAGATCAGCCATGATCTTATTGAATGGCGGAGCAGGCTTGAGGGGCCAAATGGCCTTTTCCTGCTCCTATTTCTTATGTTCTTATGTAAGTTGCAGATTTCTCTACAGCCACTGTTAAACTAGCTCTATATTCATTCTGTGGGTGGGATAGTTACACTTGCTGAGGTTTGACTACCCCCTTCCCACTAGAAAGACTGCTTTCTTATATTTATATATACTTCTTGCATTTCCAATGTCAAATCCAGGGAGCGATGAAGGCTTGCCAAATTCAAATGGCAGTTGATCCTGGGATTTATAACGAGGATCTTCTGAATGTGTCTGTCACCCTGCTGTTGCCAGTGGGATTGCTGTTTAGGGAAAGATTGGAAAAATACTACATAAGCGTTGAGTAATTTTTTATTCTAATCGTACTGTGTTGTCAACAGAGAGCAGTTATGTGTGTTCTTACAAGTATTCTTGAACTGCAAATTATTTATGAAGCTGCAGCAAATTCCTAGTAGGATTAATGCACCAGGCAATTTGGGAACATCAAGTGCATCCAACAATTGAGGTCATCTGGCGAACTCTCAAACATTAATGAATTATAAACAAAATGGTTAAACCTCAGCTCATTGTCCAGTTGAATAAAATGAAAAACTTGTATTATTGGAGAAATCCTTTGATACGTGAACGATGTCGCTGTTGTAAAGTGTTGTAAAGAATAGAGTTTTTTGTTTGAGCTGTGTACTTTAGGAGCTTTCTGGCCAACTTCAATTGTTAAAAGGAAAATGGGGCCTTGTTTGAGTGCATTGTACTAATTAATGTTGGTCTGTTTCAGTGGTGGGAAAGGTACAGCCTTTCATAAAAAGGCAGATTTAACTTGAGCTTTTTAATGATCTGTAATAACCACAGTAATGAGCGATGTGCAGATTTGGAGTTGGCCAGGCTGGACTGCTGGTACGATGCCAGTCAGATCATGCCTGTATATGCTGCTCTTCAGCTGAACAGCAGCTGGTGGCATTCCCACTTTAGGATTACAGCCCTCTCCATTTGCTAATTCATCAGTCTTCAAGGCCAGACACGATGGGAAGAAAATTTATGTGGTGTCCTGGCATGTCCTTTGATGCCTGTGTTCGTGTAAGGCCAGAGACCACCCTTTAAGTGAATAATTCATAGTTCAGAGTCACTGTCATGAGTCCATTTTCCTACCATTTTCACATTTTTTCATGAATTTGTCTTCATGTATTTTCTCCCCCCAAAGCTTACATTTTGGCTCGGAGAACAACAAAATGAATACAGGCATCTTTATTACTTCTGCCAGTGCTACTCGGTAGCTTGAGGCTCTCTCGAAGCTTATTCTTGCAATTGCCTTTGCTTCTACTTTCACCTTGACTAAGATTGGCAGCTCGCCGCTGATGTCTCGGGGATAGTCAAGTGCCACTGGCACCTGCAGCTGAAAATTAATGCCAGCTCTGCCGGTCCATAGTGCCCGGGCCCACTGTGCCAACAAGCTACCCTTCCACCATATTGAGGTTTTAAACTGATTCTTATTTCCCAAACATAACTGTTCACGACAGTTAAATACTGTAGCTGCACAAGGTTCCTAGATCTATCTTTGGAAATTCTGACTTTACATTGTTGTGGTAAAAATTATTTTTTAAATGTTTAAGAGAGTAGTGTACCTAAGGTTATTCCTCATTATGGTTAAATCCCACCAAATAAGAGACTTGTAGTTCATTTTATTCTTAGATCTAGACTATACTAGATTCGTATATTTCTCTGTACATGACAGCAAATGGGAGTAAAACAGAAAATGCTGGAAATACTCAGCAGGCCAGGCAGCATCTGTGGTGGGAGAAACAGAGTTAACGTTTCAGGTCGATGACCTTTTAGAACTGGCAAAAGGCCATCGACCTGAAACGTTAACACGGTTTCTCTCTCCACAGATGCTGCCTGACCGGCTGAGTATTTCCAGCATTTTCTGTTTTTATTTCAGATTTCCAGCACCCGCAGTAATTTGCTTTTGTATTAGGAAAGGGGAGCAGTGTATTGGAGGCATGAGCCAGAATTGTCAGAGTGACCCACCCTTATGAGTACATCAACTACAAAAAAAAAGTCCTGTTATAATTTTTTCCTATTAACTCACATTAATTTGCTCTTTAAAATATAAAAGCGCCTCTCAATTAAAGGAACATTTTGTTCAATATTTTCGTTTAGGATTTCCTAACCACCCACATTTATAGAAATAGAGAAGGAAAAGTAATCTTGGAGACACGTCTTGCCTCACTGAGCGCTGACAATGGTCCGTACCTTAGCATCTTGCCAGATGAATTTAAATACCATTTATTTAGAGTAGCAGAAAAGACAAGACAAGTCACAAAATATTGGTTAGGTGAGGCCAAACTTGTGTTGTAAAGAGCTGTAGGTTGTAGAAGGAAGGGAAGGTGGAGGGAGATAATAGTTTTGAGTTGGTGCTGGGAAAAACTGAGTTGGTGTAAGAATCAGTGCAATTGTCTTGATTTCAACACCGTGATGATGCAGGGAAGAGGAACGTCATTTACGGGAAGAGGGTTTACTGAAAAAGAACATAAAAATATAATAGAGATATATGTCTCAATTTAAGGGATTACCAAACATGGTTCTTGCACCAGTGAACACTTTAAGCATGTCGCAACCGTGTAATGCGTAGCAGCCTCCTGAACTGCAATATGCTGTTAGTAAATCAATGAAAGTGGTGTGAGAAACCAATCTTACTCAAAGCCATCTTTAAGAGGGAAAGAAGCTTTATATCATAGAATCATAGAAAGAGGCCATTCGGCCCATCTTGTCCACGCTGGCTGACAAAAAGCTATCCACCCTAATCCCACTTTCCAACACTTGGTCCGTAGCCTTGTAGGTCACGGCACTTCAAGTGAATATCCAAGTACTTTTTAAATGTGATGAGGGTCTCTGCCTCTACCACCCTTTCAGGCAGTGAGTTCCAGACCCCCACCACCCTCTGGGTGAAAATATTTCTGTTCAACTCCCCTCTCAACCTCTGACCAATTACTTTAAATCTATGCCCCCTGGTTATTGACCTTTCTGCTAAGGGAAATAGGTCCTTCCTATCCACTCTATCTAGAACCCTCGTAATTTTATATACCTCAATTAGGCCTCCCCTCAACCTTCTCCGTTCCAAAGAAAACAACCCCAGCCTATCCAATCTTTCCTCATAGCTAAAATTCCCCAGCCCAGGCAACATCCTTGTAAATCTCCTCTGCACCCCCTCTAGTGCAATCACATCCTTCCTGTAACGTGGTGACCAGAACTGCACGCAGTATTCTAGCTGCGGCCTAACTAGAGTTTTATACAGTTCAAGCATAACCTCCCTGCTCTTATATTCTATGCCTCGGCTAATAAAGGCAAGTATCCCGTATGCCTTCTTAACCACCTTATCTATCTGTCCTGCTATCTTCAGGGATCTGTGGACATGCACTCCAAGGTCCCTCTGATCTTCTGCACTTCTCAGAGTCCTACCATTTATAATGTATTCCCTTCCCTTGTTAGCCTGCCCCAAGATAGTGATGTAACAATTCATTAAAAGAATTGAATGTATTATGCGCCTTCTCCACCCCACCAACAAAGTACAGGGCACCAAAATGTGTGTGCTAAAAAATTAACATTGTCCAAAATTACTAGAAGTGTTGAAGAATGGAAAAGAATGGGTGGTCGAGTCCTGAAGTTAAAAGATAAAGATGTGTCTAACCGAAGAAACCCTGGCTGACAATTTTTCACCTCATGAGAGAAAGAGAGCTCACTGAGTCCACTGACCTACTAAGCTATTTTTGTAGCACTAATGTCATTCACAATGTAAAAATATCAATCATGAGTAATGCAGACTAACACGATAGGGCCGTGATATCACTTTACATAGAGCATAGTAACACATGTAAAGCTAATGTTCCATTTTTTTCTGCATTCCAGAAAGTTTTCAAAGTATAGCGATAAATCAAAATCTTATACAGGAAAAATATCTGATGTTGTACACAATCAAAGGTCAAATATTTGAAAATTATGTTTTGGAGCACGATTACTTATAACGAATTAATGGGACATTAGGGGCAATTCTGGGGTTTAGGGTGGGAATAAAGGGACTAATCCATGGTCAGAGAATTTGGGGGAGGCTTCTGCCCACCCCCACCCCCCTCCCCCCAACTACCACCGCATCTCTCCAGTGGTTATGTCTTTGCTCACGTCTATACATGAATTGACATTCATAACCACAGTGCAATCTTTGGGCAAAGAACTCAATCGTGCCTTGAGGAGGGAAAAGGAAGCAGGGGATAAAGGGAGATGACTTGGAAGATTCAAAGGAAGAAGAAAGCAGGCAGTGTGCTGGTATTGGAGATCCAACATCTTGCACTTTCAACTTCTGGACTACTTCTGCAGCATAGGAAGCAATTTTATCCTCTCGGTTCCTGTTTCCTCACTATGTTGAAATCAAGCCTTACATTTCTGCACAATCACACACTGTCACCAGTCATACAGTTCAGAATATTTTGGGTTGACAGACAACAGTGTCTCTGTGATCATTCAGAAATGAGGGTAAGTCGGAAGTTCTGGTGAAAGGTGGCTTGAACTGTTCCAGGTAATTTATAAAAACTGCCTCCCATCGAATGGAAACCTAATATTGTCGGTCAGATTTTCTTGCCTATGATACCAATAGCCAGGTCACATCAGGCAAAGCAACCCATCCACAATACACTAGGGCTTAACCGGTGTTTTGGTCATGCTGTACTAGTGCATTACGGCTGGGTTTATTGAGTGAAAAATGTGGAATAGAGGTAGTTTCTCTGAGCACCAACACTGCCAAATGAAGCTAATATTACCATAAATAGGATGATTCTGGCCTATTAGGGTATTTTACAGAAAATGCTGGTATTGTCTGTAACTCTTACAACATTCTGGGCTAGAAATTGGTTTAGGCCTATTTTCGGGCCCGAAGTAGGCGACGCGCTCAGAACGCGTACCAGAAGCCGGAGACCAAAGGGTCTTCAGAAATTGGGCCTCAGGCCTCATCAACACAATTCCAGCGAGCTGCAGGTGGCAATCGGGCGCTCAAAGGCAGCTCCTCGGTTGGCTCCCCACCAATTTGGGCCGGATGCGATGCCAGCAGTGGTCCTTTGGTAGGCCCTGGGGGAGGGGGAGGGGGAGGAGAACGGGAGGAGCTGAGCACGGGTCGGCAGCGGCCCTCGTGAGTGCTATGGAACCAGGAAGCGCAGTCCTGCTCCTCCCAGCTCCAGGTGAAGGTAACTTTAAAAAGAAGAAACGCACCTTTTTGTTAGTGGCCTCCAGCAGTCCCTTGAAGGACCGCTGGTTAGACTACAGCAAAAACAAGGAAACCTGAGCGACCTATGTGCGGCGCCTGCTCCACTCAGTGCTGACTAATGTCTGAGAGGAGAACCTTAAACAGGCCTTAGTCCCATCAGCAGCATATGCAAGGGCGCAACAGGGTCCAGTTTCTCCCCCAATAAATCACAGTTATTTCAGCAATACCTGGACATACTTTGGGTTTTATTCTGCCTGATTTTCGCAATCGCTTGCCACTTGTCACTAGAGAAGCACGGCCTATGGCACAGACTTCACCGTTACTGAACCAGGTTCATGACACAGAAATTAACCAATCATAGGACAGTGAAATTCGAAGCTCGGTGTAAATTGCTCAGATATGCAGATGATACGAAAGCAAAGGGAGAGTAAAGTCTGATTGAGCAGCTGAGGAATTGCAAAAGGACCTAGACAATAGTTGCAAGTGGCAGAAAAATGGCAGATAATATTGAATTCCGATATTTCACAGTAAATCAGCGACCCCAAGGCTATGTTGTACATAACACAGCATATCTTCCAACTTACCATAAGCAACATCATAGGAATCACACTCACATTATTAAAAACAATGGCTGGTAGGGCGCGATAGGCTGCAATACAATCTCAGAGCTGTGACGACACTGTAAAAAGGACTTGTGGTTTCTAATAACCCCATAAATCTTTGCTTGTACTTCAGCCTTGTAACCCTCATGCAATATCTTCTAAACACTGGACTTGCACCTTTGAGATAGAATCAGATTGCGCCCATTACCTAACTTTGGAAAGTTAGAGCATAACTCTTGTATATTTTAACAAAACATTATGATTGCTTGATAGTGCTCAATGGGAACAGGAGGGAACAGGAGGAGTCATCTTAATGTGCAATCTAGAGCGGAGAGTGAATCTCTACACATGAACAGTGGCTGTGCTTCAAAAAGTAATTGTGTGACATAGAAACATAGAAACATAGAAGATAGGAGCAGGAGTAGGCCATTCGGCCCCTCGAGCCTGCTCCGCCATTCAATGAGATCACGGCTGATCATCCAAATTTAGTACCCTGTCCCTGCCTTCTCCCCATATCCCTTGATCCCTTTAGCCTTAAGAAATATATCCAACTCCTTCTTGAATATATTTAATGAACTGGCCTCCACCGCCCTCTGTGGTAGAGAATTCCACAGGCTCACCACTCTCTGGGTGAAGAAATTCCTCCTCATCTCAGTCCTAAATGGCTTACCCCTTATCCTTAGACTATGACCCCTAGTTCTGGACTGCCCGGCCATCGGGAACATCCTTCCTGCATCTAGTCTGTCCAGGCCTGACAGAATTTTATAGGTTTCAATGAGATCCCCTCTCAATCTTCTAAACTCCAGTGAGTACAAGTCCAATCGACACAATCTCTCCTCATACGTCATTCCTGCCATCCCAGGTATCAGCCTGGTGAATCTTCGCTGAACTCCTTCCATGGCAAGAACATCCTTCCTCAGATAAGGTGACCAAAACTGCACACAATACTCAAGGTGCGGTCTCACCAAGGCCCTGTACAACTGCAGCAAGATATCCTTGTTCCTGTACTCGAACCCTCTTGCTACGAAGGCCAACATACCATTTGCCTTCTTAACCGCCTGCTGCACCTGCATGCTTACCTTCAGCGACTGGTGCACAAGAACACCCAGGTCTCTTTGCACTTCCCCTTCTCCCAATCTATTGCCATTCAAATAATAATCTGCCTTCCTGTTTTTGCCACCAAAGTGGATAACCTCACATTTATCCACATTATAGTGCATTTGCCATGTTTCTGCCCAATCACCCAACCTGTCCAAATCGTACTGGAGTTTCACGACATCCTCCTCACAGCATACCCTCCCACCCAGCTTTGTGTCGTCTGCAAATTTGGAGATACTACATCCAATTCCCTCGTCCAGATCATTAATATATATTGTGAACAGCTGGGGTCCTAGGACCGATCCTTGCGGTACCCCACTAGTCACTGCCTGCCACTCGGAAAACGACCCGTTTATTCCAACTCTTTGCTTTCTATCTGCCAACCAGTTCTCTATCCAAGTCAATACCTTGCCCCCAATCCCATGTGCCTTAATTTTGCACGCTACTCTCTTATGCTTTTGAGATGTTTTTCAAAAACTCAGTAAGATGCAAGTCTCTCTTTTTCAGTGCCACGTGAGTAATAGCAGAAAGCAAGCACTATCCCTTTAATTTCCATCCAGGGTGCAACGAGGACAATGACTTCACCATGGTGTGTGGCTAGCCCACTCTGTTATCCCTTTAAGCATTAACACAGTAGAGCTAGGCTTGCTGCTTTGACTGTTTTTCAACTTTATTCTCAACTATGCCACAAAACCTTGCATAAAAGGATTATTTTGTAATTAATGGCTCAGAGGGGTAAAGTGAATGGTGCCATTGTTTAATGTTTGGATAGGAGAGCCTATCTAGGCTTGTCTTTTAATGCATTATCAAATAATTAATATCATGGCCTAGATTTGCATATTATATAAGCAAACTAACAAGTGGTTTATTCGTTACTTGAATAACAGTGCAAATTTTTGGACATTTTCCATTGCTTCAGCTAGCAGTTTTAGGTATTGTTTTAACAGTTATGCTGACTGCAAATGAATTAAACTAAGCTCAGTTAATAATTGGTACTTTTGTTCTGTGGAAAGTTCAATCTGCTGACGGATGAAATTCATAGATGTAATCTCTGTTCTACTCAGTCTGAGTTGCATAATATCATATTTTAAATAACAGTGTGTTTGATAAGCTTTGCCAAAGTCAAACTATAGTAAATCATAATAAGGATATCAAACTAAAAATAATATATTTTTTCTTCAAATAAAACAGAGAACATAGGGCAGGTTAGTGGTCGTCGTCGTACGTGTCTTCACACTGTTCCCTTTGGGGAACTGTATGAAGTGGTGGAAGGATTTCTGGCCGCGATTAACGCTCCTTCCGTGACCGTAACCATCTTCATACCAGCCATTAGGGTGGTTAGTCCTATGGCGGGAGGGTTTTACGGGCTCCCACAACCCATACGAGGTGGGGGGGGGGGGGGGCCACCCACACCCACGGACGCAAGTATCTCGCTGGATGTCAACCCAGAATTTAGAGCCGGAACACCGACTCCAAGGTTAGTGGTTATGTTACTGGACTAGTAATCCAGAGGCCTGAACTAATAATCCAGAGACGTGAGTTCAAATCCCACCATGGCAGTTGGGGAAGTCAAATTCAGTTAATTAAATAAAATCTGAAATAAAAAGCTAGTATCAGTAATGGTAACCATGAAACTACTGGATTGTCGTAAAAACCCATCTGGTTCACTAATGTCCTTTAGGGAAGGAAATCTGCCGCCCTTACCTGGTCTGGCCTATATGTGACTCCAGCCCTACAGCAATGTGGTTGACTCTTAACTGCCTCTCTGAAATGGCCTAGCAAACCACAAGAAACAATAATAAGAATAAAACCGGATGGATCAGTTGGCATTGACCTCGGCACCGGCTTCGGACACAACAACGGCACACCCAGCCCAGTCGACCCTGCAAAGTCCTCCTCACTAACATCTGGGGACTTGTGCCAAAATTGGGAGAGTTGTCCCACAGACTAGTCAAGCAACAGCCTAACAGTCATACTCACAGAATCATACCTTACAGCCAATGTCCCAGACTCCTCCGTCACCATCCCTGGGTATGTCCTGTGCCACCGGCAGGACAGACCCACCAGAGGTGGCGGCACAGTGGTATACAGTCGGGAGGGAGTGGCCCTGGGAGTCCTCACATTGACTCTGGACACCATGAAACCTCATGGCTTCAGGTCAAGCATGGGCAAGGAAACCTCCTGCTGATTACCACTTACTGCCCTCCCTCAGCTGATGAACTCGTATTCCTCCATGTTAAGGAAGCACTGAAGGTAGCAAAGGCACATAATGTATTCTCTAAGGATAAGGGGTAAGCCATTTAGGACTAAGATGAGGAGGAATTTCTTCACCCAGAGAGTGGTGAACCTGTGGAACTCTCTACCACAGAAGGCAGTGGAGGCCAGTTCATTAAATATATTCAAGAAGGAGTTGGATATATTTCTTAAGGCTAAAGGGATCAAGGGATATGGGGAGAAAGCAGGGACCGGGTACTGAGTTTGGATGATTAGCCATGATCGCATTGAATGGCGGAGCAGGCTCGAGGGGCCGAATGGCCTACTCCTGCTCCTATCTTCTATGTTTCTGGGTGGGGGACTTCAATGTCCATCACCAAGAATGGCTCAGTAGCATCATTACTGGCCGAGTCCTAAAGGTCATAGCTGCCAGACTGGGCCTGCAACAGGTCATAGAGAACCAACACGAGGGAATTGACCTCGTCCTCACCAATCTACCTGTCGCAGATGCATCTGTCCATGACAGCACTGGTAGCAGTGACCACCGCACAGTCATTGTGGAGACGAAGTCCCGCCTTCACACTGAGGACACCCTCCATCGTGTTGTGTGGCACTACCGCCGTGCTAAATGGGATAGATTCAGAACAGATCTAGCAGTTCAAAACTGGGCGTCCATGAGGCGCTGTGGGCCATCAACAGCAGCAGAATTGTATTCCACCACAATTTGTAACCTCAGTGCCCGGCATATCCCTTACTCTAGCATTACCACCAAGCCAAGGGACCAACCCTGGTTCAATAAGGAGTGTAGAAGAGCATGCCGGGAGCAGCACCAGGCGTACCTAAAAATGAGGTGCCAACCTGGGGAAGCTGCAACACAGGACCACATGCATGCTAAAAAGCAGAAGAAGCATGCTATAGACAGGGCTAAGCGATCCCACAATTAACAGATCAGATCAAAGCTCAGCAGTTCTGCCACATCCAGTCATGAATGGTGGTGGACCATTAAACAACTAACGGGAGGAGGAGGCTCCATGAATATCCCCATCATCAATGATGGTGGAGCCCAGCACGTGAGTGCAAAAGACAAGCGTTTGCAACCATCTTCAGCCAGTAGTACCGAGTGGATGATCCATATCGGCCTACTCCTGAGGTCCCCATCATCACAGAAGCCAGTCTTCAGCCAATTCGATTCACTCCACGTGATATCAAGAAACGGCTGAGCGCACTGGATACAGCAAAGGCTATGGGCCCCGACAACATCCCGGCTATCGTGCTGAAGACTTGTGCTCCAGATCTAGCTGCGCCTTCTGCCAAGCTGTTCCAGTGCAGATACAACACTAGCATCTATCTGACAATGTGGAAAACTGCCCAGGTATGTCCTGTCCACAAAAAGCAGGACAAATCCAACCCGGACAATTATCGCCCCATCAGTCTACTTTCAATCATCAGCAAAGTGATGGAAGGTGTCATCGACGGTGCTATCAAGCAGCACTTACTCACCAATAACCTGCTCACTGATGCTCAGTTTGGGTTCCGCCAAGACCATTCAGCTCCAGATCACATCACAACCTTGGTCCAAACATGGACAAAGGAGCTGAATTCCAGAGGTGAGGTGAGAGTGACTGCCCTTGACATCAAGGCAGCATTTGACCAAGTGTGGCATCAAGGAGCCCTAGTAAAACTGAAGTCAATGGGAATCGGGGGGAAAATGCTCCACTGGCTGGAGTCATACCTAGCAAAAAGGAAGATGGTTGTGGTGATTGAAGGTCAATTATCACAGCCCCAGGACATCGCTGCAGGAGTTCCTCAGGGCAGTGTCCTAGGCCCAACCATCTTCAGCTGCTTCATCAATGACCTTCCCTCCAACATAAGGTCAGAAATGGGGATGTTCGCTGATGACTGCACAGAGTTCCGTGCCATTCACTACTCTTCAGTTAATGAAGTAGTCCCTGCCCGCATGCAACAAGACCTGGACAACATTCAGGCTTGGGCTGATAAGTGGCAGGTAACATTCGCGCCACAGAAGTGCCAGGCAATGACTATCTCCAACAAGCGAGAGTCTAACCACCTCCCCTTGACATTCAACGGCATTACCATCTCTGAATCCCCCACCATCAACTTCCTGGGGGTCACCATTGACCAGAACCTTAACTGGATCAGCCACATAAATACTGTGGCAATAAGAGCAGGTCAGAGGCTAGGTATTCTGTGGCGAGTGTCTCATCTCCTGACTCCCCAAAGCCTTTCCACCATCTACAAGGCACAAGTAAGGAGTGTGATGGAATACTCTCCACTTGCCTGGATGAGTGCAGCTCCAACATCACTCAAGAAGGTTGAGCCTATACTCATTGGAGTTTAGAAGAATGAGAGGGGATCTTATTGAAACATATAAGATTCTGAAGGGGCTTGACAGGGTAGATGCAGAGAGGATGTTTCCCCTCATGGGAGAATCTAGAACTAGGGGACATAATTTCAGAATAAGGGGGCACCCATTTAAAAAGGAAATGAGGAATTTCTTCTCTCAGAGGGTCGTGAATCTTTGGAATTCTCTTCCCCAGAGAGCTGTGGAGGCTGGGTCATTGAATATATTTAAGGTGGAGTTAGACAGATTTTTGAATGGTAAGGAAATCAAGGGTTATGGGGAGCGGGCAGGGAAGTGGAGTTGAGGCCAAGATCAGATCAGCCATGATCTTATTGATTGGCGGAGCAGGCTCGAGGGGCCAAATGACCTACTCCTGCTCCTACATCTTATGTTCTTATGTAAGAAGCTTGACACCATCCAGGACAAAGCAGCCCGCTTGATTGGCACCCCATCCACCACCTTAAACATTCACTCCCTCCACCACTGGCACACTTTGGCTGCAGTGTGTACCATCTACAAAATGCACTGCAGCAACTCGCCAAGGCTTCTTCGACAGCACCTCCCAAACCCGTGACCTCTACCACCTAGAAGGACAAGGGCAGCAGGCGCATGGGAACACCATCACCTCCAAGTTCCCTTCCAAGTCACACACCATCCTGACTTGGAAATATATCGCCGTTCCTTCATAGTCGCTGGGTCAAAATCCTGGAACTCCCTCTCTAACAGCACTGTGGGAGTACCCTCACCACACGGACTGCAGCGGTTCAAGGAAGGCGGCTCACCACCACCTTCTCAAGGGCAATTAGGGATGGACAATAAATGCTGGCCTTGCCAGAGACACCCACATCCCAGGAACAAATTTTTAAAAATGTCCTGCATCAAATTCTAATCGGATTCCTTTTTCAGTTAAATGCCAGCTTGGTGCTATTAGTAACATTCTCAGCCCTGAGTCAGAAGGTTGTGAACTTTAAGGCCCACTATGGACTTGAACACATCATTTAAGCTGATACTTCAGTGCAGCATCTGAGAGACGTGCAGCCTTTTGGATGAGATATTAAACTGCCTTTTCAGATGGACGTAAAAGATCCCATGGCTCCATTTGAAAATGAGCAAGGAATTCTCGTGGTCTGGCCAACATTCCTCCCTTAACCAATTCCACCAAAAACAGTTGATCTGGTAATTCATTCATTTATGGTTTTTGAGACCGTATAAGTACATGAACTGTCTTAGGTTGTGATGTTCAACTACTCTATATTGTTCTCGAGACTTACCTCAACTCTAACCTCAGATGAACACCCCTTTTTACATTAGCATGATGTTTCAAATTAGGCTACGTTAACATGGTACAGCTCTGCCACAGAATGATATGTCAGTTCTGAAACTGAGAGTCAACCACAGGAATTTCTTGGTCACAACTAGAAATATATGGTTAGCACAACAGAGGGGGAAAAAATCCTCTGTGAGAAGCAAAGAAAATTGGAAGGTGGCATTGGCTTGCATCTCCTAATTAGATTCCCAGGAGCTGGTCCTTGAGCAGCAAAGGTAGTATTTTGGAATTTGTCAATGTCTGCCTTCTCATTGAGAGTTGGGTGCCCGGATTGGGAGCTTAACACCGGGCAGAAAATGAATAAAAACTAGGAGAAAGAAAGCAAAAACCTGCAGCTTGTAAGTCTCCCCAGAGGATTTCAGATCAACTGTGTCAGCTCCTGATCACTGATATTGCAGACACACCCCACAATTGCAGTGCCCCAGGACAATGGAGCAGTACAGCAAGGAGTTTTGCTGAAATACTGAGAGCTGGGATCCGAGGGCTTCCTGGATAGTTCAGGCGTCTTGGAAAGTCCTCATTAAAAGCTATTCGGAAGGAGAAACCTTTACCACCACCCCTCTCCCCACTCCTCGTGTCTAAACTTTAAGACTAATGTATGGAAAGCTAATGATCTAAGGAGTGTACTGATGGAGTGACATCTACTTTTGTGGAAATTATAATGTGTATTACTGTAATAAGGAGATTGTGCATTAAAACCAAGATTACTACTTTCAGTCCGTGTGTGTTAGTGTCTTCCAGTGCTTAGGGCAATTCCAGCACCAGTCAATACACAGAACAGTTGCAGTTTTACTTTAAGGTATTGCACACTATTTGCCAATATTTATCACTCAATCAACATCACTAAAACAGATTATCTGGTCACATTGCTGCTTGTGGGAGCTTACTGCGCGCAAATTGGCTGCCGCGTTTTCCACATTACAACAGTGACTACACTCCAAAAAAGTACTTCATTGGCTGTAAAGCGCTTTTTTGAGACGTCCGGTGGTCGTGAACGGCGCTATAGAAATGTAAGTCTTTCTTTTCTTTTCCGAGCAGTGGACTGGAAGAATTGACGGCAAATTGCTGGTTTACCCTGAGGAAGTTCGGGGTGGATAATAAATGGCGGGCGCCAGTGTGCTGAAATGCTTCGAGCGCCCACTCCCCGTATTATCAGCGCACGGAAGCCGAAGAGTAACAACACGCCCAAGGTGCAAACACACCCCAGTGTGGGCGGGGAGCCTGCGCACCAGCTGTGTGCTGGTTTCATTAGGCTCTCAATTTGAATAGAAATTAGCTGGCCACCACTCGGGCGGCCATGAAAAGATTTTCTTCAAAAAATTAGATCACCCCATGTATTGGCGCTCTTTTTTTTGAGTCAAACATATTTATTTAAATATGATTGTACCTGTTACAACTCATCAATTACGTAATAAATCCATTACATTCATTAGCCGCAATAAAACAAAGCCTTGAGAACAGCTTTAAGGTTAACAGTATAAATGCAGTGATAAATTTTACAGATAAATCAATAATATTAACAGTACAGGTACCCTTAGAGAAAAAACAATTTTACGCCAGTCCTATTGCAATCTAGCAACTCCTCGCTTTTACTTGGTATTATCTAACCATGTAATATCATAGTCCTTATACACAGTCTTCAGCTTTTCCACGGAAAAGGAGCCATCCACTTTCTCAAAACCCATGGAAACACCGAATACTCGAATTTGTATTGGCGCTCTTCGCACATCTGCCTTGTTGCCTGGTATCTTCCAGCACCATTCCCCAATAGCCAGGGAGCTAGCAGCCTTTGTCGGCTATTGACACCTGACATTGTGGCCCTGACACATCATCAGAGACACACCCAGAGTGCCGCGGCATAATCTAAATGGGATTGCACGATATTATCTAGTGAGGTCATCTTATTTGTTGTGTAGCTACACGCAACACCCCCACTGCATCAGCAGCTCAGGGGCTTATTATCTGCCGAGGTGTAAAGTGTGGGGGAATTATGTTGAAACATACTTACTGAAAAGTCACTTGAAATCTAAGGTCCACTGCCAAAAATTCTACAGAAGTTTAGCAATCCAAAAAAGCAGAATGTAACAAAATATACAAAAGGCCAGAGAAGATACCTTCAATGCTATTAACATATTAGAAAGACCGGTTTTACTGTCAGCTCCAAAGTGCAGGATTTTCAGCCAGGTCCCATGGATTGGCAAAAGAATCATTGACGTTGTTTCCAACTTCACCCTCAACCCACTATCTTTCGTTCTGAGAAGAATAGAGTCGCATGGTGAAAAAGTGGAGCTGCTGAATACAATATTTGCTGCAATCCAAAACAACGCATGTCCAATTAAATGTAGGAACCCAATCAGCAAGTCAAGATCAGGCACAAGAAAGTCAGAAAAGCACTTTGAAGTGCCTGGTCCAGAATGGCGTAAGTTCTGCCTGAGGAATTTGTTGCTCCCCAATCAGGTCCATGTAACACAGTGAGCAAAGAGTTAAACCCAGGATTTTTAACCTGCACACCCGTGTCAGTCGACCGAAAATGAATCCAGTATATAAGGGCTTACTCCAACCAGTTAGGTGAGTTCAGTTCAAGGAATGTTGTACGGGTAAGCAATAATTATTTGGCCATTTGCAATGTGCTTAAACTGTAAACAGCTAACCAAGAAGGAGCTGCTGCCAATGTTTTATTTACAGCAATGTAGGATCTGGATGTCCATTTGCCTTCACAGTACATTTGCTTTTATTGGCCAATTTGTGTGTTAATCAAGATAAAGGATTTTCTCTGTACTAGGCTGAGTGGTGGCGAAACCCACTACTACCAGGATAACTGCAAGCACCCATGGAATGAGGACACCAATAAAGGGTCATCGACCTGAAACGTTAACTCTGTTTCTCTCTCCACAGATGCTGCCTGGCCTGCTGAGTATTTCCAGCATTTTCTGTTTTTATTTCAGATTTCCAGTAGTAAAAATTTTAAATGATGATTTTGAAATTTGGGTCAATAAAGCGGATGGTGTCCTAAAGTGCCCAGCAGTCATATAAAACTTCAGGTGAACTGTGTGGTTATGTTTCATGGTCATGTGGGCACTCACCAAAGTTCCAAACATGGGTAAGCAGCCAGAGAGACCCTCTCCTGACAATCTTATGCAGCCTGATTAAAAGGTCTCAGATAAGTGGGAGGCTTAAGAAGATAAGTGGCCTTTCCCCCGCCCGCCCATCCCACAGAAAGCCACTGTGTCCTTGGGGCTGGAGGTCTTCTAGCTGCTTTTTTAAGGCAGCAGCAATAAGGCCTGGCAGTAGGCCCTTGTCAGAGGGTGGACCTGCAGAGCAGGCATGTCGGAGCCATGCTGATGACCTGAACCCACAAACCTAGGCTCGCACCCTGGTGTGGGAATATCTGGACCATTCTCTTTTTCCCCAGATGTAGGTATCTACTCGGGTTGCCAACTCTGGTTCAATATATTCATCACATGACCTCCTGCCTCCAATCACCACTCCCCCATTGGTTGTCCAACATGTCCATCCTCACGGCGCTCCACCTTCCCACGGCCAATTGGAAAGCGAAAAGACTCTTTGTTACCCAATTAGATGATTCTTGGCTGTCAGTCAAACAGCCTTTCTTCCCACCTCCAATATTTTTAGAACTAATAAGCAAAAGTATTCAAAGAAAATGATAAAAACACACTTTGTTTTTAATGCCCCGATGATTTTTCTCCTGGGTTGTTCACAGCCGTGTCCTGGAGATTAATCCTCAACTCCTGAAGACTCCAGGCCAATCCTGGCGGGTTGGCAACCCTCGTGTCTACACTGCTGTCTGAGCATAGCTGAACCCTTGAACAGCATTCACATTTAAGGATTTTGTTTCCACCATAACTGTCACTGGTTCTATGCACTTTGCACTGCTCTAACAATCGTATACTGCCACAGGGACCCGTACTGCACAGAAGATGTGAATTTGTTGAGCAAGACACCAGTTCAGTCTGCCTCTGGCTGCATCTCTGCCCATGCTGCATAGCCAGGGGTCATAGCTGAACTCTCCCACCCTTAGAAGTCATTTTGCATAGGATAAGATCACCCTGTTGTCTAGAGACACATGGGATTTGCATAGGTTGTGTCTCTGTGGTCATGTAAAAGTTAAATGGGTAGAGTGCGTCCTTGAGCTATTTAACAGCAATGTCTCTCTGCTTTAAAAAAAAACCAATTTTCTCTACAGTTTCCCAGGGGTGCGTCTGCAGAGGCAGCCACAGAGTTTGGGGAAAATCCTAAATAATCCAGTGTATATCCAAATCTATAATACTCAGTCTTTGTTCTAAGTGCGGGCTAAGCACGATGCTGAACATATATTAAAATAAGCAGCATGTTAAACGTAGATTAGAATGTTGGGGGAAAAATTCAGTTGTTTGCGCCTCCCGTTAGCGCCTTAAGAGGGCGCTAATGGGGCGCAAAGCAACTAGCGCCCGGGTGCGGCGATGTTTCTGCTGCTCGCGAAATTAACTAGGCATTTTGCGGCGGTGCTAAACACTACCGCCACGATCTCCTGCGCCGGCAGATCGTGACGTCAGTCGAGTGCACAACGCCCCGGTAGCGCCCCGGACCAGATATTGAATGGCGCCCCCTGCCTTACCGCCTGCCGCTAGCAACGACAGGTTGAGGGGAGCGTTTTGCAGTCAGAAAGGGACTGGGGGAGCGCTATTTAAAGGTGACCACTTCCTGCCTTTTTTTGTTGGTGACATTTTTGCACCACGCATTCTGAGAGAGAGAGAGAGACTTCTGGAGCGATTCAACGCTGTGTGAAGGAGTTTTGAGTACTGAGCAGCACTTTGCAGGTTTATTTTGATTTGCCCTTCCTTGCTTCACCAGCGCTCTGAGGTAGCGCCTCGCTCCTCAGACTTTGCGCCTTAAGACAGGTGTGAAGCGCCTGATTTAGCGCTCCAATCACCTCCAGGGGCGATAAAAGCCAAGTTTGCCGTCAGAGGCGATAATTAGCGCCAGGCGCTAAACTTTGCGCACGGCTGATAACGGCGTCCCAAACGGGGAGATACTGAATTTTTTGTTCTAAATGCGGGCTAAGCACCATGCTAAACATATATTAAAATAAGCAGCATGTTAAACGTAGATTAGAATGTTGGTGTTTTATAAGAAATAGCCAACAATTGACCGTGTGATTTTCCGTTTCAGCTCTCCTGGCACACCTGGAAAGCATAGCGGGAAATGTTCTGCCCCCGGCAGATTACTTTCCAAAAATTAACGTTTGGAAAATCATGGGCAGGTGAGGCAGGATTTGCCAATATGCTTTCCTGGTATGTACCAAGAGTATTGAGGTGGAAAATGCAGGCCAATCCATCACAGTCAGCTAAACAGATGCACTCACATCGAGTAGTCCCAAAACTGTTGCTAGCCACGCTGTTTGTATTGCATTGTCGACCCCGCAAGGAGAAAAGCTGAAGAATTAACCAATCAATGTGATTTAGTGCAGTGTAACCTGGTAACAGAATGGTTAAGATACCCATTCAGTTCATTTGCCAGACACTAGGGTTTACCGAGGAGGTGCAGTGTCTCGCCTCAGTGCGACAGGAATAAGTAATACTTTAGTGTACATACAATTGAACCGTCTCTCTCTCTCTGTCTCAGCTTGTTCTCTTTATAATGAGTAGTTTTTATTTCGGTAGGTTTTGTAGTGCGCAGTCAGCATTTAAGCAGAAGATCAATGGCTCCAATTCTCAACTTTGAAAGTGCTCTTCAATTAAATCTTCATCTGAATGGTTTAATTCAATGCTTCATTGTTCAGCAACAAGTGTTATCTAGCTAGGATGAGTCAGTTTTTCTTGAAACAGCCTTATGTTCACCCATTATACCATTGAAGCGAAACTGAATTTTGTTTCTAATTAAACACACAAAAAGCCTGTTACTGTGAGGCTACAGGAATTTTCCAGTTGTTTTCCCCCTTAATTGGCCTGTGTTTTATCTTTGTTTCGCCCCTCTCAAGAGATTACATGGCTTTCGGATGGGGTGGAGTGTGGAGTGCATACTAATACTACTACTACTTTCGTATGACGGGGATGTCTAGTTTGGCTCTCCATTCGATGGCCTCCTGAGATGCTGAGTGGCGAAATGAGGTGCCTCCCGCAACAGATCTCAGTGGGCAGGTTGATGTGATGTGTTCCACGGTCTGGGACTCGTGGCCACAGTCGCACGTCGGGTCGTCCCTCACCTTCCACTTGTGGAGCAGGTGGCCACATCGACCATGGCCTGTGTGGATTCAGTTGAGTGCATATATTGTGATGTACAAGGCATTGCAGCTGTGTGGGACAGACTGGATGGACCAGAGGGTCTTTTCCTACCAACAATTGAAGCTGGGTAGTAGTTTAACTAATACAACCCCACAAATGGTATAGGAGTTACTGGACAAGTACATAGGAAAGAACATAAGAACAGGAGTAGTCCATTCAGCCCCTTGTGCCTGTTCCGCCTTTCAATTAGACCATGGCTGATCTGTATCTTAACTCCATTTACCCGCCTTGGTTCCATATCCCTTAATGCCTTTAGCCAACAAGAATCAATCAATAGTACGATAGCAAAATACTGCAGATGCTGGAAATCCGAAATAACAACAGAAAATGCTGGAAAAACTCAGCAGGCCAGGCAACATCCGTGGAGAGAGAAATAGGGGGTGATTTTCATTCCGAAGTCGGGAAGGAGGCGGGACTACAACTTTTGGGGTTGTAGTCCCGCCTCCATCGAGATGCGGCCAATCCACGCGGTTTTAACTTGATTGACCTTGTTGAGCCCGCCCAGCAGGCTCAGCAGGTCAATTAAGGGCCACCCGGCAACAGGTGACATCACACAGACTGAAATTTCATCTGTCAAGACGTTTTGACAGATGAAATGTCAGTGTTTCACAGCTGTTTGAAGCTGTCAAACACTGACACTCATGCCCCCATCACTCACCTGAACACCGACATCTCGACCCCTCCAAGCCCTTCAACCCGACTGCCCGACTCCTCTAACTCGGCGTGGTTTGGAGCCGTCGGGAATCCCACACTTCAAGCTTTAAAATAGGGATTAGGCTAAAAACTGCCTGTTAACTACCTGTTAACAGGCAGTTAATTGGCACTAATCCCTTCCCGCCTCGGGTAGGCGGGTCCCAGTGCGGGGCGGGTACCCGCCTCCTTTGAAACTTACATGGAGGTGGGTTGGGGGGCGGGATGGTGTCGGGACCCCCGAATTTGGGACTTTAACCCCCCGCACGCCTCCAATCCCGACTCCACGGGTCAATGAAAATCGACCCCTGACGAAGGGTTTCGACCTGAAACATTGACTCTGTTTCTCTCTCCACGGATGTTGCCTGGCCTGCTGAGTTTTTCCAGCTTTTTCTGTTGTTATTTCGGATTTCCAGCATCCGCAGTATTTTGCTATTGTCTCTAACTTCATGCTGGGCATCAAGAGAACTGCTACATTGTAAGACTGTGATAGATAATGTCAGAAGTCAAATTATTTCACCTGAGGCCAAATTAATAGCAGGTGGCAGTGACTGAATGATGCCAACAGCTTCTACAATTTAGAGGATCTTTAACAAGATTAGCAAAGTTATTTAAGAATCAATCAATGGCAGTTTTGAAATTTTCAATTGACCTAAACTCAACAGCTTTTCTGGGGCAAGAGTTCCAGATTTCCACTACCCTTTGTGTGAAGAAGTGTTTCCTGACATCATCCCAGAACGGCTTAGCTCTAATTTTAAAGTTATGCCCCCTTATTCTGGACTCCCCATCCAGAGGAAATAGTTTCTCTCTAGAGGTCATAAATATAAGATTGTCACTAATAAATCCAATAGGGAATTCAGGAGAAATTTCTTTACTCAGAGTGTGGTCAGAATGTGGAACACGCTACCATAAAGAGTAGTTGAGGCAAATAACATAGATGCGTTTAAGGAGAAGCTAGATAAGCACTTGAGGGAGAATGGAATAGAAGGATATGCTGATAGGGTTAGATGAAGAGGGTGGGAGGAGGCTCGTGTGGAGCATAGATCAGTTGGGCCGAATAGCCTGTTTCTGTGCTGTAGACTTGATGATGTAACTCCATGCACCCTATCATATCTTTTAATCATCTTGTCAAAGTTCTGATGACAGGTTCGACCCGAAATGTTGACTCTGTTTCTCTTCTCTTCGATGCTGCCTGAACTGCTGAGTGTTCCCAGCACTTTCTGTTGTTGTTTCGGATTTCCATCATCTGCAGTATTTTGCGATATGATTCACTCTTAACTGCCCTCTGAAGTGACCACTAGCAAGCCACTCAGTTGTGTTAAACCACTTGAAGAAGGCCCACTACCTCCTTCTTACAGCAACTAGGGATGGGCAATAAATACAGGCCTTGCCAGCAATGCTAGGGTTGAAAACCCTCCAGAATTATCCCGGTGTCTCCAGGACTTAAAGATCAATCTCCTGGGCACTACTGCATTAAGACAATGGTGTGTTTTTTCTTTCATTTTCTTTGAACAGTTTCGTTTATTAGTTATAAAAAATATTGGAGATAGGAAAAAAGGCTGTTTGATTGGGCGGTTGGAGGCGGAACAGAGTTGACACATCCCGAGAATGAATTTTTAAAAAGTAGGCTAGGGAAAACATGTTACGAGAAACATGACTGGTAGCCAATTGGCTCATCTTTTGACAAATAATAGACACAAGTGCAGGAGTGAAATTTGTCATGTCCCTCTGTTTTCGTACCTTATGAACCTATCATGACATAATAGAGGTTAACATACCACATGGGCATCACACATCTAGCTAACAGCTAGCTGAATCAATGGCACATGGTAGAAAACACAACTGACAACTTTAGTCAAGCCTATGTGGCCACCAAAGCTCAGCAGTGTGACTGATGCATCGTGCTGGAGTGTCATTAGGGTGTTCTTTTGACAGGACATTACCAGTAATGATAGCTACAGGTTATGTTGACTGTAATTTTAAACCCACATCATGGTTAAATGTGTGAGACTGTGGCACATCAATTATGCACCAGTTATAGATAATGCGATGCACAGTCCAACCCGCACGGCAGTGAATGTCAGCAGAATTTAGAAAAGATAATTAAGAGAGTCACACATCCTACATGTGAGGTCCCCAGGATGCAGCAAGGACAAAAGGTCCCCTAAACATCAATAACTTCTTTGTGCAGATTAGGCAGCATAACAGTAATATTCACCCAGAGCCAACTGTAATAAGGTCAGATGTCTCCTATACCTGAGACTTTAACCCTGGTGTTTGCACAGGAAGAATAGAGAGATTATATATGGGCTAAAGAGCAGGACAGATTGATAAAGCACTTGTAAATGATAAAAGAAATATAATTATAAGTTTTGTATAAAATTCAGATTGAACTTATGTTAAGAATATGAGCGATGCTATTAGTACATTACTCCTGCTTCTGAGTTTCCATAAGCTGCTAACTATTTAACGCATAATGTTTTCCATTTTCCCAAGGTTGTTTCAGAGCAAAAATGAATGAATGCACTTTAGTTGCCTTCATTTCCAATCCTGGGGATAATGACCATTGGCATAACGAGGAAGCCAAGCACAGACTGCAGTGGCTATACAGACTGCTCCAGGGCGATGGGGCTGGCACACAGACAAGCTCTGCTCTTTTGCATTTCACAGTTTAAAAAAAAAGGCAAATTAATATTTTTTAAAAACTCAAAGCACAGTTTAGTTCTTTTGCACATTGTTAATGGTAGAATGACAAACAATGAGATGTTGGAAGGGGTGCTCCTCCGTCCAGGCTCAGCTACACGGCTATAAACTCCCTAAACTGATTGTAATAACCGCACTTGTGCAAATTAAGTAAAATACTGGTATTTCGAGAGGGCTATTCGGCTATTGCGCAGAACCGTGTAAAAGCCATAAGTAAATTGACGTAAATGCAGATTGCACCACTTTGCACATTTTATTTGGCTTTTCCTTAATAGCTTAAGAGCTTTATCATCCCTCTGGACTCTTGTCCCCTCAGTTAGATCTGTATAAGGTGATTAAATCCAAATAAGCTCAGTGTATAAGTATATAAGTACAATAAACTGCATTTACAAGCATAAAGCAGTCTGCAAACTTGTAGGCCTAGAAATTCAGTAGGCTTAGCGCCCCATTTGGGGCGCTGGAGGGCCTAGCGCCGGAGTTATGGCCAGTTGGCAAATTCAGTGGGGCCCTTCCGTCGGCGTTACACCGGTTGCGCTGCACCGGCACCGATGACGTCATCGGTGTGCGCAGCGTCCCAGTTGCCGTGGTGATGGGCCCCAGCGCCGAAATTGAGTTGCAGCCGCCTCGCCCGTGGCAGCCGCAACTAAGACTTTGGCAACCGAGTCTTGCAGGAGTTAGCGCCGGCGCATTAAGGTCGCGCGGCGGCCGGCCGCTTTCCCGCCGGCCGCCTGCCCGCACCTCCCTCCCCGGACTCCTCCACCGCCCCCCCGCGGAACAGATGCGTCTGGCCTGCAAGCCCAGCACTTGTCCGAGGTGCCGGGCTCATTTTTCTGAACATTTGAACGGCCAGCGGGCGGGTGCAGGCAGCTCCTCCTTAACTGAAGGAGGAGGCCTGCACTTCCCCAGCCTGCCGCACCGCATCGGGTGCCGCAGCGCCGGAATTGCGCCGCAATGCGGCACTCAGCGCCCATTTCGAGGCGCTGACACCCTCTAGTAGCGCTGGCAGCCGTTTGGGCGCGGCGCTACTGAATTTTTGGCGCGCGCAGGGGGACTTAGCGCCGGCGCTAAATTTCCGGTGCTAAAGCCCTGGCGAACCCACAACCGAATTTCTAGGCCGTAATGTTTTAATGCCACTACTTGATTTGCAGTCTGAATAGAGCAAACAGAGCATGAAACCTACAACTAAGAGCAAATGAATGTGTGTGTGCTTTTATTGCACTTTATTAAAAGTCTGTTTTTGAGTGGAATTTAATGTCCTCAGGTCAGAGGCTGGGTATTCTGCGGCGAGTGTCTCACCTCCTGACTCCCCAAAGCCTTTCCAACATCTACAAGGCACAAGTAAGGAGTGTGATGGAATACTCTCCACTTGCCTGGATGAGTGCAGCTCCAACAACACTCAAGAAGCTCGCCACCATCCAGGACAAAGCAGCCCGCTTGATTGGCACCCCATCCACCACCTTAAACATTCACTCCCTCCACCACCGGCGCACCGTGGCTGCAGTGTGTACCATCTACAAGATGCACTGCAGCAACTCGCCAAGGCTTCTTCGGCAGCACCTCACAAACCCGCGACCTCTTCCACCTAGGACAAGGGCAGCAGGCGCATGGGAACACCACCACCTCCAAGTTCCCCTCCAAGTCACACACCATCCTGACTTAGAAATATATCGCCGATCCTTCATCGTCGCTGGGTCAAAATCCTGGAACTCCCTCCCTAACAGCACTGTGGGAGTTCCATCACCACATGGACTGCAGCGGTTCAAGAAGGCGGCTCACCACCACCTTCTCAAGGGCTACTAGGGATGGGCAATAAATGCTGGCCTTGCCAGCGACGCCCACATCCCATAAATGAATTTAAAAAATGTTTTTTAATTCTGCTATTCACTGATAATCAATGTAATTATTAATGGGTCCCTGACAGAGAGGATTGTATATGGTGCTGTTCCTCAGCACGTCAGTCAAAGCCAAGAGCATTCAGCAAATCTAAGCACAGTTGACAAGAAGTGGCTTGTGAATTTCCTCCCTTGTACTCGTAAGTACTGGAACACTCTAACGTGACACATTCAGCTTGTAGTGTAAGGTATAAGGTAGTGTAGTGCAAATTAATGTGTTGTAGAGAACCACCAACGATATATATTTTAATGTATGACTTTGACTCCTGTCTAAAAGTTGGTAATTCCGAGTCTTTTTCTTATCAGTTTTATTTTCTTTCTGAATTCTTCTTCATTTGATGATATCTAAACCACAGGGGCTGCGTTAGGACCATGCATCCCGTGCAATTGCACAGGGTCCTGAGCCGATCGGGGGCCTTGAGAGGATGCCTACAAGGGGACATCGACAGGCTAAGTAAGTGGGCAGAGATTTGGCAGATGGAATACAATACTGGAAAGTGTGAGGTTATGCACTTTGGCAGGAAAAATCGTAGAGCAAGTTATTATCTTAATGGCAAGAAACTGGAAAGTACTGAAGTACAAAGGGATCTGGGGGTCCTGGTGCACGAAACTCAAAAGGTTAGTATGCAGGTGCAGCAAGTGATTAAGAAGGCCAATGGAATGTTGGCTTTCATTGCTAGGGGGATAGAATATAAAAATAGGGAGGTATTGCTTCAGTTGTACAAGGTATTGGTGAGGCTGCACCTGGAATACTGCGTACAGTTTTGGTGTCCATACTTAAGAAAGGACATACTTGCTCTCGAGTCAGTACAAAGAAGGTTCACTCGGTTAATCCCGGGGATGAGGGGATGGACATATGAGGAGAGGTTGAGTAGATTGGGACTCTACTCATTGGAGTTCAGAAGAATGAGAGGCGATCTTATTGAAACATATAAGATTGTGAAGGGGTTGGATCGGGTGGATGCAGGGAAGATGTTCCCGATGATGGGTGAAACTAGAACTAGGGGGCATAGTCTTAGAATAAGGGGCTGCTCTTTCAAAACTGAGATGAGGAGGAACTACTTCACTCAGAGGGTGGTAGGTCCATGGAATATGCTGCCCCAAAAAGCTGTAGAAGCTACATCATTACATAAATTTAAAACAGAAATAGACAGTTTCCTAGAAGTAAAGGGAATTAAGGGTTACGGGGAGCGGGCAGGAATTTGGACATGAGTCTAGGTTCGGATCGGTCATGGCCCTGTGGGTAGCGGAGCGGGCCCAGGGGCCGTGTAGCCTGATCCTGCTCCTATTTCGTGTGTCTAATTCTGTTAGATTCAGGAGATGGTTCTGTGATAGTGGATTGGCGGTTAGGATCAGATCAGCCATGATCTTATTGAATGGCGGAGCAGGCTCGAGGGGCCGATTGGCCTACTCCTGCTCCAATTTCTTATGTTCTTATGTTCTTATGATGCAGTAAAGGGTCTCTCCGCAATGGTAATAGCTGATCCCTGATCATTTTGTCAATTATTTTTTACATTACCTGTTGTAAAACATGCCGTCTGACGATCGTACATGTGCGGGTCTGACACCCGATGTAGGATCCCTGCAAGGCAAACTCTGCTCCTGCTTATATAAGGTGATTAAATCCGAATCATTGCTGAGTGCAGTAAGCTGCAGTGTTGATGGGTAGCTACACTTAGCGTGGGAATGTTACTGAAGCTCCCTCTGCTTTTACTGCCCCTTTCCTTTCATGCCTTGCAACTTTTTAAGAAGTGTTTCTTGTAGTTTATTTTGTCAATCAAACTTTTTTCTCCCCCCACAATGTTAACAGGTCATATATACTCACTTGGCCCAAGTGGATTCTGAATCATTACTGTTACATTTCACTTACAAACAGTGCCCAAGCCTTTTGCCTTTGTTGGCTGCTGCGATGCGTAGCATGCAGCCTCGTAGAAAGTTTAAATCAATGTTTCCTTTAATGTTCATATATCTCAAGCTAATGACGCTAACCGATCTTGGTGTTCTGATTCAGGATTTATCTATCCATGACATAACGGTGTTAACCCTTTGCAAACCTCTGGGCTCAGGAATTCCAAACCGTGCAAACCTGTGATTAAGTAATAGAAACAGGAGTACAAAAGCAAAATACTGCGGATGCTGGAAATCTGAAATAAAAACAGAAAATGCTGTAAATACTCAGCGGGTCAGGCAGCATCTGTGGAGAGAGAAACAGAGTTAACGTTTCAGGTCGATGACCTTTCATCAGAACTGGAAAAAGTTAGAGAGGGAACAGGTTTTAAGCAAGTGTAGGGGTAGGGAAAGGGGGGAGGGGAGGAAAGAACAAAAGGGAAGGTCTGTGATAGGCTGGAAGGCAGGAGAGATTAAATGACAAAAGGGATGATGGTGCAAGGCAAAAGGAGATGGTAATGGGACAAGTAAAGAAACAAAAGATGAGTCTAGAAGAGGTGTAAATGAGAATGACAGAATCATCAACAGCTGCTATGTGAAAAAATAGGGGCCGAGGTTATGGTCTGAAACTGTTGAACTCTATGTTATGCCCAGAAGGCTGTAAAGTGTCTAATCAAAAGATGAGGTGCTGTTCCTCGAGCTTACGTTGAGCTTCATTGGAACAGTGTAAGAGGCCGAGGATGGAGAGGTCAGAGTGGGAATGGAGCGGAGAATTAAAGTGACAGGTGACCGGAAGCTTGGGGTCCCCCTTATGGACTGAACGGAGGTGTTCCACAAAGCGGTCACCCAATCTCCGTTTAGTCTCCCCAATGTAGAGGAGACCGCATCGTGAGCAGTGAATACAGTATACTAAATTGCAAGAAGTACAAGTAAATTGTTGTTTCACCTGGAAGGAGTGTTTGGGGCCCTGGACAGTGGGAAGGGAGGAAGTAAAAGGGCAGGTGTTGCATCTCCTGCGCTTGCATGGGAAGGTGCTGTGGGAAGGGGAGGGGGTGTTGGGGTAATTGCGGAGTGGACCAGGATGTCGCAGAGGGAGCAGTCCCTTTGGAATGCTGAAAGGGGAGGGGAAGATGTATTTGGTGGTGGGATCACACTGGAGGTGGCGGAAATGGCGGAGGATGATCCGTTGAATGTGGAGGCTGGTGGGGTGAAAGGTGAGGACAAGGGGAACCCTATCGTGGTTCTGGGAGGGAGGGGAATGGGTGTGAGCAGAAGTACGGGAAATAGAATGGACACAGCCAAGGACCATGTCAACCATGGTAGAGGGGAATCCTCGGTTGAGGAAAAAGGAAGACATGTCGGAAGCACTAGTATGGAAGGTGGCATCGTCAGAGCAGATGCGATGGAGACAGAGAAACTGGGAGGACCAGGTAGGCCATTCAGCCCCTCGAGCCTGCTACACCACTCAATTAGATCCTGGTTGATCTGTCTCTTAACTCCATTTACCCACCTTGATTCCATATCTCTTAATACCCGTACCTAAAAATAAACGGTAAATCTAGCGCGGTTCCACGCACCTCTTACACGCAGCCAGCGTCTGTCAGAAAGTCACAGCTCTGTTACCACTTGCTTTCCAACCCGATGGTAAAATTTACCCTTAGAGGCACAAATAGAACTGAGGTAACTGGGCCTCGTGGGCTGGGTTGCCAGGAGTTTATGTGGTCCATAGGCTGTGGTTTAGACCTCCCTGTTTTAGAGCATCATCCTTTTAGAGCCTCCCATTTTGTTTGGCTTCCTTTCTAATTTATGTGCTTTGGAACATAAGCACATAAGAAATAGGAGCCATTCGGCCCTCTGAGCTGGCTCCGCCATTCAATAAGATCATGGATGATCTTCTACTTCAACTCCACCTTCCCCTTGGAAGTATTGTCCTTCCAGTTCCAGGTAATGCACGTAGAGCTGTACCAGTCTATTTTCACTTGAAAATAATAATGCCTATGGGGGTAATGCCCCTGCTCCATCATTTAAATGTCAGTTCAGGGAGCCCTCTGCACCGATCCAGTTAGGCTGCAAACAAACAACACTTTTGTATTATTGTTACAGACACTAAATCAAATAATTCACAAAAAGCAGATGCATTTATTTAAACGTAAATTCTTATTTAGCTTATCAACAACAAGAATAGTAATATGCATATCCTCTGAAAAGCTTTGATCCCAAATAATACAAGTCTAATTAAGCTTGCTAAACATTGGTGAGACCTGCTGAAAGAAATGTCAATTCGCAAATATCACTACAAAGATTTTTATTTTTAAATCAGATTTTGAGCTTCACTGGAAGAAAATGAAACTGATTTTGAGAGTCTGAGCGTACAATTTAGTCAGTCTGATGGCAATCTTATTTAATTGCTCGCAGTAGTTCCAAGGTACAGAACAGCTTTGTTTTTGTTCCCTCTGCTACTGTCCCGCTGCAAATAATGGCAGGTTTTTGTCTGGTCCTACATGCTAATCACACTACCGTGACTGTTTAGTGAGTTCATGCAGCGCGACTCAAATCCTTTAATAACTGCGATGCATTTTACAATGCAGAGCTCTGTACATTGAAGACTTTTAGAACGCCGTAGCACACTTGTAAAGAGGCCAAACCAACCTACTGCCAACAACAACAGAAAATGCTGGAAACACTCAGCAGGTCAGGCAGCATCGTGGAGAGAGAAACAGAGTTAACGTTTCAGGTCGATGACCCTTCGTCAGAACTGGAAAAAGTTGGAGAAGTTACAGATTTTCAAGCAAGTGTAGGGGCCGGGAAAGGGGGGGAGGGAGGAAAGAACAAAAAGGGAAGGTCTGTGATAGGATGGAAGGCAGGAGAGATTAAAAGACAAAAGGGATGATGGTGCAAGGCAAAAGGAGATGGTAATGGGACAAGTTAAGAAACAAAAGATGACTCTAGATGAGGTGTAAATGGCAATGGCAGAATCATCAACAGCTGCCAGGTGAGAGAAAAAAGAAAACATGGGGGCCGGGGTTATAGTCTGAAATTGTTGAACTGTATGTTGAGTCCAGACGGCTGTGACCTATTGCCAGATACCTGCTGGTATTATTAAACAGTGGGATCTCTTGCGCCCAAAATACCACCAGACTGTACTTTCTGTCTGCCCCCATTAACATGCTACATTAAAGGCGCTATATAAATGCAAGTTGTTGTTGTTTATTAAATAGCAGGCGCACTGCAGAAACCAGAACTTTGAATTGCAACCCCCTCAGGAAGGTACCATATAAGCATCCAAAGCAACTTTCCCCTTTTCTAGATAATTGCAGCAAGGCTCCTGTGCACGATTTTTGGCACAGCACACAACTGGCTTACACTGTGGCATTTAAGTGTTGAACGGTCTGCTAAAATCCCCAGCACTGTCTCCATTACCTACATTAGGCAGTTAAGAAGGCAAATGGTATGTCTCGTGCGTGCTTTCAAGAAAAAGACTGCTCACAACCGCCAGGAGTGAATATGGACTGGTGGGGAGCACCATAGGTGAAGCAGCTAACCCAACATGGGGAGACCTATTTAGCCCTGAGTGAATGGAGGGAGTAGCGGAGGGAGAGTTCGGAGGAGTACGGCCCCAATCCAGCAGGTATCATCCTCTTTCTTTCATTTTCCATCTTCAGCACTTTCTTTGCTGCAAGTTATTTTGAAGCAACAATCAGCGATATTGTGGGAAAAAGTGTAGTAAACAAGCAGTGTTAAGATGCAAAATTATCATCATCCACAGCAAGGGAATCTAACACAGACGGCAAAATGCAAGTAAATATGAAGGATTTTTTAAATATATTAAACTTTGAGGACAAAGACCTAACTATAAGAATCCAACTCTAGCAGGACAGGCCATGGAGCACTGAGAGCAGAGAATCCCTAAACAATGGGAATTTCAAGCCAACTGGCACTGACCCATGGCGAGACCACCTCTTGCCAGCTGAGCTCCTCAGTTTTGGGACAATCTTAAAGCCCAGCAACAGCAGCAAGAAAAAAAAAACCCACAATAGCTGCTCAATATTGTTGGGTTTTGCTTGGGGGGTGGGGGGGGGGCAGTCTATTCATTGTGTCCGCGTGTTCACTTCCCAGTGACCACTTACAGCAAATGAAAAAAAAATAATTCAACACAAATGCAAACTATAGCTTTAAAAATGATGGCACATTTATTTATTGCTTCACTACCCCAGATCTACCCATGTGATGATTCCATCACTCTGCCATAATCCTCCTTTGTCAGGAGGTTGGACAGAGATGACAGATCGGTGAATACGTGCCAGCTATTATGAATGAAGAGATGGCTGATGGCTATCTTTCTGAATGCACAGAGCTGCTTATAGAGGGGCAACATCAGCAGGAGCACAGCTATCAGGAGACTTGCAGCGCAGACATTTGGATAGCTGAGAATGAGTTTCAGATGCACTACTGGCTTTGCTGATATGCTACAGCGCAATTCTCCAAATGCCTGCCATATCTTCCTGCTTTGAACTATAGGCTTTGAGACAAGGAGGCCTGGAGGGGGAAAAAAAAGCTTAGTGGGAATTGCATTTTAAAAGTGTCCTTTGCGAAGGGGGCACAATAATTCCCATTCTTTTTAATTCCTTGTGAACATGTTTCCCTCCTTAGGCACCTAAAGCTGTGGGAAATCCAGCTGCTTATAACACATTAAGTAAAACAGTACGGCTGCATAGCCCATAAACCTCACAGTTGGTAGTAACCAGATGCCGCTGTGTACTCGGGGGAAATCACCCTTCCAGATAACAATGACCATCTTTATTGTTTGTTTAAACCTGTTAAGAAGGGAGAGCAGACTGGAAATGAATGCTGGGAAGATAGGACTTTGGAAACGTGTGGTTAAACAAATTATGACATTCTTGTAACAAGCGTAATACAGTAATCATGGGGGACTTTAATCTACATATAGACTGGGCAAATCAAATTTGCAGTGATAGTGTGGAGGACAAATTCATGAAATGTATGCAAGATAGTTTATTATATGCTATTTTAGATCTAGTATTGTGCAATGAGAAAGGGTTAATTAATAACTTGTAGTGAAGGGCCTTTAGGGAAGAGTGACCATAATATGATGGAATTTTATATTGAGTTTGAAAGTGGTTTAGTTAAATCCAAAATTAGGGTCTTAAATCTAAGCAAAGCAAACTATGTAAGTATGAGGGACGAGTTGGTTAAGGTAGATTGGGAAACTACATTAAAAGGTATGATGGTAGAGAAGTAATGGCTAGCATTTAAAGAATTAATACATAATTTACAACAAATATACATTCCTTTTAAAGTACAAAAACCCCACAGGAAAAGTGGTCCAACTGTGGCTAACAAGCGATAGTATTAGATCAAAGGAAGAGGCTTATAATGTTGCCAAAAAGAGTAGTAAGCCTGAGGATTGGGAGGATTTTAGAATTCAGCAAAGGAGGATCAAGAAATTGATAAAGAAAGGGAAAATAGAATATGAGAGTAAACTAGCAAGGGACATAAAAACGGATTGTAAAATCTTCTATAGGTATGTAAAAAGGAAAAGATTAGTGAAGGTAAATGTGGGTCCCTTACAGGCTGAGACAGGAGGAATTATAATGGGGAATAAGGAAATGGCAGAGAAATTAAATAAATACTTTGGACTGGATTTTGCCAGCCAAGACAAGTTGGGGGCGGGACTGCTGCCTTCCGGGTTCTAGCCCCGCCCCCAGCGACGTCTGATGAACCCACGTTATTTTCCCTTGATTGGCATTGTACTGACCAATTAAGAGAAAGCCGGTGACAGAAGATGTCAGTGTATGACACTTCATCATTCGCAAATGTTTTGACAAATGAATTGTCAGCGTTTAACAGCTTTGAGAAGCTGTCAAACACTGACAATCTCTGTTCTAAGGTGAGCCCTTGCACAAAGGCTCACCAACACCTCACTCCTCAGCAGAAAGCATCTGAGAATGCAGCAGCCATTCTATCATCTCTGCCGTTGAGGTGGGGCACCTCCGGATCCTCAACAGTTGAAGCCTGCAGAAAGAAGCAAAGGTAAAGAAACTTTTTCAAACACTTTACACTCACCTCTCATAATTACCTGTCCACACTTGCACCCATCACTTACCTCTACAGCTGACATATCCCCTCACCACTGCAGACTCACTGCTCACCTCGCTGACCCTGGCGAGGTTCGCAGCCATCAGGAAGCCCACAATTGCAGGCGTAAAATGGGGATAAGCCTCAAAACTGCCTGTTAACAGGCAGTTAATTGGCTCTAATCCCCTTCCTGCCTCGAGGACATGGGTCCCTGCACAACTCAGGGACCCGCCTCCCGGGAAGATGGCACAGAGGCGGGTTGGGGGCGGGTTCGGTACCCGCTCCCAGTTTCTGCCATTTTCCCGGCAGACCCACCTCCTCAGGGCTGGGAAAATTCCCCCCGTTGTGTCTGTGTTCATGGAAGAAGACACAAAAAACTGAAATAGCGGATGTTGTAAACCACTTTTATCGTTCACTACCGTTACACTATGGTTATCACTGTTATATCGTTACACTATGGTTATCACTGTTTACACTGTTGTATCACTACACGAGGTCGCCTCTTGTCACGCTGTTATACCTGGGCTGACCACTGCTGACTCCGCCCATGGCTCCACCTACTTGCCCAGGTATAAAGGTGGTCGACTGGCTGGTATTCCCCCTTTGTTGGATCCGATCACCCACGAGGGTGGGCTCTGTTATTTAGCCAATAAAAACCTATAGTTACTGTCTTAACTCGTCGCTTTTCATTGGATGAATTGATAGGTATATCAGTGGAGAACCAAGGGTCCAGCGAGAATGAGGAACTGAAAGAAATTAGTATTAGTAAAAAAATAGTACTGCTGAAATTAATGGGACTGAAAGCTAATAAATGCCCTGGACCTGATGGCCTACATCCTAGGATTTTGAAAGAGGTGGCTATAGACATAGTGGCCTAGAAATTCAGTATAGCCACTTTTGGGGCAGTAAAGTCGGGCGGGCGCTAAAGTTAGCGCCCGCCGGAAAGTGGAGGCCACTTCGCCAAAATTCAGTAGCTTTGGCCAAGGAGTTTGGGCGAGCGCTGAAACTGGCGTTGCACTCCTATCTTTAGGCGCTAAGCCGGCGGTGCGGACTGATAACGCCGAGGCCGGGCGCAGCGCAGGTGCGGTCATGTTTTGATTGACAGCAGACACCCTGACGCCGGCCAGCTCTTAAAGGGGGAAGGGTCGACTTTGTCTGCAGCCACGCCCTGGATAGTGGAGCCCTGCAGCTAGGCCTGAACACTGCTGGTGGACCCAAATAGCGCCTGAAGCCATGCAGAAGGCCCGTGAACGAGCGCAGCGCTTCTCAGAGCATGCTTTGAGGGTGCTGCTTAGGGGGTTGGAAAAGAACAGAGAGATCTTGTGCCCGGACAGTGGCAAGAAGGCTCCCAGGAGGCAGTACAGGAGAGCCTGGAGGGAAATCGCCCTGAGGGTGTCAGCCAACAGCGATGTCCCCAGGACTGCTGACCAATGCCGCAAGAAGTACAACGACCTCAGTCGGTTGGTCAGGGGGAGTACCCTTTCCAGTGTCCTCCTCATCCTTGCATGTGCACCTCACATTATGGGCAAAGGGACCTCAAAGGCCTAATGGCCAGCCCTCCTCCCGCAGCTATGGCACTGGCATGATCATCAATAGCACTCTCTGCACTTAACACACTGGCCAAGCTATTCGACCATGGGATGCAGTGCACACAACAACAGGGCACCACACTGTACTTAGAGGCCGTCCTTTCTCTTGCAGGCCAAGCTGGCGTGGAATTTGAAGAGCCAGACTGTCACCGGGGGAGGCCGTCCCCAGTTCCAGCAGCTCAGTCAGCTGGAGGAGAGCGTGGCTCGACTCGTGCGTGGCCGGGTGACTGGCCCCGTTGCTATTGGAGATGCCGACCCTGTGCTGGGACCCAATGGTAAGGACATGACCGTTTGGACCTCTCTGGTTCCCCTTGCGCTTCAGATCTACATCCTTTGCCACTGTCCCACCAATGCGCATAATGGCACCACTCATGCCTCCCTCGCTGACGCCCTGTCCTCACTCTAAAGCTACTCTTGTGCCTTCCTGCTTTCAGCTGGTGAGGAGAAGGGTCGGGCAGCACGGCGGCCTTCTCCCCAGAGGGGGGAAGTGTTGCAGGGGAGGGCAGTTGCTGGGCCCAGTTGCGTCCAGGCACGCGGGAAGGGTCGGGCAGCTCGGCGGCCTTCTCCCCAGAGGGAGAGTCCGCCCTCCAGTCCGGAGACGGTCTTCACCCAGGAGGTGCGCCTCCTTGATGAAATGTCCGCGGCCTCGGAGCGGCGCCACAACGAGTTCATGGGGGTTGTGGGACAGTTGCCTCAGGCCATTGAGTCCCTGGCTCATAGTGTGGCCAATTTCGGGGACTCACAGGCCAGGGGTGTCGAGCAACTCGCGGCAGCACAGGCCAGGGGTGTCGAGCAACTCGCGGCAGCACAGGACGCGAGTCGCGAGTTCATGAGTGGTGCCGTCCAGACACTGGCTGATCTGATGCGGGCACAGACCAGGGCAGTTCGCGCACTCACTTCTGCCACACTCGCTGTGTCACGGAAGCATCGCCAGGGCACCCGCCGCCCTGCTGCAGCACAGCGGTCTGGCCTTCACCAGATTGCAGCGCTTGCTGCAGTGCCAGGCCGGCCGAGTGCCAGTGTCTCTGGCGACCAGCGAGCGCCTGGCATCAGCCAGCTTGCCCCCATTGCTGCAGCTGCCACTGCCACTCCCCCAGCCAAGGTGTGACGAGCTGCTGGAGAGACTGATGCTGGCCAGCCACAGCTGCAGCAGTCAGCAGCCCGCCCCTCCAGGGCCGGACCTCGTCTAGGCCGACCCCCAAGGGCATCTGCCGTCACGCATTGTGCCCCTCAGGAGCCTTCCCCCAGCCTTGCAACACCCACAGGGCCCAGGTTGAGGCGGAGCAACAGGTCGGGCAGGGGCCGGAGAAGCCTGCACAAGGACTCGCCCTCTCGGCACACCAAGTAGAGTGTGTTGCCAACTGTTTTTTTTATATGGGGGTGTTTGTGTTCTGGAGGGGGGGGCTTATTTTGGTAAGGCCGAAGATGAAGGCAAATGTTTTTTTATATGGGGGTGTTTGTGTTCTGGAGGGGGGGGCTTATTTTGGTAAGGCCGAGGATGAAGGCCAATTGGAAGGACAATTTTTGTTATTCCTCCCCAGGTTGTGGGAGTGAGATATGTTTTTGACTGTTTTTTGGGGGTCTTGTCTGTTTTTCTGTTTCATGTGGGAAGGGCCCTGAGTTTGTTAAATAAAGCTTTTTATTTATTCAGCTTGTCCAGGTGTCATGTTTCAAGTGGTTGTTGCGTTAACCGGCTGAGGGCTTGCGGAGCGGCTGCATTCAGGTGCGTTCATTGCCACAAGCCATTCCCTGACAGGGGGCCTAGAAGTGTCGTTCAATAAGCCGCCGGCGGACGGCCCTTGGACCTTGTGGCTCCCTCCTGGGCTGGTACTCCTCCTCCTCCTCCTCCTCCTCATGGTCCTCCTGCTCGTCCTCCTGAGGTGGTGGTCCAACGCGAGGTGGCAGTGCCTGAGTCCTGCGGCTAGCCAGGTTGTGCAGCATGCAGCAAACGACGACGAGCTGGGAGACTCTATCCGGCGAATACTGTAGAGATCCGCCGGAACGATCCAGGCAGCGGAACCGTTGCTTGAGGACGCCAATCGTTTGCTCTATGATGTTCCTTGTGGCTTGATGGCTTTCGTTGTATGCCTCCTCCGCAGGGGTCCTGGGCGCGCGGAGTGGGGTCATGAGCCATGTACACAAAGGGTAGCCCTTGTCCCCAATAAGCCATCCCCTTGGTGGAGGCTGTGCCTCGAACATGTCAGCCACAGTAGTCTGGCGCAGGATAAATGCATCGTGGCTGCTTCCTGGAAAGCAGGCATTGACAGCTAGGATGCGCTGCCTGTGGCCACACACCAGCTGTACATTGAGGGAATGGTAGCCCTTCCGGTTGCGGTAATCCTCGGCATTGTCGATAGGTGCCCGCATAGCCACATGCATGCAGTCAATGGCGCCCTGCACCATGGGGAAGTCGGCGATCCTGGCAAATCCGACTGCACGCTGCTCCTGCCTCTCTAGGGTCATGGGGAAGGAGATGAATTGGTGTCTCCTTGCGAAAAGGGCATCGGTGACCTGCCGGATGCAGCGATGCACGGCGAACTGGGAGATGTTCGCTATGTCCCCAGCAGCGGCTTGGAAGGAGCCGCTTACATAAAAGTTCAGAGCCACCGTGACCTTCACTTCCACCGACAGAGACGTCCTGCACATCAGCTGTGGACGCAGATCTCTGTGAAGCAGCTGGCAGATCTCTGCAACCAGCTCCCTTCTGAAGTGCAGCCTCTTAACACAATGCGCGGCAGTCATGGTGAGATAGGACACCTGCTGCCGGTATTCCCTGAGTGGGTAAGGCCTACGTTGCCGACGCCTGATGGCCCCTCTGCGTCTAGGCATGGCTGGCCCTCTCACACAGCGTCTGCGAGCCCTTCGCACATAATGCTGGAACTGAGGGTTGGAACCCCATGCAGCCCCCATAATAAACTTGCAAACAGTGAAATCACAATGAGTCTAATTTCCAAGCTCTGGCCAGAAGCCAAAAACACCTCTCCTATGTTGTCCCAAATCAGTAAGGTCTGTTCCTTGGTCTCTGTCCAGAAATCCAAAGCACTAAAGTCATTGCAGCAAAATGGCTGGCCTTTATAGTTCAGTCTAAGTGCCCTTTAATTAGCGCTCCCCGAGGCCCGCAGGGCCTCTGCTGCGTTCCAGTTCACAGTTCTTAACAGCGCCACACCCACATTGGGCGGGCGCCACTGAATTTCCGGTTTGGGGCGCACAAACAGCGTTGCACGACGAAATGACGTCATAAGCTGCGCGCGCAGCAGAGCGGGCGCAAACACTTTGCGCCGGCGCTAAATGTCAACTGAAGTTGGGCATAGGCGCAGATCGGACTGTGCCCGGGCGCTAAGTGCCTAGCGCTGGAAATCTACCCCTCTTAAAGCGTTAACGGCTGGCGAACGCTACTGAATTTCTAGGCCAGTGGATGCATTGGCTGTCATCTTCCAAAATTCCATAGATTTTAGAATGATTCCTGTGGATTGGAAGGTAGCAAATGTAACCACACTATTTAAGAAAGGAGGGAGAGAGGAAACGGGGAACTACAGACCAGTTAGCCTGACATCAGTAGTAGGGAAAATGCTAGAATCTATTATTAAGGATGTGGTAACAGTACACTTAGAAAATAATAGTAGGATTGGGCAGGGTCAACACGGATTTATGAAAGGGAAATCATGTTTGAGGAATCTTTTAGAGTTTTTTGAGGTTGTAACTAGCAGAATAGATAAGGGTGAACCAGTGGATGTGGTGTATTTGGATTTTCAGAAGGCATTCGATAAGGTGCCACACAAGAGGTTATTAAACAAAATGAGGGCTCATGGGATTGGGGGTAATATACTAGCATGGACTGAGGATTGGTTAACGGACAGAAAACAGAGAGTAGGAATAAACGGGTCATTTTCGGGTTGGCAGGCTGTAACTCGTGGGGTACCGCAAGGATCAGTGCTTGGGCCTCAGCTATTCACAATCTATATCAATGATTTGGATGAGGGGACCAAATGTAATATATCCAAGTTTGCTGATAATACAAAGCTGGCTGGGAATATAAGTTGTGAAGAGGATGCAAAGAGGCTTCAAGGGGATATGGACAAGGCAAGAACATGACAAATGGAATATAATGTGGAGAAATGTGAAGTTATCCACTTTGGTAGGAAAAATAGAAAAGCAGAGTATTTTTTAAATGGTGAGAGATTGGGAAATGTTGGTGATCAGGGGGACCTGGGTGCCCTTATATGCGAATCACTGGAAGTTAACATGCAGGTACAGCAAGTAATTAGGAAAGCAAATGGTATGTGGGCATTTATTACAAAAGGATTTGAGTCTAAGAGTAAAGACATCTTACTGCAATTATATAGGGCCCTGGTGAGACCACACCTGGAATATTCTGTACAGTTTTGGTCTCCTTACCTAATGAAGGATATACTTGCCATAGAGGGAGTGCAACGAAGGTTCACCAGACTGATTCCTGGGATGGGGGGATTGTCCTATGAGGGGAGATTGAGTAGGCTTGGCCTATATTCTCTAGAGTTTAGAAGAATGAGCGATGATCCCATTGAAACATACAAAATTCTTACAGGGCTTGACAGGGTAGATGCAGGGAGGATGTTTCCCCTGGCTGGGGAGTCTAGAACCAGGGGTCACTGTCTCAGAATAAGGGGTCGGCCATTTAGGACTGAGATGAGGAGAAATTTCTTCACTCAGAGGGTGGTGAATCTTTGGAATTCTCTATTGCAGAGGGCGGTGGAGGCTCAGTCATGGAGTATATTCAAGACAGAGATCGATAGATATTCGGATATTAAGGGCATCAAGGGATATGGGGATAGTGCAGGAAAGTGGAGTTGAGGTTGAAGATCAGCCATGATCTTATTGAATGGCGGAGCAGGCTCGAGGGGCCGAATGGCCGACTCCTGCTCCTATTTCTTATGTTCTTGCAAATAAATTTACCAATAATTACAGTGACCGTGCATGAACCCCCACCTCCCCAACACCCCCCCACCCCGTCCCCTTCATAACTATTTCAGAGTGGAATTGCTTTTAAATGTTATAGCCAGATTTATTTTTTTTGTATTCTCTCTCGCTCGTGCTCTCTTTCTCGTTTCCTTGCTATTGGACACAGCACCTTACAAAATTGCCCCATGTCCACAGCAGCTTTTAATGTAAGGCAGAACCAAGCTATGCCCAAGGGGCAATTTGGTCTCCACAGAATGCCATTGTTCCAGCTTTCCTGACAGGACGCCTCAGGATAAATTTTCTGCCTGCACAGTCCTAGTACACAGCCTTGTCCCCACCCCCGGCGTATAGGGAAATTACATGTGTGCCGTCCATGAGAGTTTATGTGTAATGAATTAACAAGTGGAAAATCGTGGGCCACGTTACTTCCTGATTATCTACTGCCGACGGGCATGGCTCCGAGGCAGGGTTATGAAAGTGGAAAATGTACCCTTTCATGCCAGTAAAATACTTCCTGTTATCCTCCTAAACATACGATAGAGCATAAATCTTCCCAGTAATCATGTCCTCGGGTTTTCAACTGGAACGTTTTCAACCTTTTCATAGTGCCTTTCATACACAGAAAGACATCGCAAAGTACTTTAGAGTGAGGGGAGAACGTGCATTCCAGAAAGAACAGAAAAGGAGATGGAGAGTTAGGCCGATGGCACATTTGAAGAGAAGGGTTTTTAAAAGCAGCGACATAGGTGGCAAGGTAGAGATGTTTAGGGTTGGAGTTCCAGATACGAGGCATGTAATGACTTAAAGAGTGATTGTTGATGGTGGAGCAGAAGGAGTTTGAGACAAGGAGTAGAACGGTGTCAGAAGAATGGAGGGTGCTTGCCAGAGATCACTGGGGTATGGAGGACAAGGCCATGGAGGGATTTGAAAATGAGAAAGAGGATCTTAAAATCGCAAAAACCCAGTGGAACTTAACAAGGTCCAGGGTCCTGGGAGCGTAGAATTTGTGTGGATGAGGACATGGGCAGCAACATTGTAAATGAGTTGTAATCTGTGCAGGGTAGAGCTGGTGAGGCTGGCTGGAAGACCATGTGAGATGAGGGCATGGGTTAGAGTTTCAGCAGCAGTGGGAGAAGAACATGTTCCTAGTTGAATAATAATGTTCATTTTACATACTTCTTTAGCAAAGAATTCAGTTTCTTTCTTAGTGAAGCACTTCTGGAGCTTATTACCCTGGTCACCGAGCAGTTATTCTTCATTCCACTGACAATGTAGAATACATCCACTTAAACGTGGCCTTGTGTCTCATCTGTGTATGTTATTCATTCACACAAAAGGCCAAGTCATGCAAAAACTCCGCAGATGGCAATATCACCTGAGCACATTGGAACATTGTGTCATAAAGGGCTGGTGATACTGCAAAAGGCTTCCTGTCCACTTCTCAGTACTTTGGAACTTATTATCCTGTTCTGCTAAAATGCCATTCCTATATGCCTTAAATTGTTAGGTCATTTCTATGTAGTTAGAGGGGGTCATTTTGACTTTGTGTGATAGTGTAAAATGGGTAATAGTGAATCGGCTGCCCATTTGACATCTCTCCCGATTTTTATTTCTATTGATTTCACTGGATAGGTTTTCATTGATTGAGGAATGATTTTATTTGTTTGAAAGATAACTGAAAGACAATAAAGGAGTGAGTTTATAAGTCTCTGGTAACTGGAACAGCTCATTCAACTCTCTGTGTAATAGATTTTAAAAAAAACATGAATGCTGAAAATATGAAATAAGAACACAAAATGTTGAAAATACACAACAGGTCAATCAGCATCTTGAACGAGGAAAATGCTTAATGTTTCATTTTGGGGGTCTTCATCCAGACGACTTTCTCTTGCAGATCCCGGCGGGCTTGCGTGCATTTTCAGCATTTTTCGGATAATATCCTATTTGTCCAGTTTCTTCTCTGAAGGGTAAAATTGAAATTCAGCCAAGCATTTAACAGTTAAATACCAGAGGAGATCTAAAGCTACTCATAGCTAATTTCCATCTGATCTGAAAGCTGATATTTATTTGGACTGCAATAAAATATTACTGGGCTGCCCAGTGAAAATATCTCCCAGGGACACAGATTAAAGCACCTTTTCACTTGCAGAGACTTGCACTCCATTCTAATTCCATTCTATTAAATCGTAGAGGAAGGAGCTTTCCGACTCAGTGCTGTTGAACTCTGTAATGCAATCTGAACTCGGTATTACAACTTTGCCACAGGAGTCCACGTAACGTTTACACATGAGTGATTAAATGAGTGTGTTATTTTGGTCTGCTTTAAGCTACTTAATCTCTATTATGTGTTGAACTACCAGCCCTGGTAACCTTCAAATGGCAGCCTCATACTCTGTTCTGGTGAGCCAGTTGCCTGAGCCGTTTAAATGAAGCACAGTTCGAAGATGGTAAAAGGTACATGTTATTTGTGTCAGACATGGAGATTTCTAGACTCTGGACTCTGAATTGTAAATAATCTTCCTCTAAAAGTTAAATTGCAGTGTCCCTTTTTAAATGATTCAGACTCAACCATATGCGAGAACTCTGTACACTTAGGCCCCAAACCATCTGCAGCCGGGCGGGCAGATAGCAGAACCCAGTTACGCTGGGATTTCTCCACATTTTGTACTGCTCCTTTAAGAGAGGTAGAGAAGGCCATGGGCTGACCCCATCCACCCACCTGCCACACCCACTTCAAAAAGATACAGCTGGGAAAGTTCCGCCTATTATGTGCTTGGTAGGCCTGAGTCCATTGAGCCTTTAAGAAAGGCTTCAGGCTTTTCCCAGACTTAGCTAGTCAATCCCAGAGGGGATCAGTTATCTTGTTTAACTGGCACACAGCTCACGACCGGAGCTGAAGCTATTTTCACTTCCCATGGCGCTGCTTAATGCCCCTGCCCTAGTCAGATAAAAGATCCTGCTCCCCGATTTATCAAAATCCATGACAAGGCCTTGGACAACGTGGACCACTTTCCAAACCTCGGGAGCCTACTGTCAACAAGGGCAGACGTCGATGACGAAGTCCAACACCGCCTTCAGTGTGCCAGTGCAGCCTTCGGTCGCCTGAGGAAGAGAGTGTTTGAAGACCAGGACCTCAAACCCGGCATCAAGCTCATGGTCTACAGAGCAGCAGTGATACCCGCCCTGCTGTATGCCTCAGAGACATGGACCATGTACAGCAGGCACCTCAAAACACTGGAGAGGTACCACCAACGCTGCCTCCGCAAGATCCTGCAAATCCATTGGCAGGATAGGCGCACCACCGTCAGTGTTCTCGCTCAGGCCAACATCTCCAGCATCGAAGCTTTGACCACGCTCGATCAGCTCCGATGGACGGGTCACATCGTCTGCATGCCCGATACGAGACTGCCAAAACAAGCGCTCTACTCGGAGCTCCGGCACGGCAAGAGAGCCCCAGGTGGGCAGAGGAAACGCTTCAAGGACACCCTCAAAGCCTCCTTGAAAAAGTGCAACATCCCCACCGACGCCTGGGAATCCCTGGCCCAAGAACGTACAAAGTGGAGGAGAAGCATCCGGGAAGGCGCCGAATACCTCGAGTCTCTTCGCCGGGAGCAAGCGGAAGCCAAGTGCAAACAGCGGAAGGAGCGCACGTCAACCCAAGCACCCCACCCACCCGCCCCTTCAACCACCGTCTGCCCCTCCTGTGACAGAGACTGTAGGTCCCGCATTGGACTCATCAGTCACCTGCGAACTCATTTTTAATGTGGAAACAAGTCATCTTCGGTTCCGAGGGACTGCCTAAGAAGAGAAGTCAGATAAAAGATCCCAGCCCTGGGATTTGGGACAGAGTCTCTGGCTTATGTTAGGATGGACAGGGTTCCGCATTGGTGGAGTGGACACCTGAGCTTCACGGCCTTAAAAGCCAAGGGCCCAGGTAGTCTGTGCTTTTGTACCCCACTCTGTAAACACGTGGATCTGCCACACACCACGCATGCCCTGCCCATTGGCACACAAAGGTGCCAGGTCCTACCTTAATAAAGCTCCTACGTGTTTCAGGAGAGAGCACTAGCACCCCAGTTTCGAGACCTACCTGCAAATAGCATCAAGTGGGCAATGGGTGGGCAATTTCTTTTTCAATTTTTAACTGCCAGCTGCCCTGTTTCCCAGCGTAAATGTGACGGCGTCAGTTGAAAATCAACCTCATGGCCCAAAACTGGTTTAGAAACGGCAGACTCAATTTACCCACTGTTCCCTTTAAATGAACTATTATTCACTGCCGATTCCCTAGCAAGCCTGGACCCCCATTATTTATGGTTGAGCCTGTTTCAGGCAGGTGCTTCCTGCTCCCACTTCCCTGGCCCAGAAATGCGCACGATCTGCAAAGTGCGTGGAGACCTGCCAATCCAGATCTCCAGCCACAGAAACAATTGTAACATCCGGGCTACAGTGTTTAAAGGCTATGAAGTAGCTTCTTGGGTCACCTGCACTAATTGTAAAGGTGCAGAACGTGTGCACGGGATCAGAAAATTGAAGAATCAGGCATCAGACAAATTTTGACTCCACATCGCCCTTGGGCCCTAAAGTGGGTCCACTAACAGCACAATATCATTTGGGGGAAAAAAGCAGCTCAATACTTTCAGAAAAGCCTGGAACAGATGCTCCAAGGCCATGCCTTATGATGCCAACCAACATGACATTGATGAAGACATTAAATAGAATGAGCAACGGTTTTTCAAAGGAGTTCGGTGCAGTTAGACTCTCTTGCACTCTTACACCGATCTTTGAGCTGAAGTACACATCCTGGAAGAAATCCAAGAATTGGCCTGGCCCTCCAAATTCTTCATGACAATTACATGGTGTGCTAAGTTGAAAGCCTTAGGGGGAAAAATTCTGTTGTTTGCGCCTCCCGTTAGCGCCTTAAGAGGGCGCTAATGGGGTACAAAGCAACTAGCGCCCGGGCGCAGCGATGTTTACGCCGCTCGCGAAATTAACTAGACATTTTGCGGTGGCGCAAAACACTGCCGCCACGATCTCTTGCGCCGGCAGATCGTGACGTCAGTCGAGTGCGCAACGCCCCAGTAGCGCCCCAGACCGGATATTGAGTGGCGCCCCCTGCCTTACCGCCTGCCGCTAGCAACGACAGGTAGAGGGGAGCATTTTGCTGTCAGAAAGGGACTGGGGGAGCGCTATTTAAAGGCGACCGCTTCCTGCCTATTTTTGTTGGTGATATTTGTGCACCACGCATTCTGAGAGAGAGAGAGAGAGGCTTCTGGAGAGATTCAACACTGTGTGAAGGAGCTTTGCATACTGAGCAGTAATTTGCAGGTTTATTTTGATTTGCCCTTCCTTGTATCGATTTAGAAGAGACTGTGGGGGCTGCACTCTGAGCTCTTTCCCTGGGTCTCTCCATTGTTCTTGCCAGCAGATTTGATGTACAGGTCTCTCCAGGCTGAGATTCAAGGCTGCAATGAGCAGGATGTGGATGGAGAGCAAGATCGACCCTTCCCTTTAAGATAAAAACAGAAAATGCTGGAGAAACTCAGCAGGTCAGGCAGCATCTGTGAAGAAAGAAACAGAGTTAACGTTTCAGGTCGATGACCATTCGTCAGAACTCTCCTTTAAGAACTGGCCGGCGCCAGTGTGTCTGTGTTCCATTGCTGACTGACATCACATGAGCTTCGCCAGCGCTCTGAGGTAGCGCCTCGCTCCTCGGCCTTTGCGCCTTAAGACAGGTGTGTAGCGCCTGATTTAGCGCTCCAATCACCTCCAGGGGCGATAGAAGCCAAGTTTGCTGTCGGAGGCGATAATTAGCGCCAGGCGCTAAACTTTGCGCACGGCCGATAATGGCGCCCCAAACGGGGCGATACCGAATTTTTCCCCCTTAAAGTCAATGAAAGCACCATCAGTTGATGATTTCCCCTGAGCTTTACAATACTTTGTAATCTCATATAAAGCTGCAACCTGTCCTACACATGCCTTGTGAGAATAAAATCCACCCTTTTCCTTTCTGCTGACTCTTGCTGACCATCAATGCATGCGATATGTATGCTGTGACTGCCTGCTTTAAGAGTCACTGATGCATGTAAGATTTCTCCATAGTTTTCAGGTTCATTAGATGAAGATAAAAAGCATAACTGCACTCTGCAACACCAAGGGTATGCATGCCTCAAACCTATCTGGCTCACTTTAGGTGAAGGGGTGATTGAATTGAGCTGTTTAAGATGATCAAAGGAGTTGATCAGGTGGATAGAGAGAAAAGCTATTTCCTCTTGTGGGGGAGTTCAGAACAAGGGGGCATAGCCTTAAAATTAGAGCTGGGCCATTCGAGGGTGATGTCAGGAAGCACTTCGTCACGCAAAGGGTAGTGAAAATCTGGAACTGTCTCCCGCAAAAAGCGGTCAAGGCTGGGAGGGGCAATTGAAAATTTCAAAACTGATATTGATAGATTTTTGTTCGGCAAGGTTATTAAGGGTTACAGAACCAAGGCGGGTAAGATGGAGTTAAGATACAGATCAGCCATGATCTAATTGAATGGCAGAACAGACTCGAGGGGCTGAATAGCCTACTCCTGTTCCTATGTTTCTAAGTTCACCAGTGAAATTTGGGAGTGGGATTCTCCCCGTTCACTTCCACATAGGGCATTCATTGGGAAGATTATCAGGTAGGGTGATCCTGGCTGGTCAAGTAGTAGTCTTGTGCTGGTAAGCTGTACAGGTTTAGCTGGTTAAGTGCCAGCAGTACCCATGTGTATATTTGAGAGCCCCTGAGCCTTGGCTCCGCCTACCTGTGCCTAGGCTCCCTGGACTTGAGTAAGTGGCGAGAGAGTGTGCGCTCTACATATGTGGATCTCTTCAGTAGTTTGATTGGAGGCCTTTAAACAAGACGATGGGTTTTTGCAAATGTCAAACATCATGCTGCCCAAAACAAACTCCACAAATACTGGCAGCCTTCCTTCAACTCGTGCAAATGGTTACAGTTCACAAGTGAGCCTCAGCAGTGAGTGTCAACAGGCTATTGCGCCATGAAGGCATGATTGATTCCTGGGATGAGAGGGTTGTCCAATGAGGAGAGATTGAGTAGATTGGGCCTATACTCTCTGGAGTTTAGAAGAATTAGAGATGATCTCACGATTCTGAGGGGGATTGACAGGATAGATGCTGAGAGATTGTTTCCCCTAGGGGGCATAGTCTCAGGATAAGGGGTCACCTTTTTAAGACTGAGATGAGGAGGAATTTCTTCACTCAGAGGGTTGTGAATCTTTGGAATTCCCTGCCTCAAAGGGCAGTCTTTGAGTACATTCAAGGCTGAGATCGATAGATTTTTGGACTCTAAGGGAATCAAGGGATATGGGGATATGGCAGGAAAGTGGAGTTGAGGTCGAAGATCAGCCATGATCTTATTGAAAGGTGGAGCAGGCTCGAGGGGTTGTATGGCCTACTCCTTCTCCTATTTCTTATGTTCTTATTACATCCAAGGCAATCCTGTCCTCACACATGTTCATTTCCACAGGGGTCACTTTTAGTCATCAAGTGAAGAAATCCTGTCTGTGTTTTCCCCTCCCTCCCTAGCCCATTTATGTTGAAGACAACTGCAGCATCTCTACTACTGCCCAGGCTGACTCAGGGATCAAACTGTTTGATCAGTACCACAGCCTCAGCTTTTTTCTCAAAGGGACAGGCACGCCCTTCTTAATCCAGCAAAAGAGTCAAAAGCCTCTTTAAAATAACTTGTTTTTTTGTGGTACAAAACAAACCAGCAAGCATAATTAGTATAAAAGAAAAATACTGCGGATGCTGGAAATCTAAAATTAATTCTCCGCTCCACTCCCACTCTGACCTCTCTATCCTCGGCCTCTTACACTGTTCCAACGAAGCTCAATATAAACTCGAGGAACAGTACCTCATCTTTCAATTAGGGACTTTACAGCCTTCTGGACTCAACATCGAATTCAACAATTTCAGATCCTAACCTCTGCCCCCATTTTTCTCCAGACGGTGGCTGTTGGTGATTCTGCTATTCCCATTTACTCCTTTTCTAGACCCATCTTTTGTTTCTTTACTTGTCCCATTACCATCTCCTTTTGCTTTGTACAATCATACCTTTTGTCATTTAATCTCGCCTGCCTTCCACCCTATCACAGACCTTCCCTTTTGTTCTTTCCTCCCCTCCCCTCCCCTCCCCCTTGCCCGGCCTCTGTACTTGCTTTAAACCTATTATACCTCTAACTCACTCCAGTATCTCTGTTTCTCTCTGCATAGATGTTGCCTGACCTGCTGAGTATTTCCAGCATTTTCTGTTTTTAAAAGCATAATTAGTAGCTGTCACCACTCAAGAAAGCTATAAATAAAAGGCAGAGAGAGAAGCCACAACATTTACCTCAGTTACATGTGCAAATATTACATTTAATGACAAGTGCAGACCGACCATCTGAGAAATCGGGAGATTTCCCTAGTGCCCAGTGGAAGGGCCCATAGCGCTGTAATATTGGTGCCCTCTTTTCCATGAGAATCCTGAAGAATCCCACCAACATTCGGGGGAACCAGCCCTTCCGCATCTCCCCCCCCCCCCGTTTAATGAGACACTTCAGTAATGCCTCCGTGTGGGGTGAAGTGGGGAGGCACTGGGGCAGGCTGGATGGACCAGCAGATTTTTTCCAGCCTGTCATTTTCATATGTTCGTAATGTGACTGACTTTTCTTCTGTCCCAACCAATAATCTATATCTATATCAATGATTTGGTTGAGGGGACCAAATGTAATATATCCAAGTTTGCTGATGATACAAAGCTAGGTGGGAATGTAAGTTGTGAGGAGGAGGCAAAGAGGCTTCAAGGAGATATAGACAAGTTAAGTCAGTGGGCAAGAACATGACAAATGGAATATAATGTGGAGAAATGTGAAGTTATCCACTTTAGTAGGAAAAATAGAAAACCAGAATATTTTTTAAATGGTGAGAGATTGGGAAATGTTGGTGTTCAGAGGGACCTGGGTGTCCTTATGCATGAATCACTGAAAGTTAACATGCAGGTACAGCAAGCAATTAGGAAAGCAAATGGTATGTTGGCCTTTATTACAAGAGGATTTGAGTAGATGTCTTACTGCAATTATATAGGGCCCTGGTGAGACTACACCTGGAGTATTGTGTACAGTTTTGGTCTCCTTACCTAATGAAGGATATACTTGCCATAGAGGGAGTGCAACGAAGGTTCACCAGACTGATTCCTGGGATAGGGGGATTGTCCTTTGAGGAGGGATTGAGTAAACTAAGCCTATATTCTCTGGAGTTTAGAAGAATGAGAGGTGATCTGATTGAAACATACAAAATTCTTACAGGACTTGACAGGGTAGATGCAGGGAGGATGTTTCCCCTGGCTGGGGAGTCTAGAACCAGGGGTCACAGTCTCAGCATAAGGGGTCGGCCATTTTGGTCTGAGATGAGGAGAAATTTCTTCACTCAGAGGGCGGTGAATCTTTGGAATTCTCTACCCCAGAGGGCTGTGGAGGCTCAGTCGTTAAGTATATTCAAGACAGAGATTGATAGATTTTTGGATATTAAGGGAATCAAGGGATATGGGGATAGTGCAGGAAAGTGAAGATGAGGAAGAAGATCAATCATGATCTTATTGAATGGCGGAGCAGGCTGGAGGGGCCAAATGGCCGACTCCTGCTCCTATTTCTTATGTTCTTATGTTCTTATGAAAGGCTTGAAGTGCCGATTGAGGTTTTAGTGTGCCGTGTTAGCATGTGATTAACTTATAACGATGTTGACAACATTTTGAGAGCTCCAGGATACTATCAGTCGGAATACCAAATCTGCCTATTTTTAGTATAATTACAGGCATGCAAGTAAAGAGTTGCTCTCAGGACCTGTGAGTTGCTGAGCTGCATTTAGCATTAGAAATGGATGGAGTGTTATTTTGATAAGAAGGGGCATAAGGCAGATGAATGGTACAAGGAGATCCAGAACTCAAAGTACTTGCTGTAGTTAAAGGATTTATTTCTTTTCACTTCGCAGAGCAGTTTTCAGGTGGTTCAGTACCTGACGGAGCCAAGAACAGTCCGTTCTGAAAGTTCCCTTTAAAAATATAATTGTTAGCTGGCGAGGAACATTTGTGCTGTTGTAGGTGTGAGTTTCAGGCTATTTTTATGCATGGCATAATTTGAACAAAAAAAATGAAGCATTTTTAATGGAAGGGGTAATCTTTGACTCAGTTACACATCTGGGCTGCCACTCGTGTGTCAAATTGGAGTACAGTGCAACAGGACAACTTCCCAGGTGACATGGCCCTTTAGAAAGATCAACGTTTTATGTCTTGGAAGATAAGAGTAAATTTACAAGCTCTGTGCGGTGACAGGGTCTTACGCACAGCCAGTGCAGATCAATGGGTGGAAAATCATGGGTAGTGTGCCAGTGATTTTCAGATAGAGAATCATAAAGTAGAATCTTTTACAAATATTTATCTAGTTCCCCTTTAAAAGCTATTATAGATTCTACGTACAGCACTGTTTACAGCAGTCCATGTCCTAACAACCAAAAAAAATGCTGCTAATCTCTCTATCGACCTCTGTCTTGAATATACTCAATGACTGATCCTCCACAGCCCTCTGGGGTAGAGAATTCCAAAGATTCACCACCCTCTGAGTGAAGGAATTTCTCCTCATCTCAGTCCTAAATGGCCGACCCCTTATCCTGAGACTGTGACCCCTGGCTCTAGACTCCCCAGCCAGGAGAAACATCCTCCCTGCATCTATCCTGTCAAGTCCTGTAAAAATTTTGTATGTTTCAATCAGATCACCTCTCATTCTTCTAAACTCCAGAGAATATAGGCTTAGTTTACTTAATCTCTCCTCTTGGTGATCATTTTAAATTTATGCCCTATCGTTACTGACTAACCTACCAGTAGAAATGCTTTTTCTGTAGGAACGGAGGTTCCTATCGAAAAGACTGAGTTCGACTCAGGCAATCAAAACAATGAACTTTAATGGAACAAAACAGGTTTTAACTAGAAACTGCTGGAATACATCGAATACAGGTCTGCTCTCCTTGAAGGCTCCACGAGGACTGATCCTCTGGTCTGAAAGCTGACATCATGACATAATCACGTTCTTCCCGCCATTGGGGAATCACGTGACCAACGGCATGACGTCATCACGTTGAAACCGCACTGTAAAGGTAACTAGACATTGTACAGTCAAACAGTGTAATTAAAGGTACAGACACAGACTGTAACTACATTGCTGTTAAAGGAATTATGTACAACCGCTCTGAGTCCTTTGGTGGCTCCGCCACATGCGCCCCCCCAGAATTGTCTTTAACAGAAAAAGTGAGACGAGGGGGAGGTCTGACAAGTCTGTCTGATCGACTTCGATAACCTGGCAGAGGAAGTTGATGACTGGTGGTCGAGCTGGCAGGCGATTGTGCTTGAGCAGGCGCGGCGAGCGTGGTCGAGTTGGCGGGCAGCTTTGGTTGATCTGGCACGGTGGCTGCGGGCGGTCGGCCACATTTCGGCGGTTGAGCGACGACGACTGGGTGGTCCAGGTCCAGGTGAGCCGGCTTCAATCGGTCCACCGAAATGTGATCCGGCTTTCCTCCGATGTCGACCGAAAAGGATTTGTCTCCTGGTTCGATGACGCGGAATGGACCGGTGTAAGGGGGCTTGAGCGGATCCCGGTGAGCGTCGTGGCAGATGAATACATACTCAGCATTCTTCAGTTCCGCTAGCACGTGGGAGTTCTGTAAGCCGTGATTTGATGTAGGCGAAGCATCTGGCCGCCTCCTGGTGGCTAACAAGTTGCTGGGAGGCAGACCATGGCTCTGTAGGAGAAGGGAGGAAATCCCCATGTACTCGGAGAGGCTGGCCGTAGACGAGTTCAGCTGAGGACGATTGCAGGTCTTCTTTGGGCGCCGTACGAAGACCCAAAAGGACCCATGGAAGTCTGTCCACCCATCCTGCACCTTGAAGACTGGCCCGAAGGGCGGCTTTAAGCGACCTGTGGAATCGCTCGCAAAGGCCGTTCGCCTGTGGATGATAGGCGGTGGTGCGATGAAGTTTGGTGCCGAGCCCCTGAGCTACAGCGTTCCAAAGCTCCGAGGAAAATTGTGGCCCACGGTCAGAAGAGATGTCCGCCAGTACCCCGAAACGGGCAACCCAACAGGAGATGAAAGCTCTAGCGACGTCTGCCGAAGTGGTGGAAACCAAAGGAATTGCCTCTGGCCACCTAGTGGTGCGGTCCACCATGGTGAGGAGATGAGTATAACCCTGAGAAGGCGGAAGTGGCCCCACAAGGTCCACATGCACATGGTCGAAACGACGCTCCGGAACAGCGAACGTAGCCACTGGAGCTTTAACATGACGCTGGACTTTGGCCTTCTGGCAGACTATGCAGGTATTAGCCCAGTCACAGACATCGAGGTGCATACCTTTCCAGACGAACTTCATCGACATAAGCCGTTGTGAAGCCTTCATCCCAGGGTGTGACAACCCATGTATGGCATCAAACACCTTCCGGCGCCGTGCGACTGGCACGATAGGTCGGGGAACGCCCATGGAGATGTCGCAAAGGAGCGTGGCGCTTGTGGCCTGGAAAGTGACGTCGGTCGCTTGGAAACTAGAGGGGACGGTTCTGTATGATTGGACCTCAGTGTCCGAGGCCTGATCTGCAGCCATGAGGGCGTAGTCGATCCCCAGGTGAACCGCGTGGACCGTCGTACGGGAGAGGCAATCCGCCACCAGGTTGTCCTTACCAGACACATGTTGAATGTCCGTGGTAAATTCGGAAATAAACGTCAAGTGACGTTGTTGATGAGCGGACCACGGTTCAGCGGTCTTGGCCATGGCGAACGTTAGAGGTTTGTGGTCGACAAAAGCTGTGAAGGGACGTCCTTCCAATAAGAACCGGAAATGGCGAATGGCTAGGAAAAGGGCCAGTAGCTCCCGATCGAAGGTGCTGTATTTTTTTTCATTTTTCCGTAGTTGACGGCTGAAAAACGCCAGCGGTTGCCACGTGCCGTTGACCCACTGCTCTTGCACTGCGCCGATGGCGTAGTCTGACGCATCCGTGGTAAGGGCGATGGTGGCACCTGGAAGTGGGTGCGCTAGCATGGTTGCGTTGGCCAAAGCGCTCTTGGTGTTGACGAACACCTGGTCCATCTCAGCTGTCCAGCTGATTGGATCCTTACCGGACTTGCCCTTGAGGGCCCCGTACAAGGGTTGCATAAGCTGAGCCGCCTTAGGGACAAAACGGTGATAGAAGTTGACCATCCCCAGGAACTCTTGCAAGGGCCTGACGGTTGGCGGGCGCGGGAAAGAGGTAACCGCTTCCACCTTCGTCATTAAGGGGACGGCGCCGTCCGATGTTATGCGGTGTCCCAAGAAATCGATCTGCTGCAGGCCGAACTGGCACTTGGCTGGGTTGATGATTAAACCGTGCTGGCTGAGGCACGTAAAGAGGGTACGCAAATGGGAGATGTGCTCTTCCTTGCTAGCACTGGCGATGAGAATGTCGTCAAGGTAGACGAAGATGAAGCGTAGGTCTCGGAGCACGGAGTCCATTAAGCGCTGGAACGCCTGTGCTGCGTTCTTCAAGCCAAACGGCATCCGCAGGAACTCAAAAAGGCCGAAAGGGGTGATGACTGCGGTTTTCGGGACGTCTTGCGGGTGTACGGGAACCTGGTGATACCCCCGGACGAGGTCGACTTTAGAAAAGATAGAATTTCCCGCCAAATGGGCCGAGAAATCCTGAATATGCGGAATCGGGTACCGATCAGGAGTGGTGGCGTCGTTCAGGCGTCGGTAGTCACCGCCTGGCCGCCAGCCACCGCCCGGTTTCGGAACAATGTGGAGAGGCGAAGACCAGGGACTATTGGATCGGCGAATAATCCCGAGCTGCTCCATCGTGTCGAACTCCGCTTTCGCAGCCGCGAGCTTGCCGGGTTCGAGCCTTCTAGCCCGCGCATAAACCGGGGAGCCAGTAGTGGTGATATGATGTTCAACACCATGCTTCGTGGCCGAGGAGGAGAAAGTGGGCCTTGTCAGCTCCGGAAACTCTCCGAGGAGCTGAATGAAGTCATCTGGAGGAGGGAAGGCGCAGGCAATAGAGCGTGCCACGGTGGTACCGTGGTAGTACGGAATCGAGTGGAAGGTGGCCGCGTTGATCAACCGGCGGTGCCAGACATCGACGAGGAGGCTGTTGGCACACAGAAAATCCGCCCCTAGGATGGCCTGTGAGACTGTGGCCGTGACGAATTCCCAACAGAAGCGCTGACCGCCGAAACTGACTTGGACCTGCCGCTTTCGGAAAGTTCGAACTGCTGCGCCATTAGCTGCTACGAGGGAAAAACCGTGGTTCCCAGCCTGCATATCGAGCTTCGATGCAGGTAGAATGCTACACTGCGCCCCGGTGTCACAAAGGAAACGTCGACCCGATAGGGAATTGGTGATATAAAGACGTTTCCCTGTAGATCCGACTGCCATCGCAACCGCGGAGCGCCCGTTAGACCCAGTCCTCCTTCGCCAGGAACACTGCAGGAGCTTTGTTGGGTTTTTTTGGGGCGAAAAAGTGCAGGGGGAGCGGCAGCATCGTGCTTTCGTGCCAAAACGGGTGTGGTAGGAGCACCAGCCCGCTGCAGGAGGAGCTGGAACCACGTCTGTGGGGGATGGGCACCTCGTGGCCGCGCAGCACTGCTGAGTTACCGTGAAAATCTTATCAGCTTCGGCCGCAAGCTCGGCGCAGTCTGTAATGTCGGATTTGGCTAGGGCAGCCTGTACCTGCTCCGGCATTTGGTAGAGGAAAAACTCCCGGAAGAGGAAGCATTCCGGTTCGGCACCCAAAAGCGTGAGCATTTGGCTCATGAGCTCAGACGGTTTGGAGTCCCCGAGGCCAGGCATCATGATGAGCCGGCGAGCGCGCTCTGACTTTGAGAGCCCGAAGACCTGAAGCAACCGCGCCTTAATCGTATCATACTTGCTGTCAGTAGGAGGACTACCAAGGAGGCTGATGATCCGTGAGGCAGTTGCGCTGTCGAGGGCGGAGACCACGTAATAATAATGGGTCTGATCCGCAACGATGTTCCTGATGGCGAACTGGGCTTCAGCCTGGATAAACCAGGCGTCTGGTTGTTGCTCCCAGAACTGTGGCACGGCGTTCGTGTCCATGATGAATCTTCCACGAAAATTGTTCGTAGAAGTCGGGGTCACCAATGTAGGAATGGAGGTTCCTATCGAAAAGACTGAGTTCGACTCAGGCAATCAAAACAATGAACTTTAATGGAACAAAACAGGTTTTAACTAGAAACTGCTGGAATACATCGAATACAGGTCTGCTCTCCTTGAAGGCTCCACGAGGACTGATCCTCTGGTCTGAAAGCTGACGTCATGACGTCATCACGTTCTTCCCGCCATTGGGGAATCACGTGACCAACAGCATGCTGTCATCACATTGAAACCGCGCTGTAAAGGTAACTAGACATTGTACAGTCAAACAGTGTAATTAAATGTACAGACACAGACAGTAACTACATTGCTGTTAAAGGAATTATGTACAACCGCTCTGAGTCCTTTGGTGGCTCTGCCACATTTCCTTATTTACCTTATCATAATTTTGAACACCTTTGCTAGGCCTCTTAACCTTCTGTGTTTTACTGAGAAACTGTAGTTCTTTTCTATTCTCTCCTCATACCCAAATACTGTCATCCCAGTGAATCTCTTCTGCACACTTTCCATGGCCTTGATAATTTTCCTAAAGTATGGCACCCAAAAAAATGGACACTACATTCTAACTGTGGCCTAACCAAAGATTGGTGTAGGTTTAGAATCACCTCTTCGCTTTTATATTCTATGCCATTATTTGTAAAGGCGAGGATCCCATTTGCTTTTCTTTTACAGCTTTATCAACTTTTCCTCCTACTTTTATACAGTTGCTGTCTGAATGTGAGGCCCCAGCAGTAGCATAAGATTTCACAAAATTTACCCAATACTGTTTATTGCATTATTTTTCATTGCTAGTTTTTTGAACAGATTTTCTCTCCAGCTGGGCTGAGGTCTACAGTACCTCATCCAAATTGCCATTCTTGATATATGAATCTGGATCATGAGTATTGCCAAGCTGTTTGACAAAGGAAGGCATCACAATCAAGCCTGATCTTCTCGCTTTCCAGCAGGGGTCATTACATAACGATTAGAAGTAGGAGCTTCTCCAACAAGCGAGAGTCTATCCACCTCCCCTTGACATTATCATCGCCAAATCCCCCACCATCAACATCCTGGGGGGTCGCCAGTGACCAGAATCTTAACTGGACCAGCCACATAAATACTGTGGCAACAAGAGCAGGTCAGAGGCTGGGTATTCTGTGGCGAGTGTCTCACCTCCTCACTCCCCAAAGCCTTTCCACCATCTACAAGGCACAAATAAGGAGTGTGATGGAATACTCGCCACTTGTCTGGATGAGTGCAGCTCCAACAACACTCGAGAAGCTCGACATCATCCAGGTCAAAGCGGCCCGCTTGATTGGCACCCCATCCACCACCTTAAACATTCACGCCCTCCATCACCGGTGTACCGTGGCTGCAGTGTGTACCATCTACAAGATGCACTGCAGCAACTCGCCAAGGCTTCTTCGGCAGCACCTCCCAAACCCGCGACCTCTTCCACCTAGGACAAGGGCAGCAGGCGCATGGGAACACCACCACCTCCAAGTTCTTTTCCAAGTCACACACCATCCTGACTTAGAAGTATATCGCCGATCCTTGATCGTCGCTGGGACAAAATCCTGGAACTCCCTATCTAACAGCACTGTGGGAGTACCTTCACCACACGGACTGCAGCGGTTCAAGAAGGCGGCTCACCACCACCTTCTCAAGGGCAATTAGGGATGAGCAATAAATGCTGGCCTTGCCAAGGGGCCCACATCCCATGAATGAATTAAAAAAAAGTAAACCTGGCTGTTTTGTTCCTTGACCTGGTGACTAAGAGATCAACTGTAGTGCCTCACTGTAGCCTTAAGCTAAGTTCAAGGAGCTCTGCACAAACCAGGAATTGAATGTGGGATCTTCCTGATCTGCTTGGCTCAGTACCATGTAAGCATTGCATTTATCCACTGAGCCAGGGAATCTTAAACTAAAGCCTGGATTTTCCTTTTTGCTTACTATTGGCATTGTTGGCAAGTTTTGTAAGAAGGAGTGAGACATAGTGAGAGAAAGTGTGTGACAAGCATACAAGCAGATTGGCAAACATACAGCAGAGAAAGAGAGACTGACAGAGAGAAAGACAGTCAGAAAGATACAGAGATAACAAGAGAAAGACGCACACCCACACACAGTAAGGAGACACAAACAGCGCAAGGCAAACTGAACCAAGGAGCAGGATAGAACTAGAGAATGTGAAAGCGGCCTGGTGAGGCGGGACTTCCAGCCGTGAGTCTGCCCCATCCCTGACCCTGCTCCAAATCGGAGGCATGGGTTCATTGGCATAAAGGGAGTGTATGCCCACTCCAGTTACAGCACTCCCGTTTATGGCACTACCCTCGGGAGCTAGGAGGTGCGGAGTGGCCACTCCGTTTGGGAGCAAGGCTAGCCAGTCCAGCCAAAAATCAAGGAATGTACAAAAAACAATCAATTTGGTCGTAGCCGCTTTCCTAACAGTAAGGAAACTGGCATTACGGGCCCCACTACCGTCACCATACCTTGGCAACAGTAGGGTGCTTGTTGCATGCAGGTATGGCGTTCATTGAGAGCTGAGAAGGTGAAATGGGTGGGGGGTTTCTGGTGAGCAATATCATCCTGCCAATCCCCACTCCTCTTCTGAAGTCAGGATAGGTTGGGGGCGGGCGGGGGTGGGGGTGGGGAGGGGTGCAGGCTAGTTTTCCCTATTGCAACACCCTCCCATGGGCCAAGAATTTCAGGGTCAATTTTTAAATACGATGTCCATGAGCAAAGCCACAGGGGATCAGCCATTCTAATAATATTATTCAGGTCAGCAGCTCTTGAGGCAGTCCTATGGCCAGCCCACTTGACCCCCGACCCCCGACCTCAGTGAGGCAATAATGTGACAATCACTGGAGTTCCTTTTACAGCCAAAATCCTAAACACCGAATAGCTCAGATTACAGCCTTTTGCCCAGCACTGATGCACTGCGGGTGTGGCTGAGTTGGCAGATACTCTGTTTGTTTTACTGTAAACTGTTCAGTCAACAGAAGGAAAAGTTAATCTCCACAATTAGATTTACATTCAAGTTCCAAGTGCTTCGAGTGAACCGTTCTGTTCCATTTATATCTGACACATAGCAACTGTATCCATAATCTGATCCATTTTTATGTAAATATTAAAGCCTGTGTCTCTTTTGCAAGATTTGTGTGTATGTAATACTTGCACTTAATTGATTAATGGATTAACAAGACTGCCTTCTTCAGTTCTTATCTGTATTTGTGTAGATCCAGCTGATGTTCCTCCATCACTCTATCTTTGCCACATCGTAAACGTAGTCAGTGGTTACTCCACCCAAGTCTACGTTGCCCATAAGAACACGGATCAAAATAAACCCTATAAATCAACCCAACCACTGTGCCTTAAAGGGGCTGCTGCTGTCTGATGGTGTCTTGCCAAATCCCTGTAACAGAGGAACATGCTGTGATGCAGTTTGTGACATTGGCAATGTCAATGTGTTACTCATTACATGTACCACTTTAAACATTCTGATGTTGAGTGGAAACCATTGGTAAAACCACACTGGAACAAGTTTATGCTGCCTCAGTGAGGAAAATGTCCCCAAGTTTATTCCTAGCTGTCCCACAAACTCAACCTGACTGCACCCTTTCCTGTGTGATTGTACGCCTTACGTGACTTGTAATCTATCTGATCAACACTGAATGCAGGTGAGTGCCTTGGGAAATTCTGAGTAGAATCCATTTATATCTAGGGCTCTCTTCCAGGTAGGAATGAAGAGCAGAGAAAGATAAAGTGCATTGGAAAGTTTCATTCTCAATCTACTTATCCAAGTAGGTGAAGAAGAAGGCAGATGCTTTCTCGTTCTGGCGATGACAATTTGAACAGACGGAAGGGGAGAGGTTGTCTATATATTGGCATTCCTTGTTCCTTCACTTCACTGAAAGTGGCTGATGCTGCTCTCTTTAGAAATGTAGTCATTTTATTCATAGAATACTTTTATTGTTAGGCTTTTTCAAAATTTCAATTTCCCCTCCTCTCCTGAAGGAGGTGACTAATTGATGGGTTCGTTTATTTCCATGAGCACTTGCAGTGTCTTGCCCAAGCGGTGATTCTTCATGTGCATGCCTAGACAGTGAGACCCCGATAACTCCCTCCGCCTGCCGGAAACCGGGCGGGGAGGGTCGGTTAAAATGACGGAAACGATTTACCCCTTCCGATCCTGCTGCCTTCCCGATGGTCCCGAATATTAACCTGTTCTTTTGAGCAGGCGAGCAGGACACCTATCCCAGGCTGGCAGGTCCTCTTTAGATATGCAGATTGGGGCCTGATGACATAATCGGAACTCGATCTGCTACTTTAGTCTGTGGCCTGAGGGGGGGAAGTGGGGGAGAGCAGCGACGCCTTCCCCGTCAGGTCCAACCTATCAGGCAGTGGATCGTGGGCCAGAACAGGTCCTGGAGCTAAGTCGTTGAATTTGGGTGTCAGCTGTGGCTCAGTGGGTAGCACCCTCGCTTCTGAGTCAGAAGGTTGTGGGTTCACGTCCCACTCCAGGGACTTGAACACAAACATCTAGGCTGACACTCTAGTGCAGTACTGAGGGAGTGCCGTGCTGTTGAAGGTGCCATCTCTCAGATGTGACGTTAAACCAAGGCCCTGTCTGCCCTCTCAGGTGGATGTAAAAGGTCCTGTGGTGCTATTTCGAAGAAGAGCAGCGGAGATATTCCTGGCCAATATTTATCCCTCAATCAACATAACAAGAACAGATTATCTGGTCATTATCACGTCACTGTTTGTGGGAGCTTGCTGTGCGCAACTTGGCTGCCACGTTTCCCACATTACAACAGTGACTACACTCCAAAAAGTACTTCATTGGTTGTAAAGCGCTTTGGGCCGTCCGGTGGTCGTGAAAGGTGCTATATAAATGCAAGTCTTTTCTTTTTTTCTTTTAGGTTTCCTTGTGGGCCAAGAAGTTTTGAGGCTCCCTTGCCCCAGCCTTCCCCAATCACCTTGACACCGCACCACCCCCCCCCCAACCCATGACCCCACCTCTCTACCACTTACCAGACTGCTGGGGACCGGTCCCGCAGATCGCTGTCCTCCTGCCTATGATCTTCCGCTCCTGCCTACCAGCCAGCCAGCCAGCCAGCCAGCATCTGTCCTGGATCAGGCAGGACTCCGGTGAAAGTTATGCTAATGAAGCCCAGCCGTTAAGATTGGCCGGGCCTCCACGACCCCAGACTCCTCAAGGCTTGCGCGCACCGAACGGCACAACGCCCCCCCCCCCCATTAAAATCGGTCCTGAGTGTCACTCGGCTATTCCTCTGTGAATGATGTCATTCTTCCCTTACCCAATACATACTTCCAACAGATGTCTGTAGGTAGTGACCAAGAGTAAGGAAAACAGGCAGAGAAAGAAGTTGCTTTTATATAAAAAAATAACTTGTATTTCTACAGCACCTTTCACAACCTCAGGATGTCTGAAAGTGTTTTACAATCAATGAAGTACTTTTTAAAGCGTAGTCACTGTTGTAATGTAGGAAACGTGGCAGCCAATTTGCGCACAGCAAGCTCCCACAAACCGCAATGAGATAATGATTTTTTTTTTAGTGACGTTGGTTGAGGCATTAAATGCTAGCCAGGACACTGGGGAGAACTCCCCTCAGTAACATTTTATCACAACTCTCAGGACATACCAAAGTGCTTCATATCCAATTAACTGCTTTTTGGAGTGAAGTCATTTTTTTGTTATTTAGATAAATGTGGCATTTAATTTGGGCACAGCAAAATCCCCAAGGAGAAATGAATGGCCAGTTGATCTCTTTCTGTTGGAATTGATTGAGGGAGAACCGTTGACCAGGACACCAGAACTCCTACTCATTGAATACCGGATTGTCATAAAAACCCATCTGGTTCACTAAAGTCCTTCAGCGAAGGAAATCTGCCGCCCTTACCCGGTCTGGCCTATATGTGACTCCAGACCTACAGCAATGTGGTTGACTCTAAACTGCCCTCTGTGGTTCAAAAAGGCGGCTCATCACCACCTTCAAGGGCAATTAGGGATGGGCAATAAATGCCGGCCTTGCCAGCGACGCCCACATCCCATGAACGAATAATAAATGTAAGTGTCAGTTGTGGCTCAGTGGGTAGCACCCTTGCCTCTGAGTCAGAAGGTTGTGGGCTCAAAGTCCCACGCCAGAGACTTGAGCACAAAAATATAGGCTGACGCTCAGAGGTGCCGTCTTTCAGAGGAGACATTAAACCGAGGCCCCGTCTGCTCTCTCAGGTGGATGTAAAAGATCCCATGGCAGTATTTTGAAGACGAGCAGAGGAGTTATCCACAGTGTCCTGGCCAATATTTATCCCTCAATCAACATAACAAAAATAAGATTATCTAGTCATTATCACATTGCTGTTTGTGGGAGCTTGCTGTGCGCAAATTGGCTGTCGCGTTTCCTACATTACAACAGTGACTACACTTCAAAAAGTACTTCATTGGCTGTAAAGCACTTGAGGTGTCCGGTGGTCGTGAAAGGCAAGTCTTTCTTTCTTTGGTTTAATGACTCATCTGAGTTCAGTGCCTCTGATAATGTGGCACTCCTGCAGTACTACACTTCAGTGCTCAGGTCCCAGACTGTGGTTTGAAACCACAACCTTCTGACTCAGAGGCAAGAGTGCTATCAAGTCTGAGTCAAGCTGAGATCACCTAAATTAGCAAAGACTGGGAATAAAACATGGAATATTGTAAAGTTTTAAATTACAAGCTACCTATTAGCATAGAATTTCAAAACACCAAATCACTTGCTATTGCTTTACATTTAGCTTTCCCAATCTATGCAATGTTCCCTGTCTAACAGGCTAGGCAGGCTACCCGAGTCCAGCCTCCTGTCCTGTGGGGAAGTGAGAGCCCAGTCTCCAGTTGGTGTCACCTGCTGATAGCCCGCTAAATCATGAGTTCATTGTGCAGAAGAATTTGAGATTGAACTGAATCGAACTGCTCTGTGGTACAGTGTGTCACTACACAGGGTACTGCTTATTTTTTATTAATCAGATTGATGCTATTTAATACATTACATCTCATCTATGTAGCTAGCAAACGGGCTTGGATAGTAAGTCATAATGTGACATACTGCAAAGTGAGCAAAAAGTAATAAAGCAGCAGATAGATATAATAATGCAATTATAATTCATTCTGTAGCATGAACAAAATCTCAACAATGGATCTCAACAACACTTCTATGCTGAAGGGAATACTAATTCCCTGACCTCATCAAAACGACTTTCAATGTAGTCATGCTTACCCTGAATGTTCTTTTCAAGATCTCACCAAATTATAATGGAGGTTAAGTCTCTATGCAGGTTAACCCTGGTAGTTTTGTCAACACTCTGTTACCTTGATGCTTGCACTATGCACCAAAGAACTTGAAAAAGATCATTTGGCCCACATGTACAATTTACCTTACAATGAATTCAACCTCATCTATTTAATTTTCTACAGCAACATGCGGCATAAATATCCCTGATCCCCAGATGAAGTCAGGGGAAAAAACGCTGTGTATTTAACCATCTCCATTGTCTAACCCTGGCTTCCACTGATAACTGCCTCTCCCTTTCCCTGCTCGTGTGGTTCAACAGTGGCCACTGTGTTTTAAATCAATCAGAGGAGGGGTAGCAGCAAACTGCTGAAAACTGACCTCATGTCCCTCATTCTCCAAGCACTGCTCACCACAGTCTGAACTGACAGCTGGGCTGCTACAGTTTTGCAGCAACCACAACCAGATTCCGCACTGTGAGACTGTCGGTTCTGTGGTAAGTCAGTCCAGGGTTTGGGATTCATCTCAATCAATTATAATAAAATACGGTGTATAATTAGTGCCACACTGGTGGATTTTGTGTAGAAAACTTGCTGATTTTTAAACTTTTTTTGGTAGCAACATGCTCTACACATTTAAAATGGTTAAATATTCCTTCACTTTCTCCAATGCTCAAAACCAACTTGATACACATTAACAGACAGGACATATGGTTTGAATGTTTTATTACAGGACTGTTTCACATCTTTGTAAAAGAAAGCCAGGACTTTTCCCCCTGTATGTTTTCGCTGGACCTCTTCATGGTCCATGGTGCCAGAGATCGTTATGACGAGGTAGGCAAACTGACAGGAAGGCAGTAGGTCCTTTTACCGCCTTTCTAGTTCCTTTACTTGAACTTCAAATCTGGGGCTAACGTTCAGTCCTGTGGGATTAACAACAATTTTTCCACCCCTGTGGTCAACAATAATCTCAAACTCTCCAATATAGCCATGCTTGATCATTACTGTCAGGGATCTCACAATCACTTTCGAGCATGGCCAAATGAGAACCCAGCACTTTCCACATTTCTCTGCATTGTTGATGTTTAGGAACTTCGGAACAGGAGGAGGCCATTCAGTCCCTCGAGCCTGATCCGCCAGTCAATTAGATCATGGCTGATCTGTACCTCAACTCCGTTCGTCCGCCTTAGCTCCATATCCCTTGAAACCCCTTACCCAACAAAAATGAATCGATCTCTGTCTTGAAAGCTCCAATTGTCCCAGCATCCACAGGCTTTTTGGGGGAAGAGAGTTCCAGATTTCTATTACCCTTTGTGTGAAAAAATGCTTCCAGATTTTCCTCCTAAATGGCCTATTTTTAAGCTTATGTTCCCTCGTTCTGGATTCCCCCCACCAGGGGCAATAGTTGCTCCATATTTACCCTATTGAATCCTTTTAAACACCTCGATCGGATTACCCCTCAATCTTCTAAACTCAAGAAAATGCGGCAAGTTTATGCAACCTGTCCTCATAATTTAACCCTCTAAGCCCCGGTATCATTCTAATATGGTGGGTAGGTGGGGTCAAGGCTAATGCTGAGTAGGTGGGGTCAAGGCTAATGCTGAGTAGGTGGGGGTCAAGGGATATGGTGGGTGACATGAATCAGTCATTCATGAAAGAAAGACTTATGAAATAATACTGAGCGGCCTGCAGTTGGCGCTGTCCAGGGAGAGTATAAATACTCGGGCACGGGCCCAGCTTGCGCAGGACATTCTTAACAGGAACTAGTGAAGGACACAACTAGACCTCCATGTTGTAAAACAGTTGATTAAAGCTTTGTTTAACACTTCGACCAAGTGCCTAGTAGTTTTCTTACATCAGTGGGTAAGTGGGGTTGAGAGATATGGTGGGTGCCTAAATGAGGGTCAAGGGGGTATGGTGAGCAAACAGGTAGGTAGGGTTGACCTATGAAAATGACAGGCTTGTGAGCCTATTTGCTCTTACAGCAATTTTCTATTTCAAGTCCCTCCCATTCGTGTGTTGGGAAAACGAGGTGGGTTGTTTGAGTACAGGAAGAATTGGGCTCCATTGGGACGTGGCTAAGGATTACATTTTGGTCAGCAATCTTCTGCTACAAAAAAGAGTTACAACATTTTGGAGAATCTGCCCTGCACCCCCCTCCGAGGCCAATATATCCTTCCTGAGGTGTGGTGCCCAAACCTGAATGCAGTGCTCTCGATGGGGTCTGACCAAGGCTCTGTATAACTGAAGCATCACTTCTCCTCCTTTGTAATCCAGTCCCTTTGAGATAAAGGAGGCTGTTTGTAAGGGCATTAGCAAAAACATTCATGCAAACTTCTTCAGTCCGCAGTAATAGCTGCCACTTATCACGTAGCTTTCTCCCCTGATAGAGGATCAGCCATGATCATATTGAATGGTGGAGCAGGCTCGAAGGGCCAAATGGCCGACTCCTGCTCCTATTTTTCTATGTTTTTTCTATGTTTCTATGTCACAAAGCAGCTGTGGCAGATGAGTATTAGGTAGTAGGCAGCCAATACCTAGTATATTTTTCCAGTTCTGACAATGGGTCATCGGCCTGAAACGTTAACTCTGTTTCTCTCTCTACAGATGCTGCCTGACCTGCTGAGTATTCCCAGCATTTTTTGTTTTTATTTAAGCTTTCCAGCCTCTGCAGTGTTTTGCTTTTGTCCTAGTATATCAATATCTGGTACTCTGAATCAGAATGTTGTGAATGGACAGCAGTCTTCTAATCTTCATTGATTTACAACTCATTAATCGCCATGGTTTTCACACCTTGCTCAGTTGCCTTCTAAACTGGACTCAGTGTTACTGATTAAGGAACTGAAATCAAGGGGGGTATTTACATTTCTCACCGTGCACATTTCAGATGTAGACACTTTACAACCTTCCAGACTTAACACTGATTTCAATAACTTCAGATCATAACCACTGCTCCTATTTTTTCAGACAGCAGGTGTTGATAATGGTTCTGTTGTTGCCATTTACAGCTCCTCTAGACCCATCTTTTGTTTCTTTACTTGTCCCATTATCACCCCCTTTTGCCTCACACCATCATCGCCTGTCATTTAATCACTCCTGCCTTCCACCCTATCACAGACCTTCCCTACTGTTCTTTCCTCCCCTCCCCCCCCCCCCCCCCACCATTTCCCTGCCTCTGTACTTGCTTAAAAACTGTTACATCTCTAACTTCTCCCAGTTCTGACGAAAGGTCATCAGCCTGAAATGTTAACTGTTTCACTCTCCACAGATCTGCTGAGATCTGCCTGACCTGCTGAGTATTTCCAACATTTTCTGTTTTTATTTCAGATTTCCAGCATCTGCAGTATTTTGCCTTTGTTCAGACGTAGGCTTATTGTGCAAGATATGAAATGCATGGAAATGTACAATAATTATGTCCTGACACCACTCTGATTCAGAACACTAGGTATCGGGTCCAATACAGTCGTAAAGGGGAAAACTGGGCAAGAAAAACAAGGGGAAATCAGCGGCTGCAAGTGGAAACTCTGTGGCAGGTGCTAAGGTCTATGACAGTGGAATCATGGAGCATTAGTGGCCTTAATAATAATTCCTAAACCTTTTCACCAATCTTTGCCACTGAGTCTTCTAAACAGTCCTAAAAGAGTTTTTTTTTAATTCATTCATGGGATGTGGGTGTCACTAGCAAAGCCAGCATTTATTGCCCATCCCTAATTGCCCTTGAGAAGGTGGTGGTGAGTCGCCCTCTTGAACCAGTGCAGTCCGTGTGGTGAAGGTACTCCCACGGTGCTGTTAGGGAGGGACTTCCAGGATTTTGACCCAGCGACTGTGAAGGTAACATGATATATTTCCAACTCAGGATGGTGTGTGACTTGGAGGAGAACTTGGAGGTGATGGTGTTCCCATACGCCTGTTACCTTATCCTAGGTGGTAGAGGTCGGGGGTTTGGGAGGTGCTGTCGAAGAAGCCTTGGCGAGTTGCTGCAGTGCATCTTTTAGATGGTACAAGAACTTTTGCCAGCCAAAGTGATGTAGTGATCCCAGTCTCCTGGTCCAGTTTTACTAATGTAAGAAGTCACACAACACCAGGTTATAGTCCAACAGTTTTATTTGAAATCACAAGCTTTCGGAGCGCTGCTCCTTCGTCAGGTGAAGTGGAGAGATGCATAAAGACACAGCTTATATAGTCAGAGAATAATGCCAGATGATTACAGGTAATCTTTCTAACTGCCATTTATCACACCTCGGCAGAGAGATAATCACAGCAATCAAAGGTGTGAATGGTGTCCAAACAGGTCAGTCAGGAAAACATTACATCAAAGAACAATGAGGTGGGGTCACAAGGGGTCAAATGTTGCAGATGCTGGGGTCTGTATGAAAAACAAAAAACAGACAAAAAAACATTTTTTTTGCTGGAAATCACAGCAGATCCGGCCGCATCTGTGTAGAGAGAGCAAGCCAACGACGACTCGAGTCTGGATGACCCTACATCAGGTGGGGTTACCTGTAATCATCTGGCAGTGTTCTCTGACTATATAAGCTGTGTCTTTATGCATCTCTCCACTTCACCTGACGAAGGAGCAGCGCTCCGAAAGCTTGTGATTTCAAATAAAGCTGTTGGACTATAACCTGGTGTTGTGTGACTTCTTACATTTGTCCACCCCAGTCCAACACCGGCATCTCCACACCAGTTTTACTAAAGCTGCTGACATCATTTATTTACCTGAGGTATACTATCATCTTCAGACAATCTTCAGGCTAACAAATGAAAGCAGAAATATTTTTAACAGGGACTAATGCTCAAAAATGCGTTAATGTTAAATCAATTATAAAATGAACGGAATAAATAAATGTTCCTCAGTGATTTACCTGGACATATTTTAATTGTCTTACAATGAAGCAAAACTCTGTTTTCTTGAGTGATGCAGTCTGCAGAAGAACATACGTCCTGAGGTAATTCAAAGCATTGGTAGGACTCGTTTCAAGAGACCTAGGTTTATTTGTATTCCTCCCCGCAGTCTTCCTGTCCTGAAGCAGCGACTTGTACTGGGGTACAGTTCACTCAGAGGGTTGTGAATCTTTGGAATTCTCTACCCGAGGGCTGTGGATGCTCAGTCGTTGAGTATATTCAAGGCTGAGATCGATAAATTTTTGGACTCTAGGGGAATCAAGGGATATGGGGATAGGGCAGGAAAGTGGCATTGATGATGTTAAAGTTCAGCCATGATCTTATTAAATGGCGGAGCAGGCTCGAAGGGCCGTATGGCCTACTCCTGCTCCTATTTCTTATGTTTCTTAAGTGACAGCGGCTCTTCGATACCAATTTGCCATAGTCAATACTGGAGTGTGGACAGTGACTGGCAAGATACTCAAAGTTAAGACCAGTCCTGTGCTCATCTGCCATGCACACATATGCCTTCCAACAGAAGTATCTGGATAATAATCGGGCACAGCAATCATGACCCACTTTTTTTCTCTCATCCTTGGCCCAGAAACACCAAGACCAATTATATTGCCCTGTTGCCACCCTAGATACGATCACTTAAATCAACACAGACCAGCAATTGATCTTGGCATCTACCTGGTCAGAATTGTTCAGTGCCATACTACGTGGCACATTTGCCCATTCAGCATTCATGAAGGTGCTGTGAATTGTATTTCTGTTGAAATTTTGACAATGTTAAAGCAATTCCTCCGAATGTGATACTTGATTTCTTTTGTAGGAGAAGGAATGAACAATTCCATGACCGAACTTAGGAATCTGTGAATGTTGAATCCATGAAGTGGGGTCAAATCTGCATTTAATTCTGGAAAGCAGTGTGTTTAAAAGCACATCCTGGAGCTGCCTGCTTGTTTTGAGAGACAGATTTCTTTGTTCCTATAGCCAAGCGTACATATCTGTGGTAACATTTTAAAACGCTGTGCATAATTGCTGTAATTAAGAGACAATTTACTCAACTATAACATTCTACTGTTTGAATTGCATGTCTAACTTAATATTTGCTCTTGTATATCATCAGTAATTCTGCTTTTACTCACCATGGAACCCTTCGCATGTATGCTTTCTAGAAGTCTTTGAGAAATAAGTGGAAAAGGTGACCATGTGATGTTAAAATCAGCATCTTACTTACAGTGCAATTCTAAACCCAAATAATCTCCTCGCTGGACTTTGGCGTTGGCACCATCCCTAACTGCTGTGTCAAATAGAATTCTTGTTAATGTATCTAGTATTTAGTCTATTCCTTAGAGTAAAAGTGCACACCAAATACAATGTGATGGACAAGGGTCGCAGAAATCATTAAGGCAGTTAATCCGTTGGTGATATTTAACCTTTAGAGGACAATGGAACACTTTCTGACAAAAATAGATAGCAAAGACAGTTGCAATCATAGCTTGATAGGTTGATGCTTTGAGTGTAGCCCTTTGTCATGTTGACGAACTGTTCTGATGATCAGGCAGACTTCAAACATTAACCTTATTTTTCTTTCCCTGAGGCGTATCAGCCTGCTGTGACATTCCAGCATTTTTGTTTTTTGTTGCAGATTTTCAACAGCTTTTCTTTTACTCGCAATGTTGGAGCAGCCAAATGCTGTGATTTTTCAGATTTCTCGAATTCTATCTTATATAATGCTAGTCAGTTGTTGAAACTTAAATAAATTCACAGTGTGAGATGTTGTGCTGTAAAAAACGGATTCATTCACGAATCTGTGGCATTTCTCTTTAAAAAAAACACATTATAAAGCCAGGGTTTGTAGAACCTTCTCCACAAGCAACAGTTATAGCATTTAGTAATTACTCTCTATTTCTGGTACACAGATCTGTGGCAGTACAGAGAAGGTGAGATTGGATGAGTGTTTAGACTGCATCGGGTGTAATTGCATATCTGAGTCCTGACAGCAGATCCAGATGTCTGTGGTAAGTAGATGATGAATATTGGCTTCTGCAAATGTAACTGTGTTTGTTGTAAATTAATTAAAATCCTAATCCCTCCTTTTGAACGGTCAAGAATTTAGATTTACTGCAGGAGAAATCGTTTTTCACCCACTTCAGTGAATGCAGTATTGATGAGTGCCTGTTCTCACTGACATTCAAAGTTTAAACTAGGGTCAACACAGCCTTTTCTATAATATATACACAAGAGAAAGTTCGAAAGCCAAGTTTTAATGTAGTTTAATATGCAAATTTCTAAATTCTTTAAGGCGGCAGGTCATTTAACACTTTGTTCCTATTAAAGATATGTCACTTTAATAAAGAATACTAAAGGATGACTAGGTCAGCTTGTTGATTGCAAGCTGAAACATGTGGAATCTCAGTTCTGTGTGTATTAAATGGGTGGGTTTTACACCTGCTTTTAATAGGATAGAGGGCATCATACAGAAAACAGTTCTTTTAATCAGTAGCCAAACCAAAATGTAATTAAATGATTTAATAAAAGTAAAAATACAAAATCACATAACAAAACTTCACACTGCACTAGGTGTCGTGTCTGCTGCAGTGTTAACTTGCCCACGTTTAATATTTTGGGTGCAAAATAATCACAAGTACACTGGCAGCCTCAGCCATCTGCTGCTGAAACCAACATCCATTCTTTTGTTACCTCCAGACTTGAATGCTCTCCCATCTTCCACCCACCATCCCAAACTCTGCTGCCCACATCCTATCTCACACCAAGTCTCATTCACCCACAACCCCAGTGCTCACCGACCTACATTGGCTTCCGGTCGACCAACACCTCGATTTTAAAATTCTCATCCTCCTGCTCAAATCCCTCTGACATGAATCTTGTCATTCATGTGGAAATGACTTAGGAAATGATACTGGGCGGCCTGCTGGTGGCGCTGTCCAGGGAGAGTATAAATACTCGGGCATGGGTCCAGCTTGCTCAGGACATTCTTTAACAGGAACTAGTGAAGGACACAATTGGATCTCCATGTTGAAAAACAGTTGATTAGAGCCTTGTTTAATACTTAGACCAAGTGCCTAGTAGTTTCCTTACATCAATTTAATCAACTGCAACCCGCTCCACGCTCTGAGTGATTTGGGAACAGACAGCTATGATTCAAACTGGAGAAGGGAACTCGGATGTAGTAATCAATCCATCATGGAGAAACTACTCAGATCCACCTGTCTTGACCTGGACCCGAATTCACTTACAGCTGCTAAGGTATGGCAATGCTGGTATTGTACCTTCAGCAACTTTCTCGAGGAGTGTGGTGAGAATGTTCCTAATAAGTTACAAATGCTTGCCAATTATGTATCCCCTCATGTGCTTGACTATATTGAAGACTATGTAGACTATGACTCCACTATCCAAACAACTGCGTCTATTCTTAGTCCGATTAATTCGGTAGAAGGAAGCTGCCGGACTTCCAATCATTCAGGCGGGAAGAATGACATGAATCTTGTCATTCATGTGGAAATGACTTAGGAAATAATACTGGGCGGCCTGCTGGTGGCGCTGTCCAGGGAGAGTATAAATACTCGGGCATGGGCCCAGCTTGCTCAGGACATTCTTTAACAGGAACTAGTGAAGGACACAACTAGATCTCCATGTTGAAAAACAGTTGATTAAAGCTTTGTTTAATGCTTAGACAAAGTGCCTAGTAGTTTTCTTACATCACCCTCAATAGTCTCGCCCCTCCCTATATCTGTAACCTCCTCCAGCCCTACAACCCTCCGAGATCTCTACGCTCCTCCAACACTGGCCTCTGGTGCATCCCCTACTTTCTTTGCCATACCTTTGGCAGCCGTTTAGGGCTGAAGCTCTGGAATTCCCTCCCAAAACCTCTTTGCCTCTCTACCTCCCCCTCCTCCTTTAAGATGCTGCTTAAAATTTACATCTTTGACTAAGCATTTGGTAACCTGCCCTAGTGTCTCATTTGGTTCTGTGTCAATTTATGTCTGACTACACTCCTGTGAAGCACCTTGGGACATCTTACTACGTTAAAGGTGCTATATAAATGCAAGTTGTTGCTGATTTACTGAATGAAAAGCAAAGTTACAGTCACACTGAAAGAACTTCAGATAACCTGGCTCCAACCACTCACTCACTGTTCATATGCGCTATTTAAAAAAGGCAGTACTGCACACTGTAACCTTAACCACAAACTGCCGTCTGACACCCAACACTGTGGCTTTAGTGTTGATTTTTCAGAGCAGTCAGTACCCTGTCTATTCAAGAATTGAATCAACCTGAAAGGTGATCCTGTTCCTTTTAAACATAAGGGCTGTGAAAATCTGGCAGCCTGGGAGGGTGGTTTTGCAGCACAATATCTGCGGAGAGGAGAGGTGTGGCTTTGGGATGGAAACCTGACCTGGCATGGCGCTATTGCTTTTCAGTCCCGTTGAAAATCCCAGCCTTTTTGGGGCAAGCCGATAACACGCCTGCCCAAAAATGGGTGGCCATATTATATTCTAACTTAAATAGAAATATGTCATATGAAATATTTCCCTCATTTACACCCTTAGCAACACTGGATGCCAGGGACGCCCATGAGTCCCGAAGATCAGGCATTGTTCAGGCCATGGGTTTGAGGGGAGCGATTCTACAGTCACAGCCAGTTTTGGGAGTGCTACGCATCTCTCCCTCACGGGCATGGGCAACGCCTAAGATTTGGCCTGGCACATGCCCATTTTTTGTTGTTGCTGGGATCAGAAAATCAGGCCCTCATGGTGTGCTCGATGATAATCAATTTCACCTTAGCACCATCAGCATTAAATATAAGGTACATGACTCCGGTAATTGTGTGATACAGATCAGCCCTCGCTTAATCACATGTTTCCTGAACAATGGAAACTTGCTGTGGGGTGAAAGTTGGGTCTTAGCGTTATAGTACTGAAGATGTGTGTTTGTCGTTAATCTCATTGCCAACGTAATCGCTGAAGATCACAGTGCACCATATTTCAGGTGTAACCCAAATCTACAATGTTCAATGTCCTTCTCCTACATTTTCATACTCCATTCTTTTTATACCATTCAATACTATCTTATGCTGGGCTCCTGATCTTTTGTAAACAATGGCAAATAAATACACAGCAAAATGTTTAAATCAATTGCAACCCATTTATTTCATTCATTGTATGTGACATCTAACCAACTGCTGGTTCTCTTTTGCAAGGATTATGTATGCTGGCGGCTGTAAGATTACACCGGCCGTCTGCTGGGATTCTGGCCCCTTTGGCTTAACGTTGTGAGGGCTCTCTGCTTGTTAGCTATGTCCCAAGACTGATTGGTGCTGCTGGCTTCCTGCTGCCACCTCCCATGCCTGCTGTACCTGAGGCTTATAAAGGGCCAGCCAATAAGGAGTCCCTGATTCCTTGCAATGGGGTTTCCAGTCCCTAGACTGTAAAACTGGCTAAGCACACTCTAACATCCCATTCTTAAGCAAAATTTTGCTCAATTAACAGCTATCTTGGACTTTCAGCTTTAAATGCCTCCAAATTTCAGTTCAAAGCTGACTGTAGCTTTTTTTTTTCATTGGTTGCCCTGCTGTGCAGGAGTTAAAGTTAACCTTTTGGCCCTAGTAGTAAACATTGTGTGTTAAGAAGGTTTCTTTGTAACCTTCAACAGTAACCCTCAGTTAACTCCTCAATGGAAACCTGTTGCAAACACCCCAACACAAGTGGTTCCCCCATAGCGTTGTGTGTCTGTGCTGCTTGCTAGCAGTTTGTAAACCTCGATTCATAATGGCAGATCTCTAAAGCACCTCATTAAATTACTACCAGCACTATGAAATAAATACTGCACCAGCAGCAATCCAGACTGCAATTCCTTGGTATAATGTACCCGGTTGTAATGAATCCCCATCTACAAGGAACAGTTTGAAATATCCTGATTCAAATGTGTTATAATTCTATAATAATATAATATCGCTTGAACAAATGATTCAAATGTATGTCAGCAGGTTCATTGTATAATTTGGAAAATTACACTGCTCAATCTCCGGAGAGATCCTCCACCAGCTGTATTGTCTGCTTCCTGGCTGCTCGTCCTCCATGGATTGCAGTGATTGCACCTCCATGATATGGGAACAAACCAGTCCTGTGAACACAGATAACTTATCCTGTGTTCCAGCATCTCATTAGGTTCTGCTAGCGAGAGAGAGCGTCAGACCTCCAACATAACCCCCCCCCCCCCCCACCCCACCTTCCTCCAGGGCTTTGTCAGAATTCACTTTGTTAAAGGTCACCCTGCTTTTGAACAAGACCCCGATATAAAATGCACTTTTAGCACTGGGGAAATTGGCGCTCATTACATGTGGGGTCCGCTATAATGGGAAAACTGAAGGAAGGTTTTCCTTCAGTGAACAGTTGCACTGCTTCTTTGCTAGATACACCACAACGGTGTGCTACTGGAGTAGGAGGAAAAGCTGGTCGCACCTTCTTGCCCACAGATGTACACCTTCTGTCAGCAGCTCCTGATGTGGAATTACCAGTAATGCGGAGAAACAGTTCAGACAGCTTCGCCTTGTGAAGTGCGGTGACAGGACGCGGCAGTCGGGGCGGAGGAGAGTCTAGATTTTTCTTTGAAAGACAAAGTGAATGTGCCGCTTTAGTTTTTTTTATATAAGTCATAAATTAAATAGAGCAAAAATATTTGTTTTCAAACACTAATCTTTGATTTGTAAGCTAGGAACAATGAACGGTTACATCTGGGCAGCTGATGTGGCCATGAAGTCAAAGCAATATTTGAACTGGGGAAGTAAAGCTAGGACCACCCGCATTTTGAAGACAAGACTGAATAAGACAAAAAAAAACAAGTTTGTTGGGAAACAGCATTTGAGTCATTATTATGGCTCGCACTGTGTTAAACAAAGCTTGTAGGTGCAACTTCCATCCACCGCAGGATAAAGACAACTGTGGTACTCAACTTGAGCCCAATGATAGCTACCCAATTAAACACAATATGGGTACAAGGTAGAAAAGCACTGAAGCTGCATGTAAATCAGGAACAAATGTGGCTTATGTTGTATCCAGTACCACTGACTTTATCCCCCAACCAGATGATTATAGGTTTGACTACCATTTAGTTGTCTACCAATCAACTACGCCTGCCAATGTTGGATCAGATTATGTCATTTGCTGAAGTGTCTCATGGTGGTTCAGTGTTATATGGTGGTTCAGTGTTATATGGTGCGTCAGTTGTGGCTCAGTTAGAAAGCACACTCGCGTCTGAGTCAGAAGGTTGTGGGTTCAAAGCCCCGCTCCAGTGACTTGAGCACATAAAGCTAGGCTGACGCTCCAGTGCAGTGCTGAGGGAGTGCTGCACTGTCGAAGGTGCCGTCTTTCAGATGAGATGTTAAACTGAGGCCCCGTCTGCTCTCAGGTGGACGTAAAAGATCCCATGGCACTATTTCGAAGAAGAGTAGGGGAGTTATCCCCGGTGTCTTGGGGCCAATATTTATCCTTCAACCAACATCACAAAACCGATTATCTGGTCATTATCACATTGCTGTTTGTGGGAGCTTGCTGTGCACAAATTGGCTGCCACATTTCCCACATTACAACAGTGACTCCACTTCAAAAGTACTTCATTGGCTGTAAAGCGCTTTGAGACGTCCGGTGGTCGTGAAAGGCGCTATATAAATGCAAGTCTTTCTTTCTTTATACCTCAAGGAGGGAAGGAACTGCAATAGCTCATTAATTATGCAATGCCATTAACAGGTAAGGTGACCTTTCAGAATATAAAATAAACTACACAAGGGCGGAAGGCATTTACCTGGGTCCACAGCTTTTCCAGCCATCAGAAATACATTCTCCTCCAATGTCCCAACTGGTGCTGCTACTCCTTGGTGGCCATAAATTCATCTACTAGTGATTGAAGCCAATCCCTACACTAGACTACACACAGGCAGGGATGGAATACAAAGGTTGCCACTCCCTCCCTATCCACTGAGCCCTGCTGGAAGTGACCATGTGTGGACATTGGCCGAGGACAATGCGATGCCCCCACAGTCAAACAGCCTACTGACACACAGAAATAACAGCCACTTAAGTTAAATAGCCCTGCGGGAGTCAATACCTCCAGGAAAGAAGAGGGGAGGAAATAAAAAGTGGGACGGAGTGGATAGGGAGGAATGTTGATAAATAAAGGCACCATATCGGAATGCCTCAAAATGATGGGATGCAGGTTTACACACCGCCTTCCAATTCCCTATATGATGAGGACCTGACGTTGGCTCAGCCATTTTATAAATGGCTCAACCACAGAGATGCTTTCCTATGAGTGAGTCACTCCAGTCCTTCCCAATGTCATTCCTCACAAAATACCACTCTTAGCCCATAGAATTAGAATGTGCATGCCGGTGTTCATGCTCCACACGAGCCTCCTCCCACCTTACTTCATCTCATCTTATCAACATCTCCTTCTATTCCTTTCTCCCTCATTTGCTTATCCAGCTTCCACTTAAATCCATCTGTGCTATTCGCCTCCTTGTGGCAGCGAGTTCCGCATTCTAATCACTCTCTGGGTAAATAAGTTTCTCCCGAATTCCCTATTGGATTTATTAGTCCAGTCACATTCTCAATGCCATGGCGGCCCTGAGGGAGTGCTTCAAGTCATAGCACAGTACAGGCATAAGTGGACAGTCACTACATTAACACAATAGCGTCAATAAGCCTCTTGAGGCCCTCAGAGCCAAGTATCAACTTAATGAGGGCAACCTTTTCCGGTACCTGCAAATCCGAACATTCCTGTCCAATCACACCAACTTGCATAGAGAAGCTGTTCACAAACGTGAAGAGCTATCTATTCTAGACACAAAAACATGGCAAAATAAATTTCATGGAAATAAGAGCACCTCAGCAAAGTGAGCCCGAGGAAGAGATTTCCAAAGAATGCTAATTGATGGTGAGTAGGAATCCATCTGTGAGCGTGGTCTCAACTGCAGCAAGATAAATTAAAATAAACTCTTGCTCATGCCACACCTCTTCCTGCTCATACATGTGGAACCCTAAAGTGCTGGGGGAATGCCTCGGGGGCTGTGGTGAGGAGGGTACAATCCTGCACATCTGGATGATCCCAAAACCCCAATCCTACTAACCCAGTGGGCCACAGGAAATGTAGTAATGACTCAGCCCCACATTGAGCAGGTCCCAGAGTTCTCCATTGTTATCTCCATAGACCCCAACATAGGCACATGTCTGGGCCTGCTCCTAACTGGAAGCCAGCTATCTGGCCGTCTGTTTGTCTGTCTATCTGCATGTTAGAAGGTCTGTCAGATCAGACTGGAGTGACTCACTCATAGGAAAGCATCTCTGTGGTTGAGCCATTTATAAAATGGCTGAGCCAAGGTCAGGTCCTCATCACATAGGGAATTGGAAGGCGGTGTGTAAACCTGCATCCCATCATTTTGTGGCATTCTGATATGATGCCTTTATTTATCAACATTCCTCCCTATCCACTCCGTTCCACTTTTTATTTCCTCCCCTCTTCTTTCCTGGAGGTATTGACTCCCGCAGGGCTATTTAACTTAAGTGGCTGTTATTTGAGTGTCAGCAGGCTGTTTGACTGTGGGGGCATCACATTGTCCTCAGCCAATGTCCACACGGTCACTTCCAGCAGGGCTCAGTGGATAGCAACCTGGAGTGGGCACCATGGCTGCCCCCCACCCCACCCCCCTCTTCCATATCTACTACTCCGGGATATCGAGGCCAATTGTGATGCCCCCCAGTGACACCCCAGCTGAAATCAGCCAACAGCACAGATTGGTGCCAGCTTTTATTTGTATGATTGAAACAGAGCACAGAGGAAATGCTTTTCCATCCGAGCACTGTACTCTCAGGATTTTAGAACATTCATGTTGTAGTGTTTGTGGGGAAGCTGTAAAGTGCTGTTTCACAGTGTAAAAAGAAAGCCCACTATATCAGTTTTCACACATCACTTCACAAATCACATTGAATCTATAATTATCAACCTGTGGTTGGCTAGAGGTTTAGAAAGATCAATATGCATTAACCTTTATAATAGTTCTGTCATTCAGGGTGCATTTACACACCAACCTTGGAGTCACTCAAAAGAACGTTGACAGGAATAAAAACAGAAAATGCTGGGAATACTCAACAGGTCAGACCACCTCAGAAGGCCATGTCAACCACGGTAGAGGGGAATCCTTGGTTGAGGAAAATGGAAGACACTAGTGTGGAAGCTGGCATCGTCAGAACAGGCCCGCAACCATGTCCATTCCATTTCCCGCACTTCTGCTCTCACCCCTTTCCCTCCCTCCCAGAACCATAATAGGGTTCCCCTTGTCCTCACCTTTCACCCCACCAGACTTCACATTCAACGGATCATCCTCCGCCATTTCTGCCCCCTCCAGTGTGATCCCACCACCAAACACATCTTGCCCTCCCCTCCCTTTTCAGCATTCCGAGGGGACTGCTCATTCTGCGACACCCTGCTCCACTCCTCAATCACCCCCAACAACCCCTCCCCTTCCCACGGCACCTTTCTGTGCAAGTGCAGGAATGTAACCCCTGCCCTTTTACCTCCTCCATTCCCAGGGCCCCAAACACCCCTTCCAGGTGAAACAGCGATTTACTTGTACTTCTTGCAATTTAGTATACTGTATTCACTGCTCACGATGCGGTCTCCTCTACATTGGGGAGACCAAATGCAGATGGGGTGACCGCTTTGCGGAACACCTCCGTTCAGTCCGCAAACCTGACCCTGAGCTTCCGGTCACCTGTCACTTTAATTCACTGGACCACTCCCACTCTGACCTCTCTGTCCTCGGCCTCTTACACTGTTCCAACAAAGCTCAACGTAAGCTCGAGGAACAGCACCTCCGCTTTCGATTAGGCACTTTACGCCCTTCTGGACTCAACATAGAGTTCAACAATTTCAGACCATAACTTTTGCCCCTATTTTTTCAGATGGCAGCTGTTGCTGATGATTCTGCTGTTCCCATTTACACCTCCTCTAGACCCATCTTTTGCTTCTTTACTTGTCCCATTACCATCTCCTTTTGCTTTGTACAATCATCCCTTTTGTCATTTAATCTCTCCTGCCTTCCATCCTATCACAGACCTCCCCTTTTGTTCTTTCCTCCCCTCCCCCCTTTCCCTGCCCCTGCACTTGTTTAAAGTATGTTGCATCTCTAACTTTTTCCAGTTCTGACGGAGGGTCATCGACCTGAAGCGTTAACTCTGCTTCTCTCTCCACAGGTGCTACCTGACCTGCTGAGTATTTCCAGCATTTTCTGTATTTTATTTCAAATTTCCAGCATCTGCAGTAGCCTGCTTTTGTAGAATGTTGACAGGGACTGATATAGCGATCTCAGAACCATCGCACCATAGCTGCGAAAGTGAAGCTCCCAGTAGCTGGGGGATTCATAACTGAACTACAGACCCTCGACTGTAATATAAATATGGCCTTCAGCAGTTCAGGTTGAACAGCGCAGAGCGAGGGTATGCCTGGAACTTTCTCACTGAGGTAAATTGTTTTGTTTTTTATTCATGAAATTTCCAATTGAATGTCCCTCTTAGGAATAACGTATGAAAGTCTTTTCATGCTTTGTAAATGTTACAATCTGCACACGTACTCATGCGCTCTGAGTTTCATGGTGTCACTGTACATATATACATGGTATGATGACATCAACAAGCTTCTGCCCACTTTTGAAACTGGGGAAGTAAGTTTGGAAGAGCTAGTTAAGTCAGCTCTCCAGTGAATTCGAGAGCAATTCTCTTTCAGCTTGCTTGGTGAAGTATAAGGGTACCTTAAGTTGCGTTTTTATTCTTTGTTATTCTCACTTCATCTAAAAGTTCTTGGATTCAAAAGAGGTGTATCTTATGCTAATAAATATCACTTTCTCCACTGTTCTTATCCTGGCGAGCACTGAGCTAATATATACCTCCATGTAAAGATTAGGTAATAAGGGTGAAATTTAAATTTCATGCTTGGTTTCATATGTCAGATCAAAGTAACCATCATTTACCTCACAGGGCCATAAGAAACCTGAATAGTTCAGACTTGCCTTTCTTTGTTCCTGGATTTACCTTCAGTGACTGATTTTCATAATTTCAAACAAAAGAATGTTTCCTGTTTGAAAAAAAGAGTAAATGGAAGGTCTTTTTTCTCTCTCTTCCTCCTCAACTTTTGCCCTCCGCCCCCCCACCCCACCCCACACCTCCCTTTCTCTCCAAAGGCACTGATGTCGTACTACAGTATGGCCCCATGGACACCCGTCAATTCTGGTAGCTTGCTCAAGTGCCCATAAATCAAGTGTGAACTTTAACCGTGAGAGCAGGCACACTGTGAAGCCCAGGGGGCATCTCAGCCAATCCTATCCTCGCCTAAAGTCCACACTTGTTTGCTTCCAGCAGGGACCACTGGATAACAATTAGGAGTGGAACCTTGGCTTAATAAACCTGGCTCTTTCCCGGCCTGTATGGCTTAGCCATTCACTGTGGGCGTAGTCGCTGTACAAAGCTATATGTGGGCCCCACAGCAAAATATTCAAATGGGAATCGATCCAAGAGATGGGGCCCACCAGTGATGCAGCACTGGGACAGCATATTAGTAGGTATAAAATCTGCCTGTGCTGTAACCTCCTCCCGCAATGGACTGGCAAGGTGCTGCTCCTAAATCACACTGGGTCCCTGGGGCAGGTACATCAATAGCACTGGTACTGGTGTGCGCACCCGCCCCTATATTTAAATGACCCCGCCCCTGTGATTTGGAACAGGGTCATGCTGAGGTCAGACGGGTGGACAGGTGCCCATCCCAGCCGCACACTTCTGACAACACAATGGTGCTGCCAGAATTTCCAAAGTTGTCATTTGGCCCACAAGTTACCATTTTACTTGTATCATACATTTTAACCATTTAAATATTTCTAATATTCCAAAACTCTTATATCTTAACTTTTCAGCCTTCAGAGATCTGGTGACCAAGTCACATGTCGTCTTGTGAGCTAGTTTCACCTCCAAACTGATCTTTCGTCATGTTGAACTGTGATAAAAGGTGCACCAGTCCATTTAATGGTCAGATACAGTTACTGCTGGGCAGAAGTCAGATTTAAAAAAATATCATTCTTGAATTCAGGCGCAGAACATATTATCACTGGAAAGCACATGTAGGTCCCCCTGACCAGCACTCATCTCCCCCATCACTTCATATCTTTTTTTACTGCACTAAAACATTTCTCAACTTTATCTGCAGGTACTTACCTTGGACTGACATTTGGGGTTGGTTGTGTTGAGGGGCAGGGGAAAGAGAATAAATTTCACTGCTGTACCACCAATAGCCATAAGCACTGTAGTCATAAGAGTGTAACAATTAATATTTTTAGTTCATTTTGCTTCCAAAGAGAGAATTTGTCCCCTTCCTGGATTGATTCGTGCCAATGCTTGCTTCTATGACCTCTCTGGAGATTGATGAAATAAAAAACATTATTTATTTTATGGTGCAAAAAAGATTTAATTTAGAACCAAACACAAGGGCTAAAATGCATAGGTATTGGAGATTAGTCTGGCTGCTTCTTCCCATGGCTGTGAATCAGTGCAGAAGGAACATTGTGTAAATGCTTTGGTTATACTGTGCATGTTGATGTAGCATTCACATCCTGAATAGAGAGATTAAGATGTCTGTTAGAAAGGAATGAATGAGAATGTGAATGTGAAGGTTACTCATAGACACTTTTAATTGGAACATGTACACGGCTTAATCCGTCTCATCTAAAGGCATAACGTCCCTTGTAGCAGATATATCATAGCGCTGACATCAGCAACTCTTAAAGATGTTGATTTCATATGTACCTATTTCCCTGAAATCATTTCCTCTTGGATCCTGGAGCAAATTCCATCCAGCACATAAGAACGCAAGATATGCTGAGCAGAAGATGTCCAAAGATGTGCGGGTTAGGTTGATTGGCTATGATAAATTGACCCTTAGTGTTAGGGGGATTAAATACGTGGGGTTACGGGGATAGGGTGGGACATGTGTTGGTGTTGGTGTAGGGGTTACGGGGATCGGGGAGGATATGTGTCGGTCTCGATGGGCCGAAATGGCCTCTATCTGCACTGTGGGGTTTCTGTGATTGTGATATCTTCAGGATTGGGAAGAGGCCATTAGGCTCTTTCTGATATATTAAAAGAAAATCCATGGGAAGGAAGAGTATAACTGATTTAAAACTCTGTAGCACCTATGGCTGGATGAGATGTCCGCTGTCCCAAGCTATCGGACAAGGAGATGCTTTTCCCCCCTTCCCTCTGAGCCAGCAGCATGCTTCAAAGCTAACCTTCTCCCCCAACACATTCCCCAAAAAATATACAGTACTATGTCTACCTAATGCCCCATCCCAAGAGAAAAACCTATACATAACTTGGAGTGTTCAACGGGTGAAATGGACTCTTGGATAGAGCCGTGGATTTGAGAACCAATTGGATGCTGCAAAGTGGGTATGGGGGCATTCTGGCTGGATGAACTAAGATGGGCCAAGTTACCTTCCTCATTCGTAATTACCTTAGGGTCTTGTGATCTGGCAAAAGAAGAAAAAGCGTGTCTGAAACCTGAAATCACACTCGGGTCTCGACACATTAGCAGCAACTCGCTGATTCATCATTTTCTGCTCAGCTTCTTGTGGCTTGTGGCCACGTCTACATTTTCTTATCCTTGAGCAGTACCGACTCCGCACACATTTAGATTGCTTTTAACAATAATGTGGAGCAGCATGTTTCAGAGATGGAGCATTTTCTCTGATACTCTGGATTATGGGAATATACCAGCACCATTGTGACATGACTGCCTCACCGCTATCTGAGCCCGCCTATGGCATTGTTTCTTTCTTGTAAGTCCATCTCGACAGCAGCTCTTATTTGAACTTTAAGAGGGTTTCCTTTTTCCATTAGTTTTTCACGTGTACAGTAGCAGTTTGAAGCAATGTCATCTTGTGTGAAAGAAAAGGCGGAGTCATTGAATATATTCAAGGCAGAGATAGACAGATATTTGAGCTACAGGGGAGTCAAGGGTTATGGGGAACGGGCAGGAAAGTGGAGTTGAGGCCAAGATCAGATCAGCCATGATCTTATTGAATGGCGGAGCAGGCTCGAGGGGCCGAATGGCCTACTCCTGCTCCTATTTCTTATGTTCTTAATTCCAATGAGACTTAGAGGGGTACATACCTAATAGGCATACATAAGATATCGTAACTCTATGCTTAACTCAGAGATTTACATACTGGTGTACATTTGCGTACTTCAGAGGAGGCCTTTACCGTTACTTGATAACTTCTGGATCAGCGACCTGAATTTGATTGAAGACCAGCTTGCCTTGTTTCACTGCCTCTCGGAGATCAGAGGTATGCTTCTCTCTGTGGGTAATTTACATCCCTTATTCTGGATATAGTATCAATTTATCACACAGCCTTTACAGTTGCAATAAATTATCTCCTTTGACCTAACAGCACAGGGCAGATCCAGAAAATTCAGTCACTAACTTCTGGGGAATTCCCAGAGGTTAATCTAGATGGCAGTTCCTGGGAATCTTTGACATTTAACTGGTATCAAGGTCAGTGCAACTAATCAGGCAGCTATTAGCAGTATGGGCAAATAAACCTTTGGGGGTGCTGAGCCCACTAGCATTTTAATAATATTGCGTTTGAAATGATCCATTCTGAAATCTCTCACTTTTCAATAAGAACTCTTGACAATGTGTTTAAAGTTTCTGCTAGTGATAAAAATATTGTGTTCATACACACTGGCACGCCACAGTTTAATTGGGAAAGGACAAGAGGGAAAATATGCATTGAAAAATACTGTGGGCCAGAAATTCAGTGAGGCCCCGCCAGCTCGCTTGCGCCCAGAAGTTACCGCTGGGCGCGGAGCCACTCGCGCCTGTCGGATATTCAGTTTCAGCGCCCCAAGTCGAAGACGGCCGCTGTTCAAGGGTGTGGCCGCCCCCGCTTGGGGCGCTGAAACTGAATTTCGGTGCGCTAGTTGCCGCAGCGCCACCCGCTGCGGAGCGGCAGGCTGCGGTACTGCAGGCCTTCCTCCCTCTCTTAAGGGGGAGGTGCCTGCAACAGCGAGATCGCCGCTCGCTAGTGCCGACAAATGAGCCCGGCACCACGGAGAAGTGCCGGGCTCCCGGAAAACAGCCGGCAATGCCGCAGGGGGGTGCGTGGAGGAGGCCGGGGAAGGAGGTGCGGGCAGGCGGCCGCCGAAAAAGCGGCCGGCTGCACCTCCACCTTAACTCGCCCCACTAAGGCTGCAGTACGGCCCCGGTCTCTGAACGTTGTTTGCGGCCGCTACGGAAGAGGCGGCCGCTACTCAATATGGCAGTCACTACTCAATATGGCAGTCGGGCTGGTATCGGGGCGGTAGCGGGGCACTGCGCACGCCGATGACGTCATCGGCGGCGGCGCAGCGCTACTGGCTAATGCCGCCATTACCGCAGCACTGAATATCGGCGCAACCTCATCAAGTGGCGCAAAAGCCCTCTTTGGGCGCAAACTGGGCGCAACGCCTACTGAATTTCTAGCCCTGTGTATTTTAACCAGCGGTACAGTTTTATGATGTTACACATTTTTTACCTAAATGTTAAGTACCTTGCATACAAAAATCATAACTATAGCTGAGAGAGCATCGGGGGCGGGAGGAGCATTGGTTGGGGGGTGGGGGGGGGGTGGATGGTGGGCAGGATGGTGGGCACTAGACGGGACTCAGGAGCCAGAGGAGCGTCGGAGGCCGGAAGACCATTGAGGGGCGGGAGGTGGTCGGGACGTGGTCGGGACTTGGGAGCCAGTGGAGCATCAGGGGGCTGGAGGAGCATTGGTGGGGGGAGTAGGATGGCGGTCAGGACTCGGGAGCCGGAGGAGCATCGGGGGGTGTTTGGGGGCTGGAAGAGCATCAGGGCTGGGAGGGGGGAGGACAGGAAGGCGATCAGGAGCCGGGGTGGGGGCGTGGATCGGAGGGGTGGGGGGAAATCAGAGGCCTCATGGGGGGGAATCAGAGGCCTCGGGGGGGGGAGAGAGTGTCCAATCACGGCGGGTGGGTGAGGCAGGGACGCTGGATCCAGCAGGTAAGTGGAAAGGCACTTACCTCCCGGGTCCAGCAGTCCTCGCCTTACTTTAGTTGGTAGGTTCCCCGAGGCCCGGGAAACCCAACCAACCAGAGTTAAATTTGAAATGGTGGATCACCATGAGGCACATCAGCCTCATTATAATATTTAAATGGTTGACACACCTCCTGGGAGCAGATTGGTTGTCCCCCCTGTCCCGCCTCCATTAAAACTAGAAGTGGGCGGGTTGGAGGCGAGTTGGGATTGGGATTCAGTTTTTTAAGACTTTAACCTCCCACACAACCCCAACCCTCAAAATTCCCCCCTTTGTCTATCACATCATCTAATTAATCTTTTCTGAACTGTTTAATATCTTATACTTTTATAAGGTCTCCTGCCAGCCACTACCCTTCAAGGGTTAAGATCCCTAGTTTCTCCAGTCTTTCCTTGTAACTCAATCCTGCAAGGGATCAACCTTGTGTCTCTTCTGTGAGAATGCTTAAGAGTTAACTTAGTGCATTGTAATTGTCAGCTGTATGCATGAATACTTATAAACAATCTTCAACCTTTCTCAGCTGATATCCATCTAGATTGACCTTTGCTAATCCTGCTGCACCATTTCCTAACCATGATCATTAATTCCTTTTGTGTTTCATTTGCAGCAGGTTACTGGATCAACCTGGATTAAGTAAATTAAGGCACTCCAGCAAATTTATCTGATACCTGTAACTTGTTTTGACTGGTGTCAGTTCCTACCTGCATGATAATGTTTCTTCACGCCCATTCTCATTTCTCACCTTGGCACTTGTCTTCAAGACTGGCATCTTGTTCTAGGTGACCTTCTGGGCTCTTACCCCTCAACGACTTCATGTGAGTTGGCATTCCATGACTTTGTCACACTCTGGACATTGGTGCTTTGCTCTTCCACTTCAAATCCAGGACAAAGCAGCCCACTTGATTGGCACCCCATCCACCACCTTAAACATTCACTCCCTCCACCACCAGCGTACCGTGGCTGCAGTGTGTACCATCTACAAGATGCGCTGCAGCAACTCACCAAGACTTCTTCGGCAGCACCTCCCAAACCCGCGACCTCTTCCACCTAGAAGGACAAGGGCAGCAAACGCATGGGAACACCACCACCTCCAAGTTCCCCTTCAAGTCACATACCATCCTGAATTAGAAGTATATCGCCGGTCCTTCATCGTCGCTGGGTCAAAATCCTGGAACTCCCTACCTAACAGCACTGTGGGAGTACCTTCACCACATGGACTGCAGCGGTTCAAGAAGGCGGCTCACCACCACCTTCTCGAGGGCAATTAGGGATGGGCAATAAATGCTGGCCTTGCCAGTGACACCCAGATCCCATAAGCGAATAAAAAAAATAGAGAACTTAACCATATCCTCACACCATTTATAATGATCCATTAATCTTCCTTTATGTCTTGTGAGCTCTCTGTCCATATATCACAGAAATGATGCACTCCACAGCTGTGCAGTCTCATTGTATGTTATTAATATCAGTTGTCACTGTTTACATAGTTCTGCATCATTCTTTCGCATAGTTCTGCATCATTCTTTCAAGGTCCTTCTGATTGGCTGCTCAGCTTTGTGGCTCTTTAACATACTCAAACTTCCAGAAGAGCATCACGGTTGACGTGCCTGTGAATGCATTTTTTTTTAAAGTAGGCAACATTTAAATTTAATTCCCACTTGAATGCACCTTTCCACAATGCAGCATTGGGAGTTCCTGCTGCAAGAAGTGCTGGAGAGAAGGATGGCCTGTTTTGGAGCAGAAGGGCACCATCTCTAGCATGATAGCAGGCCAGGTGGAAGTAGCAGGAAAAAGTGAAATATTGTCTGGCCAGTGACCAGATCCTGAGAGCAGGTAAGGAAGAAATTTGCTGGTCTCCAAAAGATTGCCAAGGTCCGACGAAGGGTCACAGACCTGAAACGTTAACTCTGTTTCTCTCTCCACGGATGCTACTTGGCCTGCTGAGTGTTTCCAGCATTTTCTGTTATTTCACCTTTTGCTTCATTTTACAATGTTGCTTTATAAATCACCTTTGCTAGTTTTTGCAATGTTGCATTTTTGAATAGCCACATAAGCATCCAACAACACGGTCTTCTAATCCAAATTCTTCCAGACAAAACTGTAAACAAGGTTATGCATATAGAACAAGGCGTATTTAATAACTAGTAATAAAGATTCAAGTCAGCAACTGCAACAGTATTGCACTTTCTGCATCTCTCTTCCGCCATTGGAACCTTTTTGGGTTTTGCCTTATATGCCCAACTTCCACTTCTCCTTCCCCGTGGGTGAGAAAAGCCACCGCTGCAACTACTCACAGCTCAGTCCCTCAGGATCATTTACACTTTCTTCTCTTCTTAGGCAGTCCCTCGGAACTGAGGATGACTTGCTTCCACATTAAAAATGAGTTCTCAGGTGACTGATGAGTCCAATGCAGGACCTACAGTCTCTGTCACAGGTGGGGCAGACGGTGGTTGAAGGGGCGGGTGGGTGGGGTGCTTGGGTTGACGTGCGCTCCTTGTGCTGCCTGCGCTTGGCTTCCGCTTGCTCCCGGCGAAGAGACTCGAGGTGTTCAGCGCCTTCCCGGATGCTTCTCCTCCACTTTGTGCGGTCTTGGGCCAGGGATTCCCAGGTGTCGATGAGGATGTTACACTTTTTCAAGGAGGCTTGAAAAATTACACTTTACAATGGATCTCAACAGCACGTCCCTGTAAGCTTAGTGGAACATCACCAAGGAAGAATGCACAGCACACTGGCGACTGTTCACATACTTGTATGGTTTAGCACTTCACTCTGCGTCGCGGCCATGTTAATGTGTTCGCCCTGTGGCCCATGAAATGTGGCAAGGAACAAATGCCAATTAGACAAGCCAACACTGCTTGCTACATGTTCGCAGCCTCACATTAAGTGACTGATGGGAAAGGCCCTCTTCTGTCACGAGATGAGGTACGAACTCTTCTTCTTCACCCATGACATTGACTCTTTACAGGCCAAAGCTACGGAAGGTGCATTAGGTTGCAATCATCTTGGATACCTAAGCAGGCCCGTACTGTGAACCTCCTTGGATTTTGTCCTTCCTCCTCTGGAATCGGCAGAGAGAGGGGAGTGGCCAGTGGGATAGTCATAAGTTCTGCTTCAACAGAGCTCAGTTATGATTTCCTCAACCAACAGCCACCTGCCATGGTTATTCATTGACTCCACTCCCCGCTTTAATGTCCGCTCAGTTATGCTTGCATTGCATCAGTCGCTCCGAGGCTGTATACCTACCACCAGCGGTGGGTATAATGAGTCAACATACTGTCCTTCCATCTCTTAAACCTGGGGTTGAGTCAAGCTCAGACTCTCAAATTGAAAGTCGGATTTCTCTGCTAATTACAACAATAACAACTTGCATTTATATAGCGCCTTTGACGTAGTACAACGACCCAACGTCCCACGTGAAATAAATTTGGAGAATCACAAGCCTGTTCCTAAAGACGGTGGATCCACAGCGCCAAACTGTCCACAGGTTAGTAGAAATTGGCAATCAAGTTGGTAAATTTCATTCAAAGGCCATTCAAATGACCTGTATGTTATGGAAAATTCACACTGGGGAAGTATGAAGTGCTTTTCTGAGGCAGAACAGCATGCATCCTCATGAGACAGAATAAAGGGAGCTTTATGTTGCATATGGCTATTCTATACCTAACCTTGTAGTGCTGGGTGCCTGAAAATAAAGTGCATTATTCCCTAATTCTGTCATCCCTCGCCTTGCTGAACACAAAAAATAATCAAAAAGGTACATTTTGCTCTCACTGTTTAGGGAGGATGGATATAATCGAAAAGGATAAAATTAGCCTTTTAACATTATTCTCTGCTACATCAAAATACCTTGCTCAAATGAAGAGTTCTATTTAAAATGCTAATGTGTTGTTCTCATTCAAATGGTGACTGCCTTGCTGTTTATTTCCAAAATGTCCTGTTTTTGTTCAAATAATTCAATCAATCAGTAGGGGATTCATTAGAGCAAGAAAACAGCAAGACTTAATGTGGCTGAACTGTTCAGGCAATGAAATTCTACAGACTTTCCCTAGCCTGACCTACATTTTCATTATCTGGTTTTTCAGTTTCATCAATGTTTTAACTAGATGGGCTTTAGAGATTATTCTCCTCAATCACTGATGTCAATGGAAAACTAAGAAAAAGTGGCAGTCCAAAGCCCTCGATCTGCCTGAAGTCCCTAATTTTCTCAATCAACATATATGGCTGTGTACAATATTTAGATTTGGGTTCAGAGTTCTGTTTTGCTTAGGGTCTCGGCAACAAGCTAAACCCACTCCCATTGGAGGAGGTGAAAGAGCTGAGCCATTCCAATCTATATCAGTCTGCAAACATTGCCATAATTAAGAAACACTACATTATTAATCATATGACAACAGATGGTACATAACACTGACCATAGAAACTCGCCTGAAGACTCACATTAGGATAATAAGTGCCTTGGGATGTTTTACTATGTTAAAGGCACTGTATAATACAAATTGTTGTTGTTGTCATAGCATGATATGGGGCAGAGAGTGGGTGAAGACAGTCAGGAATAAAGGATGTGTAGTGAAAAGGCACAGGAAACAAGAGAATAAAGATCCTACACTGTCGAATGGATCATTTTAATGTATATACTTTACATTTTAAATATGAGATTCTGGAATATCAATAATTTCAGTACATTTAAATCCAATCAACAAGGAACGTCTACTTGATTATCTTCCTGGAACGCCCAATCACTTCTTCTCTGGAAAATTTCAAAGATAATTCTGACCAGACGAGTATCTAGGATTTATGTTCAACTTAATAGTATAACCACTTTATAATATTCAAGATAAATAGGCTGAGGAACATGGGTACGAAGCTAATAAGGACACATGAAGGCTTTCATGAATGCTTAATGTTCATAAAGCCAGTACTAATGTTTGGCTAAGATTATTCTAGTTGAAGGTGTTACAACCAATGTATTTGACCCCTTCTAAGGCAAAGTATTTGACTATCTGATACTTACGGGCACTGTGCCCAGGATGATAGACATCATATGCATATGTTAAGGAGGTGCCCAGCCACAGCCAAGTTCTCGGAGGATGTCTTTGATATCCCGAAGAGTATACTGAAGTACACATGACCACAAATTGCTGGAATAGCAATTACTGGAATAATGCCATTGCACAGTAAGCCTATAAATCATAAGAACTGCTTTAGCTAGGTTTAGTTCTAGTTTATATATATATATATATAAGCATTAGAAAGTAATGCAAATGTCTGCCACATAAAAAAGAATGGGAAAATATACAGCTTGATTCCTAACGGTCTGCCTGAAACGGTGGTGGGAGCTGATTCCATCAATAATTTTAAAAGGGAGTCGGACAGGTACTTGAGGATGAGGAACTCACAGGGTGAGGGACACGAAGCGGGGATGAGGGGCTAAGCACGACTGCTCTTTCAAAGAGCCAGCACAGGCACGATGGGCCGAATGGCCTCCTTCTGTGCTGTAAGTTTGTATGATACAGTTTAGGCAGAACTGCTTTTGGTTTAAAAGGTTGCACAGATGTGCACAAGATCCCTTTAGGAATTTGTAGTAAAGGCCTTATAGTCATGATTGGTTCCATGAAACAGCGTCACTGCTGGAAAGGAACAGAGAACATTTGTCCTCCTGCAACTTCCCATCAATTCTTTAGAAAAAATGTAACTCTCTTTCCAGTTAGTTATTTTTACGTGTCATCTTTATTCCGTGAGAAATGGGTATTTGTCGGATTTTTTCTGTATTCATAATATCAAGATGACATCCATTTCAATGATGAGGAAGTGAAGTGACTGCAATCCAGTGGGGTAATTTGTGGGGTTTCCTGTGGAGGACATCCGCTGACAAGCATTGCTATGAATGCAACTGGTCAGTGTCCAGATCAATCAGGAGCTGTCTCTTTTCTTTTATTAACTTGGTTCCCCCCACTCTCCCAAGAGTGTCTGTTGTTTGTGTAGAAAAACAGGAACAGAAGTAAACAAGAAAACTGAAAATTAGGATAATATAAGCTTTGCAAACAGTTTACTTTTTGCAAACTTATTAGTACCAGTTTCCATAGCTACTGGGGCACATGAGGCCATGAAAACTTTTTTCTTTTACCAGCATAAGCACGCATGTAGTGTTTAAAATAATACCATATAATTGCATATGTACCTGGGAGAAATCTAATAATGGGATGGGTAATGCTATAATTTATTTAGGAAGAACCTAGGATCAGCAGATTGGCTGCTGAAACAGAGATCTGAATTGGAATAAAGACAGAGAAAGCGGTTTTGTAAAAGGAATGGTTTCTCTTGAATATTATTCAAACCCAGCTTTATATATACATTGGTTAAATTGCATGCTCTGGCGGACTACTATCATAACCAGGGTGCTGACAATTCATCCAGAGCAGTATCCTTTTCACAGGCACGTTCACATCAGAGTGATTCAGTGTTGTTTACGCCACCAAGTTCATGCAATCTGTATGGGATCCACTTGAAGGCCCAATTAATAGTTTCAGTAAGACAGAGTTAAAATTCAGATTGCATTGAGGGCTATATGTGGCCCTTCTTATGTGCTTCATCTCCTAGTATGACTGAGAGGCATTGAATGTGGTAACTGGGCACTTAGAAAATCAGAATATGATTGGGCAGAGTCAACAAGGATTTATGAAAGGGAAGTCGTGTTTGACAAAGCTGAATTTTTTTGAGGTTGTAACTAGTAGGGTAGATAAGGGGGAACCAGCGGATGTAGTGTATTTAGATTAAGTGAGTGGGCAAGAACATGGCAGATGGAATATAATCTGGAGAAATGTGAAGTTATCCACTTTCGTAGGAAAAATAGAAAAGCAGAATATTTTTTAAATGGTAAGAGACTGGGAAATGTTGGTATTCAGAGGGACCTGGGTGTCCTTGTACACGAATCACTGAAAGTTAACATGCAGGTACAGCAAGCAATTAGGAAAGCAAATGGTATGTCAGCCTTTATTACAAAAGGATTGGAGTATAGGAGTAAAGAAGTCTTACTACGATCATATAGGGCCTTGGTGAGACCACACCTGGAGTACGGTGTACAGTTTTGGTCTCCTAGGATATACTTGCCTTAGAGGGAGTGCAATGAAAAAAGAAAAAAAAGACTTGCATTTATATAGCGCCTTTCACGACCACCAGACATCTCGAAGCGCTTTACAGCCAATGAAGTACTTTTGAAGTGTAGTCACTGTTGTAATGTGGGAAACACGGCAGCCAATTTGCGCACAGCAAGCTCCCACAAACAGCAATGTGATAATGACCAGGTAATCTGTTTTTGTTATGTTGGTTGAGGAATAAATATTGGCCAGGACACCGGGGATAACTCCCCTACTCTTATTCGAAATAGTGCCACGGGATCTTTTACGTCCACCTGAGAGAGCAGACGGGGCCTCAGTTTAACGTCTCATCTGGAAGACGGCACCTCCGACAGTGCAGCACTCCCTCAGCACTGCACTGGAGTGTCAGCCTAGCTTTATGTGCTCAAGTCCCTGGAGTGGGACTTGAACCCACAACCTTCTGACTCAGAGGTGATTGCGCTACCAACTGAGCCACAGCCGACACTAAGGTTCACTAGATTGATTCCTGGGATCAAAGGGCTGTCCTATGAGGAGAGATTGAGTAGACTAGGCCTATATTCCCTAGAATTTAGAAGAACAAGAGGTGATCTCATTGAAACATATAAAATTCTTAAGGGGCTTGACAGGGTAGATGCAGGGAGGATGTTTCCCCTGGCTGGGGAGTCTAGAACCAGGGGTCACAGTCTCTGAGTAAGGAGTCGGCCATTTAGGACTGAGATGAGGAGAAATTTCTTCACTGAAAGGGTTGTGAATCTTTGGAATTCTCTGCTCCAGAGGACTGTGAATGCTCAGTCGTTGGTTATATTCAAGACAGAGACCGATAGATTTTTGGATACTAAGGGAACCAAGGGATATGGGGATAGTGCAGGAAGGTGGAGTTGAGTTAGAAGATCAGCCATGATCTTATTGAATGGTGGAGCAGGTTCGAAGAGCTGAAAGGCCGACTCCTGCTCTCATTTCTTAAGTTCTTACATTGCCACATCTGACTGTCCTAAACACATATTGTAGGTACTCTAACTTTCTCTGAAACTTGAAAAAACACTGCACATAAGCAGGCATTTCATAAGAACATAAGAAATAGGAGCAGGAGTAGGCCATTTGGCCCCTTGAGTCTGCTCCACCATTCAATAAGATCATGGCTGATCTGATCTTGGCCTCAACTCCACTTTCCTGCCCGCTCCCCATAGCCCTTGACTCCCCTACAGCTCAAATATCTGCCTAGCTCAGTCTTGAATATATTCAATGACTCCGCCTCCACAGCTCTCTGGGGTAGAGAATTCCAAAGAGTCACGACCCTCAGAGAAGAAATTCATCCTCATCTCTGTCTTAAATGGGTGCCCCCTTATCCTGAAACTATGTCCCCTAGTTCTAGATTCCCCCACGAGGGGAAGCATCCTCTCAGCATCTACCCTGTCAAGCCCCTTCAGAATCTTATATGTTTCAATAAGGTCACCTCTCATACTTTTAAACTCCAATGAGTATTGGCCCATCCTGCTCAACCTTTCTTCATAAGACAACCCTTTCATCTCAGGGATCAACCTAGTGAACCTTCTCTGAACTGCCTCCAATGCAGGTTCGAAGGGCTGAAAGGCCGACTCCTGCTCTTATTTCTTAAGTTCTTATGTTCTTATAATGCCACAATAAGGAGACCAAAACTGCACGCAGTACTCCAGGTGTGGTCTCACCAACGCCCTGTGCAGTTGTAGCAAAACTTCCCTACTTTTATACTCCATCCCCCTTTGCAATAAAGGCCAACATTCCATTTGCCTTCCTAATTACTTGCTGTACCTACATGTTAACTTTTTGTTTCATGTACGAGGACCCCCAGATCCCTCTGTACCGCAGCATTCTGTAGCCTCTCTCCATTTAAATAATATTTTGCTTTTCTATTCTTCCTACCAAAGTGGATAACCTCACAATTTCCCACATTATACTCCATCTGCCAAATGTTTGCCCACTCACTTACCCTATCTATATCCCTTTGCAGACTCTGTGTCCTCCTCACAACTTGCTTTCCCACCTATCTTTGTATCGTCAGCAAATTTGGCTACAGTACACTCGGTCCCTTCATCCAAGTCATTAATATAGATTGTAAATAATTGAGGCCCCTGCACTGATCCCTGTGGCACCCCACTAATTACAGTTTGCCAACCTGAAAAGGCTGCATCATGTGTCACATATATACCCACACAATACACGGTGGTGCTTCGACTTTCAGAGGAACATGAAGCGCCCAACAGTAAGAAAAATGTTATACATAACTACTGGTACATCATCTAAAAGGTCAAACCTGCACTAGTAAATCAGTATTAATATTGGCCCCAAGGAGTACAATGACATTTTGATGTCATAACATGTATGGGTTTGTGGGGGGTGGGTGTTACAGTGGCTCCAACATAACCTTAATCCACTGTTTGACCTCCCTCTGATTGTAGGGGGGAAAGTGACAGTGTAAAACCACTTGGACATATTGGATTTATACTGGGATTTTTTTGCCTTGTTTATGCCACTATGAGCAGGATGCAGTTTTGCCGTCACCTTTGCAATAAAGCCTTGCATTAAAGTAAAAACACCATATAACTCAGGAGTCAGATTAGCACTGTGAACTATAGGAGGACAAGTGATTTTGTACTATATCCTCCTGGTCTCTCCAATAATGTCCTAATATCCTTTAGGGAAGGAATAATGGGGGCGAAATTCGGTATCACCCCGTTTGGGGCGCTAGTATTGGCGGTGCGCAAAGTTTAGCGCCAGGCGCAAATTATCGCCACCTCCTGTGAAATTGGGTACCTGCGCCCCTGAGGGTGATTGCGGCGCTAAATCAGGCGCTGCACGACAGTCTTAAGGCGCTAACCCAGCGGAGCGAGGCGCTATCTCACAGTGCTGGCGAAGCTCATGTGATTTCAGTCAGCAATGGAACACAGACACACTGGCACCATCCAATTCTTAAAGGGGAGTTCTGACGAATGGTCATCGACCTGAAACGTTAAATCTGTTTCTCTCTTCACAGATGCTGCTTGACCTGCTGAGTTTCTCCTGCATTTTCTGTTTTTTTCTTAAAGGGGAGGGTTGATCTTGCCTTGCTCTCCATCCACATCCTGCTCATTGCAACCTTGAATCTCAGCCTGGAGAGACCTGTACATCTAATCTGCTGGAAAGAACAATGGAGAGAACCAGGGAAAGATCTCAAGAGTGCAGCCCCCACAGTCTCTTCTAATTCGATACAAGGAAGGGCAAATCAAAACCAACCTGCAAAACTCCTTCACACAGCGTGGAATCTCTCCAGAAGTCTCTCTCTCTCTCTCTCTCTCACAATGTGTGGTGCAAAAATGTCACCTTCAAAAAAGGCAGGAGGTGTTCCCCTTTAAATAGCGCTCCCTTAGTCCCTTTCAGACAGCATAACGGTCCCCTCAACCAGTCATTGCTAGCGCCAGGCGGTAAGGCAGGGGGCGCCACTGAATTTCTGGACTGGGGCGTCCCAAGGGCGTTGCACTCTGGAATGATGTCATGATCTGCGTGCGCCGGTGAGCGGGCGCTACGGTTTAGCGCCGGCGCTAAATGTCCGCTCAATTTGGGAAGAGGCACAGGGTTCGCTGCGCCCAGGCGCTAGTTGGTTAGCGCCCCACTTCTCGACCTCTTTAGGCGCTAATGGGTGGTGCAACCAACCGAATTTTTCCCCCAATATCTCTAATATCCTTTAGGGAAGGAAATCTGCCGTCCTTACCTGGTCTGGCCTATATGTGACTCCAGACCCACAGCAAGGTGGTTGACTCTTAACTGCCGTCTGAAGTGACGGCTCACCACCACCTTCTCTAGGGCAATTAGGGATGGGCAATAAATGCTGGCCTTGCCAGCGACGCCCACATCCTAGGAACAAATAAAAAAATAGGTGAAAAATATCATGCTGTCAGACGATATATTTGAAACTATGAATTGTTTACTCCTAGTAAGAAGTAAACACAGAAGTGAGTTTATTAAACAGATACAAATACCGATACAGTACCTATTCAAGTGTTATCTTAACCCAACATGTTTTGGAATAATTAGATTCATTTTCTCCAGCATTTCAGATGAAGCATAATATGGGCTCCAAGTACCATGGAGTTCCTTCTCATCACAGTGACTTGGGTCTGTGATAAGAAGCCTTTCATATCATAGGTTTGAATACCAGCTTCCCTAACATGATGCCCCTGGACAGGGTTGGCTATTATAGATAACAGCTGTATCTCGGTATTTGGAAAATTTACAAGGATTGCCTGAGGAATTGATCAAACCAGTTTAGCCCTGATAGGCTTGCCATCCTTTGGAGTTAGCGCCTATACTCCAGACAGGTGCATGGTATTTGCTTCTACTTATAGGCTAATAAAGATGAAAGGACCAAAAGAAACATTTTTTGGAACAGGGGAGGCTGAAGGGAGACCTACTTGAGGTGTATAAAATTATGAGGGGCCTAGATAGAGTGGATAGGAAGGACCTATTTCCCTTAGAAGAGAGGTCAATAAGCAGGGGCATAGATTTAAAGTAATTGGTAGAAGGATTAGAGGGGAGTTGAGGAGAACTTCTTTCACTCAGAGGGTGGTGGGGGTCTGGAACTCACTGCCTGAAAAGGTGGTAGAGGCAGAAACCCTCATCACATTTAAAAAGTACTTGGATATGCACTTGAAGTGCTGTAACCTACAGGGCTACGGACCAAGAGCTGGAAAGTGGGATTCGGCTGGAGAGCTCTTTGTCGGCCAGCACAGACACGATGGGCCGAATGGTCTCCTTCTGTGCTGTAAGTTTTTATGATTCTATGATTAACAGAAACAACAGTTAACAAAAATCAGTTTTTTTTTATTAATAAGTGATGCTCCCAGACAGAATTGTGTGTATTTGCTCAAAGCACACTCATCCACACAAAGACAGAATAAGCAATGAACAGAGATTAATTTTAAATAAAAACAGAAAATGCTGGCGATACTCAGCAGGTCAGTATTTGAACCTGACGAAAGGTCATCGACCTGAAACATAAACTCTGTTTCTCTCTTCACAGATGCTGCCTGACCTGCTGAGTATCTCCAGCATTTTCTGTTTTTATTTCAGATTTCCAGCATCTGCAGTATTTTCTTTTTGTATTAGAGATTAATTTAAGATTGTCAAATGTAGACCAGCAAAACTTCATATTAAAAGATATAAATGTTCAAATATTACTTAAAGCAGGACGGATTCCAGTTCTGTCAGAAACCAGCCACAGAGCCCATCTATTGCATATTTAATAGTTCTGTATTGAGGAGAACTGTCTGGATATGTCGTGTGTCACAGACCACAGGCTTAATCTACATCTGGACTTTGACACCGATGAAAGACTAAGATACGATATTGCCCTTGGTCCCTTCTCAGCAGATTCCCGGAGCAGTTCTGGCTAAAGCTGGCATCTATCAGAACCCCTAAGCATTGATATGAATCATCAATTGGGACGGGAGCCCCTTGTGCCTTCCATTCAATTTCCTTTGAAAGTCATAATACTGTACCTGTGAACACCCACCACCGTCTGCCACTGTTTACCAATATTCCAGCTGATGTTATATTAACACCAGCATTTACCCAAAATGAGTTACGGTAGATGTTAAACAAATGGCAATCAGATAATCTAGAATGGAGTGTTCAAGAGTAGAATGTATTAAATCCTCAGGCGAGTCTGCCAACAATATGTCATCTATGATGGGAACACTGTAAATCTTCCAGAAATATGTTCAAAAAAAGAAAAAGAAAGACTTGCATTTATTAATAGCACATTTCACAACCACCGGACGTCCCAAAGCGCTTTACAGCTAATGAAGTACTTTAAAAAAACGGAGTCACTGTTGTAATGTAGGAAACGCGGCAGCGAATTTGCGCACAGCAAGCTCCCATAAACAGCCATGTGATAATGGCCAGATCATCTGTTTTAGTGATGTTGATTGAGAGATACAATTGGCCAGGACACCGGGCATAACTCCCCTTGCTCTTCAGAAAAGACACTCTAAGACCATCCCTTACAACAACACCCAAAGACATCATTGATGAGGGCATGGGATAGGGTGGGTAGCAGTGGACCACCTTGCTTTACTCCTTATGATAACACGCGTCTATGATTCTGCCATCTGGCTAAAGGAGCCAGTTTTAACATTAGGAGCTGGCGCACTAACGGTGCTGTCCTGCGATCTAAATTACTGAATACTAAAAAAAATACCTTATTGCACCATTAATGTGGTGAGAATGCAATAATAACCATAACAATGGAAGCCAGCCTTCCATTGGTATGCGTGGGATTAGATTAAGGGTATTCTTCTTCCTCTTAGGCAGTCCCTCGGACCCGAGGTTGACTGAGGGTATATGCTGGGTATGAAGGACGCCTGCATCCAGGAAATTTGCATCAGTTTATTTATAACCGGCAGATAGAAATATCTTACTTTACAGCTCCACACAATTTAGAGAAGTGACTATAAGTCCCCCCCACCCCCTACCGTGGAACCTGATAGGAGACAAGGAATTCCGTACATTGAGTTGTGGATAATCAGACTTGCTGCACATGACCCACACAAAACCCAAATAAATAAACATCTGTAAGGACAGTTCCAAGCAATTTTAGCGTGTTTCTGAGGGAGGAATGAAACTCGACCCCCCCCCACACACACACACACTTTTCCATTAATTTACAGATCGAATCCTGGGAGAGATTTTTAAACAAAAAAAGAATGTTATCTTATCTGTTTTGCGGGCAATGGTAATTGTGCAAGACGGGGAAATGTGGGCTGGGTCTCTGTTTACGAGCTCGATACGTCACTGCAGCGTTGACACTGGCAATGACATTGACACTGAAACTGATACAAGCGCCGCCTCCAATACTGTAAAACCAGCAACAACTGCCTGCAAACGCAATTTAAATTCGGTCGGCACTCGCTACTCACAGACAAGAGTGGCTTTGACTTATGGTGAATTAGTGCAGAAAAAGTACCCACATTAAAGAATTAGTGATCGTTCGATTCTTGAAAACGAGGATTCTTTTTCGCCCGGTTGGAGGATAACTTTATTAAATAGAACACAGTTCTTGTATTACCGCTGTCAAAGGCCAAAAATGGTAAGCTGTTTCACAACAAACTTGCCAATTTTTAAGTTATTATCAGTATAAGATTGAGAAACACGTAGATTTCTGGCTTCTAGCGTCTATATTTCGGATAACATTGATTGCTATTGTCAGTTTTGTACAATTGTACTTGCATTTGCGTGTTTCAGTTTGCACCCACTTGCATCGATTACATGTAGTTCCCTTCTTGAAGGCGCCTATTGTCGTCCGTAAGTCAATTGGAGTTAAGTGAGTTGTTACTGTTTGTTCGCTGTTAACTGGCGTGATGTACAATGTCTCACCGATGTGAAGCGGTAATATTGTTCATAAGTTTGACATGCCATTTCATTTTGAAATCCTGATTTGTTTTCGCTTATAAGGTCGAAACTTTATTAATTGGAAATTTTCAATCGAGGATAAAGTGGTGTATTTTTCCCACAAACCACCTCGTTAAAGTTTAAACATGAGTGAATTTCTCTGACCTATAAACAATTACTCAGTCCATGTACCTGGCATGTCATGCCTGCTACCCATTTTCCAACTCCAGTTAGAAAATACAAAATAATATATGCATCTATTAGAATTTTACTTATTCCCCTTCTAGTGTCTAAGAGTACGATTGTCATGATACTGAGCAAAAGCATTTAAAAAAAGTTATGCTACTTATTGCAATAATGGTTTTACCCCCAAAATCCTGATTTTTTTTGTATCTATATACATAATATGCACCTAATGTAAAACAAAATTGGATTGTAAGCAACATCTCTTTCATATAGTAAGGTTTTTTTTCACATTTAATCCAGAGTGGTGATTGAAATATAACTGCATTAGTTACGGTAATACGGAACATACCTTACAATCAGGCGAGCTCATTTCTGAAGGGATTAAAACGAATAAGGAAACAACTCTTGGAGGTAGTAGGTTATCTATTCATATATACAGGCATTTAAAGGTGCGATTTAATGTTCATTTTTAGATCTGCTGCTTTGGATGCTCTTCGTGTGATGTCAATGGTTAAAGCAAATGGCACAGTCTGCCGCGGACAGCGTTACGTATACAGTGTCAAATTACCATGCAACTTCAAAAACAATACTCATTTAATTCATTGTTTGGTCACTTCATTGTACCTGTAGTTACTATGGTAATCTATGTTATTTCCTCACTTTTGTCGTGTTGTAGGAAATAAGCACTGGATACATAATGAATGTTGCTTCCAACTGGACTTTTATGTTAACATTATAGATTAAGTGAAGAATAAAGCAGACTTGGTGAGCATATGCGTAGGTCAGGCCAAATATAGTTTTGACAGCATTCACAGAAGGTGAGAGGCAGATACATTTGATTTGTAATTGTACAGAAATAAAAACAGCGAATGTTTACATCCGTCAGTAATTTAAAAAAAAAGCTTAAGGTCGCGGTGGAAACTTTGCTGTCCATTTGAAACATTAACCTGCGGGTTTTCTTTCAGATACTGACAGACGCGCAATGTAGCCTCGCATTTCGTGTTCCTATTACACATTTGTACTTGGAGCAAAATAGTGCGGATGCTGGAAATCCGAAATTTTAAAAAAACTAGAAAAGGCTGGAAGTACTCAGATGGTCAGGCGGCAGGACTGCCAGAGATGCTGTGGAGTATTTGCACCATTTTCTGCTTTTATTTGGGGAGAAATGCAAACGAGAGAACAAGCACGAGTCTGTAATTATAAGCAGGAAAAAGGCTGGAAATACTCAGATGGCAGGCAGCATGACTGCCAGAGAAACTTATAAAATTCTAACAGGGCTAGACAGACTAGATGCAGGAAGGATGTTTTGGATCCAGAACCAGGGGTCACAGTGTAAGAATAAGGGGTAAGCCATTTAGGACAGAGATGAGGAGGAATTTCTTCACCCAGAGTGGTGAACCTGTGGAATTCTCTACCACAGAAGGCAGTTGAGGCCAATTAATTAAATATATTCAAGGAGTTAGATATATTTCTTAAGGCTAAAGGGATCAAGGGATATGGGGAGAAGGCAGGGACAGGGTACTGAGTTTGGATGATCAGTCATGATCTCATTGAAACATAGAAGATAGGAGCAGGAGTAGGCCATTCGGCCCCTCGGCTCGAGGGGCCGAATGGCCTACTCCTGCTCCTATCTTCTATGTTTCTAAAATAACAACAGAAAATGCTGGAAAAACTTAGCAGGCGAGGCAACATCCGTGGAGAGAAATTAAGAGTTGACGTTTCGGGTGAACCCTTTTTCAAAACTGGAAAGGAAATAAAATAGATCGAAGGCAGGGCTGCGATAGAACAAAAAAAGTAAAGAGACATTAAGAGGTATTCAAAACCAGACGAGATGGTAATAGGACAGTGGAGACAAAAGATGGCTCAGATTAGGTGTGAAGTGTACTGGCAGGATGAGAAACAGCTGCCATGTGGGAAAGAGAAAAAAAAAGGAAAGGGGGGGGGGAGAAAGGGAAGACCCAAAACAAAGGGGTGGAAAAGAAATATATAAGTAAAAATGTAATAGGGGCTGAGGTTATGATCTGAAATTGTTTAACTCGATATTGAGTCCGGAAGGCTGCAAAGTGCCTAATCAGAAGATGAGGCTTTATTTCGTCAGGTGAAGGAGCAGTGCTCCGAAAGCTTGTGATTTCAAATAAAGCTGCTGGACTATAACCTGGTGTTGTGTGACTTCTCTGATTTTGAGGACTGAGAGTGAAGTCAGACGGCGGGGACGGGACGAGGCGGGCAGCTCTGGGGTTTGAAGTTGGCGCCGGCGCGCGGGGGGTGTCGGGTAGCGGGAGGCCGCGCGCTGGATGGTGGGTCCTCGGTCAGTGCGCCTTCCTCGGGCGGCGGATGCGGCAGCAAGCGGCACTCGAACCTCTCTTATGCTTTTGGGACGCCGAGTGAGTTAAAACCTCGAGGAGGCGGTTTTTGGGGCTGCTCGGGTGTTTTTGATTTTTGTTGAATGAATGAGGTGGGGGGTGAGTGAGTCTCTCTCTCTCTAGGCCGCCGTGTCCTTTGTTTGACGGGTGAAGGGGGCCGGCGGGCGGGTGGGTGAGGTGAGAGGGAGAAAGGACGACGACGGCGGCGCTTTTTCTCTCTCTTTCCCCGCTGAGGAGAAAGTCGGCATTATTCCGCCGGTTGGAGGCTTTACTCAGCTTCCTCAGCCGCTTAAATTCCCAAACGAACCGGCTCCCGGCTTTTTTTTTTCTCTCTCTTCCTCCCCGCCCCCACCGAGAGAGAGGAAAAAAAAAGGCTCAAAGTCGCCGAGCTCGGTGAGTGACGGCGTCACTTTGATTGACAGCGGCGCCGGCCATTCAGAGCCCGAGCCGGCTGCGATGGGCGGGGCCTCCCGGCGCGGGCCGACCTATCAGTCGGCGGCGAGGGCGGGACGTGTGGGTGAAGTCAAGTGTGGTTGATCGTGTTTTATCAAGTGTAGTGGAGCTGCGAGGTTGGCTGTTGCTCAGATAGTCTTAATGTGTGGGGGGGGAATAAATAAGAGGCGCCTGTCGTCAAAAACCCCAAAGGGCCTGCGGGCCGGCAGGGGGGCTATTGTCCGTGTCGCAGTGACCACAGTCGCCGGACAGCGCTGAGCGGTCAAGCCCCAGCGGTGTTTGCCGCATCGTGTCTGGCCGGCCTGCGGCCACTCTGCCTCATTGTTCAGGGACACGCGGTGCGGCTCCAGCAAGGCGCCTGACTTGAGACCTCGAATCCCCTATTAAATCAAATTCCCTATTGGGATTCCTGGCTTTAAGCAATCGTTTTAACTTACAGTAAAATTGCAATTGCTGCATTTTTAAAAATAAAAGTGGAATACTTTCCGCGATTTAAAAAAAAACATCTTTTTTGAGTGTTACTGCGCCCTTCTCTATACTGCAGCGCATTTCAGGTGACTGCGCAAGAATGTGTCCCTGACATTTAATATTCAGATAAAGTTAATAGGGATGAATCTGAAATGTTTCTCAATTCAATAGGTTTCTTTTCGTTGTTAAAGGATGGTTAGATTCGCTTTCCATGCCCCCCGCCCCCCCCCCCCTGCTAATAGTTAGAATTTTTACGTGTTAAATAAAACTGAAGACCTCTAGTCAGTGAGTAATCTTTTCAGGGCGATGAAACGTCAACGAATCGTCTTGCCCACAAACGGCGACGTGGCTCGTTTTCATGTGACTCATACGGGATTTTTTAAAATAAAAGTTGCTGTTTATTTTCCTGTGACGCGAATGCCGGGTTTTAGTGGCCACTCCAGGCATTGACTCGGCTGTGTCGTGTTACACAGGTAATTTTCAGTAGCCTGCTCCTAAAACACATTGAATTTGTTAAATCCACCGAGTTTATTTCAAGTCCTAAAAGCGTGACCGTGATCAGAAGTGGCAGTCCACAATGGTTCCCCCTAATGTTCGCTGCAATGTTGGCTATATATTTTCCATGGAAACAATTCTCGGAATTATAATTGAGTTTAGTTTACCTGTGCCATTACCTTTGATCTCATTTCAAAGGCGAGAAACTATTGGGTTAGTCAGCCATGTGATCAATTCCCGTTGGGGATTTTTTTTGCGGAAGGGTAATTCTTCACTGAAAATTACTTTCCGACCGAGAACTCCGTGTGAGGTAACTGCGTTACCAATTGGGCTGTCCCCTTTGAGTCAACTATTTTAGATTCATGCCGATGAACTTTATCTGAATATTAAATGTCAGTGTTGAACAACGTGGTCAGTCCGCGACATTCAGATATTGCATATGGAACGGAACAGTGGGGTTTTTGACGTTTCTGATCTGAACCAAGGATAGGTATTAGAAGTCGTGATTTTCTTACACAAGCGAGGCTCCATACATAATTTACAGGTAATGGTCGTGAGGGCTATCTTGCTGGTGTGGTGCTTAGAACAACGCTCTTGTGTTTCTGTAATTAGTGTGCGAATGTGATCTTGTTCCGTTCTGGTGGCGATTCCTTTGGGTTGGAGGAGTGCATGGGAGGCGGAGAGTGTGAAGTTTGCAGCCTAGTGTTTTTGGTCAGACGCTGAATTAAATACTTGGATTTTTATTGTGAAGATTGTAGTTAGAGGCAGAAGAGAATAAGTACAGCGGTAACAGTCCTCTTGTTTCTCCGACTCCCAGAGGCAAACGTTCCGACTGTGACGTTATTACACCAAATGGTACATATTCTTCGCAGTATCATGACGCTGTGATAGGAAATTAATTCCACGTAATTATATTACGAAAGGGTTTTTGTCTCTGCCATAAATGTCAGAAGTGAGCATTTCAACAGAGGATTTTTTTAAATTATGGAGATATTTGAAGCAACTAAGCTTTTCATTCCCGTAAATTTCGTTTTAATTTTCTTTGTCACGTGAAGCAACAGGAAATATATATTTTTTAAATCGATGCTGCTGTAGCTCTTGCCAGGGCACATGACAATACTTTGAACTGTTCCAAAGCCAAAAGTATGTGTGTCTTTTTTTGAAGGGGGGATTATATGGGCTACCACATTTTTCCTAAAATTCACAGTCCAAAGTGTGCGATGTATAATATATAAAGTTATTGTGTTAAATTGAATATTTGTTCATGGCACTTACTGGCATGACTTTGAAAGTATGTATTTGAAAGTGAAGTTCTAAATGACATAAGTATGAGGAAAGTTGTATGAACACAGAATCATAGAAGTTTACGGCACAGAAGGAGGCCATTCGGTCTGTCGGCTGAAAAAGAGCCTAATCCCACTTTGCAGCACTTTGTCCGTAGCCCTGTAGGTTATGGCACTTCAAGTCCATATCCAAGTAAACAGAATACATAAATGATGTAGGTTAATTTTGAAACATACACAGGGGGCATAAGTCACATGATTGGTCATTTGGGGTTTTTCCTCATTCCTTGTGTGATTAATAAGGCAGATAAACAATAAGTATATAATCCACGACAAAAGAGACCCGAGTTATGACGGTTCTCTAACAAAATTAAATTCAAATTCATTTATTAAAGATGAAAGTCACTTTTACCAAGTCCCTGAGGGTGCTTTTATTATGGTTATATTGTGAGGAGCATTTTCACCACGATCGAGTTTCTGCTTCCCTGTTGCCTCTCCAAAAAGTGTCAAGATTTTAACTCCAAACCATGATTATAAATACTTGCCTTAGAGCTATCTTGAAATAATAATCCTGACTAAATGTAACTACAGTATTACAAAAATGTAATGTGTCTGTTAACATTGGGACCTTATCACTAAATGCTGGTGGTGGTGACTCACTGTCCACCTTTTTCCCCATATTCAGCACTTGCATACCTGCTGAATAGAAAACTGAAGCAGTAAGCTAAGATGTGTATTAAAATCCAGAATGGTATGGAGTTAAAAGTTTTAATCTAGCTCTGGAACAAATTTTAAACTAATATATAAAGGGTTAATTGTGGCAATTGGGTTGGAGGAACGTGGACTGCCACTCTAGCTCCACTGTCTGAATACATTGTGGCATTTATCCCGTGCTTGTATGATGCTTACCTGATTTTTCTTCCCAACCCCAATTTGGGAATTTAAGTAGAATAGGTGTGTCTTAGAATCATAGAATGGTCTCCTTCTGTACTGTAACCATTCAGCCCATCAAGCCCATACTGGCTCTCTGCAGGAGCACTTCAGCTAGTCCCACTCCCCTGCCCTTTCCCCGTAGCCCTGCAAAGAACATTCCTTCGGGTACTTGTGCAATTCCCTGTTGAAAGCCCCGATTGAGTCTGCCTCAGGCAGCGCATTCCAGATCCTAACCACTCGCTGCGTAAAGTTTTTCCTCCTGTCGCCTTTGGTTCTTTGCCAATCACCTCAGATCTGTGTCCTCTGGTTCTCGATCCTTCTGCCAATGGGAACAGTTTCTCTCTATCTACTCTGTCTAGACCCAATCATGATTTTGAGTACCTCTATCAAATCTCCTCTCAACCTTCTCTGCTCTAAGGAGAGCAACCCCAACTTTTCTAGTCTATCCACGTAACTGAAGTCCCTCATCCCTGGAACCATTCTCGTAAATCTTTTCTGCACCCTCTCTTAAGGCCTTCACATCCTTCCTAAAGTGTGGTGCCCAGAATTGGACACAGTACTCCAGTTGAGGCCGAACCAGTGTTTTATACAGGTGGTTCATAACTTCCTTGCTTTTGTACTCTGCCTCTATTTATGAAGCCCAGGATCCCGTATGCTTTTTTAACCGCTTTCTCAACCTGCACTGCCACCTTCAACGATTTGTGCACACATACCCCCAGGTGTCTCTGTTCATGCACCTCCTTTAGAATTGTACCCTTCAGTTTATATTGCTTCTCCTCGTTCTTCCTACCAAAATGTATCACTTCGCACTTTTCTGCGTTAAATTTCATCTGTCACGTGTCTGCGCATTTCACCAACCTGTCTGTCTTCTTGAAATCTATCACTGTCTTCCTCGCTGTTCACTGTATTCCAAGTTTTGTCTCATCTGCAATTTTGAAATAATGCCCTGTACACCCAAGTCCAAGTCATTAATATATATCAAGAAAAGCAGTGGTCCTAGTAACGACTCTTGGGGAACACCACCTTCCTCCAGTCTGAAAAACAACCGTTTCCTGTCACTTAGCCAATTTCATATCTATGCTGCCACTGTCCCTTTTATTCCATGGGCTTAAACATTGCTGGCAAGCCTATTATGTGGCACTTTATCAAATGCCTTTTGGAAGTCCATGTACACCGTGTCAGCCGCATCAACCTTCTTTGTTACCTCCTCAAAAACTCGATCAAGTTAGTTAAACACGATTTGCCTTCAACAAATCTGTGCTGGCTTTCCTTCATTAATCTTCTTAGACTTCATGTCCCTAGCTCAGAGGGTGGGCGGGTAACCTCCTGTGCTACAGTCGCTCAATAAGCAGCATCTAGACAATGAGAGCTTTTGGCCACGTCGTTATTCTCCCTTCTGTGGGAAACCTATGGCGGCTGCTGCCTCTCTGAATAGCACAGCAGAGATTAGAAATCCCGAGCATGGGGATCAGTGTTTTTTAATTCTAAATCCTCCCACTCTGTATGGCACATTACATTAACACCCCAATACATATCTGCCTGTCAAATTATTTTTTTGAAGGGAACAGTTATTTGTAAACCTCAATTGTGTTGCACGTAAGTGGTATATTGATATTGTAGAAGAAGCTATGTCTTATTGTTTTGATATGTGAAAAATATGAAAAGTAAGTAATAGAGGAGAATAAGAGCTAATACACGAGAGAAGTGCCCTCTAAATAATGTTTGCTGTGTGAAGGAAAATATTTGGTGGAAATTGTTGTTATGGGCTAATGTGATGGCTTTACATATAGCCACATACTCCCACCTACTGTGTTGCATCAGCACACCATTCCATTCCATTTTTGTCAGGTTGACCAGATATGTACCCATCCATTGTTCAGTGGACAAAATCATTACCAAGTGAGTCAACTTCACCAAACCTGAGCAGCTGTAGTTATTACATTCATTCGAAGAGCTGTAAAAACACAGGAAATGAAAGAACTTGGGTTGTATGTTTGATCCATTTTATTCTTTATATTCATAGCTGAAAGGTTTACGGTAGAATTAAAACATTTTGCATTCGGGTGTATTCTAACGAGATTCAGAAGATACTTGAGCGTTTTTGACATTGGCAAAATGGGGCGTCATTGGTCACATTCTTCGTGTCTAACTTTGGTATTGCACTCCGAGCAAACTCCAGGCTCATATCTGTAATGTTTGGATAAGCAAAATGAACCGTAAATTGTCTTGAATTCCAGGGTAACTAATATTTTCCTCATGTCTTTTATGAAAATTTCATAGTATTTGTATTTTGTAGCATTAAATAAGCCAACAATATTCACAGTTTGTTTGTTAATCCCTGGAATCAGAATAAAATTCATTACAAGATGTTCTTTGGTGTGTTGAAGTTCATTAAACAGAGATGGTGGTCTCCCAACTCAATTAATGGGTACATTCACAGGGTAGGGATAAGAACTAGCTCATTCTAAATCTAATTTTTGCTTCAAAAATTAAATGCAAATTTTGGACATGTTCACTTATCCCTTTCTAAGAACCATCTGTTCTGTCATGTAGTAAATCCAGGAGGGGAGATTTGGGTAAATTTGAAGTGCTTTACCAAGCTTAATATTTAACCCACAGGAGCTGAAAGATTTATTTTGTGCTCAATTAAGTTTATTCCATTAAGATTTATATACCTGATAATGGGGGGGGGGGGGGGGGAACTTGACCTGAATAATAAACTGCCATAACTGCAAAATGACTTGAATTATTTGAGATTATTAATGCACGTGGTGTGCAAAAACACTCCTGGAACTTAGACGTTTTGTTTATGCAAACATTACATAGAGCTATATGATGTTCAATCTAACTAAGAGGCATTATTTCTTCATGTACAGCAAGAGAGGGTCTCCAGAGCTTCAAGGCAGCCATCTTGAAAATCATATAGGCAGCAACACACTTTCCCTTGCTGCATAGCCCCCAATTGTGGTTTCAGCACTGAAGTAACACCAGCAGTGTTTTTTTTACTTCACACAACAAACATTTCTCTTCAAACTTAGTGTTGTCACCAAACTACCAACGGTGAATGTACAGACCTAGTGCTGTAAACATCTAACTGCATAGAAAATAATAATGGGACTATCTTTGGTTACTGGATAGGCATTCTGGAGAAATGGTGCAAATCTGCTTGCTAATGATGTAATAATGGATTTTTTAAAATTTCAAAATTCCCATTCAAGTTTTGTAGTGTTTTGTCCACAAATAGTTTAAAACCTTTTTATAAATCTACTGATTCTTGCTTTGTCCGCAGATGGGTCGCCCAAGTATTTTACAAATATATTTGTAATGTACATTTCATTAGGTAAATTATAAAGCTGGAATTATTTTCAGTGTAACTAATGTTTCGATACAAGCTCAGTTGTTCTGTTCAGCTCAATTTCTGCTCCTAACTTCTGTATAATAAATGTCTTGATGTGAAAGTAAATTAACTATGCATGTTAGTTGCAGAGAAAGATTAGGCTGAATATACTGGTGCACAAAATGCCCTAGTTGTACAAATTGGAATTGAATAGCTTAAATTCCAAAATCACCCAGGTCATCAAATAAGTGTCAGATGATCACTTTCATATGTACTTTAACCTTGATTAATTTTTTTCCGTTACTTTTTCCTTTTATCCTCATTTCTTCAATCCCCTCCCTAATCTCCAAAAGCTTGTAATCCAATACTCCCGATCTTTAAATAGAAGTGGCTGCTGTGCTCTGGTTTGTAGTACAGCGCCAACATTCCAAGAAGGTTCCTGTCACTGTTTAGACTGCTTTAGTTGTAAAGCCAGAAAAGCAGGGGGGCAGCACACCTCGCACAAGAAAATATTTAGCTGATTGGCACATCTATACCTTGCAGTCTCTGCAACACATTTCCAGTCTCCTGTATCGATTAAGTCGAGCGAATCACAAACCTACAGGACTATTAGCTGGTTTGTTTTCTCCCTGCCTCTAAAAAGTGAACGTAATGGAAAATTGAAAAATAAACAGATTCTGCTATTCAGTATAATTATATTTATAGTTGTTTGATACAAAGACTGTGGATCCATTACTTAACACTTCTTTTTCTTTTTGTTTATAGGTTGTCCAAGTATAAAATGGATGATAGCTTTGATTGTGACTGCGGTGAGCTCGAGCCACCTGATCATTAACGGGAGCCATCTTTTAGAGATAGAGAAGCTGCCACAAGTTCATTGCTTGACCAGACTATAATTAAAAGGAAAGAAAAAAGTGCTCATCAGCACTGTAGAATGACGCTGCTCAGGACCAGTCTTACACTGAATGTATCTGCACTATGAGGAGGATGTCAATAGAGGTTTATAACACATATGTATTCTCACACGCCCTGTTAAATGTTAGCCTGTTTACAACAGTAGTTTGGATGCATCTGTCGAAGTTCATTCCGTTGCAATCAAACTTTAGTTTAATTTTTAATGTCTGCAGGGATGCCCTTTTTTGAATTAGAAGCATAACATTTACTGACGTAGGTCAGACCAGAATTTCTATTCTGTAAGCTGTTCATTCTTGAAAGGAGGGATTCAAATGGGAACAGAGCTGACCTTGTTCAGCTAGGCTAGATGGCGCACACATTTCAAAGAGAAAATATCTTGAAGTTCAGAAAAGGTTAAGGTTGGCTTGCTCTCTAAGGAAGCCCTTTGTTGTGCAGGCTGATTTCAATAGCTTAGTTTTGACATAGGATTGGCCATCTGATAGAAGAGGAAAGCTTGGGGGTTATCAACATGGCAGAAAAGTTTGGAAGTTTAATGAACATTCATGGTTTTGATTTGGGTGCTCGGTATATGGACTTGAAGCCAATAGGGTATGGTGGCAATGGCCTGGTTTTCTCTGCTGTGGACAATGACTGTGACAAGCGCGTGGCTGTCAAGAAAATTGTCCTGAGTGACCCACAGAGTGTCAAACATGCCTTGCGAGAGATCAAAATCATCCGACGACTTGACAATGATAACATAGTGAAAGTGTTTGAGATTTTGGGTCCAAGTGGGATACCGATGTCTGATGATGTGGGTGCCATCACAGAACTGAATTCAGTATACATTGTTCAAGAGTACATGGAGACCGATCTAGCGAAGCTGTTGGAACAGGGTCCATTCTCAGAAGAGCACGCTAGGCTCTTCATGTACCAGCTGCTTCGTGGGCTAAAATACATCCATTCAGCTAATGTTCTGCACAGAGATCTCAAACCGGCTAATCTCTTCATTAACACTGAGGATCTGGTGCTGAAAATAGGGGATTTTGGTCTGGCACGCATCATGGATCCCCATTACTCTCACAAAGTAAGTTTTAATTTATTACCCATGAACAAATAAGGTAGTTGTGTTGCTGGTAGTGCTGGCTGTCATTGTTCAGATGTTTTGCAATAATATTTGGCAAGAGCACAATATAGTATAAGGAGGGTTGAGCAGCGTGTCACTTGTCTATGAGGAGCATTTATGCTAGCATTTTACAATAAGAATTTTCATGCGGTTTAAGGACCAACTGTGTAAACTAAATTTCCTAGCTATCCAACAGCAGTCTTAACAATATTTAATGACTGCAATTCTTGCAACCCTTAGTAGTGCAACAAAAATATTGTTTTTTAAGTAGTGCATTCTGAACGCAGAATGTATCCCACAAGTGAGGACTAAAGTCGCGTCCCAGAGGTATGGAGCGTTGTATTGGTTCTATTGACTGACTTATTTCAGTCGGCAGCTTGTCCTCAAATATTGGTCCATATCACAGCTGTAATGTAACACCATGTTGAAATACTATACTGTAGTTTAGCAGGGACTGGAATGCATTTTATTATTTGACAAGAAAATGGTACTGCTGGGAATAAAATGTTAATTTTTAATGCCCCGTGTCAATAGTAAATTCTGCCTTGTATCAACTAGACGCAGAAAGATCTGCCTCAACCCTTATTTCAGAAGATTACCTTCCTTTTCCTGCTGCCACTTGTGCAAGTTTCATATTGTAAGCAGAGATAAATCACTCAAATCACTGAAAAGGCAGGATTTCATCTAATTTATTTTGCTTTGTAATTTTAAAATATTGTCCCTATGTGTGAGCCCAGTTGGTGTGTCAGCAGGTTATCTTTTTCATTGAACAAGGAGCACAAGCCTCTTCCTTTCTCTGCCCCCCTCTCCCCCCCGCCCCCACCAAAGTTTAGGGTGCCGAGGCCAATTGAAAAGATTGTCTTTCTGCTTTTCAAGCTAGCCATTCTTGTGGCTTGTGCACGAAACTACTTTTAATGGAAAATTGTAGCAGTAATTGAATTGGGACTTCAAACTTGCAGTCTGGTTATTTGAAATGTTAGAATAAAATAAATAGCATGCACTTCCACCAATTGCCAATTCTAAAATGTGTTCTTGTGGTATTGGAATTTTGGGGCTGAATGAAGTAAGAAGTTAATTGCAGTCTACACAGCTAAATACATCTACGCAATTGATACTGAAAGGTCATTTATTCTTTAAATATTAAACTGATATTTAATTGATCACTATAGGAGGTCGCTAGGGCCAGTCAGATTGTTAATATTTGAGAAAATTTAGAGGGTGTTCTTCCAAAGTCCAGAGCTTCTATGGTCACGGAATTACAGAATCCTGACGTTCTTGCTGTGCTGTTGGGAGACATTTGCAGTCCAGCCATTATCCGTCTGTTGTTTTGATCTGAGCCTATGGTCATATCTTGGTTTTCTGTTGCTGACATTGTTCCAGGATGTAACTTGTGGCTTGCATTCTGGCGTTTTATAATGGCAGCATGTGATGCGGGTAGTGTACAATAATACTGAGGTGGTGTGACCTTGCTGGTATCCCATTTTGTAGTCCCTTTGGAAATTAAGGCACTAGAATGTTGACATCTGTCATAAGGTTAGCATCTGTTCCTTGAGTGCAGATTAAATGTCTGGATGCTTCTGCTCATGCGTTACATTTTATCAGGGAGCAGCATATCCCTACAGTGAATACTGCATAAGAAATATAAGCCATCCTGATAGTAATAAAATCTTTAGTTTGACAGCATGGTCTCTTTCAGCTCGTGGATAGAGTTCAGGAGAATCATAGCACGATACAGCACAGAAGGAGGCCATTGTGCCTGTGCCGGCTCTTTGGTGGAGCTATCCAATTAGTCTCCTTCCCCTTAGCCCTGTATTTTTTTCCCCTTCAAGTATTTATCCAATTCTCTTTTGAATGTTACTCTGCTTCCACCACCCTTTTCAGGCAGTGCATTCCAGATCACAACAACATTTTAAAAATTGTTTCTTAATGTCACCTGTGTTTTTTTTGCCAATCACCTTAAATCTGTATCCTCTGGTTACTGGCTCCTTATTTACTCTGTCAAAACTGTTGGATTTTGAACACCTGTCAAATCTTCTCTTAACCTTCTCTGCTCTAAGGAGAACAACCCCAGTCTCTCCTCATAACTGAAGTCCCTTATCCCTGGTACCATTCCAGTAAATCTCTTCTGCACCCTCTCCAACGTTTTGACATCCTACTTCAGCTGATGCCTAACCAGGGGTTTTATAAAGGTTTAACATAACTTCCTTGCTTTTGTACTCTCTTCCTCCATTAATAAAGCCAAGGATTCCATTTTTTTAAAAAACAGCCTTCTCAACTTGTTTTGCCACCGTCAGGCTCTCTGTTCCTACACCCCTCTCATTCTTCTTACCAAAATGAATCACTTCACACTTCTGTGTTAGATTTCATCTGCCATGTCTGCCCATTTCACCAGTCTGTGTCCTCCTGAAGTCTGTTACTATCCTCCTCATTGTTTACTACATTTGGGTTTCGTGTCATCTGCACACTTTGAAATTATGTCCTGTACACCCAAGTCCAGGTCATTAATATATACATCAAAAAGAGCAGTGGTCCCAATACCAACCCCTGGGGAACAGCACTGTATACCTCTCTCCAGTCTGAAAAAACAGCCGTCCACCACTACTCTCTGCTTTCTGTCTCGTAGCTAATTTTGTATCCATGCAGCCACTGTCCCTTTAATCCCATGGGCTTTAATTTTACTAACCAGTCTATTATGTGGTACTTTGTCAAATGCCTTTTGAAAGTCCATATACACAACATTAACCGAACTACCCTCGGCAACCCTCTTGGTTACTTCATCAAAGAACTCGATCAAGTTAGTCAAACATGATTTGTCTTTTAACAAATCCGTGCTGACTTTCATTTATTAGCTCATACTTTCCAAATGGCAATTAATTTTGTCCCGGGTTATTGTCTCTAAAATGTTCTCCCACCACTGACGTTAGGCTGACTGGCCTGTAGTTGTCAGGTTTATCTCCCTCCCCTTTTTAAAAAAAAAACGGTTGTAACATTTGTAACCCTCCAGTCCTCTGGCACCACCCCCATATCCAAGGAGGATTGGAAGATTGTGGCCAGAGCCTCCTGAAATTTCCACCCTTACTTCCCTCAGTAACCTAGATGCATCCCATCTGGGCCAGGTGACCTTTCTGCTTTTAGGACTGCCAACCTTTTAAGTACATCCTCTTTATTTTTATCCTATCCAATATCGCTACTGTTGCAAGTCTTAAGTGGTTGCATAGTTTTGCTTTTGAGTCGGGTTGAGCTTACTGACCCAACAAATACAATATTCTTAGGATAAGCGGTTGGGCTGAGCAGCATAGACATATTTGCATGTTGTGATGTGAGCATGAGAATAGAACTTAGAATGTACAAGGAACAGGCTTTTTTAATTGAAATAGATAATGGAAATTTGTATATTAATCTTTATGAAACAACTTAATATAGCGCGACTTCCTTGTGAAACACCTGAATGTTTTTCATGCTTTGGCACCATTATGCTTGAGGAACACCATTTTTTGTTGTTGTTTCTACCCACACGTGCGTCAGTTGATCAATTATTAAACTGAAAACAAAAATAAATTTCAATGCTGTGGGCATTTTTATCCCAAACTGTTCTACCAGTTTTCTGGGTTCATGTGTGCATGGAGACATTACAGTATTAAGGAGTAAGTCTGGGAGGGTGTGCAAAAATCATATTTGAGCCTATGCTAGGAGCTCAGCGCTGAGCCAAATGCTGGATTAAAGTTATGTAACGTCTGCTGAAAGGTCTGTATATTTTGTTTTAGTTCAGTGCCTGATGTAGCACTAAAGGAATGGGGCCTTGGTGGTCTGCATTCTAACTTCATTTTGAGCGAATGTAGAAGGACTGTACTGAATGTAATGATCCCAGTACAGTAAGTGGCAGTTGGCAATCTATGGAGCCAAGTTTTAACTTGAGTGAATGTTAAAAGGCAGAGCACCAAATATCCTAGAAATGGTCTGTAATGAGGGAACTGTGCACCTAGAAATAACATTGCCTGCAAAATGCTCCGTTTCTCGCACTGTAAAATGTATATACCACTATGAATCCGGAGTGCCGTTGATGCAGCAAATATTACAACCCACGACTCATTATGTAAATGTGTAACTTGCCTTTTTAAATTTGAGGAAAGGAAACTGCTAGGTGTTGTTTTGGTAAATGCTGATAATTGAAATGGTGCTGCAAAGGCTGATTCCATATACATTGCATGCTTGGCTTCACCGGTGCATAAAGCTGCAGTGAGGTGGATCGTGGCCTTCGTACTTAATCATTTGTGATTTAATTTTGGATTGTGCTGTGCAGCCTAGTTTGTAACTGGTTTTGAGTTGCATGCACTGAAGATTCAATTTAAAAAAAAAAAATCCAGTATCTTCCTCTGCGGACGAGAGTTTAAATCCTTGTCCCTTTTGCCTACCGCATGGTGCGGAGTTAAAATGATTGCTCACAGACAACACCCACTTCAAGTGTTTATTTTTCAACTGTAGAAAATGCTGGTTTCTAAATTAGGAGCTCCCTTCCAACTTTTCAATAATTTTTGCATAAAATGATATTTTGAAGTTCAGTTTCCCAGAAATGTAACTTCTAACTTTCTGGCATAGCTTCTGACCCCATTCTTCTAGGTCTACCATTTTATATATTGACTTTTTAAAAAACTTAATTCTACAATCTTCAGTTTCTACATTTGAAAATCAACTTTCAGTCTTGCGCATTTTAGTTTCACAAATAATCGCTAGTTTGGTTTCAGTTTTATAGTTTGCCTCTTTAAATAAACTAGAGGATTTTTCTTTGAACTGAGTATTTTCTTTGCAGAATGTTAGATGAGTTTCGTCTTATGGTTGCATTTGTGATGCGCTGTGACCTTTTTCTTAACTTTTTTTAATATATTAATCCTTTTGCCTGGAGTGATAGGAAGGGGGTGGGAAAGACTATTCAAAGTAATATTTGTCTCAGTTGTTCACGCATCATTCTAACTACTTCTCCACGTTTTAATTAAACTTGTGTGTCTTCCCCTTGTCTGACACAAGTCCCGTACAGAAAAGTGAATGTTTGGAAACATCCCTGTAAAAGTAAAGGGTCTCACAACTTTCCACTTAGCAACTGATTCCTCAACCCAGAGCGAGTGCATCAGGTCAGGCATCTAAAAAGCGAATACTTGAGCATCAGTGCCCTCTTGAATTTTAAAACCTTTTCAGATTGTCACCAAATTGAATAAAGGACTCTTCATCATACTTATTTTCTCTTCAAATTGTTCAATCTAAAAATATAAAATAGTAACAGAAAATGCCGGTCAGCCAGCAGTTGTAGGGAATAAATAGGTTATGGTGTTTCGGAAGTGTACCCTGCATCAGAACAACATTTACACACAAGTCATAATATGGCTGACCTGTGTATTTCTAACATTTTCTGTTGTTTCTGATTTTTTTTTTTAATGCTACTAAACTCAAGATTATGACCTTGTTGTGAGACCTAGTAAATCAAGACATAACTACATCCTTAATTTACTGACCCACTGCCTCTATTTAAAAACAACTGCATTCATGGGTACCTGCTTGACCCCTTAAACACTGAAAAATGCTGAGAACTAGGGAAAGCATTAAAAATGGAATGTAAACCCTGAAGTAACATGAATATCGCAAGCCAAAACCAGCATTTGCTTCACCCATTGCATATATCTTTTTAAACATTTAGATTTTTTAAAAAACTATTTGCAGCTTTTCCTAGAAGTGGTGTTTTTGGGATGGTGATATTTGAGTTATTGCATCTTCAGCTGATGACTAAATGTCAAATTAGAGATTAATTTTTGATCTATACAAATACTGTATAAGCCTATTCCCATAAGGGAAGACTGGAGCCCAGAACCTGTCTCTGTTGGTTTATCTCTAACTTGGCTTTGCATAAGGAACTGTTGAAGTCTTGCTAGATTCATTTGGGATTTATAGTCTCATGAAATCAAGTTGACAGTATGATTTCAAGGGCGCCACCATTTTTGAATAGAAAGCTGGGAGATTTCTACATTATTATGACATTGTAACCTTGCACCAAGTACACATTGACAGGTCTTTAAAACTGTTTAACTTTGCAGTTCCTGTTGAAACCGCATCAATATTAGGGAAGGAATGTATAGAAGTAGAACTTGCTACGTTCCAAATACTTTTTTCATCAGGTGATTTTGAGTAACATAGTGTGGGTTTTTAAAGTTTCAAACTTCTATTTAATAGCAGTCTGCTAATCCAGTTCTTTGCAAACTGGCCCATGTACAGTATTCAGATTGGCTGGGTTTATATTTGCTTAATTTGGTCTGAATTTATGTTGCGCTTTTTTGGAGCAGAAAGAAGATTGAGAAAATGTAGGCTTTTTCCATTTAGTCTAATCTTATTTTATAGAAATGGATATAACTAGTTCTCCTTTATTGTGGATTCGAAGCTTTGCCAGATTACTTCACTGTGGGTTCCATGTAATATTCTCTCCGTAGTCGTTATTTGTGCTGCGGAATGAGGCAGAGTTAACAACTTCTACTTGGGGTAACGAAAGCAGACCGCCAACATGGCAGGTCCATATGGTCTTCAGTTTAACTTCCATATCGAAGTTGACTTGTTAATTCTAGTGTTTCAACTCTGTCACTGCTAAGAAGCATTTAGTCTTCTAATGAAGTAACTTTTATTGCAGTGGAAGGTTTTATATTACTAAAATTGGTTGCAGACTTTTACTTGTGTGACGAGTCAGTTTGGGTGCAAAATCTGTTAAATTTTGAACTTCTGGACCCTGAATGATAAGTTTTGGGCTCTGGTATTAACCTGGCAGCTGCTCTACTTGGTGGCTTGTTTAATACTTGTTTAAGCACTTATGTAACCAAAAGTGTATCACTGAAATATTTGTAATCACTTAATTTGATATAAAATGGGCATTCTGTTATGGTGCAGTCTACCTATCCATAATCACTAACTTGTTCCTAAACGGTTTCTTTCACCAATTTGCTGCACTGGGGTATAGTCTCACAGACACTGCCTAATGACACCTCCCCCAAGTGCCCATTACTCATGTGAGCCTTGGCAGCAAGTGAAGAGATCACTTGAACCTGATTGTGGTCCTCGCCTGCTCGCGGTCACAGCAGGGGTTGCCGGATAGCAGTCTGGAGTGGGAACCCTGGCATTCTTGTAGCACTCTTGACTGCTGTCCCTGCTGAGCAGCAGCACACAGCACAGATTGGAAGGCGCATGTCCTGTATAACCTCATTGAGCCACTGGTTTTAACCAAATATTTCACTGGCTTCCTTGACTTACTGAGATTCTTTTTAAAATCGATTGTTGAAAATTGATGATAACACCTTTTGCCCTGGAAAACACCAGTAACATTTGAGCATCAAACACAAGCTAGATAAATGCACCCAGTTTCAAACCTGTTACCTCAATGTTGGGCATCTCATGCTTGATGCTGTCTAATTAGGTCTTCTAATTGCATGCTGTGACTATTTGAATGTGCACCTGAATGTAAAGTTTTCATTAAATGTTGGTAATGCACAGATTTTCCATGTAGTTAAACATTCCACGTACAAGGGTCCCTTTATCTTTCCTCCAGACCTCTCCCTTCCTCTCCTGAAGGCAGCAGTTTGTGCCAGGATATGGTTCCACACGCAGTGGCCCCCAGTAGCTCTGAAATGGCCATTCTTCATGTGTGAACCTGGATGGTGAGTGCTAATTCTGCTATTCACAGCCAAGCCCTGCCCTTGTTCACTTGACATTCACTTGAAGCAGGAATTGCTGATCTGACGGGCTGAGTGTTTCCAGAAATTTCTGTTTTTGTTTGAGTTCCAGCATATGCAGTTTTTAAAATGTTTATTTATACCTTGTCTCTGTATGGCTTGGAGCAATAACCGTGCTTGTACCCACTGAGCAAAGACCAGAACACCGAGCGTTTGTAGTCTGGAGGCATAGCTTCTATCGGCCAGAGGAGCATTGGTGCAGGGACGCTCAGTACTAAAGCCTGTGAGCCTTGATTCTCCATTGTGGTCAGTTCCTGACCTACGCTGTACCAAATGGAAATTTTCGAATCTCCTTGTAGGCCTCATCTGTGCACTACCTTTCATCACCTAGTGCTTCATTTAAAAGAGACCGTGGTGGCGGTCAGGAAGCAGGCCACCCACTTGCCCTCCTTGCAGAGGGAAAAAAATACAGGAAAATATGTTCTAGTCTGAGGATGAAGTACATATTTACAATTACTGGTCGATAATTAGTGGTTTTGATGAATGATGTGAGTGATTGGAATACGGTATTGAGCTCCTGTCAATTCACCACCTTGCTTCTGTCTTGATAGTTCCAGATTTTGTTGTTTTTATGCTGAATTTATCAAAAATGGCAAAACAAATTCCATGCAATCACATCATTGAATTAGATACAGGGACATTACTCTCCAACCTTCCTTCAAAAGTCTTATTTTTTTCTCCCTTGTAACCTCTCTAATAGGGAAGTTAGGTTAGGTTGGGTTTTTGTTCCTAATATTTTGGGTCTATTTTCTTAAGTTTGCTATTTTTAGCAAGAGGAAAATGGGTGAATGGAGAAAAATACAGTATACCCTGTTCTAAGGGTGGACCAAAAGTCGGTGTTTACACTTACCTTCAAACTTAGCAAAACAGGAGGAACAGTATTATGAATGGAAGCTAACGTGTCCCCCCAAATATTCTGATGTGCATTGTTGAATGACCAAATATTGCTGGATCCTTTAGGTCTTTCACTAGGCAGCCGATGGGCATTAACCTGCAATCGGGGGTGAATTTAGGAGAAGAGAGAGAAAGATGTATTACCATGTGGATTTGATCGGAGTAGTGGATAACCTAGATCAGTTGTCAATGCTCATGTTGCATGGCAAAGCACATTTAATTTTGATGGCATGCATTGAAAAATTGCATAATGGCCTTATTTAAAATTGCAACCCGCATTAATATACTCTTCAAATGCCCACTAAAAGCTAATTAAAAAAATTTCTGTTGAAGTAACTACAATTTTCCTTTGTAATAGGAAAAGACTACATGTAAAATCTTAGTGAACACTAGGTTAGAACCATAATTATGCTGCATTGTGTCTTTTATTCGACTTTTGCTGGCCTACTTCTAAGTTTTTTGAACTGAATTATAAACATTTAGCCATGGCATCAGAATGGTGCACCGAATTGGCCTTCCTGGTCACTTGCATTTTGTTCCCCTGACCATGAATGTAGCAAGTATTCACCCACACGTAGTAAATGGATCCACCTAGAAAAGTAGCAGAAAAATGAACTTTTATGGCCCAAGTTATGATGGAACATTACATACAATATTTCTAGGATTGGAAGGCACTGCTTATTCATGTTAGTGTTTCTAGAACAGAGGCTGGCACCACTGAGTTTTGTGGGGTTAAAAATAGGATGCTTGCTGGCAATTGACCCTTTTTTTTATTTGTGTGATAGACCAATAACGTAAGCATATTACCCACAAATGACAGTTTGTTGACGAGCAAGTGAATCAGTGACGCAGTTTCTGATCAGATCCAGTATCCTGTTGTAAGTGTAAGCAGTTTCCAAAACTTAAGTTTAAATTCCAGATTGCTGCATGGAATGTCTTATCTAATGTATTTTGCAGGAGAGAATAATACAGAAGATCTGTAAACCAACCGATTGTGTTTAAATGGCGCGTGCATGGATTATTGTATTCTATTTTTGGGTGCAAGTGACTTAGCATGCAACAACTCTTTTTGGAGGGGAAAAAAATTGATATCTTACTTTTCTAGGGCCATCTGTCTGAAGGATTGGTTACGAAGTGGTACAGATCTCCACGCCTCCTCCTCTCTCCCAACAACTACACCAAAGCCATTGACATGTGGGCTGCTGGCTGCATCTTTGCAGAAATGTTGATTGGGAAAACACTTTTTGCAGGTCAGTGTTGCTGGAGCATAATGAGGATTAAGTGAGTGCATTATTGTACAGTTTAGTACAGTAATTTAGCCTGCACTAAACTGCTATGTTTTGAACTACGCAATTATTTTGTTCATAAAACAGAAAAGGATATAAGTAAGTGTTTACGTGGAATTTATCCTAAACGCTTATTTTATCCCTTTTAAGCATTTGTTGTATTGAGTTCAATGCAGCACTTCATTTGTAGAGCCCAGACATTTCACGATGTAGCAGTTAATGGAATGATCCAAAGCTCATTTGACTCTTATCAATGCACAGATCTGTTAGCCTTGCTGATTGCTGTACTGTTCTGGTTTGCTTGTTAGTACTTTATCACTTCAGATGTTCAAAAGTTGTTTTTGTTAAACTTTGTTTAGGTGCTCATGAACTGGAGCAAATGCAGTTGATTCTTAATTCGATCCCTGTAATCCATGAAGAGGACCATCAGGAGCTATTGGGTGTCATCCCAGTTTATATACAAAATGACATGACCGAACCGCACAACCCGTTACCACAGTTACTCCCCGGCATCTGTTCTGAAGGTACTTGTTGCACATAACTTCTTGTCCTGAATTTGTGTTCTTATTGAATTAATTCAAATTTATTTCAGATATTTATATTCTAATTTAGTCTGTAATCTGTGAATTGAAAAAAATGATAACCAACTCTTAACTAATTTTGGCTGAGCTATTGGATAGAAACTGAAGGGAGGGGAAACTTGAAGAGTAAATCCAGGCTCCTGCATTATAACATCCGGTTAGAGTGGGAGTTTAGGGACAAGATTGCCTTCCTGCTTTCCCTGGAGTTGGGAATTATTGATGCAATTATCTGTTGACGGGCAGACAGGAGAATAATGAGACAAAGGTACTTGCGGAATTGAAGAGTAGGTGAAAGGAAAAGTTGAGGCTCCTATAAAAATGTCTTTTTCTTTTAAAACTAGCATTAGATTTTCTGGAACAAATTTTGACCTTCAATCCGATGGACAGACTGACAGCGGCAGAAGCCTTGGCGCATCCATACATGAGTATTTATTCCTTCCCATTGGATGAACCCACTTCTACGCACCCCTTTCACATTGAGGATGAAGTTGATGATATTTTGCTGATGGACGAGAGTCACAGCCATATTTACAACTGGGACAGGTAATAAGTTTGCTACATCACTTTTGTACACCGTTCGTCTTGTGTTTGGTAAAATACTGTTGCTCTGAGAATCCATTTTTAAGAAAATCTAATTCAATAATTAGACCAGAAGGGAGTTACTTTAACCGAAACGGGTAGCAGCAGAAGCTTTGTCATTTACTTATTGTAGAGAATTATTCAGTTTACACTTTCAGTGCATTGGCACACATGGTGACCTTTCTGCAACATTACAAAGGATTTGTCCCCTCCTTTTATGACTCAAGGATATGCCTGCCTACTACCCTTATGGCAGGGAATTTTGCATCTTTTAAATGAAGTTTGGTACCAGTTAACTGAAGTTTTCTTTCTTTCTGGTAAGTCATTTTTAATGGCCTGGAAAGCCACTTGCATTCATTAAGGAATAATGGTGGGACCTTCCAAGGAAGATTTTCAGTAGAAGACCTTCACTTTGATGAAGAAAGCTAGTGAGCGGGTAAAAATAGATGATTGAAAAGTGGAAGGTACTATCACAAATTAGACAACAAAACCGTATGACTGTTGTAGCGCAAAATAGACTGACGAGTTGCTGTAGTTAGGTTTTTTATCACTTTTTGTCGTCCGTAAGCATTCTTGCTACGTGTAATGAGTTCAGTGCACATTAGATTTGCACTGTTCCTTTAAGATGCTATAAAGATCCTCCCTGTATCATGGTAACACTATTTCCTTGGCTTGCCATCCTGATTTGGTAGAAAGATTTGCATATAGAATGAGATGTATGTTTTAAAATTGATCAACTAATGCTAAATCTTGGATAGTTGGTTCTATGCTCAACTGCATTGGAACTTCCTAATTTTAACAGCTATCCAAGAAAGGACACTTTGTCCCTTTTTTGGTCCAGACTGAGTTAGAATCAAAGATGAAGTTATCCCACTGGGTGTCCAACTTTTCATAGATGATTTATAAAATAAAATATCTAATATGTACCAGTGAAACACTTGCCGTAAGTTAAAATGGTCTGTTGTATTCAATCTTTGAATCATTCAAACTGTAGAAATTATGCCAGATCTCCAGATTTTACAATGCTTAAATTGTTTGTTTCAGATACCATGAAAGCGAATTGTCCGACCATGACTGGCCTTTGCACAGTAACTTTGAGGCAGATGATGTTCAGCGTGATCCACGAGCAATGTCTGACATGACTGAAGAGGAGGAGGTGCAAGTGGACCCTCGCAAGTATTTAGATGGAGACCGTGAAAAGTATTTGGAGGATCCTGCATTTGACTTGAACTTTTCCAGCGAACATTCTTGGCCACATCCAGATCACCATGAAAACAAATACTGTGATCTGGAATGTGGCCACACCTGTAACTATAAAGTGGGGTCACCATCCTACCTGGATAACTTGGTGTGGAGGGAGAGTGAAGTGAACCATTACTATGAGCCCAAACTTATTATAGACCTATCTAACTGGAAAGAGCAGAGCAGAGAGAAGCCAGATAAAAAAGGCAAATCAAAGTGTGAAAAGAACGGGCTGGTGAAAGCACAGTTAGCTCTGGTGGAGGCATCCCAACAGATTGTTGAGAAGGACAAAGAGAAGATCCGGGGGTTTGACTTTGATTCTTTCATGGCAAGCACCATCAAGCTTAGTTTGCAGCCAGAGTCTCCTGATGTAGACAAGCTGAATGACTTGAACAGCTCAGTGTCCCAGTTGGACCTAAAAAGCTCAATGTCAAATTGCAAATCTGTCAGTCAGGAGAAGGAGGAGAAGGGGATGGCCAATTTGGCTCAACTAGAGTGTCTAAGCCAGAATCCATGGGAGTGCCAGTTTGCAATCGATGGAAGTGGTGGCGGGGATGAAAGCTTTCTAATTCACCTCGATGAAGATGTTTGTTGGGACAGCAGGAAAGATGAACAGCTAGAAAAAAGTACATTCACTAGTTACTTAGACAAGTTATTCAACAAAAAAGAGGATGTAGAAATAGCAGAATCAGAGCCGGCAAGTGACAGGAAGCTGGGGGACAGAATTAGCGAAGAGAGTGTGAAAGAGATGAGCAGAAATGGGGAGATCCCCTTTAGCAAGCAGTTGGAGTCCATTGGTATCCCCCAATTTGACAATCCTGTCAGTTCACCGCTGAAATCTAGAGCGATTCAGACCACTTTAGCACCTGCGGCTGCAAAACTGTCTCCTCAGATTCCTCATAAGACCTATAGTAGCATCTTGAAACATTTGAACTGAATAGAACACTCAGCAGACATTTGTTTTGTATACTTTACTATGTGCATTTGTCTTGTTTTCTTAAGTCTGGAATCATTTTTATTTTTGTAATTTCAATATGTGCTTTTAGTTTGAACGGTTTACCATTTTTACAAGTCAAATTATTTTGACATTGCATTTTAATTTTTTGTAAACTTGTACGTCATTTGCACACAGTTTAAAATAATGTACATTGCAAAAAAAAAAACAATGACTAATGCAGAAAATTGTGACTATGAAACAGTGGTGAGAAAATGCACTAAGCCAAGTGGACACATTTTATTGGTGAAACACAAAAAGCCACCAAGCACAGTCTACTTGTTTTACAAATGGAATGAATTCCATTTTGGCAAATACACAGTTGAAATATACGTGCATGAGATTTTTTTTTCCCAAAAAATTTCATTTGAAAACAAATTAAAAGTGTTTTAAGTCCAAGCAGTAAAGTGCATTTGTTTTCCCCAGCAGTATATATTAGACATTTTCTGATAGCTTAAATGTTTCTTAAACATGTGATGCCAGCAAAACCAGCAAATGAATGCAGAACATGGTACGCATGTGTTATCTACCTCAAGGTAACGGCAATGAGTGGCTGACCTTGAGCCACCTACAGTGCTTCACAGCATGCACGTGAACTTAGCCAGCATCGCTGTACTCGCAGCTATTCCCCGTTTGAAAAGCTGTCAGTACTTGTGATGCTCTGGTATGCATTTTCCATAGTAAAGTGTTCGGAGACATTATTTATTTTAGCAGATGTAAGATTTTTTCTGTATTTATTTTAATTTTATAGTTTCATTGTGACTTTAAAATGAATTTGAGGCATTTTGAAGCTAACTTTGTGTTTAGCACTATGGTTAATTGTGTAAAATGAAAACCTCCTTGTCCTGATGCTTTCCCTGCCTTTAGAATTGGCTTGTTTTGAAAAGAGCATTCACTACATATATAGGAATTGGCACATTCTAGTGGTGCTTGACTCCCCATTAAATACAACTTTTAACAATTTAGAATCCATTTCAAAACTGAATTTTGGAAATGCTCCAAGAAGTCTTAAATACTGTATTTAATTTGTTAAAACTGATGAGACTAGAATTCTCTGCATGGAAATAACTGAGTTACAAACATTACTGTAAAAGTTAAAACTATAGACTACAGTAAGATGAATGTTGAATTTTCATCTTTATTTTTATTGTACCTTTTTATTAAATTTGTAATTTCTCAAGCCAGCATGATTTCCATAGGTTCAGAATATAGCATGTAGAATTATTTCTGGAAATTTATTTGCATTTACCAATTTAGATACTAAGTTTCTGTATTACTGGTTCTCGCCCTCTTCCCTACCACCCCCACCACCCCCCAATCCAAAAAGGAACAAATAAACATAACCAGAACCTGAATGCTTGTGGCTTGCTGTGTTACCTGAATTTTAATAGGATTTCTGCCCAGAATTTTTAAGTCTAAAGAAAACCTTTGTTGAGTTGGGCATTTGTTGTAAATAGAACAAATGGTTCCTCTAGTGCATGATACTAAAAGAAAAAAGAAAGACTTGCATTTATATAGCGCCTTTCACGACCACCAGACGTCCCAAAGCGCTTTACAGCCAATGAAGTATTTTTGGGGTATAGTCACTGTTGTAATGTAGAAAACGCGGCAGCCAATTTGAATACAGCAAGCTCCCACAAACAGCAATGTGATAATGACCAGATAATCTGTTTTTGTTATGTTGGTTGAGGGATAAATATTGGCCAGGACACTGGGGATAACTCCCCTGCTCTTCTTTGAAATAATGCCATGGGATCTTTTACATCCACCTGAGAGCGCAGACGGGGCCTCGGTTTAACGTCTCATCCGAAAGATGGCACCTCCGACTGTGCAGCACTCCCTCAGCACTGCACTGGAATGTCAGCCTAGCTTTATGTGCTCAAGTCCCTGGAGTGGGACTTGAACCAACAATCTTCTGACTCTGAGGCGAGGGTGCTGCCCACTGAGCCACAGCTGAGAAATGAGCAACTAGAAGACTCCTGTTGGGCTCAAAGATTACTCTGCTGTTATCCTTGAGAGGAAGGCTGAACATTTGTGAACCAACCTGCTTCTAAAAATAAAACATTTAAATCGTACTGCACAGTTAGCAAAAGTGGAATGGAGAATTTGATTTAACATTTAGTGGGCAGCCATTTGAATCCCATTTGCAGTTTGTTCTGCTCAGTAGAAACTACTGTTTTTTTGACCAAGGAGATATATTGCAAAACAAAACTTGATTAATTTTATTAAATGTGCAGTGAAGTTGGTGTAATGGACTGTTGCAATTGTAGAATGTGAATTTTGATATTTTTCCCCATCCCTGGTGATTGACTGACATTGCCTTTGAGGATTAACAGCCATTTAAAATTCTTTTATGGGGTGCCTGTTTTCCCCCATTTTAACTGCATCACTTAGTACATTGTATGATTTTCAATCTCTGCATGTTTTAATTGCAAAATACTGCGGATGCTGGAAATCTGAAATAACAACAGAAAATGCTGGAAATACTCAACAGGCCAGGCAACATCCATGGAAAGAGGTCCCAGACCTGAAACGTTAACTCTGTTTCTCTCTCCACGGATGCTGCCTGGCCTGCTGAGTATTTCCAGCATTTTCTGTTGTTATTTCTGCATGTTTTAACATAGTCCTTCCCTGAATACTAAATTGCAACATCAAATTCCATAAATGACTCATTCCAGTTTCCTTTCTTTTGAAAGTGGATGTACTGAACCATTATAGCCTAGATATTCTGAGGTGGGACATCGGCCTGACTGAACATAATTTCTAGCAACAATGTGATGTGCATGATGTACCAAAAATGGTGGTGAACCAAGGGTCTAATGAGGGTGAGGAACTTAACGTAATTAATATAAGTAGAGAAAAAGTACTGGAGAAACTAATGGGACTAAAAGCCGACAAATCCCCTGGACCCGACGGCCTACATCCTAGGGTTCTAAAAGTGGTGGCTGAAGAGATAGTGGATGCATTGGTTTTGATCTTCCAAAATTCCCCAGATTCTAGAATGGTCCCAGCGGATTGGAAGGTCACCAATATAACGCCGCTATTCAAGAAAGGAGGGAGAGAAAAAATGGGGAACTACAGGCCAGTTAGCCAGACATCAGTCGTTGGGAAAATGCTGGAATCCATTGTTAAGGAAGTGGTAACAGGGCACTTAGAAAATCATAACCTGATTAGGCAGAGTCAACATGGTTTTATGAAAGGGGAATCGTGTTTGACAAATTTATTAGATCTTTTTGAGGATGTAACTAGCAGGGTAGATAAAGAAGAACCAGTAGATGTAGTATATTTGGATTTCCAAAAGGCATTTGATAAGGTGCCACATAAAAGGTTGTTGCACAAGATTAGGGCTCATGGGGTTGGGGGTAATATAGTAGCATGGATAGAGGATTGGTTAATGGACAGAAAACAGAGAGTAGGGATAAACTGATCTTTTTCAGGTTGGCAGGCTTAAACTAGTGGGGTGCCGCAAGGATCAGTGTTGGGGCCTCAGCTATTTATAATCTATATGAATGACATAGATGAAGGGACCGAGTGTAACGTATCCAAGTTTGCTGCTGATACAAAGCTAGGTGGGACAGTAAGCTAGGAGGAGAACACAGAGTCTGCAAAGGGATATAGATAGATTTTGAGTGGGCAGTAAGGTGGCAGATGGAGTATAATGTAGGGAAATGTGAGGTTATTCACTTTGGTAGGAAGAATAGAAAAACAATATTTTTTAAATGGTGAGAAACTTTCAAATGTTGGTGTTCAGAGAGATTTGGGTGTCCTTGTGCAAGAAACACAGAAAGCTAGCATGCAGGTACAGCAAGCAATACGGAAGGCAAATGGCATGTTGGCCTTTATTGCAAGGGGTTTGGAGCATAAGAGTGAGGAAGTCTTGCTACAATTGTACAGGGCCTTGGTGAGACCACACCTGGAGTACTGTGCACAGTTTTGGTCTCCTTATCTAAGGAAGGATATGCTTGCCTTGGAGGCGGTGCAACGAAGGTTCACGAGATTGATTCCTGGGATGAGAGGGTTGTCCTATGATGGGAGATTGTGTAGATTGGGCCTATACTCTGGAGTTTAGAAGAATGAGAGGTGATCTCATTGAAACATGTAAGATTCTGAAGGGGATTGACAGGGTAGATGCTGAGAGGTTGTTTCCCCTGGCTGGAGTGTCTAGAACTAGGGGGCATAGTCTCACGGGTAGGCCATTTAAGACTGAGATGAGGAGGAATTTCTTCACTCAGTGGGTTGTGAATCTTTGGAATTCTCTACCCCAGAGGGCTGTGAATGCTGAGTCTTTGAGTATATTCAAGGATTAGATCGATAGATTTTTGGACTCTAGGGGAATCAAGGGATATAGAGATCGGGTGGGAAAGTGGAGTTGAGGTCGATGATCAGCCATGATCTTACTGAATGGCGGAGCAGGCTGGAGGGGCCGTATGACCTACTCCTTATTTCTTTTATTATGTAGATGAGCTGCAGGCATTGGAAACATGTCGGATTTGAGTTTGCCTGCCTGGTGGTTGGATGCAGCAAAGGAACCGCCATCCTCAAGAGTTTTCCATACTGATCTGTAAAGCTTTGTAGCACAGATGCATAGTGGGCATAGCTATGAGTGGGTGAGGTTGCACAAAAGTGGAACATTTTCCCTCTAATTTTTGCTGCTCACAACAGTCAACGTCCTTCATGCAGGTTACAGGCAGACACGGGTTTTACTGCATTGTATTTTTAATGAAGGTAGCTCATTGCATTCATTTTAAGACAACCTAAACCATTGAGAGAAATTGGCGTAAGGTGGGGGACCACTTAGCCACTATGCACATCTCAAATCAAAATCAAATCAAATCAACTTTTATTGTCATTGTTAGTGCACAAGTGCAGTACAACGAAATGTAGGCTTGCGGCTCCTGAGAGTGTACAATTTGGATTAGGACACTTAAACATTTCAACATACATTTGTACATATATATTAGCATAAATATGACCATAATAAAGTGCATCAGCAGATGTGCAGGCTTTAGTGTTTATTTGTGGAGTTCAGTAGGATGACAGCCCTGGGAAAGAAGCTGTTCCTAAATCTGGTCGTACGGGTGCGAATGCATCTGTAGCGTCTTCCAGATGGTAGGAGGGCGAACAGAGTGTGGCTGGGGTGGGTAGGGTCTTTGATGATGGTCCGTGCCCTCCGTAGGCAGCGTTTCTGATATATGTTTTCTATGGTCGGTAGCCGGGTGCCGGTAATGCGTTGGGCAGTTTTTGACTACCCGCTGTAGGGCTTTCCGGTCATGGGAGCTACAGCCGCCGTACCATACCGTGATACAGTTTGTCAGGATGCTCTCTATAGTGCAGCGGTAGAAGTTAGAGAGGATCGGGGGTGACAGATTACATCCCTTCAGCCTCCTCAAGAAATATAGGCGCTGCTGGGCCTTCTTCACCAGAGAGGAGGTGTTGAGGGACCAGGAGAGGTCTTCCGTGATGTGGACTCCGAGGAACTTAAAGCTGGCCACCCTTCCCACCTCCGCCCCATTGATGTGGATGGGGGTGTGACTTCCGCCTTTGGACTTCCTGAAGTCCACGATTATTTCCTTTGTTTTCTTGGTGTTAAGGGCCAGGTTGTTGTCAGCGCACCACTTCACGAGATGCTGGACCTCCTCCCTGTAGGCTGACTCATTGTTGGTGATCTGGCCTACTATTGTGGTGTCATCTGCAAACTCTGGGAATAGAATGGCCATGCATGCTATTGGAGATGAAATCGGAGGGCATATGCCAGTGGAGCATATCCGGATATTATGTTTCTCCTATTCGATCCTTTATGCAGAAAGAAAGAACTTGGAGTTATATAGTGCTTTTAATATCTTTAATTATTTTTGAAGTGTAGTTGCTTGTAGGCAAGCGCAGCAGTCAATTGTGAACAAAAAGTGGCCACTGCTTGACTTTCAATTGGTAGCAGCGCTTGACTGGTGCCTGAAATACTGATCCATGATGTGCCCAGTGCATTGTGTAATACGCTTAAGTGCCATTTAGTTGTTTATGAGCTGACCTTGCATTTTAGGGGGACGGTCGGCTCCTATGGGCAACAATCCCAATCCCAATTGTGGAACCAGGATCGCATAATTGGCCCCCATATCACAAAATCCCGCTGTCACATTCAACAAAGTGTTATGCGAACTCTGCTCTGATAACCAGTTTAACTGGTCCCTCAGCCATGCTGCCTTTCTGCAGCATACATTCTTAATCACTCCATCCCTCCTATACAGGAAAGTTAGTGTGGAAGATGGGGTAGTGTAATGGGCGAGACGGAGGACTAGGCATACCTGGTGGTGGCAAGAAAGGTCAAGAGGTGTTGCCTCTTGGCTGCAGAGCTCCTGAATCTGCAGTTTGGGTCCCTGTATTAAAAAAAATGCTCACAAAGCGACAGGCATTGGACAATGTACTGCAGATGGCAGCTCAGATGGAGTCCACCAGCAGCTTACTCAACACAATAGAGGACCATTTAACAGTATTGCAGTTCACCATGGATGGCATAGCAACTCCAGGGTTTTGAAACTTTCTCAGAGCCCTTCAATGATCATTAAGGCCAGTAAATCTGCTTTCCATAACCAGTGGCCATGCAGTCCTTGTTAGTGACGTAACAGCAAGGCACTATCTCTTAATGATGAAAGCACAAGCATGTTCTCCCTCCAGTGCCCTGCACGTTTGGCAGAAAAGAGGCAGGGTTAGGTTGCATATGCAGCACAAGGGCTGCTGCCGGCAGCAAGTCAATCTCCGAACTTAGTTGCCATGAGACAAGGGCCACCACCTCCGATCCAAGAGGGGTCCAGACACATCACGCTTTCCTACTACTTGGGTAACACCCAGAAGTACTCAATCTCATAGTTCACTGAGGGGAAGCACAGTGCTGAGAAGCACTAAGTGCGTGCACACACTGGATTTCGAATTAAACTAAGGAAGCGCTAAAATCGTTCATTTTTGATAAAGTTTGGAAGTGGCTTTAATAAGGTGTCTGTACACGATGTCATACTTGTGGTGGGAAGGGCAAAGATACGGGCACTATTAATACAGTAGCCAGATGTGGTAGTGAAGAGGTCTATTGTATCAGATTGACATTAATAGCTCTTGCAGCTGGCAATAGGTTGTCTCCTCCTCCTTAAGGTTCCTGCTGATGCCTTTGTTCCTGATGGTGACCATTGCCCCCCCGCTGGGGCCTTCATGAGGAGGTCTCTTTGTAAAGAAAAGTGGTACAGCATACAGCACGCCACCCTGATTCTTGACACCCAGCATGTCCCCAGATCAATCCTGGCACCTAAAGCGTGCCTTCAACATGCCCACTGTGTATTCAATGGTGATTCTGGTGGGCCTTTTTGCACCAAAGTCAAGAATGTTAAGGAGTAACCTGACAGATCTTCAAGATTATGATGGGTTAGAAGGTTAATAGTGATACATTGTTTCAATCAAGAGGGCATAGATTTAAGATAATCACTAAAAGCATTAAAGGGGAGGTTAAAAAAATTATTTACACAGAAGGTGGTTAGCAGATGGAATTTTCTGCCACAACACAGAGTCACAAATTCTTTTAAAAGGAAATGGGATAGTTTCTTGAAAAAGAGGAATATTAAAGACTATGGGAATGAGCAGAAGAGCAGGATTAGATTAGGTACTTTATGTAACGAGAAACACTGGCACGGACTTGAGCTGAATGATACATTTCTGTCTTTGATTCTATGAATTTATCGTATGTGAAGTGTTGTTTAATGAGATGTTTCTGAAAGGTGCTATATAAAGCAAGTATTTTTTAATAGAAATGCCACATCTTGTAGTAGTCAAAATTGCTCCTTTAAGTTATCTCCTAGAAAGAAGTATTGAAATTAACGATCAAGAGGAAAGCTCCCTCGACCTTTCACCTGTAATGTACCTTAACCTCCAACCTCAAAGAGTCTGAAGAATCTGACTTTGCAGCGCTGAAATGATCAACCTTTCACGTCAGCTATAATTATGGTTGTTCTGAGATCGGCATGCTGTGGAAGATTGTGGCCTGATTTGTTTTATGGGCCAGTGCCCAATTGGAACTGGGTTTAGACCACCCATTTCATGCAGGATTCACAGCAGAGATGGAAAACTGCCATCCAACCAGTTTGGGCTGAATTAAACTAGGAACATTGTGCAAACATACTCTCACTCCCCCAGTTAAAGCGTTCTTTGAATATAAAATATGAAATTGACTTGATGTGCACGACATTATATCAGATATATTTTTTATCAGACATTGTGTGATGGCCTTGACTTTTACTGAAGACTGTTAATGTCAAACACCCATTCAATGTTTATCAGCAGTGACAGCATTTCATCAATGATGAAAGAAATGTTTCCAAACTGAAATGACGTTGATTTTTGTATTATTAATAATTCAACCAGTAAACAGTCGCACCACTCTGCATTGCATCAGTAGATGGCCTTATCTTTATAGTTTAGGTTTCTTTTTTAATTGTACTAAATTTCCATCAGTGGCTCTTGCCATTTTGATTGGTTGACAGTCCCCACTAAATCAACAAATGGCTGCTGGTTACACACACACGCACACAAAAGTTTGCAATGTCTTATCAAGGAGTTGGAAATGTAATCGAATTAAATCTGATGACTCACAGCCAGATGGTTCCGTTTACAGACGCATCACCTAATCTGCAACACGTTTGCACTTGATTTTGCAACTGGTGAATGAGATAAGCAGTAAACAGAAAAGAACACAGCAGCTTGCATGTGCGTAAGTGCATGACCTTTAAATTCACAGTTAAGCTCCTTTCTTTATAGCAACCCTCTTAGCAGGTCCCCCAGTATGCAAAGTGAACTTAGTCTGGTTTGAGTATATTAAAATTGATGTAAAGTTGAAATTGCTACATGATTATTCAAATCATTAAGATAGATCCTACTCCCAGACATCTGTTTGCAGCCAGCCTGTGCAAAGCTGCATGTGACACTTTACGAACATATGAAAATGACGGGCAGGAAAAGACCATTTGGTCCATCAAGCCTGCCCTACACTCATGATGGCTGGAACATCATGACTAGACACTCCCTACCCTCCCGCAGCCATGTAATCTCCTGGGAGAGACCAAAAAAAACCAGAGAAATGGACTATTTGTATATACTTCCTTTAGATTACATTAAGAAAAACAGTTGATCAATTTTTCAAAAGGATTAAATAAGGCTTTTCTGTTATTGATGTTTGATGTATGTGCTGATGTTAATTCTCATTGACTGTCAGTTGGTCTTTCCACATCAGTCATTGAAGTTTAAGTACTGTATGGAGGGTTGCATATTTAGAAACAATTTTGATCAAAGAATTTTTGTTTATTATTGAGAAACTGAAGTGCAGGATTTAGACCCAGAGGGCAGGGTGTCACCGAGGTTGAAGAGTAAGAGAATACAAGATAAATCAGGAAGTAGCGATCAGGGAGATAACATCCATGGGATTATAAGAATGATAAAAAGGAGAGAGGTTGGAGTTAAATAGGGAAAGAGACAAAGACAATCGTCTCCGTATTAATTTAAAGCACACAAGGAGACATTGGTGCTTATTTGAAACTGAAAATTAATTATGCAGTTAAAATGAACTATATTATATTGTATGCAAATTATGGAGCACCTCCTTACAATCGGCAGACGACACAAAGCTGGGTGGGAGGGTATGCTGTGAGGAGGATGTCGTGAAACTCCAGTACGATTTGGACAGGTTGGGTGATTGGGCAGAAACATGGCAAATGCACTATAATGTGGATAAATGTGAGGTTATCCACTTTGGTGGCAAAAACAGGAAGGCAGACTATTATTTGAATGGCAATAGATTGGGAGAAGGGGAAGTGCAAAGAGACCTGGGTGTTCTTGTGCACCAGTCACTGAAGGTAAGCATGCAGGTGCAGCAGGCGGTTAAGAAGGCAAATGGTATGTTGGCCTTCGTAGCATGAGGGTTCGAGTACAGGAACAAGGATGTCTTGCTGCAGTTGTACAGGGCCTTGGTGAGACCGCACCTTGAGTATTGTGTGCAGTTTTGGTCGCCTTATCTGAGGAACGACGTTCTTGCCATGGAAGGAGTGCAGCGAAGATTCACCAGGCTGATACCTGGGATGGCAGGAATGACGTATGAGGAGAGATTGTGTCGATTGGGCTTATACTCGTTGGAGTTTAGAAGATTGAGAGGGGATCTCATCAAAACCTATAAAATTCTGTCAGGCCTGGACAGACTAGATGCAGGAAGGATGTTTCCGGTGACCGGGGAGTCCAGAACCAGGGGTCACAGTCTAAGGATAAGGGGTAAGCCATTTAGGACTGAAATGAGGAGGAATTTCTTCACCCAGAGAGTGGTGAACCTGTGGAATTTTCTGCCACAGAGGGCAGTGGAGGCCAGTTCATTAAATATATTCAAGAAGGAGTTGGATATATTTCTTAAAGCTAAAGGATCAAGGGATATGGGGAGAAGGCAGGGACAGGGTACTGAATTTGGATGATCAGCCATGATATTGAATGGCAGAGCAGGCTCGAGGGGCCGAATGGCCTACTCCCGCTCCTATTTTCTATGTTTCTATGTAATCAAATAAGGATATGTGGAATAAACTCAAAATTAGAGTTTATTCCTCCTCCCTATCTCTGTAACCTCCACCAGCCCTGCAACCCTCCAAGAACTCTGTCTTCCTCCAGCTCTGGCCTCTTGTGCATCCCCCACTCCCTTTGCCCTACCATTCGTGGCCGTGCCTTCAGCCATCGAGGCCCGAAGCTCTGCGAGTCCCTCCCTAACCTCACCCTCTCTCCTCTTTTAAGATGCTCCTTAAACCTACCTCTTTGACCAAGCATTTAGCCACCCATCCTAAAGGCTCCTTCTTTGGGTCAGTGTCAGTTTTTTGTCTGATTAGGCTCCTGTGAAACGCCTTTGGTCTACGTTAGTTGTTCTTAGATTATTGGAGTCATGTCATCTCAGTTTGTTTTCACTGTCATATTTCACAATTGCTCATGCACACATGATTGTACTGAAGAGCAATTGGAAGCATTACAACAACAATGACTTGCAGTTTTTAAAGGTCCTTTCGATAACAGAGACTTTATAGCAGCTTAGGAACATTCAGCCCCGTGAGCCCGTTCCGCCTTTCAATTGGATCATGGCTGATCTGTACCTCAACTCCATTTACCTGCCTTTGGTCCATATCGCTTGATACCCTTACCCAATAAAAATCTGTCAATCTCAGCCTTGAAGAATTCCATTGACCCCCCCACCAGCATCCATAGCCCTTTGGGGGAGAGAATTCCAGATCCCAAAAGTCACTTAATTCAAATGATGTGAAAATTCAAGTTTTTTTCCCATTAAGATTCCTATTTTGTTTCATTGATATTACGGGATAATTTCATTTTTTTAGTATTTAATAACAGTAGATTGTAATTATGTAAGTCAGATAAATGTTAACCCTATATAATCTTTTAAACATTAGCCAAAAAAGTGGGAAGTTAAAGAGATCTCAAGCACCACAACAGTGGTTTTACCACTTCTCGCTCTCTCATCTCTTGACAGATGTATATTTAATAATGATTTGAGTTCCTGTTTCTGGTGATTACGCTGTGGTGCTCCGGTTTATTGGAAAATTGTGACACAATTTCAGAAAAGTCGTGAACAAGACACGTTAATGTGAAAGTTAAACATCAAAAAAATGTTATGAGCTGAAATAGAATTCGAGCAATGAATTGCAAATAGAGTTGAGGATTAATTTTTGCAGCTTCAAAGAACTGCACTGTTCAGGTGATCTGGTCCGCATGTTAATGTGTGAACTGAGATTGGGAAGTGCTGTAATACAGAATCTCAGCTTTGTAAATGAATTTAGATAAGGGCTAAGGTGAAGTTTGCCGTTTTGCCTTTACCATCTGTAAAATGTGTGCTGGTTACTTGTAATGATATCTTGTTCATTCATAAGAGCCGTAACCAATTGAAGTACTTTATACCATCGCGAGTTGAGCAACAGATAATGATTACTTCATTATTACAGTCAAACCCACATAGAATGAAACATTTGTTACAAGTGGGAAGGGGGTGAGTTCAATGTGGACTTCCTACGCTTCTTAAAAATCTACTTCCCGAAAACCTGCAACACTTAAATAACATTGGGCAAGATCAGTTGAATGGATTTCAGCATTAGAAGTTCCTCTGAAACCAATATATAGACCATCCCAGGCCTAACTGAATGAGCGGGGCGGTTCCATGCCTGCCGTCACCAGGGTGTTGGTCAGTTGCAGCTGAGGAACTGTGAGTGGGCAAAGACAAGTGTGAGAGTGAACTGGGGGTGAACTCCGCAACTTCCAACTTGCTTGCGACCTCTTGTTTTCACACTCATAGAGGATGAGGGGCAGTGGAAACCCAGCCTTGCCCCGCCCCACGGGGGGGCCATCACCAGTTCCTAAACGTAGGCCCAAAACAAACATAAACAGGCAATTTTAACCCCGCCCACCTGGCGGAAACCTGGAGGGTGGGCAGTTAAAATTGCCCTGGGGACTTACCTGCCAAGGTCCTGCACTCTTACGGCAGGTTCCGATTTTAACCTGTTCTTCTGAGCAGGCAGAAAGGGCACCTGATGGATGTGTGCGACCCCCTCCCATCTCAGACCCCGCCTCAGGCCCTCCCACCTCAGGCTCCCCACCTGAAACCCAGCCCACCTCAGGCCACGCCCACCTCAGGTCCTCCCACCTCAAACCCCGCCCACCTCAGACCACCGCCCCGCCTAAAGCCCTCCTGCCTCAGGCCCCGCCTACATCAGGCCCCGCCCATCTGATTCCCAGACCGAATTAATATCGGAGCTATTGGCCCTGAAGGAGATCCAAAGGAGCGAGCGAGCACAGGCACAAGGGACACGTGGAATCATTGAAAAACTGATTTAAAAGTTCCAAATTGCATGGTGATGATGCTTCATTCGACGGTATAAATGGGCTATCAATTCCCCAAATGCCAGTTCAATACTGTACCTTAAAAATGGGTATTTAGCAAATTGGCTTCTCTCGCTTAAAACTTCCCAGCAACCAGTCAGTACAGCTGCAATTAGTCCAAAGCCAACTTTCAGCATTGCCCCCTCAACTCTTCCCTAACACTGGAAATGTCACCAGCAGCCAGGGATTGGTGAGTATGTGTATTGGAGCCGAATAACTCACTTCAATCCGCTCACTACTCTAAAAGCAGGTTCCAGTCTTAAAATGGCCTCCATGGTCAGGCCCACTGGTTTACTGAGTTCAATTCTGTTCTTTATTACTTGGGATTCTGGAACATTAACCAGTGTTTTGGGATTACATTCCCCAAATTTGTCCAGTTTTCCATAAAAACTGAAAACAGGTGGCTTGGCCAGTGGATTCCAAGTTTTTTTTCTCTTTTATCGAGCTGCACAGGTGTGAACTACAGAGCTGGGGGGTCGTGGGTCACAGGCAATCTTTTATTTGCATATATATAAAGTTACTGACACTGTACTAAGAACTCTTGGTGCCCTGATCTATCCACCAATGCGGCAACAACACTGAGAGCAACCTTTTTCCAAACCTCCAGGCCATGAAATTTTAAAAAACGAATCAGCTAGGAACAAACGCGAACACAAGTGGGACCTGGTTGCCATGGTTTCAGAGGCCGGATTACCAGGACTCAGAGGAGCACATGCGGAGCTTGGGCCTCAGGCTGAACGCTCTGGCCAAGTCTATAATATAACTACAATGTTAGTCATTGTGGACGTAACCAAGTGTGGAGATTTGAAAACTACTTTCAGTCACCAGTCCAGGGGACCGTGTTAAAGAGTTTAAAATCTGTACTGTGTTTAATTCTCGACTGCAATTCCAAGCCCCTTGTTTTAAGGCAACATTGTAGAGCCAACACTGAGCTTGAACTCCTACCTACTTTCTGCAATCTACAGTTAAAGAGAACACAATGTTTTTCCAAAGGTCGGTAAATTATCCGTTGCTAAATCCTATACTTGGTGAAACCATGTTACTAGGTCATCTCAAATAGCTTGCGTAGGAAGATGCACTGTGACCCTGTACTTGCAGCATACGTCTTCCTAGGCAATGAAGGCTGATTGAAGAAGGAGCGACGTACAGTAGCAACTAACTAATTGGGACACTGCACAAAGGGGAATCATCCCATTTATTAGATTATTAATATTAATCCAGGCCAAACCCCTCCTGACACACTGCGGCCTCCATATTACAACGTATACACATTTATTCAAAATGAACTCCACATCTGCAGCACCCTGCTATTATATCCTTTGCACAATGAATGACTATTTGTTAATAATGGAATTTTCACATCAATGGTTACTCTCAGGATATTAAACATCCTGGAATATAATCATGTTCCCGTGCCGCTGTTTCTATTACCAGGTGATGCTTGTTTACTAGAGATTTAAAGAAGGTTTGAGTTATGTTTTGTGAATATATGATAAGGAGGTTGATGTCAGGATTTTTATGCGTACATTTATTGCCGTCTTCCTTTCAAGGGCCTCAGTCGGGCACATCCTCCTTCCACAGGAAAGGCTGGGACATGTTCAGTGGCTGTCTGGGAGCTGGGAGAAGGGTTTATTTAAAAGTGTAAGACAGACACGTTCAGTTTTTCTTCCCTCTATTTCGTGCAGCGCCTCACCCAGTGGCTCAGATCAGAACAGAGCAAACATCAGTCGATTGGAGAACACGCTAGGCAGCCTGGGGCCTGAATGGGGTTGTTGTTATTGAGAGGTTAGTGCTGGGTCACTAACTAGCATTAACAAGCAGCTTGCATCAGTTCTTACCCGGAATAAGAAAGGCACAAGGACCAAGAAACTAAAAAGGTCTTTTATTAATAGTAAAGTAAAAAATAAAATCTATATCACACATGACTCACTTCTGGGCTATTTTTTATTTTATTGATTCTGCTATGGGCATTGCTCTTCGGAACTTTCGTCTCTTGGTCACTTGTTAAATCAAAACTCTTATTGTCTCTTATTCTAGTTCATTCTCTCCCAGGACTTAAATACTTTGGAACTCCTGGCCACCTCAGTCTTCCCTCAGTCGTCACCTCCCCCCCCTCAACCTCCTGGCCCTGCCTACAACCTATAGAATCATACAATAGTACAGCACAGAAGGAGGCCATTCAGCCCATCAAGTCTGTGCCAGCTCTTTCAAAGCACTATAGGCTTATAAATGGCAAACATGGTGTCAACTACTTCTTGATTTACTTCATCTTCTCTCCTTTTCAACTTATGGGCCTTCACCTAGGCTTCTCAATTTAAAAGCTATAAATTTGACCCATTCATAGAATAAAGGAATATTTATCCTTTTATGTTGTGCCTATCAAATATAAACATCTAGCTCATTAGAAAAAAAATATTCAGTTACTTTTGGGGGTTTTTATTTTCCCTCAGACACTGAAACAAAGTATGTGAAGTTACATAAAAACTCCAGTGAAAAAAATACTATTGCTATTGATTTTACCAAGATGGTTTTTACAAATAGGCAATAAAATGTATGTTCTGTGGTTATCTAGGATTAAGATTTGCAATCACAGATGCCTTTGTGAGCCCAGGTTTGACTTAGTAATAAATCCCAATCGATAGGAACAACACAGGGTGAGCTTTGTTTTGACTCATCTGTCACTGCCCATTCCCAAAATCTTAGGCTGTGAATCCCAGGATTTTATGGCCCTTAAAATGATCTGGGTCCTGGGATATGCGAATCCAGGGCTGCAAACCCTAGTAAAATTATTGATTTCCATCAAATCATGTGACTGTGAACCATATCTAAGTGTGGTTCTAAAATGTGTTTGGTGCTGCTTAACAAGTCAGAGTCTGGCCACAATGCCTTGTTTCCCACACTCTGTGATATGGCATCCTATTTCGCTTGCTGTACTATTAGAGAAGGCAATGGTGTATGCTATGTGTAATGATCAGTAACCTGTCATTCTGGAATGGTACACTAGGTGGTGCTGTATGTATATAAGAGTGGGCTACCCACGATGCACTAGGCTACCCACAAGGCAGCAGTCAAGATGGAGGCCTCTACAGATACTGTACCTAGTCCACATGTGCTCAATAAAGTGTCTAGCAAAAGCTAGCTGTTCTTAATAAAAATGACTAGTTATTAATAAACATAACATGGTACCAGGAGTGGTAAGATCTGCTGAATATTGTGCAATGCGACATGGAGAATTTGAAGCCACCAGAGCGTTTGAAACTCACAGGAAATGTCGACTACAATTGGCAGACTTTTAAACAACAATTCGAACTCTACATTGCCGCCATCGGGTACGGTACGAAGCCAGACGCAAGGAAAATAGTGTTGCTGCTCACGGTTGCAGGCCCACAGGCAATAGAGGTATTTAATACATTTGTATTTAATCCAGAGGAGAACAGAGAAAAATTAGACGATGTGCTAAAGAAGTTTGATACACATTGTTCTCCCAAAAAGAATGAAACCTATGAGAGGTACATCTTCCGTTTTTGGACACAGCAGCAAAATGAGACTTTTGATAGCTTTTTGACTGATCTGAAACTGAAAGCACAGACATGTAATTTCTCTGAGCTGAAAGCATCCATGATTCGTGACCAGATTGTGTTTGGTATTCATGATAAAAAAAGTCAGGGAACATCTGTTGAGAGAAACCGAACTAACATTGGAAATTGCTGTGAAAATATGCCAAGCTAGTGAGCTAGCTCAAAAGCATGCCAAGACTTTCAGTGAAATCAATGATGATGCGATTGCAGTAAGTGCTGCTGTCGGTGCTGTGTCCTACAAGGGGAAGAAACATGGGCAGAACAGAAGTGAAAAGCAATCGGAGGAAGGAATTTTTAATTGTAAACGCTGTGGTTACAAACACCAGTTAAAACAATGTCCAGCATTTGGAAAAATGTGCACAAAATGTCATGGAAAGAATCACTTTGCCAAACAATGCTTTTCAAAAGTAAAAACTAAGAAAGGGCAACGAGTTAATGTAATTGAGGACACCGATTTAAGTGAGACATGTTTTGTAGGCATGGTGTCATGTGACAATATCAAAAAGGATACAGAAAATGTGCAGCCCTCAGGAATTAACAATGCTGAACATAAAGTTAATGCAGTAAAAGAGGACAAATGGATGATCCCACTGCAGGCAAATGTAGCATTAGTTACATTGAAACTAGACACTGGGGCAAAAGCAAACTTAATCAGTATGAGTGACATTAACAATATGAAAAAAAAGCCTGATAGACTTAATCTTTGAGTACAAAGAAAACTACATTGAAAATGTATTGACTGTTGAAGATGTTTATGTTGTTATTGATTGATATTGATTTTGTTTAACCTCAAAGAAAGGGGGATGTAATGATCAGTAACCTGTCATTCTGGAATGGTACACGAGGTGGTGCTGTATGTATATAAGAGTGGGCTACCCACAATGCACTAGGCTACCCACAAGGCAGCAGTCAAGATGGAGGCCTCTACAGATACTGTACCTAGTCCACATGTGCTCAATAAAGTGTCTAGCAAAAGCTAGCTGTTCTTAATAAAAACGACTAGTTATTAATGAGCATAACACTATGTACTTTTTTTTATTAGTTCATAGGATGTGGGCGTCGCTGGCAAGGCCAGCATTTATTGCCCATCCCTAATTGCCCTTGAGAAGGTGGTGGTGAGCCGTCTTCTTGAACCGCTGCAGTCCGTGTGGTGAAGGTACTCCCACAGTGCTGTTAGGGAGGGAGTTCCAGGATTTTGACCCAGCGACGATGAAAGAACGGCCGATATATTTCCAAGTCAGGATGGTGTGTGACTTGGAGGGGAACTTGGAGGTGGTGGTGTTCCCAGGCGCCTGCTGCCCTTGTCCTTCTAGGTGGTAGAGGTCGTGGGTTTGGGATGTGCTGTCAGAAGTTTGATTGAGCTTCGTGACACTCAAGGACTGGCTGACTGAGTTAACTGGGTATTTATACACTGGCTAATTGAAGCATTACTTCCCTTAATGTCTCTGTGTGTAGGCTCCATTTTCACTGTCAAGTCATTTCACTTTAAAATGATTCTGACCCTTGACATTTCTTTGAATTAGAAATGTCATTCTAAAGTCAGCTGTTTCTTGTTAGGTAATAAGTGAGTCAGCAAACCCTTGGATAATCAGAACATCCTATTGACTCATAATTCAGTGTGGGATGGTTGAACTTATTGATTGGTGCCACAAACACATTATTAGCACTCACTCATTGCCAAGTGCTCATGTTGGCTCAGTATAGTGAAATCCATTCTCATTTGGCTGGACAAAAATGGTCTAACTAAGTGTAATGTTCAAGGTCCTAACACATTTTGATAAGTAGGCTATGCTGATGAACTTTAATTCTGCCAATGCATTTCCCGATTGGCTAATTTAGTCACTGTACCAGTAGTGAAAATGAAAGCCAATCCCGTGCCCTATAAACGTGCCCAGTCAGCTCAAATCTCACCATAGCAGCTGGGGAATTTAAATTCAATTAATTAAATAAATCTGGAATAAAATGCTAGTACCACGACCGGATTGTTGTAAAAAAAAAGCCCATCTGGCTCCCTAATGTCCTTTAGGGAAGGAAGCCTGCCGTCCTTACCCGGTCTGGCCTACATGTGACTCCAGGCCCACAGCAATGTAGTTGACTCTTAACTGCCCTCTGAAATGGTCTAACGAGCCATTCCATTGTCAAGTCTCAGGGGCAATTAGGCATGGGCAAAAAATGCTGGCCTTGCCAGCAATGCCCACATCTGATGAATTAATTAAAAAAACTCTGGAATTCCATCCCTTTCCTACATTACAACAGTGACTACACTTCAAAAGTACTTCATTGGCTGTAAAGTGCTTTGGGATGTCTTGAGGATGTGCAAAGGTGCAATATAAATGTAAGTTGTTGTTTCTTTAATACACAAGATAGCATGTTCCTGACATTACTCGGAGAGACTGCAAAACCGTTCCAGAGCTCTGTTACCAGGTTTACGTATAGCCAAGGTCTGAGGTTAAACCTACCTCCATGACCACATTTAACATCCTCTTTTCCGCGCCATTCTTCAGCTGAATGTAGAACTGCGCGGTCACCCTGTAACCTTGGCGTGCAAAAGCAGGTTGCCAATGGAAGCTCCCCCTCCTTTTGCGGAGGTGCCCGCCTACTGTCTGCAGCTCCCGAGAAGCAGGAACATTGCATTTTGTGCATCTCAAGTATGATCCATGCCTGACTAAAAAATTTGGCAAGTTAAGAGTTACAGTTCCTCGCCAGCTTCCTAATGCGCCGTGTTTTCACAACACGAAGCTGTATGTTATTTAAGAATCCAAACAATAACTTTCTCCCACATCGAATGTAAGAGAGCAATTACTCACACAATCCACACAGGCGGTGTTCATTACCAGTTCTATAGCAAGGCTAGAGCTGACATCACTGTAAAGTGCAGCTTTGTTACTAATTGTTAACAGTAGTCAAGAGGTAACCTTTTCCGATTTATTGCCTGTTATTTGGAATCATGGGATTTTCTGATGGGATTTGCTTGGAGTGAGGGAATAGCTGCTTAGAAAGGCATTGCGTTATCGGTTTTGTTCTGTGTGTGGGCCTTGCTCATATATTTGCAAACAATCCTCCAGGTCCTGGTAACCTAAAGATAGCAGCTAGCTCACTGGGATGAGTAAATATCAGGCTAACTGGAATTAGTAGTTTTCATTCCACATTTATCTTTATTGCAAGTAAATGTGCCATCGTATCAGTAGCTAGGAACTGAAGTGGAAAATAAACGTGATAAAGGCTTTAAGAGGCTTAAGATTTTTCGATTGAATAAAATTTATTCAGCAGGTGCATTTCTTATGCTCTCCTACTCCAAGGACTGGTGATTGGTATGTGAGGCTGGAGGCAGTGGGCACAGATAACGATTTGAAATTGTGTCACAGTGATAAAGCCCCTGTTTGTTACATTCTCTGTTTTTCCCTTTCCAGCATCAAGGACTTGCTCTTACACAGCACCTTTCACGTAGAGAAACATCTGCTTCACAGAGCCAGAATTAAAAAGATGCCGAGCCAGAAAAGGAGATTATGGGAGGGGAGGGGAAGGGCCAAATGCTCGGTCAAAAGGGTGGATTTTAAGGAGGATCTTAAAGGAGGAAGGGGAGGTGGAGAAGTGAAGAGATTTAGGGATGGGGTTTCAGAGTGTACAGCCTCAGTGACTGAAGGCACAGCAGCTAATGGTGGGGCGAAGGGAGAAGGTGAGCAAGACAGAAGAACAGACACTTTGAACACTACACCATGATGAGACGGTGGACAGGTTCAACCATTGCTGGTCTGTAGGCACTTTTAAATCTATAATAAATTATAAATTTTACGTCTGCATGCAGTTCGACTGTCAGCTTTTTCCATTATAGATTCCTATGTCCACATTTTAAAATGGAAACTCCTTCTGCAAAGTGGTCATGCTCTCACTAATGCTGGTGCTGTAACATCTCAGTTTTGTGTCTCCCAGCTCCTCAGCCTGTACTGCAGAGAAACTCCTATGCTGCAACCAACTCTGCTTCCCCAAAATTGCCTCAAGGTTTGTCAAAGTATTAACAAGGACACAGTGTATAACTAAATTGGGGACTGAATTACGTCCATGTACCCTGGTCCAGTTATCTCCTACCCTCTAACCCCGCTTCATCTGACTAAATCCTGTGTGTGTATGGTGTTGGTGCTAAGCAATAGATATGAGAGTGCGGGGATTCAGATCCAACTGCTGCTGGGGTTGGCCCTGGTTGTGGGCCTCCCGAGTCCAGAATTTAAAACTCCACTGGTGAAGGTATTATCTGTCATGGAGATATGAAGCCAAGGTTCAATTTGCTTGTTCAGAGTGATGTAGAAGATCTGATGGTACTACTTGAACAAGACCAAGGGAGTTGAACTGGTTAACATTTTCCTCAACTCACGCCATCAAAACACATTAGCTGGTCATTTACCTCATTGCTATTAGTGAAACCTTGCTGTGTGCAAACAAGTAATTTTGTTTGTTTACATAACAATCCTGCAAATCCATTGGCAGGATAGGCGCACCAATGTCAGTGTTCTCGCTCAGGCCAACATCCCCAGCATCGAAGCTTTGACCACGCTCGATCAGCTCCGATGGACGGGCCACATGGACAAAAGAGCTGAACTCAAGAGGTGAGGTGAGAGTGACTGCCCTTGACATCAAGGCAGCATTTGATCGAGTGTGGCATCAAGGAGCCCTAGCAAAACTGAAGTCAATGGGAATCAAGGGGAAAACTCTCCATTGGTTGGAATCATACCTAGCACAAAGGAAGTTGGCTGTGGTTGTTGGAGGTCATTCATCTCAATCACATGACATCACTGCAGGAGTTCCTCAGGGCAGTGTCCTAGGCCCAACCATCTTCAGCTGTTTCATCAATGACCTTCCCTCCATCATAAGGTCAGAAGTGGGGATGTTCGCTGATGATTGCACACTGTTCAGCACCATTCAAGACTCGTCAGATACTGACGCAGTCCGTGTCCATATGCAGCAAGACCTGGACAACATTCAAACTTCGGCTGACAAGTGGCAAGTAACATTCGCACCACACAAGTGCCAGGCAATGACCATCTCCAACAAACGAGACTCTAACCATCTCCCCTTGACATTCAATGGCATTACCATCGCTGAATCCCCCACTATCAACATCCTGGGGGTTACCATTGATCAGAAACTGAACTGGACCAGCCATATAAATACTGTGGCTACAAGAGCAGCCCAGAGGCTGGGAATTCTGCAGTGAGTGTCTCACCTCCTGACTCCCCAAAGCCTTTCTACCATCTACAAGGCACAAGTCAGGAGTGTGATGGAATACTCTCCACTTGCCTGGATGAGTGCAGCTCCAACAACACTCAAGAAGCTCGACACCATTCAGGATAAAGCAGCCCGCTTGATTGGCACTCCATCCACCACCTTCAACATTCACTCCCTCCACCACCGGCGCACTGTGGCTGCAGTGTGTACCATCTACAAGATGCACTGCAGCAACTCGCCAAAGCTCCTTCAACAGCACCTTCCAAACCCGTGACCTCTACCACTTAGAAGGACAAGGGCAGCAGACGCATGGGAACATCACCACCTACAAGTTCCCCTCCAAGCCACACACCATCCTGACTTGGACCTGTATCGCCGTTCCTTCACTGTCGCTGGGCCAAAATCCTGGAACTCCCTTCCTAACAGCATTGTGGGTGTACCTTCACCATATGGACTGCAGCGGTTCAAGGCGGCGGCTCACCACCATCTTCTCAAGGGCAATTAGGGATGGGCACTAAATGCAGACCTAGCCAGCCAGCGACGCCCACATCCCATCAATGAATTTAAAAAAAACATCGTCTGCATGCCCGATACGAGACTCCCAAAACAAGCGCTCTACTCGGAGCTCCGAAACGGCAAGAGAGCCCCAGGTGGGCAGAGGAAACGCTTCAAGGACACCCTCAAAGCCTCCTTGAAAAAGTGCAACATCCCCATCGACACCTGGGAATCCCTGGCCCAAGACCGCACAAAGTGGAGGAGAAGCATCCGGGAAGGTGCCGAACACCTCGAGTCTCTTCGCCGAGAGCAAGCGGAAGCCAAGCGCAAACAGCGCAAGGAGCGCACGCCAACCCAAGCACCCCACCCACCCGCCCCTTCAACCACCGTCTGCCCCACCTGTGACAGAGACTGTAGGTCCCGCATTGGACTCATCAGTCAGTCACCTGAGAACTCATTTTTAGTGTGGAAGCAAGTCATCCTCGGTTCCGAGGGACTGCCTAAGAAGAAGAACAACAACATTGATTACACATCAAAGTAATTCACTGGCTGTGAAGCACTTTGGGATATCCTGAGAATGTGAAAGTCACTCTATAAAGGCAAGTTCTTTCTTCCATTGTTCTTTGCTCTAGTATCTTGGCTTACCTGGATGTGCTGCTTCTATTTATCTTTTCTGTTCTATTTAATATCTTGTACACTCTGTAACATCCATTGTCAGTCTCCTCTTTCCATGTTAAAATGTCAGCTTGTTTTAGTTGGTAGCACTCTTGCCTCTGAGTCAGAATGTTGGGGGTTTAAATCCGATTCCAGGATGTGAGTGTGTAATCTAATTTATACTTCACGGCAGTACTGGACGAGTCTTGCATTGTCAGATGTGCTGCTCTTTAGACAAGATGTTAAACTGAGGCCTTATCTGCCTGTTTCAGTGGTTCCTATGGAGATTAAAGGTCCCATGGCACCAGAGCAGGCAGGTGTCCTGGGCAACATCCATCCTTCAAACAACACCACCAAATATAGATTCATCGCTCAGTTGTCTCAATGCTGTTTGTGAATATTGCTGTGTGCTGCATTCACCCACACAACAGCCATTGTACCTCAGAATACTTCATTGTGCGTGAAGTGCTTTGGGACTTATCTGAGAGATGTGATAAGGTTCTTTATAAATGCAATGTCTTTGTTTCGTAAAGAGCTCCAGTTTTCACAGCCGGTCCACACAATTCAATCCTTTCTTTTTTGGCGTACTATTCCTCATAGATGGGATAAATGCTGATAGGGTCAGCCCTGCCCTGCAAAAATCTTCTGTCAGCCAGTCTAAAAGAAGCGTTAATAATGATCGGAAAGATTGTCAAGAAAGCCACGTTAAAAAAAAAAAAAAATTAAAAAAATTAAAAACCAAAGCAACATCAACATTTTAATCCCGTGATCAGATTTGGTATTACCGTTGAGCTGAGTGAGATCAAAGCAGAGAACAGTCTTGTCCTTCAGCTCCTCTCATTGATGTCTGTCGCTAGGATAGCAGCTGTGGATTTATCTATAATCCAAACAGGATGGCTCTACATAATGGGCTGACAGAGAGGTCTGAGGTTTCATGAAAAAGCTTACTGAATCCAACTGTGCTGAATCCTGGCCACGTGGATTGAAATCCTTGGTGATGCAATTCCTTAAGTTTCAGTAACCAAGATAGTTTCATGCTGCGAGGACAGGAAGCTGCACTTCCATAAAACATTCTGTGCTCAGTGAAAGGAAGCTCCCCGCAATCGTCAACAATTACCTGAGGAACTAAAAAGGAAACAGGGGTTTCACGGACCTGCCCACTGATACATTGAACGTTTGGAACCTTCCAAAGGTTTGAATCATTCGTCTGACTGTAAAGGATGTTGCAAAATAAGAAAAAATGGCAGAAATGCACAGCATCTTAGCCAGAAAGAGAAAGAGAGGCTAATATTCTGGTGGGACTCTGCATCAGTGATTTTTTTGTTTTGTTTGCAGTTTAGAAGTTCATTGATGACCTACAGAAAATGATGCAATTCTTTGAAAGAAGAGAATGCTTGCATTTGTATAGCAGCTTATCACATTGTCAAAACAACTCTTTAGCTCCGATTTTAACTGGGGGGGGGGGGGGGGGGCAGCAGTTGGTAAGGGAGTCAAGGGCTATGGGGAGCGGGCAGGGAAGTGGAGTTGAGGCCAAGATCAGATCAACCATGATCTTATTGAATGGCGGAGCAGGCTCGAGGGGCCAAATGATCTACTCCTGCTCCTACGTCTTATGTGCATAAGAACATAAGTTCTTATGTTGTGTGGGCAGGGGGGGCCGAGGCGTGGAGCAAACTGTCCCGACCTCGGCAGTGTGAGTTAAAATCCGCATGGAATCCGTCAGCCACCAGCCTGAAAGCGGCGGGAAGTCCCAGCTGGCTGGTGGGAGGAGGGACAATCCCTGGTGAGTGGCTGTGAGGGGGGTTTGAGAGGTTGGGGGTGGGAAGCCCAGGGTTGGGGAGGCTTAAACTTTATTTGTGGGTCCCGGCGGAGCACTGCTGCGCCTCCTGGCCCCACATGGAAAGCGAAAGAAAGAGTAACAACACATAACCTTTTTGGGCTTCTTCTGGCTACGACTAATCTACCCGCTCGGCTGGCCGCAGCAGCTTCCCCGCACAGGCTTGTGGTAAAAATTGCGGTTTTTAAAATATTTAAAGAAAGACGCCATTGGTTTCTGATGTAAGAAAACTACTAGGCACTTGGTCTAAGCGTTAAACAAGGCTTTAATCAACTGTTTTACAACATGGAGGTCTAGTTGTGTCATTCACTAGTTCCTGTTAAAGAATGTCCTGAGCAAGCTGGGCCCATGCCCGAGTATTTATACTCTCCCTGGACAGCGCCACCAGCAGGCTACCCAGTATTACTTCATAAGTCATTTCCACATGAATGACAAGATTCATGTCAGTTTCCTTCGGGTGTCCCTCTCGCCTGTTCAGAAGAGCAAGTTAAAATTGGAACCTGCGAGAAGACAGCAGGGCCTCGGTGGATAAGCCCCACGGGCTACTTTAAACTGGCCACCTGCCTGCTTTCCGCCGGGTGGGCAGGGTTAAAAATCTCCCTTTTTCATGCCTTGGTATAACTGTGGTATTGCTGCTTCATACTCTCAACATTCTTTGACGGCCTCCCCAGCTCCACGCTATACAAACTCCAACTCATCCAGCACTTTGCGGCTCATAACTTATCCCATACAGAGTCCCACACACTCAACATTCCTGCCCTTGCCAACCTCTGGTTCCCTGAGCCCCAGTGCATAAATTGCAATAATCCTCATTCACGTGCTCTATTCCTTCAATGCCTCACCACACCTTAGCTCTGCAATCTTCTCTCACCCTAAGTCTCAACTTGCCTCCTCCTCTGGTTTGCTGTGTATTTTGAACTCTCTTCCTTTGCCTCCTTGCCTCATTTCCACTCACCCCTCCTTCAAAAACCCACTCAAAAAATCTACCTCTTCAACCATGTATTCGGCCCCTTCCCTAACTTCTCTCCTATTTCTTGCCTAGGATTCACCATTCCTCCTGTAACTTCCCTTGAGATGTTTTGTTTTTATGAAAAACACTATAAGTGCAAGTAGTTATTGAATTTAGTGCTTTCTTGTCACTTTCCTAAGTCTAGGTACTTTAACATACATGCAGATCCTCAACTTTGGATCTGCTGTGTGTTTAGATTTTACCAGCATTCACAGGAAAAAAGGACCAGATTTCACTACAATTTCCCCTCCCAAAACCTTCCACAGTAAGATTGATACACACAAACACACACACACGCTGCATTATTTTCTTGGCCAGCCCGACATGCCTGGAAATCCATCACCATATTTAAGAGTCTTCACATCAAACTACTTGGCAATCTACACCAACTTGTAGGCTTTCTGTTTGCCCAATATGGATTGTAAATCCTCTCCCTATTGAGGCACATCCAACTGACCCAGAGTGTTTATGCAGAGGCTGTCAGAGAAAGGCTTAGCATGCCCAAGGGCGTGCCGGGGTAGTGCTGGTGTATAACCGGCTGAAACCATGCAGCTTGCCAGTGCAGAATATGGCAAGTTTCTTGCTGCTTGTCCAGCTAGGACCACCCTACCCATTGCAGCATTGACTTGCAGGGCTATCTGTACCTGAGTGGGAAGAATCCTGCCCCCAGTGACAAGTCTATTCCAAAAGGTTGCATGAGTGAGTAAGAGCGGCGGCGAGAGCGGACCTGGGCGGGGACAGAGTGGAGTCGGGAATAAAGAGTGGAGGAGAGAGAGGCCCAAACTCACTGAGAGCAGCGGTGAGAGAGGACCTGGGTAGGGACGGAGTAGAGCCAGGGGAATAAAGAGCGGAGGAGAGAGAGGCCCAAACTCACTGAGAGCAGCAGCGAGAGAGGACCTGGGCGGAGACACAGTGGAACCAGGGGAATAAAGAGTGGAGGAGAGAAAAAAAAATCAAATGGTGACATCACAGGACAGCAGGTAGGTGATTGATTGGTGAGTACTACAATTTTTTTTAGTCTCTAAGCTAGCTAAGAAACTGTAAATTGCTATAACTACTTTATTAAATTAGTAACTAAAACTAGATAAGCCAATTAAGTAATAAAACTAAAATAATTGATAAAATAATGAATTAACCAATCAAATAAATAAAAAAGGTTAGATAGACATGGCAGGGCAGGCAGTGTGCCGTAGCTGCAGCATGTGGGTGTTTGTGGAGACCAGCGAGATCCCGAGCAACCACATCTGCGATAAGTGTCTGCAGCTCGAGGAACTTCGGCTCAGAGTTGTGAAGCTGGAGTACAAGGTGCAGACATTGCGGGATATCAGGGAGGGGGAAGAGTTACCTGGACACTTTGCTCCAGGAGGCAGCCACACCCCTTAGGTTAAGTAGTACTTTAGAGTTTGCCAATGGTCAGGGACAGGAGGGTGTGGCTGCGAGACAGGAAGGTATAGGGACCCAGGATGTAGTGATGGAGGAGCCTCGGACCTTCACTTTGACTAACAGTATGAGATACTTGCTACCTGTGGGGATGAGAACAAGGACTGCAGGGTGGATGAGCAAACTGACCATGGCACCATGGTGCAGGAAGCCATTCAAGTGGGGGGAGTGAAAAGGAATGTGGTAGCGGTATTGGAGAGTAGTCAGAGGGATCGAGAGTTACATAGAAACATAGAAGATAGGAGCAGGAGTAGGCCATTCGAGCCTGCTCCGCCATTCAATGAGATCATGGCTGATCATTCAAATTCAGTACCCTGTCCCTGCCTTCTCCCCATATCCCTTGATCCCTTTAGCCTCAAGAAATATATCCAACTCTTTCTTGAATATATTTAGTGAACTGGCCTCCACCGCCCTCTGTGGCAGAGAATTCCACAGGTTCACCACTCTCTGGGTGAAGAAATTCCTCCTCATTTCAGTCCTAAATGGCTTACCCCTTAACCTTAGACTATGACCCCTGGTTCTGGACTCCCCAGCCATCAGAAACATCCTTTCTGCATCTAGTCTGTCCAGATCTGACAGAATTTTATAGGTTTCGATGAGATCCCCTCTCAATCTTCTAAACTCGTGAGTATAAGCCCAATTGACACAATCTCTCCTCGTACGTCATTCCTGCCATCCCAGGTATCAGCCTGGTGAATCTTCGCTGCACTCCCTCCATGGCAAGAACGTCCTTCCTCAGGTAAGGTGACCAAAACTGCACACAATACTCAAGGTGCGGTCTCACCAAGGCCCTGTACAACTGCAGCAAGACATCCTTGTTCTTGTACTCGAACCCTCTTGCTACGAAGGCCAACATACCATTTGCCTTCTTAGCCGCCTGCTGCACCTGCATGCTTACCTTCAGCAACTGGTGCACAAGAACACCCAGGTCTCTTTGCACTTCCCCTTCTCCCAATCTATTGCCATTCAAATAATAATCTGCCTTCCTGTTTTTGCCACCAAAGTGGATAACCTCACATTTATCCACATTATAGTGCATTTGCCATGTTTCTGCCCAATCACCCAACCTGTCCAAATCGTACTGGAGTTTCATGACATCCTCCTCACAGCATACCCTCCCACCCAGCTTTGTGTCATCTGCAAATTTGGAGATATTACATCCAATTCCCTTGTCCAGATCATTAATATATATTGTGAACAGCTGGGGTCCTAGGACCGATCCTTGCGGTACCCCACTAGTCACTGCCTGCCACTCGGAAAACGACCCGTTTATTCCAACTCTTTGCTTTCTGTCCGCCAACCAGTTCTCTATCCAAGTCAATACCTTGCCCCCAATCCCATGTGCCTTAATTTTGCACGCTAATCTCTTATGCGGGACCTTATCGAAAGCCTTCTGAAAGTCCAAATACACCACATCCACTGGTTCTCCCTTATCTATTTTACCAGTTACATCCTCAAAAAATTCCAGTAGATTAGTCAAGCATGATTTACCTTTTGTAAATCCATGTTGACTTTGTCCGATCCTGTCACTGCTTTCCAAGTGCTCTGCTATTACATCTTTTATAATGGACTCTAGCATTTTCCCCACTACCGATGTCAGGCTTACCGGTCTATAATTCCCCGCTTTTTCTCTGCCACCTTTTTTGAATAGTGGGGTAACATTAGCTACCCTCCAATCCATGGGTACGGTTCCAGAGTCTATCAAGTTCTGGAAGATGACCAGCAATGCATCTACTATTTCCAGGGCCACTTCCTTAAGTACCCTGGGATGTAGATTATCAGGCTCTGGGGATTTATCGGCCTTCAGTCCCATCAATTTTCCTAACACCATTTCCCTACAAATACTGATTTCTTTCAGTTCCACCCTTTCATCAGATCCTATGTTCCGCGGTATTTCTGGGAGGTTATTTGTGTCCTCCTTTGTGAAGACAGAACCAAAATATGTATTTAGTTGGTCTGCCATTTCTTTGCTCCCCATTATAAATTCCCCCGATTCTGACTGCAAGGGACCTACGCTTGACTTCACCAATCTTTTTCTCTTTACATATCTATAAAAGCTTTTACAGTCAGTTTTTATGTTCCCTGCAAGCTTACTCTTATATTCTATTTTCCCTTTCTTAATTAATCCCTTTGTCCTCCTTTGTTGAATCCTAAACTGCTCCCAATCCTCAGGATTATTGCTTTTTCTGGCCAATTTGTATGTGCTCTCCTTGGATCTTATGCTATCCCTAATTTCCCTCGTTAGCCATGGTTGAGTCACCTTTTTTGTTTTATTTTTATGCCAAACTGGGATGAACAACTTCTGTAGTTCATCCATTCGGTCTTTGAATGTTTGCCATTGCCTATCCACTGTCAACCCTTTGAGTGTCATTCCCCAATCAATCCTACCCAACTCGCTCCTCAGACCATCGTAGTTTCCTTTATTTAAATTGAGGACCCTAGTTTCTGAGTCAACTACTTCATTCTCCATCTTAATGAAGAATTCGATCATATTATGATCGCTCCGACCCAAGAGGCCTCGTACAACAAGATTGCTAATTAATCCTTTCTCGTTACATAATACCCAGTCTAAGATGGCCTGATCTCTGGTTGGTTCCTCGACATATTGGTCCAGGAAACCATCCCGTAAACACTCCAGGAATTCCTCCTCCACAGTATTGTTACTAATTTGGTTAGCCCAATCTATATGTAGATTAAAGTCACCCATGATGACTGCTGTGCCCTTATTGCACGCTTCTTTAATTTCCCTTTTAATGCTATCCCCAACCTCTGCCTTATTGTTTGGAGGTCTATATACCACTCCCACTAATGTTTTTTCCCCTTAGTATTTCTCAATTCTACCCATACAGATTCCACCTCATCAGAGCTAATATCCTTCATTACAATTGTGTTATTCCCTTCTTTAACCAGTAATGCTACCCCTCCTCCCTTTCCTTTTTGCCTATCTTTCCTGAATATCGAATACCCCTAGATGTTGAGTTCCCAGTCTTGGCCGTCCTTGAGCCACGTTTCCGTAATCCCAACCAAATCATATTAGTTTACCTCTATTTGCGTAGCCAATTCATCCACCTTATTACAAATGCTCCTCGCATTAAGACACAAAGCCTTCAGGCTTGTTTTTTTAACGCTCTTAGACCTATTAGAATTATTATTTACTGTGGCCACGTTTGATTTAAACCGTTGATTTCTCTGACTGCCACTTTTGTTTTTCTCCTTCCTATCTTTTGCTTTTATCCTTGTTTCCCTTTCCTCTGTCTCCCTGCTCAGGTTCCCAACCCCCTTCCATTTTAGTTTAAACCCTCCCCCAGAGCACTAGCAAACACTCCCCCTAGGACATCGGTTCCAGCCCTGCTCAGGTGCAGACCGTCCGGTTTGAACTGGTCCCACCTCCCCCAAAACCGGTTCCAATGTCCCAGGAACTTGAATCCCTCCCCCTGGCACCATTCCTCTAGCCACGTATTCATCTGAAGTATCCTTCTATTTCTACTCTGACTAGCACGTGGCACTGGTAGCAATCCTGAGATTACTACCTTTGAGGTCCTGTTTTTTAATTTACCTCCTAACTCCCTATATTCCGCTTTTAGGACCTCATCCCGCTTTTTACCTATATCGTTGGTGCCTATATGCACCACGACAACTGGCTGTTCACCCTCCCCTTCCAAGATGTTCTGCAGCCGCTCAGAGACATCCTTGACCCTTGCACCAGGGAGGCAACACACCATCCTGGAGTCTCGTTTGCGGCCACAGAAACGCCTATCTATTCCCCTTACAATTGAACCCCCTATTACTATAGCTCTACCACTCTTTTTCCTCCCATTCTGTGCAGCAGAGCCACCCCTGGTGCCAGGAAGTTGGCTGCTGCTGCCTTCCTCTGATAAGCCATCCCCCCCAACAGTACTCAAAGTGGTATATCTGTTGGAGAGGGGGATGGCCACAGGGGACCCCTGCACTACCTGCCTGTGCCTAGTACTCTGCCTGTTGGTCACCCGTTCCCTTTTTTCCTGTCCAACCTCTACCTGCGGTGTGTCCAACTCCGTAAACGTGCTATTCACGATGTCCCGAGCATCGTGAGCGCTCCAGTATGCATCCAATCGCAGCTCCAGTGCCGCAATGCGGTCTGTCAGTAGCTGCAGCTGGGTGCACTTCCTGCACATGTAGTTGTCAGGGACACAGGAAGTGTCCCTGAGTTCCCACATCTCGCAGGAGGAGCAGATCACGGGGCCGGGCTGTCCTGCCATGACTTACCCTTTAATTAATTGAGTTTAAATTAAATCAATCAATCCCACTAATTACACTACAGTTAAATAGTTTACCAACAGTCCCCGCTACAC